>NC_090274.1:56862000-57544500 GCF_040414725.1 Anabrus simplex
TGCAACCGTGTCGTGAAGTACTGTTTTAGGGTATCGAAGGGAGGACACTAAAGGTTTTGTCAGTGAACGGAATGCAGCCCTTTAAAGCTGTATGGCGGAATGTTTCAAGATCTCGAGGGAAGAAGTAATCATGCGAAATCTTCAACCTAGCAAAACGCAAGAAAGCAACCCATTTCGATCACATCTTCTGAAATGAACAATACTTGAGAAACGTGTACATGGCTGGTAAAAGTCATCCTGGACGCAGTACCTCCGACACGACACGGCAACTCTGCACATGATTATGAGGGTATTTACGGGTTGTAGTAAGGATGTAAAGAAGAGGGCATATGAGTCTCTGGTAAGACCCCAACTAAGGTATGGTTCCAGTGTATGGGATCCTCACCAGGATTACTTGATTCAAGAACAGGAAAGAATCCAAGGAAAAGCAGCTCTATTTGTTCTGGGGGATTTCCGACAAAAGAGTAGCGTTACAAAAATGTTGCAAAGTTTGGGTTGGGAAGACTTTGGAGAAAGGAGACGAGCTGCTCTACTAAATGGTATGTTCCGAGCTGTCAGTGGAGACATGGCGTGGAATGACATCAGTAGACGAATAACTTTTAGTAGGAAACATCACAATATGAAGATAAAGCTGGAAGTCAAGAGGACAAATTGAGTCAAATATTCGTTTTCAGGAAGGGGAGTTAGGGAATGGAATAACTTGCCAACGGAGATGTTCAATAAATTCCCAATGTCTTTGCAATCAATAAATAATAATAATAATAATAATAATAATAATAATAATAATAATAATCGTATGGCCTCAGCTACCGTGTGCAGACATTTCGATTTGACGCCATCTGGCTGTCTGCTCGTCAATTTCGACGTTCCGTTTCACTCTAGGTCCGCTAGATGGCAGACAGAGTAAACCAGATCTCTCTTGGGCGTCTATGGCTGAGATTTAATTAATTTTGTCGGGTAAATAGCAAATGTATCACCAGAGATATTTTACATGCCGACATCGTACGACATGGAGTGTCGAATGGAAAACAACAGATAGGGAATCTGCCACATGGGCGACTGCCCTAAATGCAAATTAGTAGTGATTGATTGATTGATTGATTGATTGATTGATTGATTGATTGATTGATTGATTGATTGATTGATTGATTGATTGATTGATTGATTGATTGATTGATTGATTGATTGATTGATTGATTGATTGACGTTACCACATGTAAGGGGCTTTGCTGTGACCTAGACGATACGCCAGTCAAAGACAGTGGAAACTCGTTTAAAACCCGGCGCCATATCTACCTGCTATACACAGAAGGCAGTGTTCTGGCACACGGTAATAACGTGAGGAGGAACATGATGAAGACTTGTTGCCTCGTTACCACGGTGTCGGTTTTCTGTCCACGCTAATTGCATATGGACCCCCAGCCAAATTACATATCCATGTTAATAACGTTAGTCTCTTCAGAGATTAGTATCGTACGATATTTCGAGCTGTGAACATGACGGAAAGATCCTGTAATACCTTTCATTAATTTAGTGGAATTGATTGGTACAATTTGTAAAAATAAAATGTAAAATATCAAATTAAAACGGCTAAATTTTAATACGGCTTTTTATATTCATATCTACTTACCTTATAGTAATCAGAAGTTTTTTATCTGAAGAAATGGCCTTCCTGAAGGGTGTATCATTTTCTTCAAGGGTTCGTGACACTAAGATTTTCAGAAAATGAAAATTTTCAGGATTCATTCGATAAAACTCCCTGAATTTTGATTCATGTTGAGACAACTTTCGAGAAACAACAGCCGAGCTATGGTGCAGGTTGGTAAGATTGTAGGGACGTACCCAGTATTTCCTTTTTCTCATCCTACTCCTGAACCAATAAGCCACTAGAACGTCTTCCTCACTTGCACTCATATTTGTAACTGATGTAGTGAGAATTGTTCCCACCAAATTTTTATCGCCCAGATCGCGCCGATTTATCGCCCAGTGTCATGAACCTCCCTAGTAATATATCGTCGCAATATATTCCTTACTATATATAACTTATCTTATATCGCCTTAGTGTGAACGGCGCCCAAGAGTTACAGATAAAATTAACATATGATAGACCTGTTGAGAAAGAGGAGGGTCATCCAAAGATAAAATAATGTAAAATGTCTGATAATATCCTTAAAATGACTTCGTTACATAAGACATTGTCGATCAGACCTGACAAGTACTGAATCAAATTGTACTTTACGGTCGTCAAGTCTTTATTAATTGTTCCCACCCGTTTCTAGCCAAGCAGGTTCTCCTCCCCGTACTCGTCGGCTTCTTTGACGACCACATGAGAAGCCTACGCACAGCGACGATCTGCACTACCAGCAGATGAGCGTACGTGCAACAATGAGAGACTGCTTCGTCGGGAATAACCACGAGTATCGTAACCACCATTCTCTTTAAACAGGCCATCGATTTAGCACTTCGTACACACTTACGTATAACTTGTTGGAGGACCTTGGATTTTATTGAGCCTTAGGCAACTTTCTAGAAGGCCTTGGATTTAATACTTTATGGAGCCTTAGACTTAACTTGTTAGAGGGCCTTGCATTTATTAGTTTATAGAGCCTTAGACTTCACTTGTTATATGTAGTTCATAAAAGCCTTAGACAGCCTGTTAGAGGCCTTGCATTTAATAGTTTATAAAGCCTTAGACAACTTGTTTAGAGCTCATCAAACCTTAGACTTACCTTGTTAGAAGGTCTTGGATTTAGTAGTTTATAGAGTCTTACCCTTAACTTGTTAGAAGGCCTTAGATTTAGTAGTTTATAGGGCCTTAGAGTTAACTTGTTAGAAGGTCTTGGATTGGTAGTTTATAGAGCCTTATTGAATTTGTTAGAGGGTTTTGAGTTTAGTTGTTTACAGAGTCTTGGACTTAACTTGTTAGAAGGTCTTGGATTTGGGAGTTTATACAGCCTTATATTTAATGTGTTAGAAGGCCTTGGATCTAGCCGTTTATAGAGCCATAGGCTTAATTTGTTAGAGAGCCTTAAATGTACTAGTTTATAGAGCCTTAGACTTGACTTGTTAGAAGGCCTTGAATTTAGTAGTTTATAGACCAGCTTCAGCGGTGGGATGATGTGAGGCGAATGGAGGGGATAGGTCACGCAGCAGAATAACGCAATGTGTGACTGGAAGGTAACAGAAGCACACAGAGACCGAGGGGAGGGAGAGGTTGAATGAACAAAACCACAGAACTACTTGCAAAGAGAGGATTGTGGAGGTATACAATTCAACCACACAGGCTTGGAGACTGAACACAAAAGCATAACAGTCTATAATAAAGATTTCCATAAAACGAGAAGTGTTACAAAAATATTGCAATCTTTGGGTTGGGAAGACTTGGGAGTAAGGAGACGAGCTGCTTGACTAAGTGGAATGTTCCGAGCTGCCAGTGGAGAGTTGGCGTGGAATGACATTAGTAGACGAATAAGCTTGAACGAGTTTTTAAAGTAAGAAAGATCAACATATGAAGATGAAGTTGGAATTCAAGAGGCCAAACTGGAGCAGATATTCCTTAATAGGAAGATAAATTAGGGACAGGAATAATCAACCAAGGGACATTTCTAACTTCTTTGAAATCGTATAAGAAAAGAATAAGGTAGGGAATGTGCCATCTGGGCGACAATAGTTTATCGAACCTTATTAGAAGGCCTTGTATTTGGTAGTTTATAGAGCCTTAGACAATTGGTCCGACTCGAAGGCTGAATGGTCAGCGTACTAGCCTTCAGTTCAGAGGGGTCCCGGGTTCGATTCACGGCCGGGTCGGGGATTTTAATATCTTCTGATTAATTCTGGCTCGGGGACCGGGTGTTTGTGTCCGTCCCAACACTCTCATCTTCATAATCAGACAACATACCACACTACCAACCGCTACAGAAATGCAATAGTAATTACATCCCTCCATACACAGTTGGTGTCAGGAAGGGCATCCGACTGTAAAACAGAGCCAAATCAACATGTGCAACGCAGTTCGCACCCGCGACCCCACAGGTGTGGGAAAAGTGGTAGGAAAAGAATAAGAAGATCCTTAGAGAACTTAGAAGGATCGGATTTAGTACTTTATAGTAGAACCTTAGACAGCTTGTTAGAAGGCCTTGGATTTAGTAGTTTATAGAACCTTAGACAATTTGTTAGAAGGCCTTGGAGTTAGTAGTTTATAGAGCCTTAGATAACTTGTTAGAAGGCCTTGGATTTAGTAGTTTATAGAACCTTAGACAATTTGTTAGAAGGCCTTGGATTTAGTAGTTTATAGAACCTTAGACAATTTGTTAGAAGGCCTTGGATTTAGTAGTTTATAGAACCTTAGGCAACTTGTTAGAAGGCCTTGGATTTAGTAGTTTATAGAACCTTAGACAATTTGTTAGAAGGCCTTGGAGTTAGTAGTTTATAGAGCCTTAGATAACTTGTTAGAAGGCCTTGGATTTGGTAATTTATAGAGCTTCAGACTTAACTTGTTATCCATATATGCGTACTTCAGGAACACTCGTGTGTTCTCTCAGTAATTCAATGCTCCAAATCACCATCACTCAAGTCACAACACTTATGGAAAGAAATTCTAATTTCAGTGGAAATAATAATACCAGAATCATTTTCATTCTCACTGCTGATCGGGTTTCGCGAGAGAGGTTAGCCGTACATGCGTACTTCAGGACCACACAGGTGTTCTCTGAGCAATTCAAAGCTCCAGATCACCATCAATCAAGTAAGCTGTGGTCTCTCATTCAGTAAAGGGTAACACGCCGGCCACCTTTGGTCAACTTTAGCAATAGTTAGGGTTTCTTTCTGAGTGCGCTCACATCTGCTCACAATTCTCACGGTCCTCCTGCACACCCCCCAAACTCTGTGACAGCTGACAATCGGGTAGCACACCATTCTGCGTAGCAACGTCACAATGCGTAGCAAAAGATGCGATGACAAAATATCCATAAGTTTCCATAAAAGGGAAATAATAACAGAATGGATGATTCCAGATGAATAAAAAGGATTTTCAAGTACTGTGCCTTTGGGACAAAAAGGCAACAACTAGCTGGATTCAAGAAGTAAAGAAGTATCAATAAAGAAATAACATAAGAGAAGAAGGAAATGACATGACGTATGGCTTTTAGTGCCGGAAGTGTACGAGGACATGTTCGGCTGATTTCACGCCCTTAGGCGACCTGCGCGTCATGAAAACGATGAAATTTTGATTAATACGACACACACACCCAGCCCCTGTGCCACCGAAATTAACCAATGATGGTTAAAATACCCGACCCCGCCGGGAATCGAACCCGGTACCCCTGCGACCAAAGGCCAGCACACTAACCACTTATAAGAAGGAAACTATGGACAGACAGATTTTTAGAAAGAGGGTAGTAAGTATGGAAGGGTTTCAAGGAAGATTGAACAAGAAACCTGGTGCGAAGTGGTCCGAGGACAGAAAGAAACAGCATAGTGAAAGCATGAAAGAATATTGGAAGGAACGGAAGAGAAACGAACAAAGTATGAAGAATTGAACTGAAATTGGCACGTGGTCCTTAGCAGGCCTCATCGGAAAGAAGAGGAATAAGAAAGCTTTACACTGTCGGCAGCCCTGAAAATGGTTTTCCGTGGTTTCCCATTTTCACACCAGGCAAATGCTGGGGCTGTACCTTAATTAAGGCCACGGCCGCTTCTTTCCCACTCCTAGCCCTTTCCTGTCCCATCGTCGCCATAAGACCTATCCGTGTCGGTGCGACGTAAAGCAACTAGCAAAAGAAAGCTTTAATAGCACCATAAATTAAATATTGCTTGTTATGTAAATGTCTAGGTGACTCCCAGTTCCTTCCTGCGGTCAATTTTTTACTCGTGATTCCCTCAAAAATAAACATTGTAAGTATCCCAGTTCCCTCTTCGTCACAAAAGGGCAGCGAGATGATTCCCTCCCATAAAACGCCTATCTTTGTATTAGAATTCTGTAACACACCACTGACTGAAAATAGAAATCGATTGATCTCATAGCATTTGGCCTTCGTCTTGTGTTGGTTGCATTTAATGAGTTGAAGTGGGTGTGGCATTGAAATGTATATCGATGGCCTAGATTGAATACCTCGTATCTCAAAAAGTTCTTTCTATCCATTATTTCCCTTAAGACCGGTCACGCCTCCCAGCCACATATGAATATGGAGTCCATCAGAACAATGTTCATTGGGTTTATTTTCCTATGCCAATCTTCTTCTTCTTCTTTTCCTGCCGCTTTTCCCACACCTGTGGGGTCGCGGGTGCGAACTGCGTCGCACATGTGGATTTGGCCCTGTTTTACGGCCGGATGCCCTTCCTGACGCCAACCCTCTATGGAGGGATGTAAGCACTATTGCGTGTTTCTGTGGTGGTTGGTAGTGTAGTGTGTTGTCTGAATATGATGAGGAGAGTGTTGGAACAAACACGAACACCCAGTCCCCGAGCCAGAAGAATTAATCAGAAGCGATTAAAATCCCCGACCCGGCCGGGAATCGAACCCGGGACCCTCAGAACCGAAGGCCAGTACGCTGACCATTCAGCCAACGAGTCGGACTATTTTCCTATGCCAATGCATAAAGGAAAATGAACCTTATAAATTTATACTGTACGAGTCAGTAAATTTGTCACGCAGGCATACTTTCCTATAGTACGGTACGATAAGGTACATTTTCCTTCACACGGCTGCATAGGAATAAAGAACACAACGAACATTGTTCTGATGGACTGCGTATTCATGTGTGACTGGGAGGCGTAACCAGTCTTAAGGGAAGTAATGGATAGGAAGAACTTTGTGAGATACGAGGTTTTCATTCTAGGCCATCGATATACCGAATCTGTTCTCCTGATCCTTTACAATATCAATACTAAGGTGGAAACATATGCTGCTGTTGCTTATTTTCATAAATACATGCCGAAACAAAAACAAAACAAAATTCAAACGTTATCAAACCTGCTCTGATTAGAAAAACTTCCAAACAAAAACAGTTATTTAATTGATAAAAATACAGTCGAAATCTGTTATGACACCCCCGAAGGGACCACCAATCAACAGTTGATATAGCCGACAGTCACAAAACCGGTTTTGTTTTTCGATTTTGCTGAAAAAAGAAATGTCGTATGGCTTTTAGTGCCGGGATATCCCAGAACGGGTTCGGCTCGCCAGGTGCAGGTCTTTCTATTTGACGCCCGTAGACTACCTGCGCGTCATGATGAAGATGAAATGATGATGAAGACAACACATACACCCAGCCCCCGTGCCATTGGAATTAACCTATTAAGGTTAAAATCCCCGACCCGGCCGGGAATCGAAGCCGGGACCCTCTGAACCGAAGGCCAGTCCGCTGACCGTACTGCCAACGAGTCGGACTTCGTTTTTGCTAAAAAGGTCATATCTGTTAGGTTTAGTTGGACAATTACATGTTTTATTAACAAAATTAAATTACAACTTACAAAAATTACTAAAATAAGTACTGTATTTACAGTACAGTATTTGTGGGGTGAGACAGAGGAATTTCATTGGCTTTCACTTTAAGAGTAGCTGCACTGAACGGCACATTATTTGTTCTTTGCTGCGTAAACCATGTAAGTAAAGCCTTGACTTTTAAAGAATTTTCTTCGAAAAGACACCGTATTTTCTCTCTGTCCTTCCAAATTGCAGAAATCGTTCAATGTGAAACACACAATTCCTTCGCAGTCCCTTACGTTTGTTTCCGAATTTTCTAATCGCCATATTATGCGTCACTTTTTTCAGTATTAATCCTTCAACCGGACGTTCGAGGTTCAGTCTAAAAACCCCAACGTGCGATTGATCGGATGTTCCGGAAAAAATACTTTCCAAGTTATTTATTCGTTTTAATAATGTATAATACATGTTTTGGACTAGTACTGGATTAAATAAGACTATATACAAAAACTTTATTTGAGAAACTTGCTGCCGAGTGCCTTGGTGGCCAAGAAGCAATTTAGCTTCCGCAGCCGGGTAACGAACCCCTTACTATTTTACCGAAAAAAAGAGGAACGCAACTGTTCCGTATTCAGAAAGATTAGTACTAGTCAAGGTGATAAATAGAAAAAAGACCATATACATTTGTAAACAGTGTAAGAAGAGTGTACACCCTTTGTGCCTCCCTAAGCACATTTGCTAGAGCACGTCATAAACATGTGTAAATATTAGTAAATAATTTCTTGTATCATATATGTAAGGCAAAAAGTGAATTTTTGAGTGTTAAGCCTGTGTGAAACAGCCATTAAAAGCAATTTTTTTACTTAAAACGAACCAGGAACTGCAGCATTTGCATACAATGTAAGATTAGAAAAATTCACGTTAATACAATAATAATAATAATAATAATAATAATAATAATAATAACGTAACTGTAATATTGTACACAAGGCTCTATTATATATATAGCATAGTAAACACCAGGTCTCTAAAATCATGCAGCTTTTGATAGTAAAAATATTTTTTTTCTTACCGGTTTTTTATCATGAAATACATTTTTTAAAGAAAGGATATATTTATTTGAATTATCACTTCATAAAATAAAAATTTATAAAATAAAGGTGCATTAAATTACATCAATAAAATGTCCGAAGCATTACCTTCGAAAGAAAAAAAAATATCCATCCAATTTACATAAATTGAACAGAAGTTATTACGAATAATTTACCGCAAGGTAAAAAGTGCTCATTAGGCCTTGGCGATATAGGACATGGACACCGCGTATGAGGCTGGCGGTCAAAGGGTTAAACACTTCCCTTTTTTTTTTTGCGCCATCTTCACAGCGATATGAAATCTAGAATAATTAGCGTTACATTGTTGTGAGCAATACCCAAATATGTAACAAACAAAAATCAACATTGGACGTTATAGCTGATACACTTCTCGAAAAATATGATCAAAATACGTCGTTTTACACGATATGTCGCAATACGTGACGCCGTACTAAGCGATTTTTTAAATACAGTGTGTATATAGGATTTTGACATGACCGTTAGATTTCGCCGTTATATACAATATGTCGTTACAAGCGATGTCGCTATAAACGGATTCGACTGTATATCCTGGATATGTTCTTGGGTTAAGAAGAAGAGAAAGCGAGTATAGATTTTTTTGGTTGTCTCCCTCTTGGTATTACAAACCATTATTCTCGTCATTATTCCGTATTGAAAATAGCTAATCACAAAGTTTACACAAGGAGTAATTTTAATACCACCTACTCAATAACATTTATTCCACTATTGTGTGGTCAAATACACATAGAAATTACCAGAATTTTTTAAAGGTACATGTTTCGCCCACTATTTATTGGGCATCATCAGCCTCGTTCAATCTTAAAACACACCCTGGTCTGAGGAATCTTAACAAATCACATAAAACGTTTGGTGAACACTTAATGGTGTTGATAGCGTGGTTGCATAATGATTACAGCACAAAAAAAAATATTGAATAAAATAAGTATACATACTAAAATCACTTTGAAAATTTAAAACGTTCGTCAAAAAGTAATTGTGTCACATTGTATTTTAAAAATAATGCATGTCTGACATTGAAATGGGTCTTTTTGTAAAAAGCTTGAACAATATATATCACGCCTGGGGAACAGATTATTATTATTATTATTATTATTATTATTATTATTATTATTATTATTATTATTATTATTATTATTATTATTATTATTATTATTATTATTATTTACAGAGGTGCCAACTATTACGAATTGTCCGCAATTATTACTGATATCACTTCGCGATTACGGAGTTACGGTCAAAGGGGAAATTATCACGGAAAAGCTGACATTATCACGAAAAGATAATTTTCGACGGAAACAAAAGAAAAGGAAAAATGTTCAGTCCTTTCGAGCCTTTCTCCTAAATCGTCTTTATTTCAATGCTTGTGAGTTGGCAATTGTATGAAGTCCTAAAAATAGGGGAAATTTTAAGGTGAAGTTCTATGATATTATGCAATATAATGTACTGCTTCATTTATTTTATCATTTTACTTTGTCGTGTGTTGTTCCACGGCATTAAAATAAGGTTCTTTAGTCTTTTGAAAAATACTTTCATATTTTATATCAATATTGTGCAATATAATGTATTGCTTCATTTATTTTATCATTTTACTTTGTCGTGTGTTGTTCCACCGCATTAACATAAGGTTCTTTAGTCTTTAGAAAATACTTTCATATTTTATATCAATATTATAGGAGATTAGATAAAATTGTAGAATATAGTTCAGATATAAGTTTTACCATGTTAATTGTAGCTTATCTGTCGTAGTTGCCACTGTAATTGGGACACTAAGTCCTGTAGTGTGCAATAAATAAATAAATAAATAAATAAATAAATAAATAAATAATTATTTGATGGTGACTTCCTTTTGCTCAGGCACTGATCTTCTCCACTACAAATCCTTCAGTGATGTTGTATTTGCTGTGTTAAGTGTACCTGACGGTTCACAGAAAGATTGAGAAAGAAGTGAGGCCTACATTAAGCACATCTGCACAGGTATCGCTTATGGTTCAGAAAACGAAAATGACATCACAGTCGGAAGGATGCTTCAAGAAAAACTACACTGAAAAGCAGTTACTGCGTGAGAAACAAGCTACAAGGAATGTTTTATCACAGAACCAACAGGTTGCGTGCAAATATTATTGTGTAATATGATATACTTTTGGATAGATTGCTAGAGGTAAGGGCAAAGGGGGTGTTATTATCAAGAAGGAAGGAGCATGCTTTGGACTTGACTCGAAATTTTTCTCGGGGACGGAGGGCGATTACTGACAATCCACTTCAAAGTTGGCACCTCTGTTATTATTATTATTATTATTATTATTATTATTATTATTATTATTATTATTATTATTATTATTATTATTATTATTATTATTATTATTATTATTATATTACCTAGCTATTTTTTCACTTTAATTCTGGTCTTGACTTGCAGAACACACTGTTACACTCCTTTCACTTTACCTTCCTCTCCCACATCAGGCATGCTGCCCTGTAGTCGGCTTCAAAAATGTGCAAGTAACCCACGAAAGAACCCTTTTTCGGCTTATTATTTATTATTGTTGAAAGGTTGGCCTGTCCTCCCCCGCAGCTCCCTAACCACCCTTGTCCACCCACTGTGCAGATGGTCGGGTCAAGCCGCCCCCAATTCCATTGTGTCTGAGCTAATAATGCTTTTGAAAAGAGAAGGTGGTCGCAGGCACTGGAAGGAGAAGAAGAGGAAAAAAAGAAGCCTGATTTCTGTGAAAAGGGAAGGTTTAATATCGCTGTTAAAACGACGTGGCACTGCTGTATTCTGGCGCAGAGCATTAACAGCTACATTTGCATTCGCTCCTACAGACATCTGGCACGTGGTCTCGTGTAGCCTCTCAATGTCTGATTCGCTTTTTGAATGGGAATTATTTCTTTCCTGGGGCGTGTGAGAGCGTGAGCTGATGCTTATAATGTATGGCAGTTCGCTGCTACTCACATTTCTTTTTTTTTTTTTCTTTCTTTCATCTCGTGCACACCACTTGAAGGCAGTTGAATGACGAACACAGTTACCTCATCGACTGATACTGAATCGTACCAACACGATGCTCGCAATTTCGAAGATTCCACATCCACACCGACAATTTTACAATACGGTAATAGTAAGATAATGTAGAATCCGGCCCCGCGTTCGATTCCCGGCCGGGTCAGGGGCTTTTAATTGCACATGATTAATAATAATAATAATAATAATAATAATAATAATAATAATAATAATAATAATAATCTCTCTCTCTCTCTTTCTTAGCATTAATCCCGACTTGCAGGGTCTGCTGCTTTGCTACATCTCCTCCATTTCTGTCTGTCGTTGACATCTTCTGGTGTTAAGCCAACACTGTGCATGTCTGCCCTGATGTTGTCAGTCCATCTCTTTGCCGGTCTTCGTCGTGGTCTTGTTCCCTCTGGGTCGATGTGGAGCGCTGTTTTGGCAACTGAGTCGTCCTGTTTTCTCATGACGTGGCCGTACCAGCGGAGACGGGCTTCCCTCACTTTGTCTATGATGGGCGCGACACCAAACCTTTGCCGGACGTCCGTGTTCCTTATGTGGTCACATCGGGTCAGCCCCATGGACCATCGAAGCATCTTCATCTCCATGGTTGTCAACATTTGCTCCTGTTGTTTCGTCATGGGGCGACATTCAGTCCCATAGATCGCTGCTGGCCGTACCACACTCTTATAAACTTTTGCCTTTAGATATTGAGGCATCTTTTTATCACAGAGGACTCCAGTGACCTGTCTCCACTTGAGCCAAGCTGCATTTACCCTCATCCGAGTATCAGGAGTGGTGTCACAGTTTGAGGTGACGACGGATCCTAAGTACTTAAATTGCATGGTCTTCTGCAGGTCTTCTTCACTGATACTTATGGTACCTCTGGTTTGGGGGCCACATTCCAGGTATTCTGTCTTCTGGATATTGAGGTGCAGTCCATTTTCAGCCAGTCTGTCCTTCCACGTTTGAACCTGATGCTGGAGTTCAGGACGGGTTTCTTGTGCAAGTACCACATCATCGGCATAAAGAAGGGTCCAGGGATGTGAAGTCTGTATGTCAGCTGTTGCCGTATCCATGCAGAGGATGAATAGCAATGGTGAAAGGGCAGAACCTTGATGAACACCCACAGTGATATCGAAAGGCGGAGAGATTCCAGCAGGAATAATAATAATAATAATAAATAATAATAATAATAATAATAATAATAATAATAATAATAATAATAATAATAATAATAATAATAATAATAATAATAATAATAATGTTATTTGCTTTACGTCCCACTAACTACTTTTACGGTCTTTGGAGACGCCGAGGTGCCGGAATTTAGTCCCGCAGGAGTTCTTTTACGTGCCAGTGAATCTACCGACACGAGGCTGTCGTATTTGAGCACCTTCAAATACCATCGGACTGAGCCAGGATCGAACCTGCCTAGTTGGGGTTAGAAGGCCAGCGGCTTAACCGTCTGAGCCACTCAGCCCGGCTACATGATTATTATCCCTGGCCTGGGGACTGGGTGTTTGTGTCGTCCTTTACGTTCCGTTCCTCATATTCAACACTGTACCCTTCCGCAATTCCAATTATACGCAAGTATAATGGTGCACGTAGGGGCAAAGATCTCTATAGGTCGACGCCCTGAACAAATAGCACTTTAATATTATATTTTTAAAAAGGTAATGTAGAAAAAAACCGATATTACTAAATATCGATTTCGACTCATTGTCGGTAAACTATGTGTCTGTTATTTTCTAGCAATTCTTTTTCGTGTGGCTATTTCTAGCCCTTGTAAGGCAGACCCTCCGATGAGGGTGGGCGGCATCGGGCATGTGTGGGTAACTGCGTGTTATTGTGGTGGAGGATAGTGTTATGTGTGCTGTGTGAGTTGCAGGGATGTTGGGGACAGCACAAACACCCAGTCCCCGAGCCACTGGAATTAACCAATGAAGGTTAAAATCCCCGACCCGGCCGGGAATCGAACCCGAGACCTTTTGAACCGAAGGCCAGTCTGTTTAAGATATTTCCAGACTTGGTCTGTCTTAAAACAGTGTCCCTTGGAGAGGCTTTATGTTATTCACCCCCGATGTGTTAGACTGACGACTAATGTCACTAACCAGAATGTGCGTAGAACAATACCGTATTTCAGCGGCTCTAAATTATATGGAGCCTTGAAGGAGGCCGTTGCTGTTCTTATTACTTATCAACTAAAATACAAGGTTAGATTATTAAAACTGATGGTAGAACAATAGGGCGATTAAGGCTATGATCATTGGTTCCATTTAAACACCTCTGAAAGTGACCACCAGTGTAATTCAATCAGTCTCTAACAGTCCGTGCAACTCAATAACTAAGACCTCACAAACTTGTTTCCCCCAAAAAATAAAATACTCTCAGATTTTAGCAAAGGAGAGAAACGCAGTTACCATACCCATGGCACTACAGCCCTTGAAGCGCCTTGGCCTACCAAGCGACCACTGCACAGCCCGAAGGCCTGCAGATTAGGAGGTGTCGTGTGGTCAGTACGACGATTCCTCTCGGCCGCTATACTTGGCTTTCCAGACCTGGGCCGCTATCTCACCGTCAGATAGCTCCTCAATTCTAATCACGTAGGCTGAGTGGACCTCGAACCAGCTCTCAGGTCCAGGTAAAAATCCCTGACCTGGCCGGGAATCGAACCCGGGGCCTCCGGGTAAGAGACAGGCACGCTACCCCTACACCACGGAGCCGGCTAGAGAAACGCAGTTAGGAAATGTATTTAGTTGACTGAATCACTTCAGAAACGGCTTAATCTCCAGTTTACCATACTTATAAGAAAAACTTTGAAAAATTATCCTACTTCGAATATAATATTGTTCTTATCTATTAAAATATCCTTAGAATAACATGTTTGAAATACTGCTATTGTATTATTAGGATAGTGTGCAATTTTCCTACTGTATAAAAATGTTTTTAGAATTTATATTTATTATAACGAACAAATGCTTGTCCTGGAACAGTAAAATTCGTGATCACTTAACAGTAAATAATAATAATAATGATTATTATTATTATTATTATTATTATTATTATTATTATTATTACTTAACATTGATCAAACCTGAAGCTCTTCATGCTTCGGAATGAAATGAAATGGGGTATGGCTTTTAGTGCCGGGATGTGGCCGAGGATTTCGGCTCGTCAGGTGCAGGTCTTTTGATTTGACGCCCGAAGGCGACCTGCGTGTCGTGAAGAGAATGAAATGATGATGAAGACGACACATACACACAGTCCCCGTGCCAGGAGAATTAACCAATTATGGTAAAAATTCCTGACCATGCCGGGAATCGAACCCGGGACCCCTGTGACCAAACACCAGCAAGCTAACCATTTAGTCTTGGAGCCGGACTGCAAAGGGAATAATTAGAGATTTTTTAAAAAAACGGAAATCATCTGAAAAATCTTAAGTCCCAGAATTAAAAATGGAAAATATTGCCCCAAACCCAACTTGGAAATATATTTTCAAATATCTAAACTTACTGATGCAATGAGGCTGCGACCAATCCAATTTTTAATTTAATTTAGTTTAGTTTAGTAATGTTTTATTTTACCTCGCAAGATAAAGACCCTCAGGCCTTCTCTTCTTTTTTTTGGTAGTTGCTTTACTTCCCGCCGACACAGATGGGTCTTATGGCGACGATGGGACAGGAAAGGGCTGGAAGTGGGAAGGAAGCGGCCGTGGCCTTAATTAAGGTACAGCTCCAGCATTTGCGTATGTGAAAATGGGGAAACCACGGACTGCCGACAATGGGGTTCGAACTTACTATCTCCCGAATACTGGATACTGGCCGCACTTAAGCGACTGCAGCTATCGAGCTCGGTAGGCCTTCTCTACCATCCAAGCAGGCACTGAAATATTATATTGTTTTACTTTACACTAATTAGACGAAATACAAATTAAATTAAAAATAATACAAGAATTATGAGTGATAAGATAAATTAAGATGAAATAAATTAGATATAATAAAAGGAAAAATTGTTAAAAATACATGTAAGAAACGAGGGACCAGACTCCGTTTTTCTGCTATCCCTCTAAGGATTTCGGTATTGCTCTTCATTTCAGTCCAACGTATCCTCTGCATTCTACTCCAGATCCACATTTCAATTGCCTCTAGTCTTGTCTTTTCCTGCTCTTTTAATGCCTAGCCTTCGCAACCATACAGAAGCACGCTCTGTACATAGGTTTTTGCAAAGGCCTTCCGAGTTTGTATATTTGTATGTTTGTTGGCCAGCAGGCCCTCTTCGCCATCGCTATCCTTATCGTGACTTCTGTTATGCTCCGATTATCACTCGTGATTACGGTCCCTAGGTAACAAAACTGTTTCACTTGTTCAATTTTATCAGGGCCAATTTTGACGTGCATTAGAGGTGTAATAACATGCGAACCGGCACTTACAAAAATAATGGATTAGTATATCTCAAAAGGACAAACTATTCTGTTCTGCAAATAACTTCATAGTTAAAATTAAACTAGACAGTTTTTTTTTTTAAGTAGAATAGAGTATACTGCTGAGTGTCAGGTTTTAAACTGTAAAATATGGAAAAAAAAAATCAATCATACCTCAACTTAGAGAACATGTAGGCACTTTTTCCTGGGCAACACCTCAAGTATGAGCAGGCTGTGTTCTTACCTGGAACAAGAAGAAGAAAAAGCTTCGTTCAAAAATAGTTTTCTGCGCTAACAGACACACACACGCAACACGTTCAATCAGATACTACACTAACAAACTGAAGTGGAGCGGCATATATTTATTATATTTCTCAACAAGAGACGTCCAACCACATTTGTGGGGGGACAACAAGTAGTAGTAGTAGTAGTATTTATTCATTCATCATGTCGTTTACATATTTACAGGACTCTGTTTTATATATACATAACTCTTCTAATAACATTATTACTTGAGAAATATTAATCTTATAACTAAACCACATATATTACAGAAGTAGTAGTATTATTATCAACATATTAATACTTAAAATAAATTGAACTTCTAACTATCTCTTGCACACATTAAATATATTATTATTATTATTATTATTATTATTATTATTATTATTATTATTATTATTATTATTATTATTATTATTATTATTATACAAAATCACACCAACCTCAACAGAGTCGAGTAGATATCAGTAAAATACCACGTATTACGCAGACAAAGCAAACTCCTTTTACATCTAAGGAAAATGTCTACAATAATGATTAAAATAATGTCTTAAAGCTAAATTACTAATGAACATTAAACATTGTAAAAAATAAACTGAAAGAACATGAACAAAAATCCAAGTGAATAAAAAAACTGGATAACGAATCTTTCAGAACAAAAAGTGATTGATGATATAAATCTTGGAGCGCGAATCCCAACTTCTTGTTGTGTCTTTAAATGAGGCATATGTGGCTTCCTCCACTTCCCATGATCATCCAATGGTGCTGAAGTTCTCACATAATTGAGGGTCACTTCTTCTCGACCACCGGTGACGTCTGTTGTAGGATCCAACAGAGGACATTCCTCCTCCAAGCAGCGGATGGCAATAATATCCGCACGCTTAGTTGAACCATATTTCCAGATGCAGTGAACTACTCCTAGATTTCCCATTACTCTTTCCGTACAGTAGTAAGGATGTACTTTATGATATCGGCTATTTCTCTGTCATTCTACTTTCCGACAGCAACCGAATATAAAAATGATAATGACATGAATTACTGAGCATCTGAAAATTATTTGCTGATTTTTTCTTTGTTTTGAATACTGTTTTGTAATAATTCTCGGGCGCTGAAAGAGAATATGTTATCAGTTTTTTCCCATTACGTCACACTTTTCTGCAAATAGGAGATCTACATTTCGGCTTTTACGTTCTTTTTTATCAAATGTTGTAATTCATAATCTTGCTTACAAAACAGGTTACAAACTATCATTAATTTAAAAGACACATGTCACTGATGAACTCCTCTCCTTCTGTGTACAGAAATAAAATTCCTGGGGAAAAATCAAATATTTCTTGGTCGAAAATTTCACGTGATAGAAATCACCGGATTACATTTTTTAACTGTAAGAAAAAACCGTTCAGGAATTTTTGTTCACAGTTAAACATAGAAATCCATGTAAATATTGTCTTACTGCGATATTCCTAAAAAAATCGAATATTTTAAATTACTGAAAAATATGTTGTGATAGAAAAAGGATTGTATATTTTAATCTTACGGAAAAATGTATTTCGGAACATTTATACATTGTTGCATAAAAAACTGATAATTTATTTTTTTCTTAAAACTCAAAGAGATTACAATTAACAGGCCTCACACATGAAAGCGGTCACTCCATGGGGAAGATGTTAAAATTTTCAAACACGCACATATTCTACATCAATAATAATCTAACAGTTGCCGCTGATACAATTTCAAAGCATCCATTTATCCTCCTAGAGTTTAGCAGCCTGGTATCGAACCAATGAAAGCTAGTAGGCGTGTAGAATTAAACTCCTGACTCGCCTCTTGAAGAATTTAAGTTATTTAATTACTGCTCGGCCGAACAGGGTCGCTCATAACTTTAATTAATTTTTTTTTTGTATTTAATTTCACCCTCGCGTGCGGCAGGATATTGTGTCCTTGGTCTACAGAAATATCGAAATAGTATTGATTAAATCGATAGTTATTGGATAAGTGGCGGACGGATGTTGCTACACAACACTCTAGCTCCTGCTGTAGTCGACATCGCCTGACACTGGTCACTTACCATTTCCTCCCATTAAAAACTGAACCTGACGATTTATACTTCAAGAGCGATTGGGCAAAGAGATCTAAGTGCCAAAGGAATGTTTGAACATTCTTATAACAGCCAGGAATGTTGGGTAATAATTTATTATAGAAAAAGCAGTAAAGGAAATCAAAGAGGAATTTAGAAAGGGAATCACAAACCAAAGAGAGGAAATCAAAACCATGAGATATGTCGATGATATTGTTATTTTATCTCAGTCTGGAGAAGATCTGAAGAAACTGCTGAATGGTATGGACACGGTCTTGGAGAAGAAGTGCAGGACGAAAATAGATCCAAAACAAAAGTAATGGAGTGCAGTCGAACAAAGTCTGCTCATGCAGAAAAAATTATATTACGAAATGAAGTTCTAAAGGAAGTAGATTAATATTGCTACTTGGGTAGTAAAATAACTAACAATGGCAGAAGTAAGGTGGATATAAAATGCAGACTAGCACAAGCAAGGAAGGTCTTTCTTCGAACATTGATACTGGAATTAGAAAGATGTTTTTGAAGACTTTCGAATGGAACGTGGCACTGTACGGAGGTGAAACATAGACGAGAACGAGCTCAGAAAGAAGGAGAATAGAATATTTTGAAATGTGGTGTTACAGAAGAATGCTGAAGGTGAGCTGGATAGATCGATTCACAAATAAAGAGATACCGAATCGAATTGGTGAGAGGAGATCGATTTGGTTAAATTTGACGAGAAGAGATAGAATGATAGGGCATATCTTAATACACCCAAGACTTGTTCAGTTGGTTTTTGAGGGAAGTGTAAGCGGTAAGAACGGTAGGGGTAGATCAAGGTATGAAAATGACAAGCAGATTAGAGCAGATGTAGGACATAGTAGTTACGTAGAAATAAATATATTAGCACAGAGTCCGACTCATTGACTGAATGGTCACAGTTGAGACAGGGTTCAATTCCCGGCCGGGCCGGGTATTTTCATCGGCTCGGATTAATTCTTCTGGCCCGGGGACTGGGTGTTTGTTCCAACACTTTCCTCTTCATATTCAGGCAACACACTACACTACCAACCACCACAGAAACACGCAATAGTGATTACATCCCTCCACATAGGGTTGGCGTCAGGGAGAGCATCCGGTCGTAAAACAGGGCCAAATCCACAGTGCGACACAATTCGCACCCGCGACCTCACAGATGTTGCAAAAACGGTAGAAAAAGAAAAAAATATTAGCACAGCATCAAAACAGTCTATGGACTGATGACTCAAACAACAGGATAGAATGCCAATTTTCTGAAGCCCGCACAACGGTTCTGTTCTTATATCTGCATAAATATTAGGAGCACGACATGTTACAGCCCCCAGAATTTTTACTCTCCGTACGTTATGGCGACGATGAGATAGGGAAGGGCCAGAAGTGGGAAAGAAGCGGCCGTGGCCTTAATTAAGGTACAGCAGGAAACCGACGGAAAACTACAGGCGAGATAACATTGCACTGTACAGAAGATGAGGTTATTCCTATCTTATTCTCGATTTCAGGCATCTGTTAACAACAATGAACCTTGCATTCTTACGAATACAAACCGGGCTAAGGGGAAGTTGTTTGTGCACCCTGTTCTCTTACGTAATCAGTTTTATTTCCCCGCAAGTCTTTCACACACATGTCAACTCACGTGAAGGAGAATGTAGTGGGTGAGGTTGGAAGGGGGTACAGAAGAGCTCATTTTATTTATCGAACATCTGGAATGCTGTCTCCCACATCCACCCGCGCACACAGATCCACATGACGCATTCGGGCCATGCTGTGCTCCTTGCGTGACGCAACCAGGTGGACACCTTGCAAGTGATGGGCAAGGAATATCGCCGACAACTTTTTTGTTTGTTCATTATTACGCTAAACACGTGCTGGGAGCTACATTTAAAAAAAGAGAACGGCCACCTTCCCCTTCTGCCGACAGGACATGTAAGACATTTCACAGATTATTACGAGTGACAAAAAAATGCACCGATTACAATCAATGCGGTAAACTTACATAACTGGGTTTAACGGCCGACCTTCTGCCTACGATGGGGAAGATATTACTGTATTTGTCTTTATTCAAACATTTATGCAGGAAAATTTGAACACTTCTGATCTTCGTAATCTTCATCTTCTTCTTCTTCTTCTTAATAATAATAATAATAATAACAATAATAATAATAATAATAATAATATTGCCCGCCTCGGTGATGTACTGGTTAGAGTAATTAGCTGGGGTTTCGATTCCCTCCTCAGCCATCCTCGAGGTGGTTTTCAGTGGTTTTCCACTTCCCCTCCAGGCAAATGCGTACATGGTACCTAACATAAGGCAACGGCCGCTTCCTTCCTTCTTCCTTGTCTATCCCTCCCAATCTTCCCATCCCCAACACAAGGCCCCTGTTCAGCATAGCAGGTGACGCCGACTGGGCGAGGTACTGGTCCTCCTTCAAGTTGTATCCCCGATCCAAAGTCTCACGCTCTAGGACCTGGTGGCGGTAGAGGTGGGATCCCTCGCTGAGTCCGAGGGAAAATCCAACCCTGGATGGTAAACGAATTAAGGAAGAAAGAAAGAAAGAAAGAAAGAAAGAAAGAAAGAAAGAATTTTTTTTTGCTAGTTCCTTTACGTCGCACCGACACAGATAGGTCTTATGGCGACGATGTCACAGGGAAGGGCTAGGAGTGGGAAGGAAGCGGCCGTGGCCTTAATTAAGGAACAGTCCCAGCATTTGCCTGGTGTGAAAATGGGGAAACCACGGAAAACCATTTTCAGGACTGCCGACAGTGGGTTTCGAACCCACTATCTCCCGAAAACTGGATACTGACCGCACTTAAGCGACTGCAGCTATCGAGCTCGGTTTGTTATTAATTAGGATGTAATTTAGTGTATTTCAATTTTATTCTAGTTATTATTTGTATTATTGTAGTAGTTTCAATTTTAAATTCCACTGTAAATTAACAGACATCTCACCTTGAATTTGGTCGAATTTTGAATGTAATGCATATGTCCCATCTATACAGCCCCTTAAAATAAATAAATAAATAAATAAATAAATAAATAAATAAATAAATAAATAAATAAATAACAGCAGGAAATGT
Source organism: Anabrus simplex (assembly GCF_040414725.1). Classification (NCBI taxonomy): domain Eukaryota; kingdom Metazoa; phylum Arthropoda; class Insecta; order Orthoptera; family Tettigoniidae; genus Anabrus; species Anabrus simplex. Next base: position 56,883,430 of record NC_090274.1, read on the forward strand.
ATTTCACTTAAGATAAACTGACTTATATGTTTGAATCGAATTTGATTAACAATATTCAAAATATTAACAAAATAACTCAACTTAACCGGGAACTGTTTCGTATTCTCGAACAACCTGGAAGTACAACTTGCCTATTTCTTCAATATTATGACGAAATGACTAATCTTGTTAGTGTCAAAGAACAGGGAGCACTAATGTTAGTAGGTTACTGCAAAAAGTTAAAAAAATCGAAGGTAAAACACATCAGTGTTTCCCCCGGGATGAGCGAATTATATTCGTGTGTGTGTGTGTGTGTGTGTGTGTGTGTGTGTGTGTGTGAAAGCAGATGAAAGCCCTCTTCTACAGAAAACACGAGAAGCCACTGCGCAAAACGTCGGAAATGAGAGCGTCTCACGGACAGAGAGAAACAAGCAGTTGAAATGGGAACGAGACAGAGAATGTGTTTTCTTGACCAGTTCCAAATACTTGTTGTTGAGAAAGGTCATCGCTTCTAGCCAAGGTTGTTGTGGTGTTATTGACGTCACAATCTGGGTTACGCGCGACAGAACATTAATATAGAATTTCTTTTCGCAGTCAAAGGAAAGCTGGTCGCTTCACTGCTTAGCAAATCGTGACGGCCTTTAACAGACTAACAATGAAGTTAATTATTTTTCTATTAGGCCGAGGTGCCAGAATTTTGTTCTCTTACGATCCGGTAAATCTACTGATACGAGCGCCTTCAAAGTACCACCTAATTTACCTGGTATCTACCCCACGCTCTAACATATCGTCCTTTGGAATTCTCTCATAGGCTCATTCTGCACGATGAAATAATTATGACATTCTGTGTTTAATAACGATTTTATTTCTTGTATGTCTCAATGGATTTTCTTTTTATATCATAAACTAGCTGATGTACCCGTGCTTCGCTACGGAATCCACATTGTGAACAGAATTCTAGGTTCGGTAGTGTACACGTTGTGAGCAAGATTGTAATCAGTCACAATCAGGTTGGGGAGTTTTCATTATAATGTCAGACACTCACACTCCGCCTCTCTTTTTACATCCTCAGAAGTGGTTTTCCCAACTGAAATGAACACAGGTCATTACAATGACGTCAGTAGGAATGGCACGATTAAAAGCAATGCTTTCATACGAAATAGTCTATCAAATGAAAAACCACACATTTTCTCATTTTTAATGAACGCTGCCGATCTGACAGTCCAAAGTTCCAGAGCTGGAATGACCAAGCCGCAGACAACCGTGATCCATGAACACTCTTCGTCTTTTTTTTCGGGGGCGGGGAGGCGAATAATGGAGAGTCCCAGGGCAAAAGCTATGTCTTTTTACTAATCTGCTTCCTAGAAGTACCCGATGAGTCGGAAAATCTCAATTCAATACACTGGCGGCGGAAAAATCTATTGGAGGCAAATTTTCCTCCAAGCCAGAGCAGAAACCCCATATTCACTGCTAATTTGGAATAAAATGAATGTAGAATTTAATAAAAGTGAAGAGGAAGAAGCTTTTCTTAAGAAACGGCTCTTTTCCGGTTTGAATTTTGAGTTATTTAGTGAATTGTGGTGCTATGATTTGGAATAGGCCTAAACTATAGTTCTAAACCAGGTCATACTACTACTACTACTACTACTACTACTACTACTACTACTACTACTAAGTGAGCCTCTACCTTAAGTGGGCATACTGCTCATTCAAAATAGCGCGTCAGAGTAGGGATCGAATAGCTGGAATACTATCATGAACCAGTATGTTACGTACCAGCAGTATCAGAAAATGTATGAACCAGAGGAATGACATGCTAAAGAAGAAAGTTTTTTAACTCCCCTGCTATTTCCCGCCAATATTCAGTCAGGCTGTTATACTTCGTACAAAGCAGTAAATCCATCTATCGGAGTTGAGTAGAAGTATAAAAGACAAAGAACATCACAACAAACAATGGTCAATGTAATGTTATTGTTGCTCGATGTTATGCGCTTTCGATATTGTAGGCCTTCACATTTAGTTTTCTTCCGACTCTGAAATACCACTCTTACCATAGTTGCTACGGTAAAACTGAATAAAACACAAATGATCAGAAATTGTTCTCACTATAACTTTAAAAATTAAATTTTAGGCGCCTTCCTCTAAACTACAATTTCATCCAGGGTAAATAAAATTGTTCATAGCCTAGACTGTAGTTTCTTATTCCCCGACTCTATAGACCTATATCGATTTTCATTCAATTCTGTAAACCCATTTTCTCGTGGCTCGGCGTTGATAAGGACTCAGCAACAAATATACAAATTCATGAATATCTGTGTTATCATAGCCGGTACGATAAAAATGTATAAGACATAAATGATCGTAAATTTAATTCTATATAACTTTAGTTATGTATTATTTATGGATAGGACCACTAATAATATAAATATTTGACAATTATGTTTTAGGCCTTCCCCTAATCTACCATTTCATTCAACGTTAATCAAATGATTTATAGCCTAGATTGTAGTGGTTCACACCCCGACTTTACATACCGATTTTCATTAAATTCTCTTCAGCCGTTCTCACGTGTTGCGTGTACATACATACATACATACATACATACATACATACATACATTCATACATTCATACATTCATACATACATACAGACAGACAGAAATTACGGAAAAGTAAAAAGTGCATTTCCTTGTTACAGTGGACATGCCGATACAGAAATACCATTCTTTTCAAATTCTGAGGAATGTACAGACAAAAATCTTATTTTATATATAGATTGTAACACGTTCATCTTCTGTCCAATTACAGGATTAATTCCTATCTAGCGAAATAAAACAGAAGCTTTCCAAGGACATATAATCACTGAGATTCATTTGTAAGTTCTTTCAACAGGAAAACTATCGGCGCTCTACAAACCTTAATCATTCAAAACCGGATGCTTTGTTTTTTGTTGTTTCATCCTTCTAATAAATCCTGTCGGAGGCATCCTAACAGGTTTTATAGCAGCTTAGTTTTGTGTCTCTGCTTGACGTAAGAACGTTAACTCCTAGAGTTATAGTAGGCTTTGGTTAAGTTAACTGAGTCACGAAATCAATAAACAAGGCCTGCTGTTCAGAAAGAAAAAAAGTAACACGAAGTGACCATTCATTATCTGATAATGACATCTACACCATCAACAGCTCTATAGTGTAGTAATAATAATAATAATAATAATAATAATAATAATAATAATAATAATAATAATAATGATAATAATAATGATATTATTTTTTTTTACAATTTGATTTACGTAGCACCGACACAGATGGGTCTAATGGTAACGATAGGTTAGGAAAGGCCAAGGAGTGGGAAGGAAGTGGCCGTGGCCTTAATAAAGGTACAGCCCCAGCATTTGCCTGGTGTGAAAATGGGGAAACCACGGAAAACCATCTTCAGGGCTGCCAACAGTGGGGTTAGAACCCACTATCTCCCGGATGCAAGCTCACAACCGCACGCCCCTAATCGCACGGCCAACTCGCCCGGTAATAATAATAATAATAATAATAATAATAATAATAATAATAATAATAATAATAAACTCCGTCATTACCTCACAGTTGTCCTCCCAGAAGCACTGTACGCAATTGAGAAGTCATCCCTAATCATCAATATCAAAGACACAGAGAAAATAGAAGATTCAAGATGGTAAACAAGAAATGGCGTATGGTTTTTAGTGCCGGGAGTGTCCGAGGACAAGTTCGGCTCGCCAGGTGCAGGTCTTTTGATTTGACTCCCCTCGGCGACCTGCGCGTCGTTATGAGGATGAAATGATGATGGAGACAACACATAAACCCAGCCCCTGTGCCAGCGAAATTAACCAGGTACGGTTAAAATTCCTGACCCTGCCGGGAATCGAACCCGGGACCCCTGTGACCAAAGGCCAGCACGCTAACCATTTAGCCATGGAGCCGGACATTAAAGATGGTATCTGGATGCGTAAAAGGTCAGAAGAACTTTATTCTATCACTAAGATAATCTCCTCAGATTCACAGAAGAGGCGAATGAAATTGTACATACATATCGCACGAATGGACGGCTCTCAACTGACCAAACAAAAAATCCCCTTCATCATTAACGGAACCCGACAAACCAAATTACGCTGGCTGTTAGACACTCAAAGCGACCTCGAAGAAATTAATATTGACCCCCTTTCAACGATAATGGCCATATTCACAGTGAAAATCAACTCACGTAAGTTCACATCCAAGAACCCAATAGCCAAGAACTTGAAACTCAAAAATGATTGGACACAAGAGAGAAGACAAGCTCATGGTGAAAGGATGAAGAAGATTTGGAAAGATAAGAAGAACAAGAAAACCAGGGTTAAATGATGGTTCTACGCGCTCCTTAGAGGGGAAAACGCACTATATAATAATAATAATAATAATAATAATAATAATAATAATAATAATAATAATAATAATAATTGTACCGGGAGGTACACCTCAACGAACATCTCTATTGGTAAAACAGTGAAACTGAAACTACACCAACTTGGAACTTTAATCAAAAGATGTCACCACTAAAATATTATGCAATTTTGTTATTGTGAAGTTTCCTAAACTCAGTGAATTTCTCCTTGTTTTGTTTGCCATTCATCAAGAAGTTTGGACATTTTTCCACAGATGACACTACCAAAAAACTATAATCATGCACCCTGGTGCAAAGTGAAAGAACTTATAATTTAAAGAAGTTTTGTATTTCTAGGTTTTTGTAACTGATTGATGTTCATTTATTTTTCGGTTGGCAATACTTACTTTTTATTTCCGCCAGTTTTGAATCTGGCCAATAACAAATTTCTGGAATTAATCTTTAACCTATAACAGGCTTCTTGTTCGATTTTGAGTGTTACTTTTGAACTCAACCAATAAAATTGAGAGGGTGGGGCTGGTTTAGTCTTGAATGATCTCGAACCTTCCCTGGGGGTTTATAAACTTCGGCTTTTCACGTTTCTTGGCCAACTGATAGTCGTATATCTAAGTGTGTGCGCTTAAGCAGGAGGCGGGCGGCCTCTTTCGTCAGCAGCTAGAACTTCTACAAGGTATTGGCCACATAACTTTATTCTTTCTTGCTACCTCCGCAGTTTAATCCGAGGGAAAGGTCCGAATCTTTAACTATGTAACCTACTTTTCTAAAATGTAAATCATCTTTCGGCTAATGTAAAAACTTCATAAACCCTTTAACTGTAAATCGGGGATAGAGAGTGAATTACCCTCTCGAGCTCCCCTTCATCTCGGTTTGAGGTGACTACGGGTTTTTTTTTTACCGAGCTCGATAGCTGCAGTCGCTTAAGTGCGGCCAGTATCCAGTATTCGGGAGATAGTGGGTTCGAACCCCACTGTCGGCAGCCCTGAAGATGGTTTTCCGTGGTTTCCCATTTTCACACCAGCCAAATGCTGGGGATGTACCTTAATTAAGGCCACGGCCGCTTCCTTCCCACTCCTAGCCCTTTCCTATCCCATCGTTGCCATAAGACCTATCTGTGTCAGTGCGACGTAAAACAACTAGCGAGAACTACGTTTTATAACTGTTTTTCATTCTGTAATGTGGTAAAGAAATTTCTATACGAGTCACCTCAATAGTTTGGGAATTACCCCTGTTTCATCGGCTTAGAGCCCTTTAGGTTTTTAGGTTTCCATTGTCTTGGAGTGCAGTGTATGCCTCCATTCCTTTTGTGTTTGGGTCAGTTATTTAAACTGTTCTTTTCCATGAAGGCCCCGTAGGTTGGGTATTAAATACCCCTGTATAAAATAATTCTCCAAATTGTAAGTTGTGACTTGAGAGGCCAGTGATTACCTTGAGTAGGCTTGGAAAACTGAGAGCCTGTTACCTCTTTTTCAAAGTTTTTGTAAGATTAACGAGTGCCTCCAGAAGGCTAGAAATTGTATTTTGGGAGCAAGTGCTCCATGAATTAGGGGATTTCTGCCCTTCAATAAATTTGTGCTCTTTTGTAAATTTGAGCTGGGAGCTCAGAAATTGTAAAGGGCCTGAATCCCAGGATCTGTAAAGTTCACTAATCTTGGATTTTCCTAGACTTGTTTCAAGATTGTCATTGTACCTGATGTTTCATTGTTATGAAAAATTGTTAAGTTTGAAGTTCTACAAGAAATATAATCTTTGTTAAAGTTTTAAATCTATTCTTGATATCGTAGTTAGACCCATTCAAGCCCGCACCTTCTTTAACCTCTTTCTGCTCCACGGGTATCCCCGTCCCAATAATAATAATAATAATAATAATAATAATAATAATAATAATAATAATAATAATAATAATAATAATAATAATAATAATAATACTTCATCGTTAGGACCAATAAGAACCGCGAGATCTCAATTGTTTGTTTTCTTGCGAGTCCAGCAAGTTTTCATCCTTTCGGAGTGTGCTTTCTTCCATGATGCATCATCAGAATGGACATGCTTCAGTCGAGTTGGGACTACTTCTTGAAGAAACTGTCTAAGTTTGTGTCTGAGTGGTGCTCAGAGTTGAATGTGATTCCATAGTTTAAAAGATCTCCTTATCGATCTCCACCAACCAAGGAGGAATCGTTTTCAGACTTCTGAAGTAGGATGAAATGAAATGGCAACGACAATGACCATGTTCACACTGTTCTGTAATGTGGTAAAGTAATTTCTATACAAGTCTCCTCAGTAGTTTGGGAATAGCCCCTGTTTCATCGGCCTAGAGCCCTTTAGGTTTTTAGGTTTCCATTGTCTTGGAGGAGTGCAGTGTATGCCTCCATTCCTTTTGTGTTTGGGCCAGTTATTTAACCTGTTCTTTTCCAATTATGGTTAAAATTCCAGACTCTGCGCGGAATCGAACCCGGAACCCCTGTGACCAAAGGCCAGCACGCTAACCATTTAGTCATGGAGCCGGAGTGAAGTAGAAATAACAAACATTTACAGATTCTTTCAGCTGGCAATGTGAAGAGGTAAGCGTAAAAAGTTATTCTTCTATTCCGGATTACACTTGATATCTTTTCAGTGTGGGTGTATATTTCTAAGTTGCTCCGAAGTCTGTAAACACCATCTTTGTGGTTGGGACCAAGAACTGTTCGGATAATTCTCCTTTCCTTAATTGCCTGGTTTACAAGCAGGCTGTGTATTGGAAGTGTTAAACATTCTACTGCACATCTATTTTTTTTCCATGGCACTACTGCCCTTGAAGGGCCTTGGCCTACCAAGCGACCGCTGCTCAGTCCGAAGGCCCGCAGATTACGAGATGTAATGTGGTCAGCACGACGAATCCTCTTGGCTTTCTAGACCGGGGCCGCCATCTCACCGTCAGATAGCTCCTCAATTCTAACCACGTAGGCTGAGTGGACCTCGAACCAGCCCCCAGGTCGAGGTAAAAATCCCTGACCTGGCCGGGAATCGAACCCGGGGCCTCCGGATAAGAGACAGGCACGCTACCCCTACACCACGGGGCCGGCGCACATCTAATTACAGTTTGATAATATCTATTTATTTTGCATTTCGAGAGATGGACTATTTGTTATACACAGTATGTTTTGAGTGAGTCGGAAGGCTGTTTCAAACTTATTGATGTGTGTTAAGACTGAGAACTTCTCAGAATTATTGGATTCAACCCATTCACAAAGGTATTTGAATTTTTCCACTTTCAAGATTCTACTGTGGGTAGTCAGAAAATGTGGTGGAGCATGTACGATGTTAGAAATGAAGTTGGGTTTTGTGTAGGAGGTTTTGAGGTCATTCTTAACTGCGCTCGCATGCAGGTGATTGATTTGTTGAGTGGCTAGATCAGGAGAGCAAGGACATCTACAAACCCAAGGCAATCCATATTGATACCATTAGCAGTTCGTCCTATTTAAACTCCATTAGGAATTCCTTTAGATTGCAGAACATGTCTCCATTCCCGGGATCGGAAAGGGCTAGGAGTGGGAAGAAAGCGGCTGTGGTCTTAATTAAGATACAGCCCCAGCATTTGCCTGGTGTGAAAATGGGAAACCATGGAAACTATCTTCAGGGTTGCTGACAGTGGAGTTCTAACCCAAAATCTCCCGAATACTGGATACTGGCCGCGACTGGGTAGACTGAGGATGGTAATCCGGTTTATACCGTTGAGAGAGTGGCATCCGAGACAGTTCTACAATGCATTCAAGAAGATGATGCAAACTGCATATTTACGGAAATGCTCGAGCCTTCGTCTCGTCTACAGATTGAGTATGTATTTGTAGAGACTCAGCGGGCCGTGGCGTTGCCATCGAAACCACCTGTTGAAAGGCCAAGCGCTGTCCCAGATCCCGTAACACGTGGCGCACAGCTTCAGAAAGGATTCTCCAGTATAATGTAGGAGGAAAACCTTGGCACGCGTGTACAGTCCATGTCCTATAGCGAATTATTGCGCAGTTCAGATAGCAACCATGCATCTTACGGCTATATCAACAATTTTATAACAAACTATGCATTCGCATACAAATTTGTTGTCTAGTGATTACGTGCCATTATTGTATCTATTTCCGCACAATTTCAATGAAAATTCATGTTTCTGTTTATTCAAAATATTGAACATCGGCTTCTGCACACTTCACCTTTCATGTAAGTTATGAATACTATGCCAGAAAAAGTGCTTGCCTTTTGCGGCAAACCATTGGTCGAGCCATTCTCCAACTTCCTCGAAATTGCTGAAGAGCTGTTCTGCGAGCGAGCGCGGGCCCACTGACGCGAAGAGGTGATAGTCAGATGGTGCCAAGTCGGGAGAGTACGGCAGGTGTGGAAGGATGTCCCATCCAAGCGATTTCAAGGTGTCATTCACTGGTTTTACTGTGTGAGATGGCACACTGTCGTATAACAAAATCACTTTGCCACGCCTTCTGGCCAATTCCGGTCGTCTTTCGATCAATTAATAATTTGTTGGCGATAACTTTGTGCATAAACAATTTCGCCGGCCAATTGCTCGTCTTCGCACTCTTGTGGTCTACCAGAGCGCGCTGTCTTTTACATTGAAATCACCACGTTTAAGCTGTCGAAACCATGTCTCACATGTTCTGATCAATGGAACGTGTTCACCATGTGTTTCTACCAGCAAACAATGACTTTTCGCAGCTTTTATTTTTGATTAAATAGGAAAAGCAATGCGTGCCGCAAATGTTCTTTTTTCAGGCACACTGTCGACAGGATCACTGAACGATACAACACAGGCGCCAGTGTTTGGCGAACTAAACTTGTGTGTGTTGGTAGGTTAATGTAACATGAACAAGCTGACGTATGTGTCAAATTCATACGCTGCATACTGTTCGCTGGCGCCATCTCTTAGAGAAACCGGAAGAGACTTATGCATACACCTGGTATTTTATATTTTAATCACCTTTATGAAACGGAATACTGAATACAGCGGAAAAAATCCGTACCCTTAGGTTTCCCGTGAGGGTAGGTTTTACCTACAAACATTCTTCATCCAGAAGGGAACTGTAACAAACATGCTATAAAAGCTCTTAATCCAAATGCATTCTAAATTAAAAATCCATGTTAATGAAACTGCATTACATGTGCAAGCCAATCTATTCTATTTATTATTAGAACGAAGGGTTAAGGACAGGAGGGAGAAGTGAAAGGTAAGTAAGAAGGCTGATTGGTTACCTTATCACTAGAGCCCGGATTATATGTAATTACTAATTACGTATTCTGTTCCCATATATGTAGCTACAAGAAAAGCTAAGATGTCGGCGAATCACACTAAAAGGAACATTATTCCAGGAGTTTAAAGTTACATATTTTTATATATTTCGATGCATAATAACTATTTTTATACTATCAGATACTAGCAAATATACCCCTGCATCGCTACGGTATTTTATATTGTATAAGTATTTCTCCGTAAATTACTGTAAAGGCAGTGAGTAAGATTATATTAAATTACATCTACAAACGGACTTCACCATCAGATGTCTCGTTCAGTGTTCTACATGGTTGGTCCTATGACATTTTCTCCTATCTCCTACATTTATGGGTTCGATTCAGTTGATCATTAAATGAGGTGAAATTTGGTACAGTTTTCACACACTACTTTAATTTTTTGATACTCATGTGACATTGGAATCATAAAATTTGACGAACATATGGCCACTGGTCACGTCAATGCACGTGCCCAATGTCATGATTGCGTCTTTCCTATAAGTGTGCCAAACGATAACATATACGTGTAAAAAAAGTACAAAATTAACTTGAACTCGAGAAATGCCGTTCTATTTATTGTATAAGGGATAGAAATACGACAAAAATTCATAGAATCAAAGTTATAGATAACCCCACTATCGGCAGCCCTGAAGATGGTTTTCCGTGGTTTCCCATTTTCACACCAGGCAAATGTTGGGGCTGTACCTTAATTAAGGCCACGGCCGCTTCCTTCTCAATCCTAGGCCTTTCCTGTACCATCGTCGTCATAAGACCTATCTGTGTCGGTGCGACGTAAAGCAAATAGCAAAAAAAAAAAAAGTTGTAGATCTCTCCAAAATGAAAAGTGATTGTGCTTTCTGTTTTGTGATACGACTTACCGTTTAGCCACCAATATTATCCCGAAAGAGCCTCCGTGGCTCAGACGGCAGCGCGTCGGCCTCTCACCGCTGGATACCGTGGTTCAAATCCCGGTCACTCTATGCGAGATTTGTGCTGGACAAAGCGGAGGCGGGACAGGTTTTTCTCCGGGTACTCCAGTTCTCCCTGTCTTCTTTCATTCCAGAAACATTCTCCATTCTCATTTCATAGCATCTATCAGTCATTAATAAAATCACTTCGGGAGTGGCGACCCCATCGTACTAACAGCCTATATATACTGTATGATTAATTAATTTCATTCCTGACCCGGTCAATGACAGGTTGTAGGTTTTCATTTTCATTATCCCGAAACGAAGGTCTGCACCGTCATTAAAATTGCATCCATATTTCGATATTTTCCGGAGCCAAAAGTTGTACATTTGCATAGATTAGAATATTTTCTCAAAGAAAAGAGTGTCCAGGTTTCGGGATTAGCACTCGCATACATACGGAGTAATTAAGGAAGAAAATAATAGTTAATAAAGTTGAAATTAATAGAAAATAGGTTTATAGGATATGGAAAATCAAATGCCCTTCAATAAATTATGCTGGTATGAGTTATGGATATAGGAAAGCGGTAACAGAGGAGAAATTTAGGCGCAGGAATTCTTAGGTAAACAGATAAGAAGATGACTAAAGCTATTCGAGGACAGTTATAACCTCCAACGACAATCCTCCAGTATCCCGCAGAATGGCCGATTGACGCCTCTCTTGCTTTATACCCAAGAAACAACCACGAATTTACAGGAATGATGACGAAAATTGCAATATGTCGCTTCCCTGTTGGCAAGCATTCAGGGACGTTGCCATGGTAACCTGTAGGTTCGTTGTCGGTCTGTCGGTCACTCAATGCAGAGCATGATACCCGCAGAAAATAGTAATTTTCTCTGTCATTTGAAGAGTAAGGTAAATTATGAACATAACGAAAGTTATTTTAAGGAAGACACGTTTCACATACAGTCCACGGAGTTTACAGAAAATCAGTAGCATAAGAGAAAATGGAGGAAAACCGTTCTATTCAAAGATTATAAAATGATATGCATATCAAAACCTTCCGCGGGATGAGTATCCACAAAATATGACGTTTGGTCGAGATCTATCCAGCCGTTTCGCTGTGATGGTGGAACAAACAGACAAATGGACAGACACGAAAAATAAAAACCACCGATTCGGTCTTGAGTTGACCTAAAACGGATAAATATCTTTAAAATTGGCAAAACAAACGAAATTACAGTCAGCGGACACCCTACAACTTTATTTATATAGATTTTAAATATTTTGAAGGATATAGCACATTTGAAAGAAAACACGATTCTTTTTTCACTAATTTTACATCGACTTAAAATTTTCAAAAAAAACCACTTGAAAGTAGTTTAAATAGCCTGCACGTCTCTAACATCTAAACATAATTTAATAATTTTAAGTGTGGTATTCCGTCAAAGAATCGCACCGCTTAGCTATGTCGACGGCGCAAGTCTTGGGAGTCTCGAGCTGTGTCTTCCCTTGCACGAACTTTGTCACCATCATTCTCCTCTCAGATTTAGTGACTCTTCATTTGTGATCACTTCGTCAATCCTCTGTTTAATGTTACATGTTAAAAGCGCCTTTTCTCTTTCTTTCTTTCTTTCTTTCTTTCTTTCTTTCTTTCTTTCTTCTTCGGTTTTTGTCCATGATTCACATCCATAAAGGGCTACACTCCATACAAAAGTCTTCAGAAACATTTTTCTAATAAGCATATCTGTGTTTGATGAGATCAAATTTCTTCTCTCTTAATAAAGACCTTCCTTGTTTGAGCAAGTCTAAAATTAAACATTTCTTTGCCGGGCAATTTGAAATCCGCGCCAGTGACTTTCATGTGAAGTTGAAAGGTCTTTTTCTATATATACGAACATCCTAACAAATAGAAGGCATTCGGTGACCGCAGAAAATTTGCAAAAATATTTAGTTAATAACTGCGCCTCCAAATGAAAATTAGAGGGTGAATAACATCTGCACTTTTAACTTTTTTCGGTTTTGTTTATTTTTCTGGGTACAAGAATACATCAAATAAAGCTTGGATATTAAGTTATATATTTTTTATTTATTCCTAAAGCCCGGATTTTCATGCGGTAATAGGTTAGATTGCAAACTAATTTGGTTAGTAGGAAATGTCGGCCACCCACTCTTCCATAATGTAGAAAGAGTAACATAAATTTTAGGGGTTCTGATGGGCCGTACCCCTAATGTTTATGCAAACCCCATGGCATAATGGTTCTGAAGGTCGACTATACTTCAGTAAGTTTGCATTTTAACCTATTAATGCATAAAATTCCGGGCTCTATTTATTACATACTTAACTACATATTTTGTCAATTTTAGCTACATATGTATGTACATATTTAACATTTTTATATTACATATAATCCGGGCTCTAGTTATCATATCCGTCGCCTCTCCCCCACCTGTTGGATGGCGGGCAGGCGGGCGCTATAAAACACGTGTAGTGTGGGAGATGACCCGATTACAAGTCCTCTCCTCTCAAGTCACAAGCCAGTGCAGGAGCCGAGAGCTAGGGATTAATTAGCGCGCCAACTGCAATTAATTTAAATAAAACAACAGACAGGCGCGACGCGAGAGAAGATGCAATACAAGGTTAGACACGGAACATCGCGTAGCGCAAGATAAAAGTCAGTAAGGCGTACCACGCACATCCATTGAAGAGGAAGCACAAATCAATAACACGATGTCATTAAGTGATAATATGGTTCAGAATGGTTTGATGGATCAAATAATAGGTTTTCTTGCCTTATAATATGATTGAGAATGGTTTGAATGATCAAATAATAGGTTTTCTTACGTTATAATATGGTTAAGATTGGTCTGAAAGATCATATAATAGGCGTTTTCTTACGTTATAATATGGTTGAGAATGATTTGAAGATCAAATAACGGAAAGTTTCCTTACGTTATAATATGGTTGAGAATGGTTTGATGGATCATATAACAGAAAGTTTTCTTGCGTTATAATATGGTTGAGAATAGTTTGAATGATCCAATAACAGGTTTTCTTGCCTTATAATATGGTTGAAAATGGACTCAAAATCAAATAATAGAAAGTTTCCTTCCGTTATAATATGATTGAAAATGGTTTGATGGATCAAATAATAGGTTTCCTTCTGCTATAATATGGTTGAGACTGGTTTGAATAATGAATTAATAGAAGATGTCATTGCGTTATATGGTTGAGAATGTTCAAATAAAAGAAGGTGGTTGAGAATGTTTTGAAGGATAAAATAAGAGACGGTGATTGAGAATGGTTTGAATGCTCAAATAATAGGTTTTATTCCGTTATAATATGATTGAGAATGATTTAAAGATCAAATAACAGAAGGTGGTTAAGAATGGTTTGAAGGTTACGTTCCGTTATGATATGGCTGAGAATAGTTTGATGGATCAAATAGGTTTCCTTCCGCTATAATATGGTTCAGACAGATTTGAATAATGAAATAACAGAAGATTCCCTTGCGTTTTAATACGGTCGAGAATGGTTTGGATGGTCAAATAATAGAAGGTTTCCTTGTGTTATAATATGGTTGAGAATGGTTTGAATGCTCAAATAATAGGTGGTTGAGAATGGTTTGAATGATCAAATAATAGAAGGTTTCCTACCGCTGTAATATTGTTGAGAACGATTTGAAAAATTAGGACTTTATTATTTTGTTGAATACAGTGTGAAAGATCAATCAGTGGAAGATTTTATTATGCTACGAAATATGGTTGAGAAAGATTTGAAGGATCAGGATTATGTTACGTAATAACGACTGGAAAACTCCTGAAGGCTGAAGCAAACGGAAGCTTTCGTTGCGACATAGCATAATTGATAGATGTTTGCAGCCTCATAATTTACGGGTACGTAAAGACATGATTGACACATTTTCAAAGACTCAAACACAAAACATTTATGTATGTATCCGTTCATATGCTTATGAATTTGAAATATGGAACTTATGTTAATGAAGTCCTCTTTTGTCTCCAACCAAGTATAGAATGCTTGACACACATAAACATAGATGTTTATACATTTCTAAATATCTGAGTGTGATTTGATAGAATCTGATGATGCCCTTTCAGAATCGAAACATGTCATTCTACTTTAATTAAGATGTTTATTTTTCAGCTAGTTTATAAATTTATTACTTAAAATTAGTTTCGGACGACTGAAGAATCTAACAGTTAAAAATTAAATAAATCGAAACTGAAAAGAGTCGGTTACAGATATTTCGAAAATAAATAAGTAAATAAATAGATTAGTTAATTAATTAATGTATGGCTCAAAACAGTGAGGGTAAAACATATTAATCCTTGTCACGTAGTAATGTGACCCTTGGAACATTCCGTTATGAAATTATTTTATAAAGAATTTGTTCAGGAGGGAGAGCTCGTTGCAAAAAAAAAAAAAGATCATTTTTAGAATGATGGAAAATTTCTGAAAATTCAAGCACTGAGATATCACGCTACAGGGAATATTGAATAAACATAGAAGATTTTGTTGCGTAATGATACTGTTACGTGTAATGCGACTGTTAGCACTAGAGTAAACAATGTTAGGCAGTAATATGTTAGAATGGAGTAGGTACAACCGTTCTGCCATCAGTTTTGCGTAAACATTAGAGGTATGGCCCATCAGAGCCCCTAGCATTTATGTTACTACACGACACTTCCTAATAACTAAATTAGTTTGATTTTTAATTTATCCAGAGTCTAGTCAGCACTCTTCAGACTCCCTCCGGTAGTGAGGACTGGTATTCTCGCCGAACTTCGAAGATTCTAGAACTTCATCACCAGGTACATAAAAGAAGGCTCGCCTCGAAGAACTGATTGTTGTGTTAATTAGTCAGTTCCGAGCCGTAAGCTGAGAGCTCAGTCAGTGTGTGGAGCGGTCACGTGAGTTGTTTGTACGAATTATCGGTCTTGTCTGGAGTCGAACCAAGTGTAAGTCATCATGCGCTGCCAGTCAACGAACAAGCGCTCGAGCCAGGCTACATGGAACTGCTGTGTGAGGTGACTGCAGTGCGTGCGCAGCGAAGTGAAAGTGAAAGGTGAAACTTGTCAGACAAGATTACGGAAGATCGCCCGTTCCGGCTAAAGACTACCAGATGAAGACCAGCTCAGAGGACAAAATATTTTTCCTAACAGCCAGTAATAAGAGAAGTGTTGTCATTCATTGTCGACCGTTATTCTGTGAGCGTATTGACTGGGTTTTTCCTCGATTAAAATTAGTTCAACAAAACGGTCAGAAAAACCTGTGGTCATGCGATGAGAGATCCTGAGTGGTGAAGGCTACTTCAGCTAAAAATGGTTGGTGAAGCTGTTTTCCTTTTCATGTGCCGGTAGGCTATTTGCAGTTGTCATGTCAACAAGCATACGCATGTCATTGAGTTTATTTGGAACATTGTGCTCAGGCAAAGAATTAATCAGCATTTGGAAACAAATTAAAAATTAAAAAATGTCGATGGTGGGACTTAAAACCCAGGTCGCGAGGATGGGAAACCGCCGTGCATCTGCAAGCGCTAAGTATACTCGAGGACATACGTGTAACTTTAAGCCTATTTAAACCAAAATGAATTTTTTAAATCGACATTTCTCAAAAATGGATGCGGGTGGGGAGTTGCGTCTTAATATTTTGACCTGTAACTCTTCTGTCCATGCTCTATAACTCAACCAAAATGAACCGAATCACATTTTTTTAAAAAATTATATTGGTTTTATTACCCCTTTAAGGGTGTTCCGAAGTGCCGGAATTTTGTTCCGTAGGAATTCTTTTTCGTGCCAGTAAATCTGCAGATGCGAGGCTGGCGAGCACCTATAAACACTATAGGACTGAGTCCGGATTGAACCAGCTCAGAGTTGAGCAACTCAGTAGGCTAAGGAGAATAAGAATAATAAAAAGAAGAGGAGGAGGAAGAAGAAGAAGACTCACAAATTACATCCCTAATAACGAAACAAGGAATAAGAATCAAATAAACGGAGAGGAAAGATTTGTTTATCGATTACCATACCTTAAGGTTCGTAATTAGAGAAACATTGTCAACAAAAGCGAATTTTTTGAATCGATATTTCTCGCAAATGGGAGGAAGAAGTGGGAGTTGCGTCTTAAGTCCTAGAAGTCGGTATCAAATGGGAAGCGTCTTGACCTTGAGATTCTAGTTGGAAAAATCCAAACACAGGGGCTGCTGTGTTGTCGCCTTACTCCACCCACTGAAGGCGTGGAAAATTTAACTCTTGCGCCAGGCGAAAATAGTTTTCCTTCACAGAACCAATCGACACTGAAACAGCTTCCTGTTTAAAAGGGACTAGTCTCCGATTACACCACTGGCAGTTCGTCCTTCAGAACACACCTAAGAGTGATAGCTAAGTAATAAATTCTCGTAAATATCGACATTGTAGCGACCTCGTGAGTGAGTGAGTCTCTGAAGAACTTCCGTATTGCCGTCTGGCACAGATTCAGCAACACTGTGTTCTGCTCTGGGCTGCCACGGAGATTCCTTCTCTGCGCTTCACTCTGTACAATGACACTCTAAAGCGGCTCTCTAGATTCATACTGTCTCTGAAGTGATCAGAGTAGAGAAATAATAGAGTGAAAATAATCGAACTACTTGTGCCTCCGTGCCTCTGGCGGCAGCGCGCCGGCCTCTCATCGCTGGATTTCGTGGTTCAAATCCCGGTCACTCCATGTGAGATTTGTGCTGGACAAAGCGGAGGCGGGACAGGTTTTTCTCCGTGAACTCCGGTTTTTCCTGTCACCTCTCATTCCAACATAATTTCATTTCACCTGTCAGTCATTAATCATTGCCCCAGAGGAGTGCGACAGGCTTCGGCAGCCGGCACAATTCCTATCCTCGCCGCTAGATGGGGCTTCATTCATTCCATTCCTGACCCGGTCGAATGACTGGAAACAGGCAGTGGATTTTAATTTTTTCAATCGAACTACTTGTAACGATTATATTCTTAGGTGTTTATTTAGAAATAAACATTACTATTTTCAAATACTGAGTGTGACTTGATTGAATCTGATGATGTTCTTTTAAGAACGAAACGTCTTAGTTCAAGTTATCTAGGGTCGACAATAATGTGAATTAAGCCTAGTTCTTGCTGACGTGCACCCTATGTAGAAGGATATAAGTATTCACTACTGCGAATCCTGTTGTGGTTAGGATTATGATGTGTATATAAGCGATGTGTAGGAATGTTATCCAAACGTGATTTAAATCCTTGGCCTGGCCGGGAACCGAACTCAAGCCCTGTACGCTGAGTCAACCATGCTTAGGTTTCCGTACTTAACCAGTTTTGCTTCTGAGCCCCAATTAACTGATCAATTGGCCCCGCAGGGAATTCTGAACATTTTCTAAGAATCTTAAAGCTATCATGTCCTCTCATACCAAGTTTTAAAGTTCTAAAGCACCTGGAAATGTCTGACTAACTGATGTACATGTCAGGCCCCAGGTTCGATTCCCGGCCGGGTCAGGGGTTTTTAATTGTAAATGATTAATATCCCTGGCCTGGGGACGGGGTGTTTGTGTCGTCCTTAACGTTCTTTTCCTCACATTCAACACTTAACACTTCCGCCATTTACATAATACACCCAGGTTCATATCACATGGTGCAAGTGGGGGCAAAAGATATCTATAGGTCGGCGCCCCGAACAAACAGCATTAAGTTAATAAAAATAAAAATAAACTGATGTACATCACGGACATAAATGTTGGAACAGTCCGATGTCAGCAGGTTATATTGGTAAAAATGGAAGGTGTGAGACAACTTTATCCCGACTAATTTGACATCTGAATAGAATGAATAATCTATTCTAATCCTTTCATCGGCCTTCTTACAAAAATACTCTTAGCATATTAAAACCTTTCATTATATTGCTACAACATGTTTCCTTAAATAATGGACATATATGACCTTTAAAATATTGGTTACTGGTACACAGTTAAAATTATATATATTATTTCAATAGTACAGATCCCTTTTCCGGCGCTCACAAGTAACCGATCGCTACAAATGAGCATTCAAAAAAAAGAGAATAGACTTTAGCAGTGACGAATTGCACTCTCATTTAATAAATATTCATAATTTATTTAAAAAATGAGTTTAAAAAATTGCACGAAGTGTGCGATTTGCAAATACTGTTGCTGTAGGAAAATACGCGCAATCATTGCTGTCTACTTCACATTTTCGCCGCTGGGACGCCTGTTTTATGTCATCATAATATTCTGTAATTATCAGTTGAGAAAAGAATGATAGTAAAGCCAAACATTAGTTCCGGAACATTCGTCAGTACAATAATGCACTTGAATTTGCTTCCGTTCAAGTGGATACCATAAATGTTACTAAAAATTGAATATTACATTAAGACTGTCTAATATTGTACAGATTTATGTACTCCTTAGTTCACCAGGGGGCTACTCCACGACATACTTTATGAACATGCGAGATTTCTCGCACGGATCCCCTAGTATTATTATATTACATGTGCTTGTTATTAGACGTAGTGTTTCAGTAAGGCATTAATAATTTAGTGAATTAATTTCCGATTGTAGATTGGAGGTAAGCCTTGCTGACTAATAATAACCAAATCCCATGGTGCTGCAGCCCCGAAGGGCCATGGCCTACCAAGCGACCACTGCACAGCCTGAAGCCCTGCAGATTACGGGGTGTCGTGTGGTGTCTTTTAGTAACCTTTAAAATATATCTTGTCATTTCTGTCACTTAAATATTTTTTCTCCATCTAGTCACCTCAAGAACAAGTTGAGAGGGAATACAAGAGGGTACCTCACTCTCTATTCCCTGATTTTGGTTTAAGTTCTTTCGACTAGTTTGAAATTTACATTTAAAGTTTGAAATTTACATTTGAGAAAATAAAAGCTACGCTACTGAAGATCTGAAACCTTCCTCTCGAGCTAGCTTTCAAAGACTATCACATAGTTAAGACGAACTGCCATTACATTGAGCTGGCGGACCTCCCGAAGATTGACGAGGGAGCCTTTCCCTGTACCACTCTTACGTACACACACTAGAATGGAGCGAACACTACGACAACCTGGTCCGAAAATCTGCCAGCTATTATAGCACAGGGGAAGGTTCCAGAAAACTCTGGGTCAAAGCCCTGACACACCCCCAATTCTCATGGGATAAACAACTAAATATCAAATTTTTATCATTGGTGAATAAGTAAATGTACAAAACGTTTGATTGGCCGACGCCTTCAGTTGGCTGGCAAAGATAGAAGTGTTGATAATTTTTGAACATAAAAAACAAACACTAAACACTCCAGTTTAGGAAACCTTGACATACCAAATTACTTTAGAAATTAATAGTTCATCTTCACCCCAGAGGGCACAACATAAGTTGATAGTAGAGACATCTGTCGAAAAATGTCCAAACTTCTTGCACCAGTAGTTTCAAAGTTTATGTTGCAGATGGCCTTATCCAAGGCGCTTAATCTGAATACGCAGGGCGGGTGTACCTCCAGTACAATAATAATGACAATAATAATAATAATAATAATAATAATAATAATAATAATAATAATAATAATAATAATAATAAGCGAAGATCGTCTTAAATCAATCATTGCTGACAGTGTTTACTTACAGATAATAATAATTTCGTGTGGCTATTTCTAGCCGAGTGCAGCCCTTCTAAGGCAGACCCTCCGATGAGGGTGGGTGTCATCAGCCATGTGTAGGTAACTGCGTGTTGTTGTGGTGGAGGACAGTGTTGTGTGTGGGAGTTGCAGGGATGTTGGGGACAGCACAAACACCCAGCCCCCGGGCCACTGGAATTAACCAATGAAGGTTAAAATCCCTGACCTGGCCAGGAATCGAACACGGGACCCTCTGAACCGAAGTCCAGTAACCTGACCATTCAGCCAACGAGTCGGACTTTACTTACAGGTTACCGTACAGTAATACACATAAAAGCTGTCTACTTCTTTGAGATATTTCTCTTGCATTCTCCTCGTACGCTGCCGTTTTATGGTGGTACTCTATGGAGTCCACTGAATATAGGCAGGAATGTGCCTCATACTTAGCCATTAATACACATACAACATTCCTCGGTCATGAAGACGAAGCTATTTTTGTTGTTTTGAATCCCGTCCCGGCAATCCCATCATGCTTAGCGGCATAGCGCACATCGTTAATACTCGAATTCCAGTGGTCAATTCTGTCACAGACTTGGCAATTCTTTCATCAATTGGTATGTTCTAATCCACTTCCAAGACTTTTGAGGACTTCTCAAAACTATTCAAGTACTGCAAGTGATTTGACAAGTAAATTTGTGAAGTATTGAAAATTCTTGTGAAGTCTTTTGAATTTGACAAAAATCCAGGACAGCAACTCAATGTTAAAAAAAAACCCGTAGGGATATAAGCTACGAATTTTATGTAAATAAAATATAATAAAGTATGAGAATATATTCTTTATTTATTCCTAAAAATTACAACCCTTTTCTTCATCATCGTTATCAGGTCGGTTAGATTGGCAGTTTGCCTCTTTCTGCCACTACGAGCGCCAATGGCAGCCAATGCAGAGTTTCACTTTAGCCCTTATTCAGTGTGGACATTTTTCAAAAAAATAAAAAAACGCCTGAGGATACTGAACCAAGGAACACATTACAGAAAGAATTATGTAAGTAAGTTAATTTGGCTAGGGTTTGAATAAAAAGGAAAATGAGTATAGATACAAGCGATCTTAGGCTGTTTTCGTAACTGCATTTAGGCCGGAAATGATTTTTCAATTTTTTTTAAAATTTGATAGAGCTATCCAAGACTCACAATTTGAAACCTTTCCGGGCCTTTTAGCTCTTCAACTTTCGACACAATTGAGGAAATTGCTTAATTTAACGTTAAAATTTGATTCGTGTACAACAGGCTTATTCCTATACTTATGCTCGTGACTGTACACTGTACTACTTTTACATCTTCTCCCTTGTATAAGAAGCTCCATTTTCATTTATTACTGTAGACTGGCAAGATACGCTAAGCTGAATATTCTTTCAGGAGGAATTCCCTCAGCCTTGCGTTGACACGTCAGTCACCGAGTGAATATCTATCTCTGTCTTGTACTTCTTAATTCCATCCTTTAAACTGCTGTTTAATTACGAGCCGGCAGGGTGAGGAAGAAGAGGAGCGAGAGTGGGGGGGGGGGGAGGGAGAATTCAAGGGCGCGCGCGGTATCTTGGCAACGCGACACGACAGACAGTAGCGCATCGGTATCCCGAGTGTCAACATCGTGTAGCGGGATGCTGAACCACAAGGGTATCGCAGTAACGTGTACAACAGCGCTCGTGACCACACTTTAAAAACTAGTCCCTCTAGTTTGGGGGTCTCCACTGGACAGAGAAAAAACGAAGAAATACAAAAGTATTCTTATTCCAACATTTTAAAAATAAAACGAAATACAAATTTGGCCATACTCTCCAATTCGTTTCGCTAATGCCCATTTACAACTCGATCTGATTGGCTCAGCCTCAGACGGTATAGAGTGGAAAATGAAATGGCGTATGGCTTTTAGTGCCGGGAGTGCCCGAGGAGAAGTTTGCCTCGCCAGATGCAGGTCTTTTCTATTTGACTCCCGTAGGCGACCTGCGCGTCGTGATGAGGATGAAATGAGGATGAAGACGACACTTATACCCAGCCCCCGTGCCAGCGAAATTAACCAATTAAGGTTAAAATTCCCAACCCTGCCGGGGATCGAACCCGAAACCCCTGTGACCAAAGGCCAGCACGCTAACCATTTAGCCATGGAGCCGGACACAGAGTGGTAAATTTGGCTAGTTAGATCACGGTTCAGTCCAATGGTAATTCAAGCTGCTCTATCACGCCAGCCTTGTGTTACAAGTAAAATAACTCTTAGTAGTCTCCGCAAAGAGTGAAAGTAGTTTAGGACGTAAAACCAAACGCATTATTATTATTATTATTATTATTATTATTATTATTATTATTATTATTATTATTATTATTATTATTATTATTAAATCCAAACAAAAAGTAATGGAGTGCAGTCGAAGGGAATCAGGTGATGTAGGAAATATTAGATTAGGAAATGAAGTAAAGAAAGTAGATGAAAATCATTACTTAGAGAGTAAGATAACTAACGATAGCAGAAGTTAGAAGGATATAAAGTGCAGACTAACACAAGCAATTTGGGCCTTTCTTAAGAAAAGAAATTTACTCACTTCGAACATTGATACATTGACGACTTTCGTGTAGAGCGTGGCCTTGTATGGAAGTGAAACATGGACGATAACTAGCTCAGAAAGAAAGAGAATAGAAGCTTTTGAAATGTGGTGTTACAGAAGAATGCTGAAGGTGAAATGGCTAGATCGAGTCACAGATGAAGAGATAGTGAATCGAATTGGGGAGAGGAGATCGATTTGTCGAAATTTCACTAAAAGAAGAGATAGAATGATAGGACACATCTTAAGACACCCAGGATTTGTTCCGTTAGTTTTTAAGAGACGTGTACACGGTAGGACTAGTAGGGACAGACCAATTATGAGTACGACAAGCACATTAGAGTCGATGTAGGATTTAATAGTTACGTAGAAATTGTATTATTATTATTATTATTATTATTATTATTATTATTATTATTATTATTATTATTATTATTATTATTATCCGGGTCCTTGGCCGAATCGTCAACGTCGAACCCTTCGGTTCAGATGGTCCCGAATTCTATTTCCGGCCACGACGGGGATTTTAACTGCTGTGGTTATTTCCTCTGACTCGGCTCTTTATATAGGCTACACACCAGACAATACACCACACTGCTAACCACCACAGAAACAAGCAATAGTGAATAAACACTCCTCCATATAATTCTGGAGTTAGGACGGGCATCCGACCGTAAAATCAGGCCAAATCAACACAATAAATTTCATTTCATGACCACCTGAATAGAGTTACAAGCTACTGAGTTAGCTTTCAGTTTCAAAGCCTCCTGAATAGAGATACAAGCTACTGAGTTAGCTTTCAGTTTCATGGCTTCCTGAATAGAGATACAAGCTACTGAGTTAGCTTTCAGTTTCAAAGCCACCTGAATAGAGATACAAGCTACTGAGTTAGCTTTCAGTTTCATGGCCTCCTGAATAGAGATACAAGCTACTGAGTTAGCTTTCAGTTTCATGGCCTCCTGAATAGAGATACAAGCTACTGAGTTAGCTTTCAGTTTCAAAGCCACCTGAATAGAGATACAAGCTACTGAGTTAGCTTTCAGTTTCATGGCCTCCTGAATAGAGATACAAGCTACTGAGTTAGCTTTCAGTTTCATGGCCTCCTGAATAGAGATACAAGCTACTGAGTTAGCTTTCAGTTTCAAAGCCTCCTGAATAGAGATACAAGCTACTGAGTTAGCTTTCAGTTTCATGGACTCCTGAATAGAGATACAAGCTACTGAGTTAGCTTTCAGTTTCATGGCCTCCTGAATAGAGATACAAGCTACTGAGTTAGCTTTCAGTTTCATGGCCTCCTGAATAGAGATACAAGCTACTGAGTTAGCTTTCAGTTTCATGGCCTCCTCAATAGAGATACAAGCTACTGAGTTAGCTTTCAGTTTCATGGCCTCCTGAATAGAGATACAAGCTACTGAGTTAGCTTTCAGTTTCATGGCCTCCTGAATAGAGATACAAGCTACTGAGTTAACTTTCAGTTTCATGGCCTCCTGAATAGAGATACAAGCTACTGAGTTAGCCTTCAGTTTCAAAGCCTCCTGAATAGAGATACAAGCTACTGAGTTAGCTTTCAGTTTCATGGCCTCCTGAATAGAGATACAAGTTACTGAGTTAGCTTTCAGTTTCAAAGTCTCCTGAATAGAGATTTTTTTTGCTAGTTGTTTTACGTCGCACCGACAAAGATAGGTCTTACGGCGACGATGGGACAGGAAAGGGCTAGGAGTAGGAAGGAAGCGGCCGTGGCCTTAATTAAGGTACAGCCCCAGCATTTGCCTGGTGTGAAAATGGGAAACCACGGAAAACCATTTTCAGGGCTGCCGACAGTGGGGTTCGAACCTACTATCTCCCGAATACTGGATACTGGCCGCACTTAAGCGACTGCAGCTATCGAGCTCGGTATGAATAGAGATACAAGCTACTGAGTTAGCTTTCAGTTTCAAAGCTTCCTGAATAGAGATACAAGCTACTGAGTTAGCTTTCAGTTTCAAAGCCTCCTGAATAGAGTTACAAGCTACTGAGTTAGCTTTCAGTTTCAAAGCCTCCTGAATAGAGATACAAGCTACTGAGTTAGCTTTCAGTTTCATGGAATCCTGAGTAGAGATCCACCGATCTCGATAGCTGCAGTCGCTTAAGTGCGGCCAGTGTCCAGTATTCGGGAGATATTAGGTTCGAACCCCGCTGTCGGCAGCCCTGAAAATGGTTTTCCGTGGTTTCCCATTTCCACACCAGGCAAATGCAGGAGCTGTACCTTAGTTAACGCCACGGCCGCTTCCTTCCCACTCCTAGCCCTCTCCAGTCCCATCGTCGCCTTAAGGCCTATCTGTGTCGGTGCGACGTAAAGCAAGTAACGAAAAACTGAGTAGAGATCCAAGCTACTGAATTAGCTTTCAGTTTCAAGGCCTCCTGAATAGAGATATAAGCTACTGAATTAGTTTTCAGATTTAGGGCCTCCTGAATAGATACAAGCTACTGAGTTTGCTTTAAGTTTTTGGCCTCCTGAATAGAGATAAAAGCTAATGAATTAGTTTTCACTTTCAAGGCCTCCCGAATAGATACACAAGCTACTGAGTTAGCTTTTAAATTCAAGGCCTCCTGGATAGAGATAAAAAGCTACCAAGTTTTACATCGTCCAGTCCCACGGCCTTCTTCTGAGCAGACACAAGTGTTACTATACGGACACCCAGTTCCCCACGAAGAGATCCTAGTTACTCTAATTTACATGGAAGTGATTGGCACATTTACGCGACACTTCACACTGTTAGCCAGTAGACGTGAATCGGCACATAATGACGTAATGGGGTAACCACACCGAACTCTACAAGCGACAAGGTTCATTCGTGAAGTACAAGTAACAATGTAATCGTCCGTGTCTGCATGAAGGAAAACACCGGAATTTCTTATCAATTACCTAATACTGAAGAAGGCAATGACGAAATGAAGATGAAGAAGAAATGGAGCTAGAGAATGATAATCACATAACTTCGCAATGTTCTAGTAAGTTGCCTGACTGCCTGAATCAAAGGTAAAGTTAAAAAAAAATACATTAACAACCAGAATCACAATTACACCTAGGAATTAAACAAAAACTGATCTGGCCAGAAACCGAAGTGGGAGCAACTATTCCAAAATTTAAACTAAATTAGAAAAATATAACTCGTTACCAACGTATAGAATAGTTAAGCTACAATCATCGTAGCCACCTCTTAACTGGTGACCATTCATGCACCTAAACAACGGAGTTGTTAGAAAACTCCTGTCCTCTCTTCACCTACACGGGGGCACAGTGAGTGTGGTGATGGTGATTATTGTTTTAAGAGCAGGTACAACTAGACAACCATCCTCTATATAACATTTATCAGAGGGAAAAATGGGAAGGGATCCGACACTTCGAAAAATGAAGGTATCGACCAAAGGAAGACAAGGGCCACGAAGGGCGTGAAAATGAAAGACTCCCTAGCCCTCGAAAACCTAATACCGTCGGGGTCGGAAAAGAGCAAGAGTTGACCAAGAAACGTCGAATAGAATAGAGAAGAAAGTGAGGAGTCTGGCACAAGTAAGTGGAAGCAATGCCAGGACTCGGCTAAGCGCCCCGTGGTCGCCAGCCCGCGCTCCAAAGTTCAGAGCCCCTGAAGCCCATTTTAGTCGCCTCTTACGACAGGCAGGGGATACCGTGGGTGTTATTCTACCGCCTCCACCCACAGGGGGAGCACAGTGAGTGTGTGCCCTCACAAAATGTCATAAATCAGACATGCTAAATCAAATCCAACGTTTAAACATTTCATAGCTTCAGTTTAAAGTTAAGTTAATTAAAGCCAGGATTTTTGGGCAGTAAAAGATTGTAATCCAAACTTACTGAAGCAGGTAACAAGTATAGTCTATTCTGCACGACGGTTATGCTATGAGTTTTGCATAAACTTCAGGAGCACGGCCTATCAGCGCCCCTAGAATGTATATTACTCTCGCTACATATCGGAGGAACGGGCTAGATGTCACTTTCTAGCTAGTTGCTTTACGTCGCACAGACACAGATACGTTTTATGGCGACGATGGCACAGGAAAGGGCTAGGAGTGAGAAGGAAGCGGCCGTGGCCTTAATTAAGGTACAGCCCAGCATTTTCCTGGTGTGAAAATGGGAAACCACGGAAAACCATTTTCAGGGCTGCCGACAGTGGGGTTCGAACCTACTATCTCCCGAATACTGGATACTGGCCGCACTTAAGCGACTGCAGCTATCGAGCTCGGTAATGTCACTTTCTAATATCCAAATTAGTTTGCATTCTAACGTATTACAGGCTAAAAATCTGGAGTCGAATAATAATGTTATTGTCTTCACAATCCACTAACTACGCTTGACGGTTTTCGGAGACACCGAGGTGCCGAAATTGTGTCGCAGGAGTTCTTTGTGTGTCAGGAAAATTAATGACACGAGGCTGAAATATTTTAGCACTTTCAAATACCACAGAACTGAGCCATAATCGAACCTGCGAAGCTGGGGTCAGAAGGCCAGTGCTTCAAACGTCTGAACCACTCAGTTCGGCTAAAAAATTGAAATATGGTCTGCATAAGGGTGGCATTGCACAATGACAGCTGCCAGTTTTTGATTTCTATCACCATAAGACAACCATGTTCACACCTTTCTATTAATTATGTTAATGTAAACAGTGCGAAGTAGTGGCTACGGTAGCCTTGAAATTACAGGGAAAGGAATCCCTATAGGAGCAGGAAGGGAAAACATGGAAAAAGAAAAGGAAAGAGATTCATTTGAAGCAACTGGGATGTGTATTTGGAGAAAAATGACGAAAATATGCTCGACTAAAAAAGAAAAAGACGAATCGAGATGTTCTAAAAGAAGTCAATGGGCAACGGAGACTGATAAAGGATATGGAAAGAAAGCAGTGAGACATAATGACTTCCTAATAAACGTGTTTGAAGGAACCTTTCAAGGCCTTGAGGACCACATTCTTTGTCAACGACTCTGGCACTTTGAATCTCGAGCGAAATTATTCAAAAAAACTTAGGAATTATTCCTCTAGCAGCGATCATGAGGCCTAAAATCTCGATGTTACCCAATCCGTAGAAGCAGGTAGCTGGTTCATAAATGCTTTTCTTTTCCTCGTATACCTCATTGTATTGGTTAGCGTGCGATTCAAAACGAACCGTAGGATCAATAATATATCCACTGTTCTTATTTTTTAAGTATATCATATCAGTTCTGCGTGTACTGCCGTTCTCCGACTATCCATGGACCTCTTCATGTACGATGTAACCAGCGTCTCGTAATGACTGAACGATGGAGGTTCGTATAGCGTGATGTCTAGTAAGTCACAATAAATACCGAAGACTTCAAAACCTGGTCAATGATACATTTTCACATGATAAATATGATTTCAAAATTTCGCTGAAATCGACCCTGTAGAAGAAAAGTTAAAATTTTCGGCTGAGTCCCCCCTAAACAGCTCTGTCGCGTAACACATTTCCATTTTATAGCTCCTTATAAAATTTCCCCCATACGGTAACATTTTATTTACTGTAATTCCGTTTATATTTACATTAAAAGCAATTTGGGCAATCTCCCCTAGAACTGTCTAGATCAGGATCTGGACTTCCTGGCCATCCTATGTGCATACGTTCATTGCCCCTGCGTGACACCGCATCTACTGTTTTAAAATACTCGGCATTCTTGTCCACCGTGTTTATTTCTGCACGCCAGTTTCCCACTGCACAGTACTGGGGGTCTAATCAGAATTGGCCGGAGACCAAACCTCGTCATTGTCGTTTGCTCAAGTGATATAAAGTGCGGATTCTGTTCTCTTCTGTATTGTATTCAAATGTGGCCGGTAAAAATGGCACGTGGACAATTTGAACTGGCGCCAAGTCGGCCATCTTCAAGCGAAGCGCCAATGTTCTCTCGTGCCAGGCGTTACTCACTCGATTCCCTTCCCCATCTAGTTCATGCAGAATTTTTCGAGCTGAAGTTGTTCGTGTTATCTACAGCGACTCTTCATATAATTCGTGGCGTTATTGCAAAAACCTTTCGCAATAACGGGTGGAAAGTATATGAAGAACTGAACTGCTTAAAGCCCCTACACACGACCAAATCGGTCGGGCCTACATACGAGGGTTGTAAGGAAAGTATTGGCAGCATAGTCCAGACACTCGCAGGAGATCGAGCATGCGCAAAGAATATAGGAGCGGCCAGGTGGCGCTGTTGTCGATGTGTAGTGTTCATTTGACGGGCATCCAGTTAAGAGTGTTTTTGTTTGTTGTGTGGCGTTGAAGTGAAGAGTGTTGATTACCATGTATTCAAAAGGTGATCAGCGTTTGTGGATTAAAATCGAGAATGCCCGTGGCAAAAAATGCATCTGAATGTTTATCGAGGATGACGTGAAGCCTATGGCGAGAATGCGTTAGCGTATAGGACGGTTGCACGGTGGGTCAAGGAGTTTCGTATGGGTCGGAATGAGCCTGTGGTTTTGCAGCGCACATCGTCAATGGTCTCCACAGGACTATCCCTTTCACTCCAAAAATTCCACTTGCCTGCTAGCCCCGCTTCCTCTCATGTTAGCTCGGAGTGTCACAGTGTTCTAGTCATAATTATTTAGTGCATTCTAATTATGCTTCATATGGAAGCTTGAACGAACAGTCACGGGAAGGGCTAACCTAACCTAACCTAACCTAACCTAACCTAACCTAACCTAACCTAACCTAAACACATCTGACGGAATCGCCGGGTTAGTGTAACAATTTCCCCGTACGTAGCTGGCCTACTGAACACTGCTGGATTTAAATAGTAAAGAGAGGTGGTCGGGAAAACCCAGAAAACCCTCAGGAGCACTCTTTAATGAGAGCGACCTCTTCCGGAGGCGAGTGTCCATGGTGAACAGCTGGACTGCACTAATGGACTGTGAGCTACTGTCACATATTTTAAAAGGGGTCCAACACCTTTGACCGACCAAAATTTCTGTTAATATCTCTAATAATTTCGGAGTTACAACCAAAAACGTGAAGCTCTGTCACCCAAGCAAGCCCTTTGCCGGTCATTCTGTTGCTCGTTTCCCGGAGAACTCTGAATGTTTTCAAGATTAAGAGGAAAGTTTGCATGCATTTATACTGGACAGAGAAGAAGAAGAAGACATACTGTACTAGAATTAACGCGCTATCTTCATTGGTTAAATTTTAAAAATAAATGAAATTAAGGGACACGGGGACTGAGTTTTAGGCATATTTTATCAAATGCTATTTTCTCAGTTTCACATTTTTAGATGTATAAAATAGTCTACGCACTACAGATATGATGCTATTATCTTGAAAATTCACATGAATGTTCCTTATTAAATTATCCACAAACGTGTGCGTTACTTTTATGATTGAACTTCCGATTTGCCTGTAAAAAAAATTCAAACCTTAAAATTTCAATAATTTTACAAAAAATAAACTTCATCGGGGAAAAATCCCATCTCCATATTAAATAATACAATCTCAAAAATGATGCACATTTTCATTTATATAAGAATGAGGTACTAGATCATTATTTTAAAAAATGTGCTATCTGGATCGCTTTGATGCGCTGGACATTTAGAATATTTGAATAATTTGCATATAAATACCGGAAAATAATTAATATCTATGAAACAAGTAAATCTATACTGATCGAATTTAGTACAGATATAACTACTAGTACATACCTTGAGCCAACAAAATATTAACGTGATATCTTAATTTTTACAGGAATTAGAAATTTAGTCCCAGTGTCCCTTAGAAAAATTGCCTATTTGAAAATAATTTCATGAAAAAATATTTATACTTGATGGACTTCACCAGTTGTGGTATATGTTGTAGGTATAACATTACTAATTATAATAAAAAAGGAATCATAGAAAAATATTCATGCGTTTGGAAATTATCAGGGAAAAGGCAAAATAGGGGCCATGATACACCGCCATTTTGAATAATTAATTATATAATGGCGTAAATTTATATGATTTTTAAATATGTAGGTGTATTATTAAGGGGTAATGTATTTGTCATACTAAGTTTCCCCTTAGCATTAATTTCCATTCCTATGGAAAAAGTTTAATACAACCCATTTTTATATGTTCAAAGGTATAGGTGCCCCCCTTAAGCTGGGACTGTTGACACTGGGGGCGACTGACAGGACACCCTTATCTTTAGGTCGCTGGGGATCAGATGGTATTCCCACAGTCTTGTTAATTTTTTTATTTTTTTTATTTTTTATTTTTTTTTACACGACCACCTTTACCAGGTTGCACCTTAATTTTTTCTCTTCTCGTGATGACCCAGAATTCGCTATCGAAAGATCCTAGGATAAATGGAAAGCTAGACAGTTGGACTTCATTGGACCAATTTGGATTGCGCAGATAAAGGAACAAGGTGAACTGTTGAGGAGTTCAGGTGAGTGGTATACTCAAAAGAGAGAAATGTATACAGTATTTAGGGATTTGCAAAAAACCCTTCAACAAACTTAACTGGAACAAGCTGATGGGGGCATAATGAAGAGGAAAGGAATAAACTGGAAGAAGAGGAGACTGACCAAAAACCTGTCCGCGTTCAGATTGTGAATGAGATGACGGAATAAAGCATATTTGGAAGAGGGTGTTAGGCAAAGTTGCTGCCAACGTAATTTCCATTTTATCCTGTTTTTCGGACGCTTTCACTGAAAATCAGGTATGAAGGAAAATGTTGATTATGCTTTTTCGACCAGAAGGTTCATAAATTTGGTATTTAAGCGCTTAAAGTACAGTGCAGTATTGTGTTTTGTTAAATACAAGAACAACTCACGGTGGGATGTGGTATGATTACTCACTGTAGCCTACATTGGCACCGTGGAATGGAGGTACGCTTAAACTCATAGAGTGAAGACACTAGTAGTGCACAGTTTTGTCAATAACCCGAGTGATACGAGCTGTAGTGAAGAGAGGAATCCGACTGGTAACGAGTTTGTCTTTTACAAAATTCTATAATATTAAGAGGTTTTTTTTAATTTTCTTAAATATTGCCTTCTTCTTCTTCTTCTTCTTCTTCTTCTTCTTCTTCTTCTTCTTCTTCTTAATCTGCTTAACCTCCAGGGTTGGCTTTACCCTCGGACTCAGCGAGGGATCCCACCTCTACCGCCTCAAGGGCAATGTCCTGGGGCTTCAGACTCTGGGTCGGGGGATACAACTGGGAGGATGACCAGTACCTCCCCCAGGCGGCCTCACCTGCTATGCTGAACAGGGTCCTTGCGAGGGGATGGGAATACTGGAAGTGATAGACAAGGAAGAGGGAAGGAAGCGGCCGTGGCCTTAAGTTAGGCACCATCTCGGCATTTGCCTGGAGGAGAAGTGGGAAACCACGGCAAAACCACTTCCAGGATGGCTGAGGTGGGAATCGAACCCACCTCTACTCATTCGACCTCCCGAGGCTGAGTGGACCCCGTTCCAGCCCTCGTACCACTTTTCAAATTCTGTGGCAGAGCCGAGAATCGAACCCGGGCCTCCAGGGGTAGCAGCTAATCACACTAACTACTACACTACAGAGGCGGATATTGCCTTCACAAAACTATATTCCCCTTCAATTATTTTATTTTATTAAATATATTCAATGTGTGAATTTTTCCTTACTGTATATGTAGGGATCTGCGTTTTTCGCATCTGGGATAACACCAAAGTTTAGCAACATAGGGCATGGTCAAGATTTGGATGGGTTGCCACGCGCTGTTGGTGGGGGGTAAGGGGATGGAGGAGCGGAAAGGAACTGGCCACCCTACCGTACGTAAATTTGGGCAGAATACACCCTTACCTTACCTTTTAAAAAAATATTCCTTAAAATGATTGCGAAGCAGTTACCTATACATAACGTTGTTAACAATTCGAAAACTGCACAGATTTGTTTCGCGAAGCAAAACAAAATGAGACAATAACGCGAATATGTCAACTTTATAAATTGTATATGCATAAGTGTTTAGTCCAGTATTCATCATTAACAGAAATGTCGATTCAGCACTACTGGAAAAAGTGAAGTCTATTCCATTCTTTAAATCTGAGAATGATTCAGTGATCACAATAGGGTACAGTGAACTTCAAGAACAAACCAATCAATTAGCGAGATGGAAAAATAAATATTGTGAAAGTTCTGATTAGTTTGCTTGACAATCATCCTGAGTTTAGTGGCAGAGCTCTCCAATTAATGTGGTAACCATGTACTAATGTTGACTGCGAGCGTTTCTCTTCTTGCTACTCAGGAGTCTTGAGCGACTTGCGTTGCAACAGGAAAGTGGCAATATTCTCATTTGACAGTTAGAAAAAACAATATGTATTTTTCTTTCATATTATGCCTTCTTCAGTGATAAATGAACGATGAAAATGTGTGTTTGTGTGTCTTTAAATAAAAGTGCATATTTTTCTTCAATAATTTAAAAGTACCTTCAAAATCCCAAACTATGATAAAAACATGATTAAAAATAACGTGAAATTCTTCAAAAATAACCCCGATTTACAACAAAAAACGAAAAATGCAGTTCCCTGCTAATATGTGCTGTTGTCAATGATTTACTATTTATTTACGAATTGAGCATAGCTTCAAATCCGTCAACCTTGTTTAATTTCTTTCTTTTCTGGGATGTTAAATATCCGGAAGTGATTTGTCATTCACTTGTTGTTTTTACCTCGTGGACAGTGAATATCATTTGTCTGGTAATCCACATCACCACGACATTTCACCTGCACGTTGGCAACAGTCTGATGTAATCGCGGTGATCAGGCGAGGTAATGACAGTTCCGAGAACACACCATGTGGCACTTGTCATCTGCTCGGAAGTAGTCCGATGGTTCTCCAATCAACGTGGAGACCGCGAATGGATGAATGATCTTTGTTTACATCAGTTTCGGTTTTCTCGATGTGGAAAGAATATATGAGACGTCCAGAAACAAAACTCTGCGAGTGCACCAGAACTTTTTTTTTTTTTTTTTTTTTTAGGGAAAGTGAAAAACGTATTACTTCCTTTGTCTGGGAGATGTTCAAAATTCCTTTTAGTTGTAGATTTATGTTCACTTAGGGACTATTTATCAGACAATCTTTAAAATATTCTGGTTCCACTTTTTTAGTTATTACCAAAAATGGTTTGGATTCACTGAGTTTTGCTCCTATTATCATGCATCTACAGAGATTTACATCATAACGCAAATGGAAAGAGATGCCTTAATGTTGGTTCAAAGGAGAAAAAATATATTTAATAACTACCAGTAACTACGATTACAAAGTATATGACGTCTAATGAAAGCCTGCAAGAAGTAAAAAGTCCACAACCTTGCACAGGCAACTCATTGTCTTCTGTTTGAATTTCAAACCGTGAGTCCTTCTCTGCATTGTTCCCGGTTGTTTGAGGATCTATTGGATTCTTATAGACAGCAAGATCTTCCATTTTCTTTCCAAGTCTCCCAAAAATACTTTCTGAGCAGAAAATCAATGTCACTAACTTTAATTTCCTTTAAATTCGGATAACATTTGGCTTCATGGACGAGTAGGCTTTGCTAGTACTGTTTCATTCTTTCTCACGGCTGTGTGCAGCAGAGTCAACTTGACACAAGCTCAGAACTAACGTACATGGAGAAGAAAGCTGGGAAAACAGCATTGTTCAGACACAGAACACATTGGGCCGATTGCAGAAACGATGACTAGTTTTAAGAGTTAGACAACGTCTACCAAAACAACGTCCAAAGCGAGCACGATCTTCCATTGCATAAACCATATTCAGCCGATGTTTAACTAGACATCGTTTAAAGTTTCAATATTGGTTTGAAAATGGAGATTGAAGTATCTTTCATGCAACTCTTTGCTTGTCGCAACCAATAACATTTGTCGGTGCGCGCGCTGAATAGCAGTCAGTTGTTTGTCTTCCTACACATTATTCAAATATGGCTAAGCATGAGCATGACGCGCACAGATAAGAATATCGCTTTCGGTGGAAATTAAATTCAATCTCATAATATTATCGACACTAAAGCGACTTCCCACCGTACGAGGATGTGTAGCTTTTGATTATAATGTTGTTACAGTGAGTGTAATCTACTCGTAAATACGGTGGCTTCGACGAAGGGAAGATGAAGCAATAGTAATGTGTAACCGAGCGTGTTGTACGGGCCATATAGACGTAGCTTGCATTCTGGAGATCATAGGTTCGAAACGCATCGTCGGCAGCCCTGAAGATTGTTTTGTGTAGTGTCCCTATTTTTACACCAGGCAACTACTAGGGCTCTCGTTATGGCCACGGCTCTTCTTCCCCAGTCCTCCTCTTTAAACAATAATCACTACCATCACCACCACTTTCTGAAACCTTATATGAATATATACACATATATACCACATACAACCTACTTTTTAGTTTTCACTATTATGTGTGTTTATTTGGCAGTAAATATAAGTGAATCCTTCCCGGTCGATGTATGTGACAGCCCTCTGACAATCGGGATACGTAATGCTGACATGTATGTAGTCGAAGTACCCTATAATTCCATGGAAATTACCCAATGTATATATATATGAATTGTATTCAAGTTGACAGTTACCGGACTGTACCTTTGTCAGTCTCAAGAAACAAGTCTCTTGAAAAGCGAAATCTTATTTTAAGTTCTACCTTCCCGTACATGTCAAATGAATTGCTGCGATTTAGCAGCGGGCGACCCACAGAGAGACCGTCGGACTAACCTTTCTTCCCGGAATCGTCTCAACATGATAATACAAATTACATATTTCTCGGTACATAACCTCTGATTGTGATTCACTCATCTCATTCGAGGTTAAATAGTGTTTAAACATGGTCGGTTGAACATCGGTTCTAGACAGTGTCTAAGTGATAAATAACATCTCTGCAATGCGACAGCCATACTTAGGCACTGTTTAACGGTAGACATCCTCTAGACACCGTTTCTGCAATCGGCCCAATGTGTATCAAGCTAGTCATGCAACTTCAAACCACCATAAGAAATGGCGCTTGGTAAGGGTACACCAAGTTATTTTCTTTATGATGAAAAAAGGATTCACTCAGTTTTGCTTTACAAACAGGAGTGGATACACACACTTTTGCATGTGTAGGCTGTTTTCCAGGTACGTTTTAGGAAAGACGGAAACAGATTTGACTGTGTTTCGTGGGCCCAATCAACAGACGGCCGCACAGAGAACATAATGGTGGCAACAATTCATTTTTGAGAAAAAGTGGATTTATTGCAGTTTGCTTCTGGGCGCCTCATATGTAGACTCTACAACAGGCATGCGCAAACTTGGCTCGCTAGAACAGTCCAGCACGCTAGGATGACCCTGATTACCGACCCGGTTTCTTCAACGAATGTTAAGAGCTAACACTGCAGTTAACTACACTTAACACACAATTTAATAAAATGACCGTCTCATCAAGAATAGTTTACACTAACAAATTGTTAATACAGTCGAACGTCGATATCTCGAATCATCTAGGGAGCTAAATTTTATTTCGAGTCATCGAAATTTCGAGATAGAGAAAAGACCGTTTTTGAGCATGTATAGCACATAATTGAAATGTCTGCTTCGAGAAATCGAGAAATTCATGTAACCGAATTTAGAGTAATAGAGAAATAAATACACGCGAAGACGAGGACAAACAGCCGGGAAATTTATTAAGTTACTTCGAGATACTGAAAATTCGAGTAATGGAGGTTCGAGATATCGAGGTTCGAGATATTGAGGTTCGAGATATCGAGGTTTGACTGTACTTGTGTTAAATTGACACGACACCAGCCCTGTGTTCAGCCGCTTAACAGCTGATAACATTTCAAAATGGCAGCATCTAGAAGACGTAAGTTTGAAGCTACACTGCTGTATCAAAACCAGTAGAGGCCGGCCCTTAAGGAATCCCGGACGGTGCTCTCCCTAGAGAACGAAAAGGTTCTTTTATTTTCTCTCGACATTTGAAGTCAAATATGACTCGAAAAGTGCTAGGAAAAATGCATTTCATTGTAAAACTGTAAATTCTCATCAATAAGGAAGAGTGTTCAGCAATGTCAAACTTATGTGACTGACTGACTTTCAGCGCGCAGTTCACTGGTAAATGTTTTTAGGTTGAAGATAAGGTACGTACTCTCGAACTTCCGTCCGAGATTACAGTGTGGGTGAGGGGGTTGAGATGTAAGGGGGAAGCGCGCAGGTGGACAGTTTCGGGGGGAGGAAGGGTGCGGAAAGAGTCTTTCACTTGGGCACAGTCCGTAGCATTGTAGCAGTAAAGATGTCCCCACAAACCCCGCGCCAGCCAAATCTCCATGGTCGCACACATTAAAATTAAATAATAATGCATGACCTTGTTTTATATTTTAAGAAGAAAATAAATAATTAGATTGATATGTAATATTTGAGACCGGGATTTTTTTATTAAAATTGGTCCTCTAACTTGCATCCCGCGTTTTGTAAGGGTTGGCAGCAGTTTCGCGATGAAGACTTGAAGGGGTGCGGTGATACTGTTCAGTAGCATAGAAAGAGTTCTGGGAAAAAGTACTGTGCCCCACCTACCCCCGACCAGGAAGCCCATCGGCCGCCACTTACGAAAACAATCTAAGAACTGAAGAAGGCAAAGGACGATCCATACTTTTAAAAAGGACCTTCTAGAACTGTCAAGAAATATTTTCAAAATCATCATCATCATCATTTTACAGTTCCAGTTTCCCGGGTACTGTTAGCGAACCACTTCCGTTCAGTCTTGTTGAGATACGTTCTGTTGTTAATGACGTCCTCCAGTGTCCTTCCCCTACTTGCAATGTCCATCTTTTCAAAAAAGATATCTAATTAGCAAAGTCATAATGAACAAGATAGAAGAGGTAGACACTTTTCATGTAACTGTAGGTAACTATGTTCATAAGTGCAAGACAAGAGTGTGCAGAATAATTGTGCAAAGAGTTGCGTCAGAAAGGCATTAGATTATTTTCCCCGCAGTAAAATAATGCCCGGAAATCATTCAGAGCATATCAATCATCACATTTTCTCGATATACGATATCGAATGCTGTAATATAACTGCCCGTTCTTTTATTGTTCAAACACACACGCATATATTCTAATTAAATCTATAATAATAAAGTCTATGATCTATAATTAAATCTATAATATATAAATATATAATTCATTATAATAACGCTTTTGTTGCCTCTTACTGCACATGTCTTAGGAAGTCTCTGCTAACCATAGCCTATAATAATGTCAACCATGTGTCACAAATAAAATTTAAGAAATGAGATTTCCACTTCCGGAGGTGCATATGGCCCTGAGGTTCACTCAGCCTACACCAAAAATGAGTATCAGGTTAATTCCTGGGGCCAAAGGCGCCCGGCGTAGAGCTAACCACTCTACCCCATCACGTGCCGAGGTTACGGATAGTGGAAGCCTTTACCTTCCACTCCTCCAAGGGCCTTCATGGCCTGTACGGAGATGACTTTGCTTTGCTATGTGTGACAAATTACACTTCCAAGATACCGCTCTGAGCGCTGTAGGTAAAGAAACAGACGACACTCGTACTGCCAAAGGTATTCAGAAATCTCAGAGAAACCCGTTAATTTGTCTTTAACAATTGTTTGATGAAGCTTGTTGTTTAAAGGGGCCTAACAACTAGGTCATCGGCCCCTAATGGTACGAAATGTAATGGCAATTTCAAAGTGGAAAAATTCATCCACTGACCAGAATTCAAAACGTGATGATGAAGAATGAATGGCTGAATATAAATTTAAAATAATAAGCGGATCCAACTCACAATACTGAAAAGTTAAAAATCATTCCAAATTCGATCCACTCACTAGGATTCAAAAAGACGACGACGGACAATGATTATGAACGTAAACAGTGGATCCGACCTGCAATGCCTCACCTTCCCAGAAAATATCTTAAAACAATAGTATTACTAAACAAGAGACTGCTTCTAAAGCACAATCCTGAATCGATTATGCTTGTGGTCTAAAGGGATCCAAAATCCAGGTCAACGGCCCCTCATGATGGTACTTATCGCTAGTAAAGTAGAACCATGGTATTTCTCATGT
Organism: Anabrus simplex; assembly: GCF_040414725.1. Lineage (NCBI taxonomy): Eukaryota > Metazoa > Arthropoda > Insecta > Orthoptera > Tettigoniidae > Anabrus > Anabrus simplex. The sequence continues at coordinate 56,922,263 of NC_090274.1, forward strand.
TGCGGTCAAAAGTAGCGTAGACTCACGGTGTTCCACACATTAAGGTACTACTCACTAGTATTGTACGTCGCACCTATGGTGCTTCTCACACAATGGGGTCGGTAGATGCAGAGTGCGTCTCGGGCCATAAGTGGCCACGGCTGGTCTGTGGTCCAACAGCGCTGCACACCGACCGGCCAACCGAGCAGAGGAGGGGTGACCACGGCTCTACCGTGACTCTACGCCTCTGCATTCGAGAGACGGAAAAGGGCTGGACCTCACGGCTGGTTCCAACCGTCGGCTGTCCTGAGAATGGTTTTCCGTTGTTTTCCATTCTCCTGCACTAAGGCGAACGCCGGGACAGTTCCTAGTATAGGCCACGGCCGCCTACCCCTTCACCTTCTCCGAGCATCTCCTTCACCGTAACAAATCTCCCGGCCTGAGAGACGGCGTCACCGCCTAAGAGGCCCGCCTCCCCCTTCAGGGGAGGAATGAAAACATGTTAGTAGTAGTCTTAGTAGTAGTCACACAATGGCGCCACTCATAGGCAACGTAAACACATGGTATTCCTCACCTAGGTGTACTAATCAGGGCGCCGGTATTCCCATGGTGTTCCTCACATAGTGCGTACTAATCAAAGACAACGTAAGCCCGTGGTGTTCCGCATATAGTGGTACTAATCACAGGTACTGGAAACCCACAGTGAACCGTTCTCTGCTGCTACTAATCACAAACCTATTGTGTACCTAACATAGTGGTGCTACTCGCAAGTAAAGGCGACTCATGGTGTTCACCGCGTGATGGTACTAATCACAAGTAGTTTCATGGTACTAATTCAATCATCGTTTGGTCGCTCCTTTTAGTCACCTCTTACGACAAGCAGGGGATAACAATTGTTTCGTAGCAAATGCTGGAAATGTGTTCGTGAAACAGGACTCTCTTAACCGAAGTGTTAAATTAATAACACTTGTTGGTTAACATTTGTTAAGTAAAATCTAACAGAGAGTTGAAGAAACCGAGTCATACTCTTCTACCACTACCATAAATAATTTTCATCTGAATAATAGTATCAGTCTAATCCTATACGAGAAAATATCCAGGATGAATCAGAAGTATATGCCTTCGTTGGCGGGACCTAGTGTTTACAGCGATGTCTTCTGGTATTGTGCTACAGGAATTTTGTTACTTTTACCGACCTGTCTCAGTCTTATCCTTGGCTATGACAATGTCAAAGTGGCCGAGGTATGAATGATGTTAGTCATGTCATTCCTTATGCAGCCAGCCGCTGCTATCAATGACGTGAAAATGTTGCTCATAGGATCGGTTGACGCATGCATTTCAGTGGGCTTGGGAGAATGCTCAGTGAGGAAAACAACGCCATATTACTTCACTCCACATTTCCCTAGTACGTCTCTTCAGTGACGTCTAGGCCATCTATGACAACTAATGGCGGAGCTGTTGAAGATCCAACCAGCCTTCGGGTAGAGGACTGAACATGTACATCAGAACTATACCGACAAAAAAATCAGGGATGCCCTTCTTGTAAGAAGTATGTTACAATGGGATTGACGGATAATTATTTTCTTTTCGAAAAAATGAAGCTTTCTTGGTTACTTCCGGACGCCACATTGGCGACTGCTTTAAATGTAGAGCAGTGGTGATTTATTTATTATCCGGGCAAGTTGGCCGTTCAGTGAGGGGCGCAGCTGTGAGCTTGCATCCGGGAGATAGTGAGTTCGAACCCCACTGTCGGCAGCCCTGAATATGGTTTTCCGTTGTTTTCCATTTTAACACCAGGCAAATGCTGGGGCTGTACCTTAATTAAGGCCACGGCCGCTTCCTTCCCACTCCTAGCCCTTGCTATCCCATCGTCGCCATAAGACATATCTGTGTCGGTCCTACGTAAAGCAACTAGAAAAAAAATACTGTATTTATTTATTTATTTATTTATTTATTTATTTATTTATTTATTTATTTATTTATTTATTTATTTATTTATTTAGTGGTTCATGGTGTGGGTAACTGTAGTCACGTCCTAGTTCGTGATCCATGGGCAACGGCTGAGTGGCCTAGTAAGTGGTCCTGAGAGTCGGGACACCAGTTGCTATGGAATGGGAGTGGTCATCTCGGACATATTCTGAGTCATGGGCCTCCTTGTGCGCAGGCGGCTAGGGCTATACAATCCATCGGTGGGCCCTAACCCGTTAGAGGAGAGATCCTCACTTGGGTTATGTGTAAGTAGGGTAGCATCCTGCTTCATGAATTTACCGAGCTCAGAACATTTTAAGCAAACCTCGGACCTATAGGTGTAACGGAGTCCCACTCCCATTTGACAGGCGAAGGACTCCTTGAGGTTTAGTAAATTCACAGAGGCTTGCAGACTGAACGCTGAAAGATATAACGATCTATAATGATGAGTTATATATGTAATTAATTAATTAATGTACTGATTATTGCAAAATGAAAGTTATCAACTGGTGAATTATTGCAGTTTTCTAGATCGTCAGCCTACAGATCATATTTGCAAAAATGCTAGTTATCATTTAAATCATTTAAGTATAAATAAAAGGAAATGGGTCTGGTAAGACTGGTTTTACACATTTTCTTTGAGGATGCCCAATTGTTTCGTACAGGCTGGCTGGCCTCCTTCACCCATGCGAGAATTGCACCGTGCAGGTAGCCGAATGTGATCTGCGAAATGCCCACCAGCAGAGTCCAGGAAGTGCCGGGCTGCTCCAAGGACGGCGCAAATGACCCCACTACTGATCGCAGAATGACGCAATTAACAAGGCTATTAGCTAAGACAAGCCCTGTTGGAGCGAGCTCAGTAAAGCACGCTGTAACTTTCTTAGCTCAAACTGCAAGAACAGTTCGTGTACACGGATACTCATTACACATGGTTCGTGTACATGGACACCATTTACGCAGTTACATTTCGGCCCATCGCCAATTCAACTCCAATAGTTAGGCACGTCAGCCAACCAAGGTCAGTTATTCAAGTCCCAGTACTTTTCCTAACAACGCAATTAACAGTGGAAGGATTTATTCCTAGTAAAATATCTAAATTTGTGCATAATCATGCAAGAGAAAGAAACATCTGTTCCGCTCGCCGGCGAAACTGTCCACGTCGCAGTCTGAGGTTCATAGGGCCCCACGTTCGATCGCCGGCGGGCTAGAGATTTTAGCCGCTTCTGTTTAATTCCTCTCAATCGGAAACTGGGGGTGGCGTGCGCCAACCAAGAGTAAGTTCTGTTTCCGTAGTAAAGTACCTCAAGCATTCGGCGACTTCCATACGAGAGTAAATTACTTCCGAAGTATTTTAGTCCTTTGAGATACTCCTGGACTAAATTACTACAAGAGTAACATCTTGAAGAGCACCGTCTTGTAGTTTATTACTAAAGAAGTAAATAACGCACGAATATAGGTTAGAATTTACTCTACCGAGCTCGATAGCTGCAGTCGCTTAAGTGCGGCCAGTATCCAGTATTCGGGAGATAGTAGGTTCGAACCCCACTGTCGGCAGCCCTGAAAATGGTTTTTCGTGGTTTCCCATTTTCACACTAGGCAAATGCTGGGGCTGTACCTTAATTAAGGCCACGGCCGCTTCCTTCCCACTCCTAGCCCTTTCCTGTCCCATCGTCGCCATAAGACCTATCTGTGTCGGTGCGACGTAAAAAAAATTTACTCTCACGTCGTGCATGGAGGTTTAGGGGACAACGCGTCCGCCTGTCACCCGGCGACCCCCGGTTCGATTCCCGGCCGGGTCAGGGGTTTTTGATTTTAAATGATTAATATCACTGACCTGGGGACTGGGTGTTTGTGTCGTCTTTCCTCACATTCAACACTCTACACTTCCGCAACTACAATTACACACAGGTTCATATCATATGGTACAAGTAGTAGCAAAAGATCTCCAGAGGTCGACGCCACGAACAAATATCATTTCTTTTAAAGCTAGGTACAGAGTTGTTGACTATACGAGAGGAAGACGTTTCAAACGTGTTTATAGATCCCTTAGATTACATTGACGATCTCGACGCAGAAAACGACGGGAAATGTAATAGTGTGTACAGTGCATGAAAGGCGAGAGCCGTATGATGTGCACACGGAGAGAGTTTCAGGAAAGTTTGGTCTTAGGAAGTAATCCTTTACTTTTCTTCTAAATCTACTTGGAGATCACTTACAGTTGAATACCTGTCTTACAGTTGTTGTGTGCAATATGAGTGTTTCGTTTGTATGTTCAGTCTTCAGCCCTAGAGCTGGTTGGATCCTCAACAGCTCTGCTATCAGCTGTCATAGATAGCCTAGCATTACTGAAGAGGCGTACTAGGGGCATGAGGAGTGAGGTAGTTTCCCGTTGCTTTCCTCACCGAGCCAGAAGTTGCTATTACATATCAGTCTGCCAAGCCCACTGAAATGCATGCACCAACCGACCCTATGAGCAACGTTTTCACACCATTCACAGCAGGGACTGGCTGCAAAAAATGGGGATTTTCGTGCAGTCAGTTGCACCCACGATGTGTGGGAACTTGGAAACGTGGAAAAATTTCCTTTATTTTCCGAACAATCATCATCATTAATTCACTAGTGCTTTAACCACGCGGTGAAAGATACGGCCACCGAGCTCGATAGCTGCAGTGCGGCCAGTATCCAGTATTCGGGAGATAGAAGGTTCGAATCCCACTATCGGCAGCCCTGAAAATGGTTTTCCGAGATTTCCCATTTTCACACCAGGCAAATGCTGGGGCTGTACCTTAATTAAGGCCACGGCCGCTTCCTTCCAACTCCTAGGCCTTTCCTATCCCATCGTCGCCATAAGACCTATCTGTGTCGGTGCGACGTAAAGCCCCTAGCAAAGAAAAAACCGCACAGCCAACTCGCCCGGTCATGGCTTTTCTCTTTCGGATGGTATCTGAGATCTTTTCCATCTTGAGATATAGTTATTGGTATCCTTTCTTTCTGTATGATCCATCCCCTGTTCTTTGGGGTCCCAGAATCTTTTTAACTCCACCAGTTCCAACTTCTTGACCAATCCTGTTTTTATCGGATTCAAACATTCAGCTGCATACAAAGCCTCCGGGCAGATCACTGTCTGCTAGTGTCTGAGTTTTACATTGATCGAGATATTCTTCTTGTCAGTGGCGTGCACTAAACCCCATCTGCTCCAGCGCTGCTGGGGTAAAGAACTTTGTATTAACATTTTCTAATTATTCCTTAGAACGCTTTTTATAATGCTTAAAAATTTGCGAACATCTAAGCTAAGCCAAGTACAGGTGTCTTGACAATCCGCTCGCACTACCACAGTTCAGTTTCTCCAGCGAGCAGTGTTTCCTTGCCGGCGCGAAAGAGAGCGAAATTTAAGGTCGCTTGCGGGACGCATGCACTTGAAGCTTCCTCGAGGCGGAGCTGTGGTTCCTCCCCTGACAGCAATTTACGGCGACAGGCCAGCTAGCTTAGGTAAGGGGTGTTAGTTTTAATACTTGACACTCGAAGTCTTCAGCGCCATACACTAGAGACTGCAAGAAAAATATCAACATCTTAACAGTATAGCAACTTGAACATCGTTTTTCTAATAAAAATAGAGCCAGTATATGAAATTAATTGTAATATAAAATAATATATTTTAGTCTTAGGTTTCGGGATGTACACAGTTTTTTCCGAGCAATTCACTGATGGCATGTGTAGAGTATGTGTTCCGATAGCCGCAGAAAACTATTTAGGTTGCCCAGCATGAACTCAGTGTTAAGCGCGAATGGTTGTCTGTGACGGTGGTATATAGTGAATTTTTGTAGCGTTCCTCTTGGATTATAGGTGAAGGTTTCGCGAGTTCTGTGGCATTCTTCATGAATATAACGTGTCTTATACGCCGTGACAAATACTTTCCCTCGTTTGTCGTTGATGCACGTACACTAAGTATGAGAGTGAAACTATAAAGTAAAGAACAAATAGTTAGTCCCAGTGTATTTTTGTGAAAATCATGACTGTTCTGTGGCGAAGCGTCACCGGATGAAACTGTAAGTACATTGTTTAAAATCTGCTACAGATTAAGTTATTATGGTGCCGTCACTGCCATGAATATCTATTTGGAAGTATGTGCAATCGTGTGGTTGAAAATATTCTTGAAAAATCTTTCTCGGGTAGACCTTTCCACACGGGCGGGTTGGCCGTGCGCGTAGAGGCGCTCGGCTGTGAGCTCGCATTCGGGAGATAGTAGGTTCGAATCCCACTATCGGCAGCCCTGAAGATGGTTTTCCGTGGTTTCCCATTTTCACACCAGGCAAATGCTGGGGCTGTACCTTAATTAAGGCCATGGCCGCTTCCTTCCAACTCCTAGGCCTTTCCTATCCCATCGTCGCCATAAGACCTATCTGTGTCGGTGCAACGTAAAGCCCCTAGCAAAACAAAAAAAGACCTTTCCACGAAAAATGCACCTTTATAAAATGGTAATGTTGACTAATCGAGGATGCTTGATGTCTAAAGGGGTCCAAAATCCAGGTCAAAGGCCCCTCAGAATGGTACTTATCGCTAGTAAAGGAGAACCATGGTATTTCTCAAGTTGTGGTACTAATTAAAGGTAGCGTAAACTCACGGTGTTCCAAACATTATGGTACTACTCACAAGTATTGTACGTCGTACAGGTAACGCAGACCTATGATGTTTCTCACAATTTGGCGCCACTCGTAGCCAACCCAAACCGATGAGGTTCGTCACCTAAGTGTACTAGTCACGGGCGCCGATATTCCCGTGGTGTTCCTCACATAGTGGGCACCAATCACAGGCAACGCAGACCCACGATGTCGCTCATATAGCGGTACAACTCACAGGCTACGCCCAGACCCGCGGTGTTGCTCACGTGGGTACGACTCACGGGTACTGGAAACCCACAGGGGAACCACTCTCTGCTGCTATTAATCACAAACTTATTTCGAACCTAAATAGTGGTACTACTCGCAAGTAAAGGCGACCCATGGTGTTCCCCGCGTGATGGTACTAATCAAAAGTAGTTTCATAGTTCTGAGACAATCATCCCTTGGTCGCCCCTTTTAGTCGCCTCTCACGACAGGCAGGGGATACCGTGGGTGTATTTTTCGTCTGTGCCCCCCCACCCACAGGGGGTAGAGAGAGAGAGAGAAAAAAGAAGAAGAAAGAAGGGATCCGTCACTTCGAAAAATGAAGTAACGAACGAAGAAAGCCAAGGGCCACGAAGGGCGTGAAGGTGAAAGACTCCCTAGGCCTGGAATGCTCTAATACCGTCGGGGTCGGAAAAGAACAAGATTTGAGCAAGGGAGGTCGGACAGGATAGATGAAAGAGAGCAGCCTGGCATAAGCAAGTGGAAGGTAAGGTAAGGATTATTCTGCCCGAAGGCAGGTCCGAACCTCCGCAGAGGTATTCCTGAGCCGGAGTTTACTCCCCACCAACAGCGCGTGGCAACCTATCCAACTCCTGACCACGCCCAATGTTGCTTAACTTCGGAGATCTCACGAGATCCGGTGTTTGAACACGGCTACGGCAGTTGGCAAGTGGAAGGAATGGCAAGAATCAGCTAGGGGCCCCGTGGTCGCCAATCCACCCTCCCAAGTTGAGAGCCCCTTGGGCCCCTTTTAGTCGCCTCTTACGACAGACAGGGGATACGCAGGTGTATTCTACATGTGCGTCCCCCACCCGCAGGGGGGTTCGAAAATCGTCTTTCGTTGTTTAGTTACTTTCAAACGGCCCTTACTTAGAAAAACACGCATCGTAATATTGTTGGATTGCTCTCGATTTCTGCGTGGTTTAGAATGGTAACCGTCTGTCACGTGACAACTTCATCGAGACTTCTTGTACTCGCTTTCGAACGCTACATTTCTCGGATGCCGATACCGGGCTTCGTGAGTTTCTTGGCGCGCTATTTATAAGGCGCGAGCCACCCAATCAATGATCGGTCATCGCCCCCACTAAACCTGTCCTTGTTAGCACTTTGACACTTCTCTTTCCAGCCAAGTCGCTGCCAATTTGAGAAGCCGCCCTTTGTCTAGCCTTGCACTTATTGGAGATGACGACTTATTAAAATGTTCTCGTAATACCAGGGGGGATGCCTCGCCGAGACGGTGTGTTCTGAAGTACGTGGGTGCGATTCCTGTTCAGGACCGCAAGAAAACCATTCAGTGTGCACCAGCAATGGATGATAGGTTAATTAATTCCTTAGACAAAGACTCACGGACACAGGGGTAACCAGTCTACCCCCCTGTAGGTAGGAGGTGGTACAAAACACCCATGGTATCCCCTCCCTGCCGTAAGAGGCAACTAAGAGGGCCCCAGTGACTCTGAACTTGGGAGTGTGGGTTATCAACCACGGGATCCTTAGCTGAATCCAAGGAAAACTTACCCCGGAGAGTAAACGATTAATTAATTAATTAATTAATTAATTAAATATAAATAAATGGAAAAAGATAATTTCCTGATTAATTAATTTCGAGTGGCTTTTTCGAGCCGAGTGCAGCCCTTATAAGGCAGACCCTCCGAGGAGGGTGGGCGGCATCTGCCATGTGTAGGAAACTGCGTGTTATTGTGGTGGTGGATAGTGTTACGTGTGGTGTGTGAGTTGCAGGGATGTTGGGGACAGCACAAACACCCAGCCCCCGGGCCGTTGGAAGTAACCAGTGAAGGTTAAAATCCTAGACCCGGCCGGTAATCGAACCCGGGACCGTCTAAACCGAAGGCCAGTACACTGACCATTCAGCCAACGAGTCGGACAATTTCCTGATGAATGTGGATTAATGTGAATTAGGCTTTTCAAAAGAACTTCTTGCAACTAGATAGAGGTTCTTGACTGTTGAAAACATAACACCAGTTCTGACGTGAGTGCAGAAACGTTTGCAAAAATCATTTCATACACAAGTTTGTGATTTCGACTAGTTTGCGAAAGCAAAGCAAAGCAAAGTCACCTCCGTACAGGCCATGAAGGCCCTTGGAGGAGTGGAAGGTAAAGGCTTCCACCATTGTTAACTTCGGCACTTGATGGGGTAGAGTGGTTAGCTCTACGCCCGGCCGCCTTTGCCCCCAGGAATTAACCTGGAACTCATTTTTGGTGTAGGCTGAGTGAACCTCAGGGCCATATGCACCTCCGGAAGTGGAAATCTCGTTTCTTAAATGTTACGACTTCCTGACGGGGATTCGAACCCACGTCCTTCCAGGCGAACCGAGCACGCCTTACCGCCTCGGCCAGGCAGCCCCTAGTTTGCGAAGTAACTTCAATGATTACATCGGTAGCAGTACATAATAATAATAAAAATAGTATTATTATTATGATTATTATTATTATTATTAATATTATTATTATTATTATTATTATTATTATTATTATTATTATTATTATTATTATTATTATTATTATTATTATTATTATTTAACCCGTTTACCCTCCCAGGTTGGTTTTTCCCCCGGACTCAGCGAGGGATCCCACCTCTACCGCCTCAAGGGCAGCAAGATATTTGGTCGGGTATACAACCGGGGAAGAGGAGCAGTACCTCTCCCTGGCGGCCTCACGTGCTATGCTGAACAGGGGCCTTGTGGTGGATGGGAAGATTGGAAGGGATAGGCAAGGAAGAGGGGAGGGAGCGGCCGTGGCCTAAAGTTAGGTACCATCCCGGCATTTGCGTGGAGGAGAAGTGGGAAACCACGGAAAACCACTTCGAGGATGGTTGAGGTGACAATGGAACCCCCTCTACTCAGGTGACTTCCCGAGGCTGAGTGAGCCCCGTTTCAACCATCGTACCACGTTTCAAATTTCGTGGCAGAGCAGAGAATCGAATCCGGGCTTCCGGGGGTGGCAGCTAATCACACCAACCACTACACCACAAAGGCGGACATTGGTAGTATTTCTTTCTTTCTGGTTTTCTTTCTTAGTTCGTTTACCGTCGAGGGTTGTTTTTTCCCTCGGACTCACCTCTACCATCTCAAGGGCAGTGTCATGGAGCGTGAAACATTTGGTCGGGAGGATACAACTGGGGAAAGGGACCAGTACCTCGCCTAGGCGGCCTCACCTGCTATGCTGAACAGGGTCTTGTGGGGGATGGGAGAATTCGAAGGGATAGGCAAGGAGAAGCGGAAACTAGGGAAAAGTACTTCGAGGATGGCCGAGGTGACAATCCATCCCTTTCTACTCAGATGACTTTCCGAGGCTGAGTGAGCCCCTTTCCAGTCTTCGTACCACTTTTCAAATTTCGTGGCAGAGCTGGGAGTCGAACACGGGCCTCAGGAGGTGGCAGATAATCATTCTAACCACTACACCACGGAGGCGGACCAACAAGAATATACAGAATTTCTTTAGTTATTTTCCTTCTGTGTATTCCAGCCACAGTGAATCTCTTAACACAGATGTGCTTCATGGGCTAGCTGGAAGCAATCGTGTGACTGCACACTGGCAAATCATTTCAGTAAACTGTACCAGACTTGCTCGAAAACACGCCAAGTTCCATATCATGCAGGACCTCAAGGTCGCGGTGCTAGGCTCATACGTCATATCATCTTAATTGGCGACCCCAAGAGCTGATGCGTCAGAAGCATGGCGTCTCATGCCAAGTGAAGTTTAAGACGTTTGAAATGCTAACAAGTCCACTTGGTTTGACGTCACACCAAGTGCCACTGTATTCTGCAGTTTAAGCGCACAAGTAGTCGAACTGCAGATCGGCGTCTAGTATTCCCTTGTGAAGTCAGAAATAGCTCCAACTTTTCGTAGGCACTCAATAAAAACTTTTCGACGAAGAATACGACTATAGATTCGGAACCGTATTGATACGGATATGTTTTTGCCAGAGGGTCTAGCTGAAATTCTTCTTCTTCTTCTTCTTCTTCTTCTTCTTCTTCTTCTTCTTCTTCTTCTTCTTCTGCTGCTGCTGCTGCTGCTGCTGCTGCTGTGAATCTGTCGTGAGAGAGGTATCAACTGGACAGCCTTCATGATTCTCTGTCCTGAGCATCTTGCTTAAGTTGTTCATAGCTTCTCCCTTGTTTGACATCTGTTAACATTCCAAACCTTCTTCTTATTCTTCTTCTTCTTCCATCTATTTTTCCCTCCATCACCCTCTGTTGAAGATAATTTCTACGTTGTAAGTGACCCAACCAGGAATTTTTCCTCTTCCTTATCGATGGTTCAATTCCCTCAGGCGTTATTTGGTATTTTGAAAAATGTCCACACTGAATGTAGTTATAAGTGCTTAAGTAAAACTCTGAATTGACTCACACTAGCGCTCATAGTGGTGCTTAAGTGAAACTCTACATTTCCTAGCCCTTCATCATTTCTCACTTTATCTGTCCACTTCACTTTCTCCATTCTTCTCCACAACCATATTTCAAAACTTGCCAAATACTTTCTTTCTTAACGTCCGTGTTTCAGTTCCATCAATTTTGCGTGGACAGAAAACCGACACCGCGGTTACGTGACGATCAGTATTATTATTATTATTATTATTATTATTATTATTATTATTATTATTATTATTATTATTATTATTATTATGCGCAAATGGATCACTTTGGACCTCGCGTAATCAACATTTGTTGAACTTTCCTCCTTGCCCAACTGTTGTTGTTGTTGCTGTTGTTGTTGTTGTTGGGGTCATCAATCTATAAATTGGTTTGATCCAGCTTTCCCTTCCACCCGATCTCGTACTAATCTTTCCAGTCTTTTCATGTCTACGTAACTAATGCATCCTGCATCTACTCTAACATGTTTGTCATATTCGTACCTTGGTCTACACCTACCACTCTTACCACTTACACTTCCCTCAAAATTTCACAGTTCCATCCCTTCAGGAAAGCAACTCAATGCTGAAAACATCCTAGAGATATCAGCTTCAAATTTCAGTTAAATAAAATATAATAAAGTATGAGAATATATTCTTTATTCCCAAAAATTACGATCCTTCTCTTAATCATTGTTATCCGGTCGATTAGATTAGCAGTATGCCTTTTTCTGCCACAACGAGCGCTAATGTGAGTCAATGCATTGTTTCACTTAAGGGGATACGGAACGGTTAAAATGGTCAAAAATATCATTTTTTTATTTCTTTATATATTTTATGAACCTCTGAAGTCTGCTCTTTAAAATGATGTATAATACATTATAGTTTAACCATTATAAGCTGCCACAATTTTAATTTAAACTTGCGTTAACAATGAGAAAATCATATGTGTGGAAAGTTTTAACTGCAGTTTTCTCAGTTTCCAATGTTTTCAAATGTATGTTCCTTTTTCTGGGTGACTATTTATTACAGAGCTGTGTAATTTTCATCATTAATTTGTCTCATATTGGTTAACATTTTAACGGAGGAATTTCCTGATTTATATAAAACTGTTTGAGATATGGCTGGTTTTTTTTAGGAAACAATAATTCTATTTATTGACTGTTCAAAACAAATATGTATCAGAGTCCCCTTAAGTTCAATTACAAAAATGCTCTGTCAATGTGTCAAGTAGGGTTTGAATAAAATGTGACATCAATTTCATTTTCATAACTTTGTTAGATCCTGAGAAAAAGGAACATAAATTAAACACATTTAACATTGGTAAGATAGGCGGCTCCGTATCCCCTTAAGCACCACTACAAGCGCTAATGTGAGTCAATTCAGAGTTTCACTTAAGCACCACTACGAGCGCTAATGTGAGTGAGTGCAATGTTTCACTTAAGCATCACTACGAGCGCTAATGTGAGTCAATTCAGAGTTTTACTTAAACTCTTATCTTATAACTACATTCAGTGTGGACATTTTTCAAAATATCAAATAACGCCTGAGGGTATTGAACCAAGGAACACATTACAGAAAGAATTATCTAAATAAGTTAATTTGGCTAGGATTGAATCGAAAATAAAATTAGTAAAGAAAAAAGCGATTTTAGGCTGTTTTTTTCCGCAACTGCATTTAGGCCGGAAGTGATTTTCGATTATTTTTTTTTGTTTGATAGAGCTATCCAACGCACAATTTGAAACCTTTCTGGGTCCCTCGGCCCTTCAATCTTCGGCTTAACAGAGATAATTGCTCAATTTTACGTCTTTTTGTAGGCTGCTAAGAAATGTTTTAACATCAAAACCAACTGAACAAGTCCTGGGTGTCTCAAGGTGTTTCCTATCATTCTATCTCTTCTTCTGGTCAAATGTTGCCATATCAAACTCCTCTCACCGATTTCATTCAGTACTTCTTCATCCGTGATTCGATCAATCCATCTCACCTTCAGCATTCTTCTGTAACACCACATTTTCAAAAGCGTGTATTCTCTTTCTTTCTGATCTAGTTATCAGACTTGCTTCACTTCCATACAATGCCACGCTTCAGACGAAAGTTTTCAAAAAACATCTTTCTAATTCCTACATCAATGTTCGACGTGAGTAAATTTCTTTTCTTAAGAAAGACCTTCCTTGCTTGTGCTAGTCTGCATTTTATGTCCTCCTTACTTCTGCCATCGTTAGTTATTTTACTACACAAGTAACAATATTCATCTACTTCCTTTCAGCATGGCATAGCGTTCGACTTCATGCAATCAAATACCGCAGATGAAAGGGAAACCTTGTAATGTTCCACGTCATGAAGTGTTGCAAACTATATTTGTATAAAATATAGGTGTTTTAATGTTACAAATACATTTTTACACAAAATATCATGTGAAATATCGATTATGGCTCGCTTTACGTCATATTAAACTTATCACGGAGAGCTAAAAGGCATTACGTTTCTTTTTCAAAATTAATTTTAAAAGCAAAGAAAAGCAATCACCTCCGTACAGGCCATGAAGGCCCTTGGAGAGGTAGAGTGGTTAGCTCTGCGCCCGGCCGCCTTCGCCCCCAAGAATTAACCTGGTACTCATTTTTGGTGTAGGCTGAGTGAACCTCAGGGCCATGTGCACCTCCGGAAGTGGAAATTAATTTTAAACATCGTTTATTAAATTAAAATTGACTACTACTACTACTACTACTAATAATAATAATAATAATAATAATAATAATAATAATAATAATAATAAAATGTTTTCATTTCTCCCCTGAAGGGGAAGCGGGCCTCTTAGAAGGTGACGCCGTCTCTCAGGTCGGGAGATTTGTTACTGTGAAGGAGATGTTCGGAGAAGGTGGGGGGGTTGGCGGCCGTGGACTATACTAGGAGCTGTCCCGGCATTCGCCTTAGTGCAGGAGAATGGAAAACCACGGAAAACCATTCTCAGGGCAGCCGACGGTTGGGGCCAACCGTGAGGTCCAGTCCTGTCCCGTCTCCCGAATCCACAGGCGTAGAGCCACGGTAGGGCCGTGGCCACCCCTCCACTGCTAGGTTGGCCGGTCAGAGTGCAGAGCTGTTGGACCACGGAGCAGCTGTGGCCACTTATGGGCCGAGACCCACTCTGCATCTACTGACCTTAAAATTTACCTTCCACTAGCAAAAATATAACCCGAGTAGCTGCTTCACAATATAGTGTCTTTATTAAGTTCTATTCGAGTAGGCTTAATTACATTTTATCTTTATCCCGAAAAGTAGTGAAAATTGTCTTAATAATTTTCAACTCTTGCGAATTCAATTGCTCGACAGTCCGGTCTGACGGACAGTACGAGAGAAAGTGAGTGTTGAGTGCGTAGTGGAAGTGTGGAATGCTGAAGTGCGTAAGGTGAGGCGACAGGTTTCAGCGAGACTAACCTTTCACCTTCCTGGAGTTGCATAACTTTTGTGTTGTAAGAGCATGTGTGCGGAGGTGGTGCAAACGTATCCGATTGCGAATAAAATATATATAAAAAACAGGTTACAGGTCTTCTCTCAATAACCTTTGGAGAGGCCCAATAAAAATAAATCTTGACTTTGTATAAGACGGCTGCGAGAACAGAAAAGAGATTAGGCAATCTCTTGTGATCTTTGAGCTAACTGTTCCTGGAGGAGTGTGTAATATTGGGGGTAATCCCTTCCCTATATGGAAACTAGTTTCTTGAAACCTTAAGTGTGAAATATATTTCAGATTGGAGACAATGATCTCCGGCGGAAAATCTTTGTGACGCTTTTCGTGTAACACAAAAATTAATCATAACTCTAAAACTATTACAGGCATATACAAGGTGGTCGGAAAAAATGTGAACCGGTTATATGAGCGTTAGAAGGTTGGTAATACTGATAAATAGGGCTATAGTGGTTAGCATGATTAGCTGCCACACCCGGAGGCCCAGGTTCGATTCCCGGCTCTGCCACGAAATTTCAAAATTGGTACGACGGCTGGAACAGGGTCCACTCAGCCTCGGGAAGTCAAGTGAGTAGAGGTGGGTTCTATTCTCACCTCAGCCACCCTGGAAGTGGATTTCCCTGGTTTCCCACTTCTCCTCCACGCAAATGCCGGGATGGTACCTAACTTAAGGCCACGGCCGCTTCCTTCCCTCTTCCTTGTCTATCCCTTCCGATCTTCCCATCCCCCTACAAGGCCCCTCTTAAGCATAGCAGGTGAGGCCGCCTGGGCGAGTTACTGGTCATTCTCTCCAGTTGTATCCCCTGACCCAGAGTCTCATGCTCCAGGACACTGCCCTTGAGGCGGTAGAGGTGGGATCCCTCGCTGAGTCCGAGGGAAAAAACAATCCTGGAGGGTAAACGGATTCCGTGTTTGATGCCGTTTTCTCGACATGGCTCTAGTCATTCTCAAATAAATAAATAAATAAATAAATAAATAAATAAATAAATAAATAAATAAATAAATAAATAAAAGACAGAGTACATAGAATACAAACATAAAGAACATCATATGGAAACAAAGTATGGGAAAGTCAAGAGTCAGATAAATTTAAATATCTTGGTGAATAAATCCATCCGAATGGGATTGGTAAAGAAACAAGTAAGTTAAGGGTCAGAAAGATGGAGTTAGCCTAGAGATTAGTACAGAACCAAACCAAACCTCATGGCGCAACAGCCCCGAAGGGCCACAGCCTACCAAGCAACCGCTGCTCAGCCCGAAATCCTGCAGATTATGTGGTGCCATGTTGTCAACATGACGAATCCTCTCGGCCGTTATTCTTGGCTTCCTAGACCGAGGCCGCTATCTCAGCGCCAGATAGCTCCTCAATTGTAATCACGTAGGCTGAGTGGACGTCGAACCAGCCCGCAAATTCAAGTAAAAAATCACTTTTCGTGGCCAGGAATCGAACCCGGGGCCTCCGGGTAAGAAGCGGGCAAACTAGCCCTACACCGCGGGGCCGGCTAGATTAGTTCAGAATAAATACAATAAAAGAACTATATCTTACAGAGCAAAGATCAGACACTATACCACGATTATAAAGCTACAGGCACTTGACAGTCCAGAATGTCTCATACTGAATATGAAAGGGGAAATGGATTAGCTGGAGAAGAAAGAAAAATCTTCAGAAATATCTTAGGACCCGAAAAAAGAAAGTATAGTACACGGAGGAATAGGAGAAATGAAGATCTATACAGACAAACAGAAATGAAATGAAATGAAATGAAATAGCGTATGGCTTTTAGTGTCGGGAGTGTCCGAGGACAAGTTCGGCTCGCCAGATGCAGGTATTTCGATTTGACACCCTTAGACAACCTGAGCGTCATGATGAGGATGAAATGATAATGAAGACGACACATACCGGGCGAGTTGGCCGAGCGTGTAGAGGCGCGCGGCTGTGAGCTTGCATCCGGGAGATAGTAGGTTCGAATCCCACTATCGGCAGCCCTGAAAATGGTTTTCCGTGGTTTCCCATTTTCACACCAGGCAAATGCTGGGGCTGTACCTTAATTAAGGCCACGGCCGCTTCCTTCCAACTCCTAGGCATTTCCTATCCCATCGTCGCCATAAGACTTATCTGTGTCGGTGGACGTAAAGCAACTAGCAAAAAAAAAAGACGACACATACACCCAGCCCCCGAGCCAGCGGAATTAACAAATTATGGTTAAAATTCCCAACCCTGCCGGGAATCGAATCCAGGACCCCTGTGACCAACGGCCAGCACGCTAACCCTTTAGCCATGCAGCCGGACAGACAAACAGGGAAGATCACAGGCGCCATACGTAAGAGGAGACTGGAGTTTTATGGGCACCTCAGAAGAATGAATGACTAACAAAGAAAATATTTAACTAGATCATCAAATTATAAGCAACTACTAAATGGGTAGAAGAAACAAGAAAAGACAAGGAGGAAGCTGGCATCAGTCCAAAAGAAATCTTTAATACACATATGTTTCGAGCTAAAGTTGATAAATTCAAGGGGTTCGAGGAAAAGCAAAATGAAAAGTCCAAGAACATGTGGCTCAGAAGAGAGGAACCACAGCGAAATGATGAAGTTCTGGGAGAAGAAAAAAAAGGACTAACCAGCAAGTCAATTGTTTACCGCGGTCCAAAGTAGGCCAAATCAAAGAATAAATAAATAATTAATTAAATAAATACACTGACGAATCTTCTCACTCGCTGTTTCCGACACCTGCTTCATCCTATCTGGTCTGTTAACCAACTGACGTCGATTACGAAACCAGAGATTTATTACGTCAACTGTTCGGAATGAACTGTGTCTTCAATGAGCTGGCAGGTCGATATGTTTAGAACTAGGGATTCCCATTACTATACTCCATGGCCTTGGCCTCCTGAGCCATGTAACCTTCTTGATCGTCAGTGACAAATCTGCCAGTACTGGCAAGTTCGACTGCCTACCTGTTGGGTAGATCGCAATAATTTCTGAAAAAAAAAATAGAATGAAAAATGAAGAGATACGCGGACTTTCTGTTTCTGTCTACCTTGTCTTGTAATGTCGTAATTTTGCATTACGCGATATGACTCTTGTTATAGTAATTCTACGTCAGTCTGTACGGCTTATAGAGTTTAGTGGCTCTTTTTATGTCTAGTCCCGATGGTAGTGTGATTTCTCCAAGGTATTTGAAGGTTGGGGTTTAAACCGTGTTCCAAACCCATAGGAGCCGATTTCTCAAACTCTTTCGAAGTGAGCTCCTAACAAATCTTGCGAAATTTCAATTTCCTACATTAGGACCTTTTAGCACTAATAGGTCAGAATGCAAACTAATTTAATTGTTAGGAAGTGTGGACTACCCCGTTCTTCCTAATATATCGAGAGTAACATAAAATTTAGGGTTTCTGGTGGGCCGTACCCCTAACGTTTATGCAAAACTCAAAGTATAACCTTTCTGCACGTTGGACTATAGGCCTACTTGTTAACGCAATTCAGTAAATTGGCATTCTAATCTATTACTGTCCAAAAGTTCTGGCGCTAGTGATAAATTCAGTGCGTCAGTGGATTTTCGCTTTTACAAAATATACTCGCTTTTGCTCGTCCGGGCTCAGCCCCCAAACCCGCCGCCAAGTTCCCAATTGCTCGATATTGGGAAGGGGGCATTTGGAAAATTACTGTGGCGAAACGGTACGTCGTACCGCGAAACGGATTGCGCCACCAGACTGCCCTTTTCGTTTGGTCCTATAACACTTTCTCGTATATTGGTTATCTATAGCACAGACAGAAGTAAACGTTTCGACTTGGAGCAAATTTCGTACGTTTTTCACAAAATGAGAAATTATTTTCCTCACCTAATGGACGGCTATAGTCTTCAAATCTGGGAGGCGTATCGTGGTTGAAACGGTCTACATTTTGGTTCTTGGACGTTTTGTCGTATCTGCATCGAGTACAACTTAGATTGGTTTAGAAACTTAAATTAGGCTGAAATTTGAGTATAGTATACACATATTCCTTTCGTTTTTCTATACTTACTGTACATGACAGCTAGAATCATACAATTTGGCTCCCATATGACCCACGGACGTACCAATGGGCCTGCCGAATTTCATGATTCTATCAGTCTTACAAAACTAACGTAAGATCGGAAAATGCCGCTCTATCTAATGTATAAAGGATCGAGATATGATTAAAAGTCACAGGACCAAAGTTGTAGAACTTCATAATAGGTGCCGAATGTGTTGTCCGTCTAGCGATACAACATACCGTTTAGCCACAAAATACCTCAAAAAGTAAAACACTGGAACTTTTTGGAATTTGTCCGTCGGTTGCAGGCCAAGAGCTATATAATTTTGCCAACTTTCTATTTCCTAGCACACATGGAAGTTTGCGTCAGTCATTTTGTTGGGGGAAGCTTGAAAATTTAAAATTTTGATTTTTTTTTTTTTTTTAATTTTTCCTTTGGTTACAACCTAATAGCTATTAGTTTGTCGAATTTCAAGTTTCTAGCTCGTCTCGAAATGGATAAAGATTAATATTAGTGAATGAGTGAGTCAGTTAGCTTTCTGGCTTTACAGTAAGTAATACGGAAGATAGAGATTTTGTACGGCAGAGCGTTGACTGGGATTCGAACAGCGGAGTCTCGGTGAGAAACTAGACTTTGCGCCTTGAAGAAGGAAGTGTGAGAGTGTCTGATTCAGGTCTTAAGAAGCAGTAACAAATTATCGACCACCCCCACCTGTTGGACACGTGAGCCACGCACTCCCCCGCACCTGTTGTTGTTTATTAATATCCCTCTATGCGTCATATCTGCGACTGGCAGGAACACTCTCGTGACGTCACCTCACGGCACGTTTTTACTTTTTTTAACAGACGAAGAATCTATTTTCAAAGATAACCCATTATTCTTTACCTGTCCGCGAACAGAAGAAAGCTTCAAATTAAATGCTATTGTATTTGTAAGATCAAATGGAAGTCCGAACCGAGACAATCCAAGTCACTCTTTGTAAAATTGCGCTTCAGTTGACGGCAAAGAAAGTACTGTATTGAATTTTTGACTGCAGATGCTTCCCGTTTCATTCCACGTGCCAAGAATTCCCGACCTCCTCTACTCTCCTTAGCAGATACTATCTGTGTTACCCAACTTTCCTCTGCCTTACAGACGGACCAGTTCCTCCTCATACTCGTAGGCTTGCTCCAAAGGTCGGCAGATGCAGGGTGGCTCTCGGCCCACAAGTGGCCACGTCTGGTCCGTGGTCCAACAGTTCTGCACTCCGACCAGCCAACCGAGCTGAGGAGGGGTGGCCACAGCTCTACCGTGGCTCTACGCCTCTACATTCAGGAGACGGAACAGCGCTGGGCCTCACGGCTGGCTCCAACCATCGGCTGTCCTAAAAATGATTTTCCGTGGTTTTTCATTCTCTTGCACTAAAGCGAATTCCGGGACAGTTCCTAGTATAGGCCACGGCCGCCAACTCCCTCACCTTCTCCGTGCATCACCTTCACCGTAACAGATCTCCCGGCCTGAGAGATGGGGTAACCGTTTAAAAGGCCCGCCTCCCCCTTCAGGGAAGGAATAAAAACGATTCTGTAGTAGATGTTGTTAAAAAAAAGCGCATCCGGACGAATACGAGCAAGAAAGTCAAAATCCACAGCCTGTTTCCAGTCATTCGACCGGGTCAGGAATGGAATGAAGCCAGTGGCGTAGATAAGGGGGGTTACGGGGATATATACCGCCCCCCGCCAGGAGAAGCTTCTGTTCCTTATTATAAATAGATACCGGTATTAAAACAGAATACAATAATAAAAACATCCACTGGAAAAACAATCGATTTAAAATGTGTTTTATCATTTGTATTGTTATTACGAGGGCTCGGAAGTTGAGGAAAAATCCGTTTTTCTTCCCGAGTATCCGAAGACGAGGCCCAACCTAATACACTGTCGAAACCGTTTATTGCGACATCGCTTTTAACGGCATATTGGATATAACGGCGAAATCTAACGGTCCCATCTAAATCCTATAAACAGTGTATTTAAAATATCTCTTAGTACGACATCGCTTATAACGACATATTGGATATAACGACATATTTTATCACATTTTCGGAGAAATGTACCGGCTATTACGTCCAATGTCGATGTTTGTTTGTTATGTATTTGGAAATTGCTGACAACAATGTAAAGCTTGTTTTCAGTAGAGTGTAGATTTCAAACCAGTCTGTCTGTTAAAGAGTCAAGGCAAGCATTGCTGTGAAGATGTCACTAAAGAAAGGCAAAGTGTTTAGTATCGAAGAAAAAAATCACAAAAAAATGCCAAATAAAATGGGGAAACTCAAAGATTTCTACAATTTGGAAGGAAAGAGAGCACATCTCATTTATTAGCCAAGACCTGTGCGACGTTGTTGATCACTGTTGTGTACATTATTGATATTTCTTTCCGCATTTATTATTTTGCTGGCATATTATTGCTGTACGTACTGTGTAAAGATTATAAGAAAAAGAATCCTCTCAGCCCCACTCCACAAATACTGTATTACAAATCATCATATATATTATTTCAGTAGTATAGATCCCTTTTGCGGCGCTCACAAGTAACTGATCGTGACAAATGAGCATTCAAAATAAAGAGAATAGACATTAGCAGTGACGAATTGCATTCTCATTTCATAAACATCGATTATTTCTTTTAAAAAATTAGTTTAAAAATGTACGAAGTGTGCGATTTGCAAAAACTGTTGCTGTAGGAAAATACGCGCTATTATTGCTGTCCACTTCACATTTTGGCCGCTGGGACGTCTGTTGTATATCATATAATATGCTGTAATTACCAGTTAAGAAAAGAATGCTAGTAAAACCAAAAAATACTTCCAGAACATTCATCAGTATAATAATGCACTTGCATTTGCTTCCGTTCAAGTGGATACCAAAAATGTTGAAAAATCAAAGGTTGCATTAAGTGGTAAGTAAGACTGTCTAATATTGTACTGATTTGTGTAGGTCTTAGTTCACCAGTAGTTCACCACGGGGCTACTCCACCACATACTTTATGAACATGCGAGATATCTCGCACGGGTCCCCTAGTTCATTTTAAATTCTGCAACTACTTTTTTAACAAACACAGAATTCCTTTGTTTTTAATTGTTTTAATCTCCGAAACAAGAAGTATTTCACTCACAAATGTTTGCAATGTATGTTATATACCATGAGAATTTTATTTTGAACATTATATTCGTTCATTAAATATGTAATTAAAAATGAAATTATGAGTGAATGTGGATCGTATCTTTACTTCTTTTTCGGAAATTTTAGTTTTTTTTTGGATAATTTTAGGTCTTGTCTTAGGCAATTTATAGCTTTTCAACTTCGGAGCCGTAGTTATTACTATTCATATTCCTCCGTAAGACCCTTTATACCTCAGGCGGCCTCTCACCCCTGAGTTGCGTGGTTCATATCACGGTCATTCCATGTGAGATTTGTGTTGATCAAAGCGGAGCCGAGACAGGAGTTTCTCCGGATTTTCCCTGTCATATTTGATTCCAGTAACACACTCCAATATTATTTCATTTCATCTGTCAGTCATTAATCATTGCCTCTGAGGAGTGCGATAGGCTCCGGCAGCCTGCACAATTCCTATCCTCGCCATTAGATGGGGCTTCATTCAGAGGGGTAGATAGAACATTTCCACGGTCTCCTGAGTATATAATTCACTTCCCCTGCAAGTTCCATGGCCTTCTGAATAGAGACACACATTTTTGTTCTGATGTCCATATCCATGGCCTCCTGAGTATGTAATTCATTACTCCGGCCAGATCACATGGCCTTCTGAATAAAGACACAAGCTTGTATTCTGACGACCAAATCCATGGCCTCCTCCTGAGTATATAATGAATTACCCCGACCAGATCCATGTCCTTCTAAATAGAGATACACACTTTTGTTCTTACCTCCAAACCCATGGCCTCTTGAGTATGTAATTCATTTCCCCGGCCAGATCCCATGGCCGTATGAATAGAGACACACATTTTTGTTCTGACGTCAAAATCCATGGCTTCGTTCTGAGTATATAATTAATTTCCCCGGCCAGATCCCATGGCCTTCTGAACCAAAATACAAGCTTTTGTTCTGACGTCCAAATCCATGGTTTCCTGAGCGTGTAATTTATATCCCAGGCCAGATCTATGGCCTTGTGAATAGAGATGCACATTCTTGTTCTGACGTCCAAATCCATGGCCTCCTCCTGAGAATATAATTCACTTCCCCGGCCAGATCCCATGGCCTTCTGAATAGAGACACAAACTTTTGTTCCGACGTCCATATTCATGGCCTCCTCTTGAGTATATCAGTCACTTCCCCGGTCAGATCACATGGCCTTCTGAATAGAGACACACATTGTTGTGCTGACGTCCAAATACATGGCCTCCTGAGTATGTAATTAATTTCCCCGGCCAGATCCATGGCCTTCTGAATAGAGATACACATTTTTGTTCTGACGTCCAAATCCATGGCCTCCTTCTGAGTATACTATTCACTTCACCGGCCAGATTCATGGCCTTCTGAATAGACACACATATTTTTGTTCTGACGTCAAAATCCATGGACTCCTTCTGAGTATATAATTCATCTCACCGGCCAGATCCATGGCCTTCTGAATAGAGATACAAGCTTTTGTTCTGACGTCCAAATCCACGGACTCCTTCTGAGTATATAATTCACTTCCCCAACCAGATCAATGGCCTGCTGAATAGACATACAAACTTTTGTTTTGACGTCCAAATCCATGGCCTCCTGAGTATATAATTCACTTCCCCGGCCAGATCCCATGGCCTTCTGAATAGAGACACAAACTTTTGTTCTGACGTCCAAATCCATGGCCTCCTGAGTATATAATTCATCTCCCCGGCCAGATCCATGGCGTTGTGAATAGACACACACATTTTTGTTCTGACGTCCAAATCCATGGACTCCTTCTGAGTATATAATTCATCTCCCCGGCCAGATCCATGGCCTTCTGAATAGACACACACATTTTTGTTCTGACGTCCAAATCCATGGCCTCCTTCTGAATATATAATTCATTTCCGCGGCCAAATCCATGGCCATCTGAATAGAGATACAAACTTTTTTATTCTGACGTCCAAATCTATGGCCCCCTCCTGAGTATACGATTCACTTCCCCGGCCAGATTCATGGCCTTTGAATAGATATACCGCATATTAACGTAATTATCTATAAAGACTTGGAATAAAAGTGCTCGTCTACATTCTTTATAGTGAGCGTAGCATCTACCGTTAAGTATAGGAGAAATTAATTGTGCATAGGTCAGTGACATTACACTTGGGAGTGACCATTTTGATGGTGAAATAAAATCTTACACGAGCTCTTAAAGACAATAGTAATGACATCATTTCTCAGCATAGAGATAACTTGACACGAGAATATGTTTCATACTGTACGACTTGGAACTATCCCGCTAGGAGAACAACGGTTTCATCATTTCATTTATTACAATTGAGGACCGTTTTTGTAACACGCAACAACTACAAATTTTCCAAAAATGAGTTGTATATGAGGTCGTGTAGTTTAATAACAGAGGAACCAATTGCACTCATCAGAATTTAGCTGAACTGAACATCTACCACTGTAACAGAGCTTCAAATGTTAGAGGAGTTTTTGCAAAACTCCAAATCTACGGGAATAAACATTTATCACAACTAAACATATACATACGAGGAATTTTTGGTTTCTTACTTTTGACAACCATGTAAGTTTTTGGTAATATTCAGAAACAACTGAGAAAAGTGGGGACTATATCAGTCCCGTCTCAACATCACAAAATACTGAATTAGCTCGGGTGATATCTTGTTCTTGGGAAGAGGTGGGAAGTGTATGACTTGAAATCAGCAAGTAGACAGATTCGGAAACACAAGTTACGCTTAAAGATAATAGAAGTGCGGGTTTTAACGTATGTGAAATCTAAAAATCGGTGCAAAGTTCAAACAAAGTATTTTGGTGATCCTATTGTTGTTGAGGTGTCGAAAAGTGATACAGCCAACTTCAGAAGTATGGACAAGACATTGCCTACCAAATTATCAAATCACGTCAATGTTAAGAAACAGGGACTTACGAAATATTTCGATGCATCTTCCAAGGAGGCAAAACTGTTCTATTCTGCAGTGTTGCAAGATTCCTCAGAGTGAAGTGAGGACAATAATGATGCTGAGTATAAAAACGAGCCAAACTACTAATTTTCAATGTGTAGTTCTACATAATATGTGAAATATGACGTTTGAAAATATTTTGTTAACTTGTATTCCTATAGATGTAGAATTTTGCAGAAAATCCGAAATTTTTAAAACTATTTTCTAGTGTTGTTAATAATTAATAATTAATAATTAATAATTAATAATTAATATCTAATTTTTCTTTCGGAAGATAATCAGTAAAATGTGTTTCCTGAAAATTTTACATTTTGTAGTTGCTGAGCTTTTCAAAACTGGTCCTCAATTTATCATAGCATCAGGAACCTACAGTGTCCGAACAGCCTGTGAAGAAAATAGGGCGACCATTCTCACAACAGCTGAAGAAGTCCTCCGAAAATACAGTTCTTGAACAGCCTGTAAAGATAAAGAGAGCGACCGTCAAACCAACTGCCAACAGAATAGAAGGACCAGCCGAAGAAAACGAAGACAGAAATATCCCAACCTGTAAAAGTAATAATATGATTACTTACACGAACAGTGTTTTCGTTTATTTACATGCTAGCAGAAGTACCCGTTCTTCGTACGGGTTATCAGACACTGGCTTTAGTTACTCATACTATCGGTGTGAGTGACTTCATTAGATATTTATATCATTGGGACCGAGCTCGATAGCTGCAGTCGCTTAAGTGCGGCCAGTATCCAGTATTCGAGAGACAGTAGGTTCGAACCCCACTGTCGGCAGCCCTGAAAATGGTTTTCCGTGGTTTCCCATTTTCACACCAGGCAAATGTTGGGGCTGTACTTTAATTAAGGCCACGGCCGCTTCCTTCCCACGCTTAGCCCTTCCCTCTCCCACAGTCGCCATAAGACCTATCTGAGTTGGTGCGACGTAAAGCAACTAGCAAAAAAAAAAATCATTGGGATTCTTATCTAAGTACGTAGAAATTATTTGTCATGTTGGAAATTAGAGTGTAAGTAAACTGCCGCTAGGTTTTGAAAAGTAGCCTAAGTTCCAAATAGCAATTCATATGTGTACCAATTTTGGGTGGCAAATCTCGCTGCTGTAGAATCCTTGAGCTGACGTTGCCATGTTTACGGCTGGTCGTTTCTTTATCGGATTCCTAGAGTAGGGGTAGCGGTGCCAATATCTCCACAACGGTTGGTTTTAGCGTCTTAAAACATGGTTTTCGAGTCCGTATGGCTTACCGAGTTTTGTTCCTTGCACCAAGGGGCTTAAAAAGCGCTTTGTCTCGTCCTTGTACAACAAATTCAATATTTCGCCTATTATTTTAATATCGTCCCCCGTCGCCCCCCTCCTCTGTTTTGAAAATTTAATAGTAGCCTAAATTACTCCTTATACCAGCATCAATCTGGCAGTGAAAGTCCCGTCAAAATCGGTCCAACCGTTTCAGAGACTAGCCGGAACAAACAGACAGGCAGACAAAAA
Organism: Anabrus simplex; assembly: GCF_040414725.1. Taxonomy (NCBI): domain Eukaryota; kingdom Metazoa; phylum Arthropoda; class Insecta; order Orthoptera; family Tettigoniidae; genus Anabrus; species Anabrus simplex. The sequence continues at coordinate 56,948,559 of NC_090274.1, forward strand.
TTGTTTTAAAAAATTAGTTTTACATTTTTTACAAGTTGCTTTACGTCTCACCGACACAGATGGGTCTTATGGCGTCGATGGGACAGGAAAGGGCTCGGTGTGGCTGCCGACAGTGGGGTTCGAATCCACTATCTCCCGAATACTAGATACTGGGGTTTGTATGTATATACATTACATGCTGACGACTTGGTCTCAATGGCAGATTGTGCCAAAAGCCTACAGTCTAATATCGTGGAACGTGAAAATAGGTGCAATGAGTATGGTATGAAAATTAGCCTCTCGAAGACTAAATTGATGTCAGTAGGTAAGAAATTCAACAGAATTGAATGTTAGATTGGTGGTACAAAGCTAGAACAGGTCGATAATTTCAAGTATTTAGGTTGTGTGTTCTTCCAGGAAGGTAATACAGTAGGTGAGATTGAATCAAGGTGTCGTAAAGCTAATGCAGTGAGCTCGCAGTTGCGATCAGCAGTATTCTGTAAGAAGGAAGTCAGCTCCAGACGAAACTATCTTTACATCAGTCTGTTTTCATACCAACTTTGCTTTACGGGAGCGAAAGCTGGGTGCACTCAGGATATCTTGTTCATAAGTTAGAAGTAACAGACATGAAAGTAGCAAGAATGATTGCTGGTACAAACAGGTGGGAACAATGGCAGGAGGGTAATCGGAATGAGGAGATAAAGGCTAATTTAAGAATGAACTCGATGGATGAAGCTGTGCGCATAAACCGGCTTCGGTGGTGGGGTCATGTGAGGCGAATGGAGGAGGATAGGTTGCCTAGGAGAATAATGGACTCTGCTATGGAGGTAAGAGAAGTAGAGGTAGACCAAGACGACGATGGTTAGACTCGGTTTCTAACGATTTAAAAATAAGAGGTATAGAACTAAATGAGGCCACAACACTAGTTGCAAATCGAGGATTGTGGCGACGTTTAGTAAATTCACAGAGGCTTGCAGACTGAACGCTGAAAGGCATAACAGTCTATAATGATAATGTATGTATGTTATAAGTATATATTTTAATATAAACTTAGTAAAATGCTGTTATTTTGACGTTATAAACAGACACTTCAATTTTATTTACTGGTATAGTTATATTTCCTTTTGTTTTCTTTGTATATGTCGATGATTTCAGATGATAATACACGGTAAACGCCACCTTTTAAAAGAGGAGTTTCTGCACATTTAGAAACCACAGAACCCCCAAAACATGTTTTTAGAGATAAGGTTCCACTTTTTGGGCACGATCACAGGGAGACATAGTGAGACTCTTTTACAGCATTCGTGAAACAAGAGACAGCTGAATAATGACGATGATCAATTTCAAACAAACTAGGGGACCCGTGAGAGATATCTCGCTTGTTCATAAAGTATGTGGTGGAGTAGCCCCCCGGTGAACTACTGGTGAACTAAGGAATACACAAATCACTACAATATTAGACAGCCTTGCTTACCACTTAATGTAATCTAAAATTGTTTTAATATTTATGGTATACACTCGAACGGAAGCAAATGGAAGGGCATTATGATACTGACGAATGTTCCGGAAGTAATGTTTAATTTTACGATCATTATTTTCTTAACTGATAATTACAGCATATTATAATTACATAAAACAGGCGTCCCAGTGACCAAAATGTGAACTGGACAGCAATGATAGCGGGTATTTTCCTATAGCAACAGTATTTACAAATCGCACACTTCGTACAATTTTTTTAAACTCTTTTTAAAAGAAATTACCGATATTTATTAAATTAGAGTGCAATTTGTCACTGCTGATGTCCATTTTCTTTCTTTTGAATGCTCATTTGTCACGATCGGTTAGTTGTGAGCGCCGCAAAAGGGATCTATACTACTGAAATAATATATATGATTTATTGTATTCAGATCTTCAGTACGCTCACTGTTATGCATTTTAAAACCAAATCTACCTGCAAAAAACAGTAAAAAATAAAGCGTCAATAGCTATGCAATATATTTCAATACCTTGCTCCCTTGATTAGTCCATGGACAGCCGACATGGCCAGGTGTTCCATATACATTGCTGCATACCCTCTGTCTCCCGAGGCAAAATATAGCATAATCTACTCGACCCGCACTGAACAAATTTTACGTATAAACATTGAATTGTTTCCATTCAAGAGAATGTGAATGCTTCATAATTTACATTCATATTATTTGCACATCCACGTGATATATTACTGTTCCTTTATTCTGTGTTTTAAAATGATTAAGTGTCATCGGATATAAAGACAGAAGGCAGAACCTTCACATTTACAAAACTCATAGAGAGTAACAACAGTAATTAATGGGTGTGAAAGAGAGTCAAAACTAGGAAAAGATTTAGGTTGAAATACCCACTACTACCATATACAGTGAAACCTCGATATGTCGAATCACCTCGGGAGGTAAAGTTTTATTGCGAGATATCGAAATTTCGAGACATAGAGAATACCTCTTTTTAGCATATATAGCGCATAATTGAATCCTATGTATCTACGGGCTTATAATGAATACAGTATTTCTTACAGTACTTAAAATTATACAAATACACTCTATTTTACGGCATCACTTTAATTATAACCCTTATTATAGTAACTTTTTAGAAGACAGAGTACAGTACATACAGTAGTGAAACAAGAAGCATACCTCCGTTAACACCTTTGGAAAAAAAATCCGTTAGTTTTTCTGTTTTTACTGTTAACCTTCTTTCCTTCCACATACTTTCCAACAACATTTATTGCTGTGAAAAACACTGTTATTTATATTGGACTAACTCTGTATTTACTAACCGCCACCACAATCCTCTCTTTGTAACTAGTTTTTTGACCTCGTTTAGTTCTATAACTCTTTAGAAATTGAGTCTAACCATCGTTGTCTTGGTCTTTCTGTACTTCATTTGCTCTGCATAACACAGTCCATTATTTTCCTAGGTAACCTACCCTCTCCCATTCGCCTCATATGACCACACCACCAGCTTCATCCATGGAATTCATCCCTAAATTTTCTTTGATCTCCTCATTCCGAGTACCCTCCTGCCATTGTTCCTACCTGTTTGTAGGAGCAATCACTTCTAACTTATTCATAAGATACCCTGAGTCCATCCAGCTTTCTTTCCGTAAAGCAAACTTGGTCTGAAAACGGATTTTGTTCATAGGCCTATAACTTGACTACATATTTCATTACTTCCACCTGCTGTAATTTAATTTAGATTAAGTTACTCATAGATTTTACATTTTATTTGTGAGGGCCCGAATTTGTTTTTTGGCAGCGAGCCGTTATCCACATTTATTACGTCATTGGGAGAATCTGTACGCATTTCCAAATATAATATCTGGAATTCATTCCGTACAGTTCTACACATGCATTTATAATTGTGTTTTATATTTATGTACCTTGAGGAAATAATTCGAAGTTTACCCATCAAGGTAATCAAGGTGTTAATATGGGAGTAAAGAAAATTGAATGCATCAGATTTGCTAACGACATGGTAGTCCTAGCAGAAACTGAGAAGATGATGAATATCACGCTGGAAAAAATTTAGCAGATCGTGTGAAAACTTTGATATGAAAATTAACAGAAAAAAAAAGATTACGGCAATAATCATGAGTAAGAATAAGGATGTAACAGTAAAGATAGTTGTGTCAGGTGAAGAAATAGAACAAATATCTGCATTCAGATATTTAGGAAGTACAATCAGAAGTTATCTATATTGTTTTGATGAGCTGAAGAGCAAGACCGCAGTGGCCAAGGAAGCTTACATAAAGCAAAGGGCCCGGATGTTTATGACATAAAAATGTATTAAAATATGACTTAAACATTTTTTGGTCACATTTTCGACATTTTTAACATTTTTCCACTGTTTCAATTAACATTATATTGAAAATATAATTTTAAAATCTAGAACATTCAATAATAATAAATAATTAATATTACTTTTATTATTATATTTTGAATTTATTTAATTACTCATTCCAAAGGTAACTCTCGACTCCACACAGATTTTGATGGGCGATCAGAAAGAATTACAATAGCAAATTACATGTATTTTGGAGTTTTCAAGTAGGAACGATTTTCTATTTTCACGCAAAGAAAGACTTGTAAAGGAAAAAAGACGCTCAACATTGCAGGATGTTATTGGGCCATATTTGAATTACGTCAAATCATTAGAGCTCAATTGAGGCTCACTATTCTGTCTCTTTCTATACAGCTTACCCTCCTAATTCACATAAAAATATACATCTGAGAAAGATAATGTTAGAAATTACAGACAAGAATTAGGAGATGTGAAAAATCCGTATTTGAGACTACTGAAAGCAGGTATGCCAAAATGGAAGAAAAAGATAAAAATATGATAAAACACGAAAATTCACGGAGAAATATGACCAATATATGAAAAATTACCGGAAAATGACAAAAAACGTTAAGAGAGCCAAAATATGACTTTATATGACCCATGGAAATTGCAAAATTGTAGTCACCGTAGTTAAAACCATGCTTAACTTGTAATTTCCATGGAAATAATTTAAAGAAACAAATATGACATGCCATAAACATCCGAGCCCTAGTGATGAGTGGGTCACTGAAAATGGACCTTAAGAAGAGGTTAGTGAAGTGCTTTGTATGGAGCGTTGCTCTTTATGGCTCTCAGACTTGGACTTGAGAAGAAGGGAGGAAGAAAGTGAAATCTTTTGAAATGTGGGTATGGAGAAAAATGGAGAAAATAACTGACAAGACAAACTAAGGAATGAAGTAGTATTGGAAGAGTAGGTTAAGAAAGGACAATACTGAAAACCATTCAAAAGAGAAAGAAGAATAGGTTAGATTACTGTTTACGAAGGAAATGTCTATGAACACAGGTAGAGGAAGGAAAAGTTGCAAGGGAGATGGTTGAGAGGAAGAAAGAGGTGTCAAATGGACAGTGTGAAAGACTAAACGTATGGCAGATATCAGGTCGGCCTAGAAAATGCATGCGAAAACCTGCTGGTAGGCCGGGAACCGATGATGAGGAAGAAGAAGAAGATAAAGAAGAGGACACTGCCCTCACGGATCAACATATGGATCGTGGGGAATGGAACACTAGGAAAAAGGAACATTGCCTATATTAATAGAATTACTGAAAGTGGTAATGTCAACTTTCTCCAGCGGCAGTACGACGCGAATGGCGGAGGGCGCCACGCTGGTGACATCAACGAGCGAGTAAGAAAGGAAACGCCCATTTAGCTCCATGTTGACCAATCGTGGCGATGTCCATTACCTAAAACTGCTTGTGCAAGACGTGGGACAGCAGACCAGTTAAGAGATGCAGGCGACCTAGTGGCCCCGATAGCTCCTCTTTACAGCACTTTGATGAAATCTTCTAAACTGGAGTGAAGACCATGACCGACTTCCGTTTAGGAGATCAAGTCTTCAGGGCAGCAGAGGGAAGTTTACACTATTTGAATAATAAAATTGTTCATAAATCTAAAGTGGATAATGCTCAATGTTTTAAATCCAGCTATTAGGAAATGAGATCGTCCACTCCATACGCTTATTTATAATAATAAATAAATATGTAAATCATGCCTTTAGTTTTAGGTGACCTGATCTCGGGGTCATTGCCACCAATCCCCAAGTTTAATGAGACTGTTGACATCGGGACCATAGCTACGGAACCTCCATTTTTATGTGACTGTTGACAGCGGAACCATAGCCACGCAACCTCCATTTTAATGTGACTGTTGACAACGGAACTATAGCCATCGAACCTCCAAATTTACGTGACTGTTGATATAGTGTTCAAAGCCACAGAACCCATATTTGTATGTGACTGTTCATTTCATGATCATAGGCACAATACCTCCAGTTTCACGTTATCGATCAGGTTGGGGAGGGCGCAACTGTGAGTTTACATTAGGGAAACAAAGAGTTCGAAAAGCCCCAGGTCGACATCACTAAAAATGGTTTTCCGTGGTTTCCCATTTTCATACCAGGAAAATGTACCTTAATTAAGGCCATGTCCGCTTCCTTCCCAGTCAGTGCGACGTAAAGCCGATTGTTTTTTAAAAAAGTTTCACGTGACTGTTGTTATCGTGATCATAGCCACAGAACCTCAAGTTTCACGTGACTGTTGTTATCGTGATCACAGTTACGGAACCTCAAGTTTCACGTTACTGTGTTATCGTGATCACAGTCTCGGAACCTCAAGTTTCACGTGAGTGTTGTTATCGTGATCACAGTCACGGAACCTCAAGTTTGACGTGACTGTTGTTATCGTGATCACAGTCACGGAACCTCAAGTTTCACGTGACTGTTGTTATCGTGATCACAGTCACGGAACCTCAAGTTTGACGTGACTGTTGTTATCGTGATCACAGTCACGGAACCTCAAGTTTCACGTGACTGTTGTTATCGTGATCACAGTCACGGAACCTCAAGTTTGACGTGACTGTTGTTATCGTGATCACAGTCACGGAACCTCAAGTTTCACGTGACTGTTGTTATCGTGATCACAGTCACGGAACCTCAAGTTTCGCGTGACTGTTGTTATCGTGATCACAGTCACGGAACCTCAAGTTTGATGTGAATGTTGTTATCGTGATCATAAGCACGGAACCTCCAGTTTGATGTGAATGTTGATATCGTGATCATAGCCACGGAACCTCAAGTTTGATGTGAATGTTGATATCGTGATCATAGCCACGGAACCTCAAGTTTGATGTGAATGTTGATATCGTGATCACAGTCACGGAACCTCAAGTTTCACGTGACTGTTGTTATCGTGATCACAGTCACGGAACCTCAAGTTTGATGTGACTGTTGTTATCGTGATCACAGTCACGGAACCTCAAGTTTCACGTGACTGTTGTTATCGTGATCACAGTCACGGAACCTCAAGTTTGATGTGACTGTTGTTATCGTGATCACAGTCACGGAACCTCAAGTTTGATGTGAATGTTGTTATCGTGATCATAACCACGGAACCTCAAGTTTCACGTGACTGTTGTTATTGTGATCATAGCCACGGAACCTCAAGTTTGATGTGACTGTTGTTATCGTGATCACAGTCACGGAACCTCAAGTTTGATGTGAATGTTGTTATCGTGATCATAACCACGGAACCTCAAGTTTCACGTGACTGTTGTTATTGTGATCATAGCCACGGAACCTCAAGTTTCACGTGACTGTTGTTATCGTGATCATAACCACGGAACCTCCAGTTTGATGTGAATGTTGATATCGTGATCATAACCACGGAACCACCAGTTTGATATGAATGTTGTTATGATCACGGCCTTTCCAAAATTATTTGAAGAAGTCGAAATAATCTAATAACAATAATGAAAGTATCATCACACCAAAGAGTCCTTGGGCAATAACAGATTGTTGATGCTTGTTGTTTTAAGGGGCCTAACATCGAAGGTCATCGGCCCCAATAACAGATTAAAAATCATTTCTCTCCATGCACAATCTGAGAATGCCTGCGCTATGTCACTGACTTCCAGAACATACCACGTTCTGAGCTGGCGCTTCTACACTGAAAACGTTAAAAGCCGAAGCTACCAGCTACAAAGACGAGGCTATTACGGGCGAATCCTTAAGAAGTCATTCACCGAGGAAGAATCTCTTAACAAGGGTTCAACCCTTTCTCGCAAAAAGTGTCCCCTGTCAGGAGTGGACAAAGAACAAGGGTTGTCCAATCTATCAGGAATGTTAGAAGATGTGAAACAGCAATGAGTATGTCCAGATACATACATACATACATACATTCATACATACACAGATACATACATACACGGTTGATATATATATCATCGTTCAGTTCGATAGGCTTTCTGAGTAAAACCAGTACCTTCATTAACCGTATATTAGAACATCTTTCTCTTATCTGTAATGTTTGACTCCTGGTCCCACACATAAGTTTTCTTTAAAGTATTGGGCTCAAGATTTAGATACGCAAACGTTGAAAAAGAGGGTTCGATTCCATTTTTCTCTGTTTCTATGTTTGTTTTCCTCTTTATTTTTAATTTTCTTTCGTTCTTCGACAAATCAAGCGGACAGTGAGGATCTTAATTCTATGAAACTCCATATTTCAGTTGAAGTAAAGAATTCGTGTAACGTGCCTGACTGCCCCTTACCCGGAGGCCCCGGGTTCAATTCCTGACCAGGACAGGGATTTTTACCTGAATCTGAGTGCTGGATCGAGGTCCAATTAAGGTGGCGGCTCCGATCTAGGAAGCCATGAATAACGGCCGAGAGGATTCGTCGTGTCCACAACACGACACCTCGTAATCTGCAGACCTTCCGGCTGAGCAGCGGTCGCTTGATAGGCCATGGCCCTTCGGGGCTGTTCCACCATGGGGTTTGGTTTTATTGGTTGTTAGGAAATGTCGTATAACCAGCTCTTCCGTAATGTAGCGAGAGTAACATATATTCCAGGAGTTTTGATGGATGAACCCCTAACTTTAATGCAAAACTCGTAGCATAGCCATTGTGCAGGCTAGAAGTAAACTTACTACTCATTCCAATAATTTTGAGTTCTAACCTATTACTGCCTAAAAATCAAGCCTCTACTTATTATTGTAGGGTAGGATTCTGATTAATGAATCTAAATGCTTGAATAAATAAATAAATAAATAAATAAATAAATAAATAAATAAATAAATAAATAAATAAATAAATAAATAAATAAATAAATAAATAAATAAATAATGTGCTGACACATACTGATTACGTGGTAACAAAGAAGTATATAAAGGATTTCAGATACAATACGCGAACGAAGGGTTAAATTCTTTGGACATATTTCATGAATATCCGACGACAAACTCACTAAGATTATTTTTTAACCATTTCAACAAACACAACAGGAAAGGCAACTCTTATGACAAATGGTTTGTTAACACCAACAAGGTTCAGCAAGAAATGAACATCATGGATCAAGACATCCACAACAGAACCACTTTCAGAAACAAGATACACACATTCGAGGGGTTCCTAGAACCAGAAACTTTTTTTTCATTGTTACAAGTTGCTTCACGTCGCACCGACACAGATAGGTCTTATGGCGATGATGGGACAGGAAAGGGCTGAGAGTGGAAAGGAAGCGGCCGTGGTCTTAATTAAAGTACAGCTCCAGTATTTGCCTGGTGTGAAAATGGGAAACCACGGAAAACCATTTTCAGGGCTGCCAACAATGGGGTTCGAACCCACTATCTCCCGAATATTAGATACTGGTTGCTCTAAAACGACTGCAGCCATCGAGCACGGTAGAGCCAGAAACAGCGACCAAGAAGAAACAACATTGGAGGGCTGAAAAGAAAGAAGCTGTAAGCAAGAAAATTAAAGAACACTGCCACCAATGAAAACTGAAATCATGAAGAGTAATTTACGTGGTTCGCACATGGCCAAAATCGATTACGAAATAAATAAATAAATAAATAAATAAATAAATAAATAAATAAATACATACATACATTAATAAATAAATAAATACATACATACATACATACATACATACATACATACATAAATACTACCGACCGCGCTAGAAATTAGTCTTCAGCTTATTACGTAGTGCCCAGTACATATACTGTAATACATGCCAAAGAGATGTTAAGTACAGAGCAAAATATAGACAACCACACAGCATTGGGACTAAATTCACAGCCTTCGGATTTTATATTATTGCAGGTATGCTCCTGACACGAGAATATTAACTGTCAGAATTAGCGAGCCCATGTTAAATCCCTGTAACATAACTATACCATGAAGGTGTGTTCTTTCAAGGGAGAAATTATGTATCTTCTGAGGCTGGTGCGAAAATCTAACTGGAAATAGGACCCACTTAGGACGAGAGGAAGTGGCTATTCTCCCCCTCCCTTTGGGACAAACGGAACGGTTCTTAAAATAAGAACTGGGTCAAGTATGGTGAAGGGTAAGTCTGGGACGGCACCCGAGGCCAGGCGGAAAGTGAAACCGTCGGAAGACATTAGCAGTACCGGCCACTTTCTCTGTACATTATGGTGTAGCGTCTTCGTTGACTCACGAAATCCTACTACACCCACTCCGAACCTAAACAGTGAGGAATCTTAGTTACTATCACCTAATCTGTAACAAAGAACTGGGCCGGACTGAATGGCTCGAACGGTAGAGCGTTGGCCTTCGATCCTCGCCCAGTCCGGTGGGATTTGAAGGTGCTCAAATACGTCAGCCTCGTGTCGGTAGATTTACTGGCACGTAAAAGAACTTTTTTTCTACAAGCTGCTTTACGTTGCACCAACACAGATAGCTCTTATGGCGACGATGGGATAAGAAAGGCCTAGGAGTGGGAAGGAAGAGTCCGTGGCCTTAATTAAGGTACAGCCCCAGCATTTTCCTGGTATGAAAATGAGAAACCACTGAAAACTTCAGGGCTGCCAACAGTGGGGTTCAAACCCACTATCTCTCGGATGCAAGCTCACAGCTGCGCGTCCCTAACCACACGGTCAACTCGCCCGGTCGTAAAAGAACTACTGCGAGAGTCAATTACGGCACTTTGGCATCTCCGAAGACTGTAAAAGTAGTTAGCTGGACGTAAAACCATGATTATTATTATTATTATTATTATTATTATTATTATTATTATTATTATTAACAAATAATTCATCTCTGACAAAAATGTTCACTTCTTCCTCTTCTTGTTCTTCTTACCGATTTTTTCCACAAATGACTGCGGTGATCTTTATGTGTGGATTTGGCCAAGTTTTATGGCCGGATGCCCTTTCTGACGTATCCACTGTCGTGTGTTTCTTTGGTAGTTTGTAGTGTGATGTGTTGTGCTGTATGTTAAATGAAGATGTGTAATAAGACGTAAACAAAGACACAGTCCCCGAGCCTGCGGAATTAACCAGGCACATATAAAATCTCCAGCTCCACCGGGAATCGAAACTAGAGTCCTCCGAACCGAAGGACAGTAAGGTAAGAAAGAAGCTGAATTATTATTATTATTATTATTATTATTATTATTATTATTATTATTATTATTATTATTATTATTATTATTATTATTATTATAGGTGGAATTATCTTGTAGACATGTTTATATTCGACGTATGTCAGGCTGCCTGCCTATCAATTTCGACGTACCGTTCTACTTCAACGGGTGATCAGAGAAACCATATCGCTTAGTTAATCTATGACTGATTTTAGACTGATTTTTCTGTACAGGAGTGAAAACTGAACGGAGTCGGTATATGCTGTTTATAAGTTTCAGACAACAGACTTGTCCGCCGCTGTGGTGTAGTGGTTAGCGTCATTAACTGCCACCGACGGAGGCCCGGGTTCGATTCTCGGCTCTGACACGAAATTTGAAAAGTGGTACAAGGGCTGGAACTGGGTCTACTCAGCCTTGGAAGGTCAACTGAGTAGATAGGTGCTTCTATTTCCTCCTCAGCCACCCTCGAAGTGGTTTTCCGTGGTTACCACTTAAGGCCACGGTCGCCTCCTTCTCTACCCCTTCCGATTTTTCCATCCACCCACAAGGCCCCTGTTCGGCATAGCAGGTAAGGCCGCGTGGGCGAGGTACTGGTACTCCTCCCCAGTTATATCCCCACGGCCCAAAGTCTCACGCTCCAGGGCACTGCCCTTGAGGCGATAGAGGTGCGATCCCTCGTTGAGATCGTCGGAAACACCAAACCTGGGGAATAAACGGTTTAAGAAAGAAAGAAAGAAAGAAAGAAAGAAAGAAAGAAAGAAAGATAGGTAACAGACTTGAAAGTAGCGAAAATGAGTGGTGGTTCAACAAAGTGGGAACAATACCAAGTGGAGCACTCGAAATGAGGAGATAACGGAAATAATAATAATAATAATAATAATAATAATAATAATAATAATAATAATAATAATAATAATAATAATAAATAGAGCTCTCCCACTGAGCGAGTTGGCCGTGCGGTTAGGGGTGCTCAGCTGTGAGCTTGCATTCGGGAGATAGTGGGTTCGAGCCCCACTGTCGGCACCCCTAAAGATTGTTTTCAGTTGTTTCTCATTTTTAAACCAGGCAAATGCTGGGGCTGTTCCTGAATTAAGGCCACGGCTGCTTCCTTCCCACTCCTAGCCCTTTCCTATCCCACCGTCGCCATAAGACTTATCTATGTTGGTGCGACGAAAATCAAATTGTAAAAATTCTATTCCTGATTATTATCATCGAATGTGCACAGACTCCAGCAGTCAGTTCATGTTTCTAGAATTCTATGTTCTTGTCTTCTCAAGACGTTGTTCAAGGAGTTTGAAGGGAACGGAGCAGTGGTCATTTGACCAGCCCGTGTCTTAACCCAACCCCAACCCACCCTCTACCCTCTTTGTATACCTAGCCTTGCTAAGTGCACCCCCACTTGAGTGGAGGAAAAAAAAAGGTACTGTCACTGCTTGTGAAGGGCTTGGCCTTCTCCTCGTTGCTGAAGTGTATTTTAACTACTCTATGTGGACATTCTGAGGAATGAAGCATCCAGCCCATACATACTCTTAAAATATTGTGAGTGACAGCTAAAAGACCTCGATGAACAGAAAACAATGCTGTGATGGCAAACGGGCTGAAAAAATCAGATCGTAAGTTTCATCCAAGAAAAGTCTTCTCGGTCTTAATTACTGTGTTGATTGGGTGATAATATCTCATGGGGTAGAGGCATGATTTTTTCGCATTAATTCATGTTCGATTTAGCGTTATTTCTCAAAATAAGGCTGACCCCTCAGCCTTAATTTCGCTTTAATCGTTTCCTGAAGTTAATCATAAAAGGTTTAATTCGTAAGACTTGTGAATTATTTATGTGAAAGATAGATAAATAAAGAGAAACAATATTGATAATAATTTATTATTACATAACAAATTACTCTCCCACCCCAAATGGCCATAGCTTTCACCCTATACAGCGATACCATTAAAGAATGTTATAGAATATCATAACATACATACATACAAACAAATGTAACAAAGGTTTTTCAGTCTGTCAAACACACAGCAAATATAATGTAAATTAAAACACTATAAACATACCTGTAAAAAACACACTAACATACAAAGAATGACATGTTTCGTTCTACAAGAACATCTTCAGATTCTATCAAATCACTTTTAAAAACCATCTTATATATGTACAGTACTGCTTACGTAGCGTAAACTTGTCAATGATAGAGAGTTTAGTGATAACATGAAACAGTAATGACAAAAATAAAAATATATACAAGTATTAATATATTGAAAACTTAGGTACTAATCTAGACTGACGATGTTGTGACAACGGACTACCGACTTATTGACCTTTGCTCCTTATTTCCATTAATTGCGGACAGGAGCCAGCTAGGCTTAGGTCATATTTTCGGCTTTACGGTCCCAAGGCTCTTTATATATCACTATTCTCCCATACCAATGTCAAGGATCGCCTAAGTACAAGCAAAAATAAGAGTATACCTCAGTAAAAATCAATAAACGTCATTATTTAGAAATCATCAGCAAAACTATCCGCACTACAATACAGTTTGTATCCACCAAGACATTAACTTCGCGGATACCCGTGGATAAATCCACTCTACTTACGGCACAGCACTCTGGGATAGTGTTCCGACAAGATAATGCACGGCCACACACAGCACGTGTCTATGGACTGCCTAGAGAAGATCCGCGAAACTCTCCATCATTAAACACGTGTGGGATGACATTGGAAGAAAACTCCGTCCCAGTACCAACCTGCGGGATCAGGAGGGACAGTTGCAACAACTGTGGACGAACTTGCCCCAGGAGAGGATCCAAAGGCTGTTTCACACCATTCCGAACCCTATAAAGGCATGCATTGCAGCCAGACGGGGTGTGACACCCTACTGACCCGGCGCCAACATTACACCTGTAACTGTCAACGGCCTTGTCTCCTTCATCCCATATAGTAATCAGGGCACGGTCTTTCAGCATATGTAGTTTCATTCACTTTCAACGACTCCTTCTGGGTGCTTAACGTTTTTCGTCGGGCATGTGTATATCATAGCTCGCCAACGAAGAGCTATTCAACTACTGTCGCGCCCACCAAATTAGGCGGGTGAGGAAAACTGCGCTGTCGTCAGATAACGGAACAGCGAAGCGGCAGATGGTCGAGAGTCGTTTCCCTCCGAGCACGGATTGGCAGTGCTGCCTAGTTGAAGGCCATCCGCTCCAGGCCACCTTAAATATTTTGCAGACTGTGAACTTCAAGAAACGCCCAGAATTGACTGCAACAGTGTGTAATGTTAGCCTTCGTTTAGTCCAGAGATGTGTTAATGAAGCGAAATATTCACTCAACCAAAAAACACTTTCATCTCCAAGGAAAAACTTGATGAATTAGGTCTCTCTTGGGGCCATGAGGTAGTAAGGTTGCCACCCTACCACTGCCAATACAACCCAATTGAATTGATTTCGGCTCAAATCAAGAGAGAAGTGGCAGAGAGGAACAAGACATTCAAAATAAAGGACGTAGAAAAACTCACGTCAGAAGCCATCGACCGTGTGACTGGCGGATTGGGAAAAGTGCTTCATTCGCCCGGAAAATCTTCAAGCAGACGATTGGGCCAAGGAAATAGGGGCAAAATAATGGAGCCATTCATCATCAGTGTAAATGACGACTCTACAGATAGTGAGATGAGTGATGACAGTGACTAAGAAATCTTAAACTGCCTTGTAGCTAGAAACCGATTCTTAATTCATTGTAAGTTCATGTAAACCTATTCTTTAAAGTAGTTCTTTTTCTATATTACTCAGTCCGATATACAGTATTCAAATATTTAAAGTTATAATGTAATAAAACTGATACAGATTAATATGTAATCCGAAAGTATTTACGGCGTCCTGCAGCGTGTGCTGGCGCGCGCGCCCCGAACTACCTCACCTAGCGACATTTACATGATCGCTTTCCGAGCCATTTTCCAGGAGAACTACAAGACTCACGGAAATATGTTTCAGATAAAAAAATGTCAGGCATGTTTTTTAATTTTTCCCACAGACAAAATTTTATTGGCGGAAGAAATAAAAACGTGGCCGCTTACTGAAATTTTCAATCCGTGATTCTACGGATTTAAACTTACTCCTTCAAGATTTTATTTTTTAATAATTATTTAAAGTGGTTTATATGAAAAATAGTTATACCACTGAAATGAGCAGTCTTTTCTGAAGCTAGAAGTATAATTTGTTTTTTAACATTGTATGAAGTAAC
This sequence comes from Anabrus simplex, assembly GCF_040414725.1. Taxonomy (NCBI): domain Eukaryota; kingdom Metazoa; phylum Arthropoda; class Insecta; order Orthoptera; family Tettigoniidae; genus Anabrus; species Anabrus simplex. The sequence goes on from NC_090274.1 coordinate 56,963,749, forward strand.
ATCAGGAGCTTGAGAGAGAACAATCTGCCTCGCACTCCGAAATTATACGCTCGTTGGACATTTCTTCGCCAGTTGCTATATAACCTTGGCGACAGCGCAATTTCTCTGACCCGCCTAATTTGGTGGCTGCGACAATAGACGTTAGGAAGTAGTTGGGCCCGTAAAGCGCTAGTGGCGAGTCACGTGACCCGAACTAGATCGCCGGTAAGAACTAGTCTAGTGCGACACAGCCCTTAGGTAAGTTCTCTCAGGATCTTCAGCTCGTGATCTGCAAGCTGTTTACTTATGTTCTTTTGCTACTAATGCCCTAATTCGAACCCCACTTCTGACACCCATACTTCAACCACATAATCGTGTTTAACTGGATGGACTGATTAGGATTGATTCCTAGTTCGTATAGTCTATTATTTATATTTTCAATCCATACTGCAAAAGGCATTTAGTCTGATAACGAATGCTACAATGTAAACACAACAACGGCAAATTCATAACGCAACGATACAGCTCAGTTAAAACCGCTTAGTAAGCAGTTCGAGAAATGTTCAACACGGAATATGATTACTGCTCTTTTATCGTTTATTCATTAGATTATCAAAATTCTCTTACCATGAGCAGAAATCCTCATGCTGACTTCAAAGAAAGCGAAACTTGGTCAGATTCTTACCTGAAACAAGGGATAAAATGAACATTACCTACTAAGAATATTATAACTCATAAATTTCATAATGGTTCTGTATTGACAATACAACATACAGAGATTCGATTCTTTAAAAAAAATATTAAATAGATCCACCTACAACTTATAATTTTAATTTTTGTCCCGTATTGGCATCAATTAAACTAAGGTTAGGTTGAAAGGAGAATCCCACTTTCTAATACGTATTTGTTTTTATTGCTAGTCTATGTAATTATGTAACATAACCCAACTCCTATCACAGCCATACACATACACACTCAATAAGCTGACGGCGTAATGGAAGAAGTAAACAGAGCGAGACCGCCTGGGAGGCAAGCATTGTCACTGTTCCGTAGACACTTCACTACCGTATATTTACAAGGTTTTTTCTTTATTTCCTTTAAAACGAAATTAATTTCTTTCGTTACAGACTTCTTTCAACATCATAAAACTTTAACACAAAAAAACCAAACTCAACTTCTGTTATTCTTTAGTAGTTTCCCCCGAACATCGTATTTTAAAATTTTACATTTTAAGTCTATCCTCAAAATACTATAGTACATACTTCTCCAGCTTTTGAAGAAAGAAGATTTGCTACTTGCTTTACGTCGCACCGACACAGATAGGTCTTATGGCGACGATGGGATAGGAAAGGCCTAGGAATTGTAAGGAAGCGCCCATGGCCTTAATTAAGGTACAACCCCAGCATTTTCCTGGTGTGATAATGGGAAACCATGGAAAACCATCTTCAGGGCTGCTGACAGTGGGATTCGAACCCACTATCTCCCGGATGCAAGCTCACAGTGGCGCGCTCCTAACCGCACGGCCAACTCACCCGGTGTTGAAGTTTTAACCCAACATGACGGAACATTTTATCTTATTATTATTATTATTATTATCATCATCATCATCATCATAAGTGTTTTTTTATTTTTGTATCTTTTTAGCTCAAGATGTTCCACATTAGGAATGAAACATGTACTTTTTAATATTGTAATTACATTTTAAGCTGGATTATGTTACATAAATACATAAATTAGCAATAAGAAATAAATAAGTCCTGGAAGGTGGGATTCTCCATTCATCCTAATCTTAGTTGTTTTAGATCCACCTATTCGATACTTGTCGTACTAATTAGATTGACAGTTCATTTCATGGTTTGACAGAATAGCAGGCTTCATATCCTGAGTTACGCCATGTAAAGAAAGGCGTAAATAATAATAAAATACTAGGACATCTTCAGCTCTAATCAAAATTGATATAAACGCACTGAGGAAGTAAAACGCCCTTTACAAAACATACATAATAAAATACACGTTAATGTTACAATAAAATGAGCATCGACTTAATAAACGTTGATCAATGGTTAATGGGTTTGAGAATGTGTGGTTAATGGGTTTGAGAATGTGCTGGTGAATTCTTCATTGAAAAGCAAATAAAACAATATATATAAAAATAGATGTAATTGTCTGTGTTCTAAAACAAGTACAATGCTTCCAGCTGTATACCACCGGCATTCACCATAACTAAAGCCCGGATTTTCATGCGGTAATAGGTTAGATTGCAAACTAGGTAATTTGGTTAGTAGGAAATGTCGGCCACCCACCCTTCCATAATGTAGAAAGAGTAACATAAATCATAGGGGTTTTGATGGGCCGTACCCCTAATGTTCATGCAAACCCCATAGCATAGTGGTTGTGAAGGTAGACTATACTTGCTTCTCGCTTCAGTAAGTTTGCATTCTAACCTATTAATGCATAAAATTCCGGGCTCTAACCATAACACATGTCAGAAATAGTAGAGTGGCGTCTTCACACTCTTTTATTTGCTTGTTTTTAATAATGTATCTTTGTAAAGGACATTTCATTTTTTAAAATGGTTTACATCAATTTTTGATCCGAGCTGAAGATGGCCAAAATTAAAGGGCGAAACATGTCCTAGTATTTTACATGAACTGTTAATATAATTAGTACGACAAGTGGTGAATCTATTTAATGAGTTATTTTTTAAGAACTGAATCTCTTTACCAAGAATACAGTTTAAATAATAAGTATGTGAACAAGTTATCCAGTAAAATGAACACAATTTAAAAGGAGTATGAACAAAAACGTTAATAAATAAGAACTATACTAATAATAATAATAATAATAATAATAATAATAATAATAATAATAATAATAATAATAATATAATTAAAATAATCTACCAAGAACTAAGAAGCACGTTTGCAACTTATAAACAAGAAATTTAAGTAAAACAACAGTTTTCGCATTCGCAACGAAAAAGTACTCTTGTTAAATCTAATTCAATCCACTTCATTGCTGTCAGATTCAACGTCATAAATAGAGGCCCTCAGTTTGTGTCGCAGAATATCAACAGTTTCGAAACGGCAATTGGGGCTGTGAGCGTTACTAAAACTTGAAAGTCTGAAGAAAAATAAACGCCAGACTATGATTCGCTCTGCAAATTTATAATTTCCTTCAGATTATGGATATTTCCTTTACTCATAGAAGGAAATTGCTGGCTGATAGAAAAGAAACTACAAAAATTAAGAAATGATTTTGGGATGGTTCCACGGCTGCCAATCATTAGTCCGGTAACAGGAACTTTCTCCAAGGACTACTTCCTCTTAAAATTTTCCACTCTAGGTTCGTATAACTAACTAACTAAATAAATAAATAAATGCAGAAGTAGACAAACAATCTCTGGGAACTGAGTTTGGCAAAATACCTCAGGTAGATAATTTCAGTGACTAAGGGAAATACATCCAACCATTTGGATTATATCGTGAAGTGAACAAAGAGAGAAATTCTAAATTATAAAAAAGCCTAGAGAATCACGTGAAAATGGTACAACAAAAAATAAATAACTGAATTAGGACACTATAACACAGTGATTAATTCTGAAGCATAATAAGAATCAGAAACCCTGATCACTGGAGGCAGATCAATAATTAAAAACTTAGAAAAACAAGAGAGGAAAATAATAATGTTATTGGTTTTCCGTCCCGCTATCTACTAGTACGATTTTCGGAGACGCCGAGAAGCCCGAATTTCGCCTCGCGCAGTTCTTTTATGTGCCGGTAAATCTACCGACACGGGCTTGATATATATATGAGAACGCTCAAGTACCACCGGATTCAGCAAGGATCGAACTAGACAACATGGACCCAAAAAGCCACCGCCTATAGGTCTGAACCAATCACAGCCCGGCCTTTAGGGAAATCTTTGATCCAGAACGCGTAGAAGAATGTCTCCTGAGTTACACCAGCATTCTGAGAAACTATTAGAAACTACTAGAAAACAAGAAACCTATTTTCCCCTTGCGAAAATCAAATATCATAGATATGTCTCCCGGTCATGGCCATCCACCCATACCTTACATCACAGCCTGCACGGTTGCTAGGTAACATTGTCTGGCCATCCATCCACACCTTACATCACAGCCTGCACGGTTGCTAGGTAACATTGTCTGGCCATCCATCCACACCTTGCATCACAGCCTGCACGGTTGCTAGGTAACATTGTCTGGCCATCCATCCACACCTTGCATCACAGCCTGCACGGTTGCTAGGTAACATTGTCTGGCCATCCATCCACACCTTGCATCACAGCCTGCACGGTTGCTAGGTAACATTTCCATCCATCCATCCATCCATCCATCCATCCATCCATCCATCCATCCATCCATCCATCCATCCATCCATCCATCCATCCATCCATCCATCCATCCATCCATCCATCCATCCATCCATCCATCCATCCATCCATCCATCCATCCATCCATCCATCCATCCATCCATCCATCCATCCATCCATCCATCCATCCATCCATCCATCCATCCATCCATCCATCCATCCATCCATCCATCCATCCATCCATCCATCCATCCATCCATCCATCCATCCATCCATCCATCCATCCATCCATCCATCCATCCATCCATCCATCCATCCATCCATCCATCCATCCATCCATCCATCCATCCATCCATCCATCCATCCATCCATCCATCCATCCATCCATCCATCCATCCATCCATCCATCCATCCATCCATCCATCCATCCATCCATCCATCCATCCATCCATCCATCCATCCATCCATCCATCCATCCATCCATCCATCCATCCATCCATCCATCCATCCATCCATCCATCCATCCATCCATCCATCCATCCATCCATCCATCCATCCATCCATCCATCCATCCATCCATCCATCCATCCATCCATCCATCCATCCATCCATCCATCCATCCATCCATCCATCCATCCATCCATCCATCCATCCATCCATCCATCCATCCATCCATCCATCCATCCATCCATCCATCCATCCATCCATCCATCCATCCATCCATCCATCCATCCATCCATCCATCCATCCATCCATCCATCCATCCATCCATCCATCCATCCATCCATCCATCCATCCATCCATCCATCCATCCATCCATCCATCCATCCATCCATCCATCCATCCATCCATCCATCCATCCATCCATCCATCCATCCATCCATCCATCCATCCATCCATCCATCCATCCATCCATCCATCCATCCATCCATCCATCCATCCATCCATCCATCCATCCATCCATCCATCCATCCATCCATCCATCCATCCATCCATCCATCCATCCATCCATCCATCCATCCATCCATCCATCCATCCATCCATCCATCCATCCATCCATCCATCCATCCATCCATCCATCCATCCATCCATCCATCCATCCATCCATCCATCCATCCATCCATCCATCCATCCATCCATCCATCCATCCATCCATCCATCCATCCATCCATCCATCCATCCATCCATCCATCCATCCATCCATCCATCCATCCATCCATCCATCCATCCATCCATCCATCCATCCATCCATCCATCCATCCATCCATCCATCCATCCATCCATCCATCCATCCATCCATCCATCCATCCATCCATCCATCCATCCATCCATCCATCCATCCATCCATCCATCCATCCATCCATCCATCCATCCATCCATCCATCCATCCATCCATCCATCCATCCATCCATCCATCCATCCATCCATCCATCCATCCATCCATCCATCCATCCATCCATCCATCCATCCATCCATCCATCCATCCATCCATCCATCCATCCATCCATCCATCCATCCATCCATCCATCCATCCATCCATCCATCCATCCATCCATCCATCCATCCATCCATCCATCCATCCATCCATCCATCCATCCATCCATCCATCCATCCATCCATCCATCCATCCATCCATCCATCCATCCATCCATCCATCCATCCATCCATCCATCCATCCATCCATCCATCCATCCATCCATCCATCCATCCATCCATCCATCCATCCATCCATCCATCCATCCATCCATCCATCCATCCATCCATCCATCCATCCATCCATCCATCCATCCATCCATCCATCCATCCATCCATCCATCCATCCATCCATCCATCCATCCATCCATCCATCCATCCATCCATCCATCCATCCATCCATCCATCCATCCATCCATCCATCCATCCATCCATCCATCCATCCATCCATCCATCCATCCATCCATCCATCCATCCATCCATCCATCCATCCATCCATCCATCCATCCATCCATCCATCCATCCATCCATCCATCCATCCATCCATCCATCCATCCATCCATCCATCCATCCATCCATCCATCCATCCATCCATCCATCCATCCATCCATCCATCCATCCATCCATCCATCCATCCATCCATCCATCCATCCATCCATCCATCCATCCATCCATCCATCCATCCATCCATCCATCCATCCATCCATCCATCCATCCATCCATCCATCCATCCATCCATCCATCCATCCATCCATCCATCCATCCATCCATCCATCCATCCATCCATCCATCCATCCATCCATCCATCCATCCATCCATCCATCCATCCATCCATCCATCCATCCATCCATCCATCCATCCATCCATCCATCCATCCATCCATCCATCCATCCATCCATCCATCCATCCATCCATCCATCCATCCATCCATCCATCCATCCATCCATCCATCCATCCATCCATCCATCCATCCATCCATCCATCCATCCATCCATCCATCCATCCATCCATCCATCCATCCATCCATCCATCCATCCATCCATCCATCCATCCATCCATCCATCCATCCATCCATCCATCCATCCATCCATCCATCCATCCATCCATCCATCCATCCATCCATCCATCCATCCATCCATCCATCCATCCATCCATCCATCCATCCATCCATCCATCCATCCATCCATCCATCCATCCATCCATCCATCCATCCATCCATCCATCCATCCATCCATCCATCCATCCATCCATCCATCCATCCATCCATCCATCCATCCATCCATCCATCCATCCATCCATCCATCCATCCATCCATCCATCCATCCATCCATCCATCCATCCATCCATCCATCCATCCATCCATCCATCCATCCATCCATCCATCCATCCATCCATCCATCCATCCATCCATCCATCCATCCATCCATCCATCCATCCATCCATCCATCCATCCATCCATCCATCCATCCATCCATCCATCCATCCATCCATCCATCCATCCATCCATCCATCCATCCATCCATCCATCCATCCATCCATCCATCCATCCATCCATCCATCCATCCATCCATCCATCCATCCATCCATCCATCCATCCATCCATCCATCCATCCATCCATCCATCCATCCATCCATCCATCCATCCATCCATCCATCCATCCATCCATCCATCCATCCATCCATCCATCCATCCATCCATCCATCCATCCATCCATCCATCCATCCATCCATCCATCCATCCATCCATCCATCCATCCATCCATCCATCCATCCATCCATCCATCCATCCATCCATCCATCCATCCATCCATCCATCCATCCATCCATCCATCCATCCATCCATCCATCCATCCATCCATCCATCCATCCATCCATCCATCCATCCATCCATCCATCCATCCATCCATCCATCCATCCATCCATCCATCCATCCATCCATCCATCCATCCATCCATCCATCCATCCATCCATCCATCCATCCATCCATCCATCCATCCATCCATCCATCCATCCATCCATCCATCCATCCATCCATCCATCCATCCATCCATCCATCCATCCATCCATCCATCCATCCATCCATCCCTTACATCACAGCCTGCACGGTTGCTAGGTAACGTTGTCTGGCCATCCATCCATACCTTACATCACAGCCTGCACGGTTGCTAGGTAACGTTGTCTGACCATCCATCTATACCTTACACCACAGCCTGCACGGTTGCTAGGTAACGTTGTCTGGCCATTCATCTATACCTTACATTACAGCCTGCACGGTTGCTAAGTAACACTGTATGACCATCCATCCATACCTTACATCACAGCCTGCACGGTTGCTAAGTAAACATTGTCTGGCCATCCATCCATACCTTACATCACAGCCTGCACGGGTGCTATGGTTACACTTCCGTCATACATTTTCTCGCATCACATTACACGAATTTTCGGATGACCCTTAGTCGTAAGACCTATTTAGATCAAGGTGATTGAAATTTTAATACCTTATTCAAAGAATGGACAATGAAGGACTTGCTAAAAAATATATTTAATTATGCCTCCTTACTAAATGTCAAGAATAATTGGATAATCAAAATTGAAAAAGACCTTCAAGAAATCAACGTAACAGGTAAAATTATATGGAACAGGCCCAGCTCCAGAACGTTGGTAAACAAACATCATTTTGCTGAAAAACCCACGATACGAACCACCACTGCAAGGACGGAAGAACGGAAGAAAAAACACAGCGAGAGTATGAAGAGATTCTGGGAAGGGAAGAAAGTAAATTAATCTGCTAAATAAGTTCAATAGTGCTCCTTAGTGGGAAAAAACGTTATGAAAATAAACAAATAAATAAATACATCAAAGGAGTTAATCTATACACAGAACATCATTTCCGGCAAGGAAACGTACGATATTTTTGGATTTAAACTCTTTGGACGGCAGTCCTCAAATATGTCAGCTGTCGGCTTCACTAGTAGAACACAGTTACGTAAACGTAGTATTAAAGACAACTGAAGCACAATATTGCGATGATTTTATATAAAAACAAGTCCATGTAGATGCGATAATACGAAATCGATCATTTTGCCACGGAATACAGCTGGTGATTGGTTTAAGTTCCTGACATTCTTATAGCAGATTAGTCACAGGAGCCATGAGCGAAGTAGTCTCTTAAATTGTAAATCTGCTATTTTCTGACAGTCTGGACGGCTACTATGAACAATGATGTCTCTAGACCGGAATTATAGGCATTAACAAGATACAGTAAATACACATTTAAAAAGCGAAAAACACGTTCGCTCTATACTGCACAACAGTTCTGCTATGAGATTTGCATAAACGTTAGGGGTACGGACTATAAAAACCCCTGTAGGTTATGTTACTCTCGCGATATTTCTGAAGAGCGGGCTAGCCTACGGGCCAAATTAGTTTGCAAACTAACCCGTTACGTTACTACCCGACCCAACTGATGTCGAAAGGAGGTGGTCAAGGAATTGACATACCATGGTATTTAAATCTGACTACGTCTATACCAGTGCAGTGCTGAGTTGAGGAAGGGTTTCCCCACATTCTCGGTACCCAAGAGATGCTGAAACCACATGTTCCTGTCTGTGGTCATCTTCTCTGATAACCCTAGACAAAGGACATACTAATTAAATACCCTCGACTGCAGGAAACGCAGACTCTTTTAAAACCTGTCTTTATTTCACATGTTGCTTACGTCACACCGACACAGATAGGTATTATGGCGACGAAAGGACAGGAAAGGGCTAGCAATGGGAAGGAAGCGTTCGTGGTCTTAATTAAGGTACAGATCCAGCATTTGCCTGGTGTGAAAATGGGAAATCATGGAATACAATCTTCAGGGCTGTCCACAGGGGGGTTCACACTCACCATCTTCCGAGTACTGGATACCGGCCGCACTTAAGCGAATGCAGCTATCGAGCTCGGTTCTATCTTTATTATCTCGAGGGGTAATGTACATGCCTTTTAACAGGACGGCCCGGGTTCGATTCTCAGTCAAACCAGGGATTCTAATTTTCATTTGAGGGCTGGAATGGGGTTCACTCAGCCTCTTAGGGCTAGCTGCACAGCTGTCCGATTGTAGGGCTCGGATTTATATGTCGCCATTTATTTTATCCAAGCCTCCTTTTACTAAATGAAGTTGATCACATTTCTAGTTTCTTCGACCGAACAAGTTGGCCGTGAGGGCAAGGTCGCGCAACTGTGAGCTTCCATTCGGGAGAAAGTGGGTTCGAATCCCACCGTTGGTAGGCCTGAAGATGGATTTCCGTGGTATCCTATTTTCGTACGTGGCAAATTCTGGGGTTTACCTTAATTAAGGAATTCAGGTTCAAACCCCACTGTCGGTAGCCCTAAAGACGGCTTCCGTGGTTTCCTACTTTCACACTAGGCAAATTCTTTATGAAGGCCACGGTCGCTTCTTTCCCACTCCTAGCCCTTTCCTATCTGTGACGGTGCGACGTAAAGCAAATCGAAAAAAAGAAAGAAAATAAAAACAATAAAAATTGTGTTGACACATACTTTTGACGCAGCAACAAAGAAATATATAAAACATGAAGCAGGATTTCAGATACAATACGCAAAGGAAGGGTTATATTATTTGGACATACCAAGAATGCCCGACGACAGACTGGACTAAGTAAGTAAATATATTAAGAATATAATAATAAAATTCTTATTATTATTTATTTATTATAATTGAATGTTTTAGATTTTTTAAAGGATGTTTTCAATATAATGTTAATTGAAACAGCGGGAAAATATAGAAAATTCCGAAAATTTGTCCAAAAAATGTTAAAGTCATATTTATTGTTATATTTTAATACATTCTAGATCATAAATGTTTGCATATTTCTAACAGAAACATCCGGACAACTTATAACAAATGGTTTTTAACATCAAGAAGGATCTGCAAGAAATGAACATCATGAATCAAGACATCCACGACAGAACCATTTTCAGAAACAAGATACACACATTCGAGTGGTTCCTAGAACCAGAAATTTGTTGTTTGATACAAGTTGCTTTACGTCGCACCGACACAGATAGGTCTTATGGTGACGATGGGACGGGAAAGGACTAGGAATGGGCAGGAAACGACTGTGGTCTCAATTAAGGTACAGCTCCAGCATCAGCCTGGTGTGAACATGGAAATCCACGCAAAACCATCTTCTGGGTTGCCGACAGTGGGATTCGAACCCACTATCTCCCGAATGCTGGTAGTAATCTCCACCACGGTTGGGTTTCTATTGATAGGTTTAGGTCCAATCTTAAGATAGTGTAAAATCTGCCTCGGGCTCATTTATAGGAAGGTACTACTCTCCAATTATGCGAGATGCTCCGTAATGAAATTCATGTCACTGTCTGCTCACAGTATAATGCGTAAGACGTAGAAATAAACAACCTCCTTCCACCGCTGACCTCTAGCGGACAAACACTCGAGGTTTCAACTGCATAGTCATAGTAAAATATGGAGGAGTCGGCAGATCGTTGCTATTGGAGGAAACAGCAAAGTAATAAATAAGCACGAACGTATTGCACATTGGCATGAAGTCTAGAAAATGAAATGAAAATCCACAGCATGTTTCCAGTCATTCGACCGGTTCAGGAATGGAATGAATGAAGCCCCCATCTAGTGGCGAGGATAGGAATTGTGCCGCCTGACAGATGAAATGAAATGATAGTGGAGAGTGTGGCTGGAATGAAGTAGAAGAGGGCAAATCGGAGTACCCGGAGATAAACCTGCCCCGCCTCCGTTTCTTCCAGCACAAATCTCACATGGAGTGACCGGGATTTGAACTACGGAATCCAGCGGTGAGAGGCCAGCGCGCTGCCACCTGAGCCACGGTGGTTGATGAGGTCTAGAATCACTTTAAAAAAATGAATAAGCGCATGATAATTAATTTTCATTACACTTAATCTTCGTCTTCTTCCTCTTCTCAGCGAATCGTTCACTTAGCAACACGCGGGGTCGACAGTTGTTGAGCTATCCTGCTTGCCCAATAGTTCTCCATTTTCATCGATTGTTGTAATTACTTTTCCTTCGACCAAGTACGTCGTGTTGGTTTCTTCTCGTCTTCCTCAAATCCGAACAATTTTCCGGATTACTAAAGCCCGGATTTTCATGCGGTAATAGGTTAGATTGCAAACTAATTTGGTTAGTAGGAAATGCCGGCCACCCGCTGTTCTATAATGTAGAAAGTGTAACATAAATTATAGGGGTTCTGATGGGCCGTAACCCTAATGTTTATGCAAACCCCATAGCATAATCGTTGTGAAGGTAGACTATACTTGCTTCTCGCTTCAGTAAGTTTGCATTCTAACCTATTAATGCATAAAATTCCGGGCTCTACTGATTACATTCCTATCCTGCAGATTTGGTGATCCTAATTCAGTGAGGTTTTTCTCTACTTCCTTATACCATTTTGATCTCGTACGTTTGATTTGCGAAAAAATTGTGTATTCCATAAGTAAGTCCGTTGTTATTCATTCTTTCCGAATGGCTTATAATTTGAATTCATCGCAGTCTGGTTCCACCAGTAAGTTTAGATATTTTAAAATATATTTCCGAGTTGGGTTTGGGTTAATGTATTCCAATTTTAATTCTTGGCCCTAAGATTTTTTCTTTAAGATTTTCCTTTCTTTAAACTCTAATTGTTCCTTAAAATTTTTATGATGTAAATTTACCGATTCTGCAGTATAAAGAGCTTCAGGTTTGACCACTGTTAAGTAATGACGAATTTTACTGCTCCAGGACAAGCATTTTTTGTTATAAACATTCTTCGTGTGTTGAAAAACAATTTCCACTTTCCGAATTATTGAAACTACTGATTTATATTCATTGTCATTTTCAGCGATCTATACACCTAAGTACTTAAATACCGTCACTCTTGCCTTTTTATTTATATCAATGGTAAGTTCAGGTGGAGCAGTTTTGGTATTTGTCATAAATTTCGTTTTCCATGTGAGATTTTTAGTCCTATTATAGGTATCATAAAATAACAAATTTATTAGGCCCTATGTTAAAACTGTCCGATTCGTTGGCTGAAAAGTCAGCGTACTGGTCTTCGGTTCAGAGCGTCCCGGGTTCGATTCTCGGCCGGGTCGGAGATTTTAATCGCTTCCGATTAATTGTTCTGGCTCGGGGACTGGGTGTTTTTGTCCGTCCCAACACTCTAATACTCCTCATATTCACACAACGCTCTACACTACCAACCACCACAGAAACACGCAATAGTGATTACACTGACTGACAGAGCAAATGCAACACCAAGAAGGAGTGGTCAGAACTTTATGCCAATTGCAGGGTAGACTGACGTCATTGAGGTATGCTCATGATGTGAAATGCGCCGCTGTGCTGCGCACGTAGCGAACGATAAATGGGACACGGCGTTGGCGAATGGCCCACTTCGTACCGTGATTTCTCAGCCGACAGTCATTGTAGAACGTGTTGTCGTGTGCCACAGGACACGTGTATAGCTAAGAATGCCAGGCCGCCGTCAACGGAGGCATTTCCAGCAGACAGACGACTTTACGAGGGGTATGGTGATCGGGCTGAGAAGGGCAGGTTGGTCGCTTCGTCAAATCGCAGCCGATACCCATAGGGATGTGTCCACGGTGCAGCGTCTGTGGCGAAGATGGTTGGCGCAGGGACACGTGGCACGTGCGAGGGGTCCAGGCGCAGCCCGAGTGACGTCAGCACGCGAGGATCGGCGCATCCGCCGCCAAGCGGTGGCAGCCCCGCACGCCACGTCAACCGCCATTCTTCAGCATGTGCAAGACACCCTGGCTGTTCCAATATCGACCAGAACAATTTCCCGTCGATTGGTTGAAGGAGGCCTGCACTCCCGGCGTCCGCCCAAAAGACTACCATTGACTCCACAGCATAGACGTGCACGCCTGGCATGGTGCCGGGCTAGAGCGACTTGGATGAGGGAATGGCGGAACGTCGTGTTCTCCGATGAGTCACGCATCTGTTTTGTCAGTGATAGTCACCGCAGACGAGTGTGGCGTCGGCGTGGAGAAAGGTCAAATCCGGCAGTAACTGTGGAGCGCCCTACCGCTAGACAACGCGCCATCATGGTTTGGGGCGCTATTGCGTATGATTCCACGTCACCTCTAGTGCGTATTCAAGGCACGTTAAATGCCCACCGCTACGTGCAGCATGTGCTGCGGCCGGTGGCACTCCCGTACCTTCAGGGGCCGCAAAATGCTCTGTTTCAGCAGGATAATGCCCGCCCACACACTGCTCGCATCTCCCAACAGGCTCTACGAGGTGTACAGATGCTTCCGTTGCCAGCGTACTCTCCGGATCTCTCACCAATCGAACACGTGTGGGATCTCATTGGACGCCGTTTGCAAACTCTGCCCCAGCCTCGTACGGACGACAAACTGTGGCAAATGGTTGACAGAGAATGGAGAACCATCCCTCAGGACACCATCCGCACTCTTATTGACTCTGTACCTCGACGTGTTTCTGCGTGCATCGCCGCTCGCGGTGGTCCTACATCCTACTGAGTCGATGCCGTGCGCATTGTGTAACCTGCATATCGGTTTGAAATAAACATCAATTATTCGCCCGTGCCGTCTCTGTTTTTTCCCCAACTTTCATCCCTTTCGAACCACTCCTTCTTGGTGTTGCATTTGCTCTGTCAGTCAGTGTATATCCCTCCATATAGGGTTGGTGCCAGGAAGGGCATCCGACCGTAAAACAGGACCAAATCCATATGTGCTACGCAGTTCGCATCCGCAAACCCATACGCGTGGGAAAATCGGTAGGCAGAGACGAATTATGTTAAAACTGTGCTGATATTATTATTATTATTTTTTATTATTATTTACATAGTTTACGCCCACATTGGAGCACTTAAATCAAACCCAAATACACTTACGTTAACAAAGAATTAACTGAATTATTATTATTATTATTATTATTATTATTATTATTGTTGTTGTTGTACCGGGCGGTACACCTCCACGCTGCTTATTTAAACTTTGCGCCAGTTGAAACTCCCCTACTGGAAGAAGTCTGAACTTTGTCTTATGTGTTAATTTTCAAGTTACCCTGAAGATGCCACTACTTGGAAATTTTGAAGTTTCTGAACTGTGTTGTTTTCGATGTAATTTTGTTTTGCTTGTAGTAAGAAGTTTGAACTTTCTCTTCTAGAGGACACTATTGAAGAACTACAACGGTGCACCCTAGTGCGAAGTGAAAGAACTGGTTTTTTTTTGGAGAAAATTTAATTTCAAAAGTTTGTTCTTTGCTAAATTTCTTTCAGTCATTGTTTAAGTTGGCAATATTAACCCTTTCTTTCCCCTTGTTTTGAATCTAGCCAAATCCGAATTACTTTAATTAATTTTCCACCAATAATGTGTTTCTTCTTCATATTGTGTAGGGGTTTTCTTTATCCACCAATAAAATGATTGTGGGCGGGTGTTTTCCTTCCTGAAACGCCTCGAACTTTCCGCGAGAGTATATAAACTGCTGATTTTTGGGTCTCTGCGCCACTTCAGTACCATCTTTCAGTGTGTAAAGTACATAGCAGGGGGCGGGAAGCGCCTCTTTCTTCGGGGAGCAGTTCTACACCAAGGTAATGGCCTCTTAATAACTTCTTTTCTTGCTAGCTCAGCAGTTTAACTCTCGGGGCGGCTCCGAAGCGTTTCTACCATGTAACCTTTTCCTAAAATGTGACTACTCTTAGCATCTATTATCTTTTAAAGCTACATATTGGGATAGAGAGTGCTTAACCCTCTCGAGATCCCACTCATTTTGTTTTGAGGTGAACTTATTTCTCACAACCGATTCTTCCTTAATGTAAAGTAAATTGTTCTTTTCTAAAGTCACCTCTGTAGTATGGGATTAGCCCTTGCATTAGTGGCCTAGAGCCAGATTAGGTTTTAAAACAAATGCATTAGGAGTACAGATCGCCTCCTCTCAAATTGTTATTTTAGAGGTCATGTAATTAACCTTCTTCTCATTTAATAGACCTCAGTAGGTTGGGTATTTTACCCCTGTGTTTACGTCCTTAGAGGACAGCTTGAAGGCGGAATTAGGTGTGGCCTTTGACAGGCCTAAAATTTGAGAGCAAGTTGCTCTTTCTTGAAAATTTTGTTTTCTGCGCGCCTCAAGGAGGCCTTACTGTGTAATTTGGAGCAAGTGCTCCTAGGCATGAATGGGGTTTTCTGCCCCTCTGTTGAAACTTGTGTTTGGGGTAAAACTGGGCTAATTGCTCAAGAATTATGAGGATGGGGCTCGAAGACCAAATCCTGTAAATATTGTAATTGTACTTTTATTGCCTTGCTACTCTGTACCTGTCTTTCGTGTTATTTCTGAATTTTGGAAAGAGAATATAACCTTGTTAAAGTTTACATTAACTTTAATTTCGTAGTTTGAGACCCGTTCACACCCGCACCTTCTTTCACCTCTACCTACCACAAAAAAAGCGGTAACAAGTGGTAGCAGAGCGTGGTTGAATGGGTCTCAATTTAGCCCCTTTTGACGGCTAAACATTGTTTTGATTCGGACTCTAACAATTTTCTCTGTTGCGGGAAGTTTTGATTTTTTTCCTTTTTTCAAAATTGTTCTGTCATCATGCCCGGTCCTCGCGATGTTCTCCATCTTAATTATTTGCGCAAGGAGGAGTTGATCTATGAATTGACTATTAGAAATGTGCAATCTGGAGGCACGGTTGCAGTAGACACAAACAAGCTTAGAGAGTCCCTTGATTTGCCCATTTCCATCCCCCCTTTGGGAGAGAAAGAAATTGACGACTCTCTTTCCACGATCACCGAGAATACTACTGGGCTAGCATCTGTAGTTAGTTTTTTTTTGACGAAAATGATCCTTCTCCGAATCAAATTAAGCGGGTGCAAGCCAGGCTATTTCATTTTTCAAATAGAGTTAATGATCTGTTGTATCTGAAGTTGAATGACGTTCAGAGGAAGGAAGCTAGTACGTTGCTTGAAAGTATTTCGGAATTATCCAGTAAGGTTACCCAATTGTTAACTGGGGAAGTTCCTCCCAAAATCGATCAACCCACCACGGTGAATGTAGGTAGCGAGGAAGAGCCTCCTAAGGGAGAAGTCAATAGGATAACCGTTGGAGCTCAAACGATCTCTGCCCCATTGGACGAGTCTGAACGCCGTAACTCATTAAATAATGTACGTTCTGAATTAACTTCTTTGCCACTGAAACCTTTACCTACTATGTCACCTGGGTTCAGCAGCTTGCCTCATCCATTGGCAATGTTGCTCAGAGGTATCTCGAAGTTTTCTGTTAACACCACCAGTGAAGTTATTTCTTTCTTAAGGTTTTTAGCTGAATTTCAGGATCATGCCCTTGTTTTTTCTCTTTCCCAATGTCAGATTTTGCAAATCATCTATCCCTATGCAATAGGTATTCTCTCAGACAAAATAGTTAGAGCCATTGCCGAGCAATCATCGATTGAAGACTTCCACGCCCACTTGCTAGCTAACTTCATCCCGGCTAGGGCAAGGTCCTCCCTTATTCAGAAGTACTATTATCGGGTACAGCGCTTGGATGAAAACTTGGCAGATTTCATCCAAGATATTAAGTTCTATACTAGGGTGTTTGCTCTTCACTTCCCTGAGGATCAGATTGTACAAGCTATTGTGGAAGGCATTTCACCATCCTATAGGTCATATTTGTGTTTCGCGGCGTGCCCGCAAACTTTCTCTGAACTTGAAGCATTGGCCGTCTCAGCGGAAAGAGTTAGATACGCCGATTCTTTGCGTGTCGCGAAAGAACCCCCTCCCTCTTTTAGTAATCTTCAGCCTCCACCTCGCCGACCAGTCACACCCAGTAAATGTTATGCTTGCGGGTCGCCTGACCACCTTCGCAATAAGTGTCCACTGATCAAGTCTAGTAGGGCAAATAATGGAGCTAGTTCATCACAAGGCTGTTTTAAATGTGGGGCTTTCTCACATATCGCCAAGAATTGCCCAAACTCAAATAGCACCCCCTCCTGCTCAACTTCTGGTGCAAATTCCACCAATGCCAATAATAAAAAATGACTAGTGGCTTCGGCTGAGTCGACTAATCCCTCTTCCCGAGGCTCAGCCCCTGGTAAACAGGTCGAAAATTCAGGGAACGTTCAATCTTCAAATTCATCTTTTGAATGCCCCAAAGAATGTCTTAGGATTGCGGCGGATACCCCCGCACCGGTTCCTTTTCTTAAAATTGAGTTAAATAATGAACCAATAACAGCTTTATTAGATTCAGGCAGTGTTTGTTCAATTATTTCGGATCAATGGTATTCAAAATTGAAATCTGTTTGTAAACTACCTGACTATGGTTCATCTCCTGTTCAATATGTTTCGGCTAATTCATCTCCATTAGAAATTCTCGGTTCTGTAAATGTCAAAATTCGTATTTTTAAATTTACATGGAAAATCAAATTGTTTGTGGCTAAGCACTTGTCTTGCCCCATCATATTGGGAGCCGACTTTATTTCTCACACTGGTCTTGTGCTCGATCTTCAGAGTAGGTCGTGCACTTTCAAATTTGCTTCCAATTGTAAAATCCCCTTGTTAAAATGTAATTCTGCATCATGTTCATCTATTTCGCCTACCCAGGATGAGATGTTGTTAGACCTTAGACATCTACCTGAGGAGCAGGCTGATAGTATTCGTAAGTTGTGTCAGTCGTTTCCAGAGGTGTTCTCTGATACTCTTGGTGTTACTGACCTTATTGAATACAAAATTGAGGTCACGTATTCGATTCCTGTCCGTTTTCCACCTTATAGGCTATCTCCACCAAAAATGAAGGCTCTGAAAGAAATCATCGATCAGATGTTGAAGGATGGTATTATTAGTCCCTCTAAGTCGGCGTATTCTTCGCCTATTTTTCTAGTCCCGAAACCCCAAGGGGGCTTCAGGCCTGTCATTGATTATAGGGCTCTCAATCGGAAGGTGGTGTTACAATCTGTGCCCCTTCCTGACCTTCATTCTTGTTTTTCATGGTTTCGTAAGGCCAAGTTCTTTACTATCCTGGACCTGAATCAGGCCTACAATCAAATTCCCCTAGCGGAAGAGTCTAAACATCTTACAGCGTTTGCCACGGATTGGAATTTGTATGAATACAACCGCGTGCCTTTCGGGCTCCCCACGGGAGCAGCTGTACTCACTAGGCTGCTAGATAGGGTCTTCTCTGACATCAAATTTGAGTACTTGTATCACTACTTGGATGATGTCGTCGTATTTTCGGAGACTTTTGAAGAACATCTAGATCATCTGCGAGAAGTTCTTAGTCGCCTTCGTAAGGCTGGGTTAACTGTTAAGTTGTCCAAGGTTGCCTTTGCGAAGCCCTCTATGTCATTCCTAGGGCATATTGTGTCTCCTGATGGTGTTGCCGTCGATCATTCTAGAACACAGGCCATCCGTGATTTTAAACCTCCCAAGGACGTTAAAGGTATCGCCAGGTTCATTGGTATGGTGAATTTTTTCAGGAAGTTTATTCCTAACTTCGCTAATAGAGCGGCGCCCTTGAACCTTCTTCGTAGGAAAGGCATCAAATTTGAGTGGGGACCTTCTCAACAAGCCGCGTTTGAAGATATTAAATTAGCTCTCTGTAATGCCCCTGTACTTGCTATGCCTGATTTCTCGAAGAAATTCATCGTCCAAACCGACGCGTCGTCGTCGGCGGTAGCTGCAGTCCTTCTTCAAGAGACTGAACTAGGGAGGCGACCTATCGCCTATGCATCTAGGACGCTATCGGCTCAAGAAGCAAAGTATTCCATATATGAGCTCGAAGGTTTGGCAGTCTTATTTGCCTTAGAAAAGTTCCGTCTCTATCTGGAACATGTCAAATTCGACCTGGAGACAGATAATCTAGCCTTAAGCTGGGTCTTAGGTAGGCCGCGTCGTACTGGTCGTATAGCCCGTTGGGCCATCCGTATTTCCGCCTTCCAATTCGATGTCAGGCATATCAGAGGTACCGAAAATGTTGTTGCTGATGGACTCAGCCGTATGTTTTCCAACGAGGTCGAGACCCATGATCCGGACGGTAATTCTTCACCTACCGAGTCCATGCTGTCTGATGTTAATGTCATCTTAACAGATGCTCCCATGCTCTTTAGGGATATCGAGAAATACCAACGTGAAGATCCGACGCTGGCTCCGATAATGGAAACCCTTTCTTCTGGGGAACATGTCGTCCCTTATGTTTTGAGGAATGGTGTTTTATGTTGCCCTTCGAGGCTTGATAAGATGATGAAGGTTGTCGTTCCAGCTGTTCTTGTACCTATGATCTTCAAGTACTATCATGAGACCCCATTAGGAGGGCATCTAGGCATCTTTAAAACTCGTGAGAAGATTCGTGAAATGTTCATCTGGAAGCGGATGGACGGTGAAGTCCGTGAACTAGTAAAAGCTTGTAAATCCTGCTTGCTTAGTAAACCCACCATGTCCACCAAGGTAGGCATGTTGTCCTCTCATCAGGCTTCGCGCCCCATGGAACGCCTGTATATTGATTATGTAGGATCCTTCCCTCAGTCGAAGGGAAATGCCAACAAGTTCATCTTTGTATGCGTAGATGGTTTTACAAGATTTTCCTGGTTATTTCCGACTAAGCTGGCTACCGCTCAGTCCACCATTACTTGTCTAAATTCTACCTTTGCTTCTTTTGGTCCGTGTCAATATATTGTATCTGATAATGCTAAGGCTTTCACATCTAATTTATTTCGTAAATTCTGCTTTGACCTGTCCATATCTCATGTGACAACTTCTGCTTATTACCCTCAACCATCTCTGGCTGAACGGGTTAATCGTAATCTCAGGTCCGCGCTTATTGCCTATCATTATGAAGATCATTCTAGATGGGACATGTCCCTGCATTGGTTAGCTTTTGCTTTGAATTCGGCGGTTCATGAATCTCACAAGTTTACTCCAGCTTCTTTGATGTTTAAGTTCGTTCCCAACACGCCGCTCTCTAACCTCTGGTCTCTGAGTGACATTCTACCCGAGACAATAGATCCGGACAACATTAAAGATCTTTGGAAGAAGGCTAAAGCCAATCTTAAAGTCTCTCATGAAAAGGTTAGGGAAAGATATGATCGTGGACGGAGACCCACCAATTTGAAGGTAGGCGACCAAGTGATGGTCAAGAATTTTGTTCCCGCGGGCAAGCTTGCCCCCAGATTTCATGGGCCGTGCATAATTCTCGATTTCCTTACGCCGGTTACGTTGTTATTAAGTAATCCAGCCACCGAGAGGATATTTAAGGTTCACCTGTCCCAGGTGAAACCTGTATAATTTCTGTGCTAACTTGCTTCATATAATCTCGAAAGGAATATGGTTATATATATATTTTTTTTTTTTTTTGGAGTTTCACTTTTAAGGCATTCTGTCCCTTCTATAATATTTTGTTTTATATGTAAGCATTTTTGTAAAACCTGCCCCGAACCGTTAAACTGCCATCCTGTCGTTGCCACGGCCATTACCATGCTCCCGTCTCCTGCTCCACTACACACAGTGGCTCGTACACGAAAAGAATTTCTCCACGCCGCTGGCCCCTCAACCTCACCACCATGAATGTACCCTACTATCATTCTGGTTCAACAAAAATTCTGCCGCCGAGCTTTAATGTTTCAGTGCCCCCGCAGCCGCGCGTCGCCGTGCCGCGACTGGGATAGAGGAAGGGCCCCCTCTACTCCAGCGAGGACGACATGTGCACGGCGAGCCGGAGCCCTCCTCCCGGCCAAGGCTGATGTGCGGCGCACAACCTGTAACTGGCCCGCGACCTGCATGTTCACCGCGGGCGCGGCGTGCTTCAACACCACTGCTCCCCTCATAGTGCGGGCGAGCGGTATCTCAGGGTACTTGAGGGGTCCGAGCGGCCGCCTTTGAACACAAGCTGCAGCGGCCGGTCTGGCCATCCAATTTAATCAACTACATGGACATTTACTATCAGCAATTACTACACTTGGGAATTCAACAGCAATATTTGGTGGACTTTGAAAATTTTTCTTCACTTTCAAGTATTAAAAGTTTTTCTTCCGAATTCAACTTCTACAAACATAAAGACATTACTTCAGCAGTCACTACGAGAATTTTTGAAACTGGATCAAAGCAAATTTCAACAATTTTGATAAATGCTTCTGCAATTAATCTCCATAGCAACATCATAACTTGGACCTTGTTTTCAAACAAAAGTTTATGTTATTCTGTGTTACCCCTTGGAGGAACTTTTTGGGGGGGGGAGGTCTGTACCGGGCGGTACACCTCCACGCTGCTTATTTAAACTTTGCGCCAGTTGAAACTCCCCTACTGGAAGAAGTCTGAACTTTGTCTTATGTGTTAATTTTCAAGTTACCCTGAAGATGCCACTACTTGGAAATTTTGAAGTTTCTGAACTGTGTTGTTTTCGATGTAATTTTGTTTTGCTTGTAGTAAGAAGTTTGAACTTTCTCTTCTAGAGGACACTATTGAAGAACTACAACGGTGCACCCTAGTGCGAAGTGAAAGAACTGGTTTTTTTTTTGGAGAAAATTTAATTTCAAAAGTTTGTTCTTTGCTAAATTTCTTTCAGTCATTGTTTAAGTTGGCAATATTAACCCTTTCTTTCCCCTTGTTTTGAATCTAGCCAATCCCGAATTTCTTTAATTAATTTTCCACCAATAATGTGTTTCTTCTTCATATTGTGTAGGGGTTTTCTTTATCCACCAATAAAATGATTGTGGGCGGGTGTTTTCCTTCCTGAAACGCCTCGAACTTTCCGCGAGAGTATATAAACTGCTAATTTTTGGGTCTCTGCGCCACTTCAGTACCATCTTTCAGTGTGTAAAGTACATAGCAGGGGGCGGGAAGCGCCTCTTTCTTCGGGGAGCAGTTCTACACCAAGGTAATGGCCTTTTAATAACTTCTTTTCTTGCTAGCTCAGCAGTTTAACTCTCGGGGCGGGTCCGAAGCGTTTCTACCATGTAACCTTTTCCTAAAATGTGACTACTCTTAGCATCTATTATCTTTTAAAGCTACATATTGGGATAGAGAGTGCTTAACCCTCTCGAGATCCCACTCATTTTGTTTTGAGGTGAACTTATTTCTCACAACCGATTCTTCCTTAATGTAAAGTAAATTGTTCTTTTCTAAAGTCACCTCTGTAGTATGGGATTAGCCCTTGCATTAGTGGCCTAGAGCCAGATTAGGTTTTAAAACAAATGCATTAGGAGTACAGATCGCCTCCTCTCAAATTGTTATTTTAGAGGTCATGTAATTAACCTTCTTCTCATTTAATAGACCTCAGTAGGTTGGGTATTTTACCCCTGTGTTTATGTCCTTAGAGGACAGCTTGAAGGTGGAATTAGGTGTGGCCTTTGACAGGCCTAAAATTTGAGAGCAAGTTGCTCTTTCTTGAAAATTTTGTTTTCTGCGCGCCTCAAGGAGGCCTTACTGTGTAATTTGGAGCAAGTGCTCCTAGGCATGAATGGGGTTTTCTGCCCCTCTGTTGAAACTTGTGTTTGGGGTAAAACTGGGCTAATTGCTCAAGAATTATGAGGTTGGGGCTCGAAGCCTAAATCCTGTAAATATTGTAATTGTACTTTTATTGCCTTGCTACTCTGTACCTGTCTTTCGTGTTATTTCTGAATTTTGGAAAGAGAATATAACCTTGTTAAATTTTACATTAACTTTAATTTCGTAGTTTGAGACCCGTTCACACCCGCACCTTCTTTCACCTCTACCTACCACAAAAAAGCGGTAACAATTATTATTATTATTATTATTATTATTATTATTATTATTATTATTATTATTATTATTATTATTGCTACTGGCTTTACATCACACCGACACAGATAGGTCTATGGCGACGATGGGACAGGCAAGGGCTAGGACTGGAAGGAAGCGGCCATGGCCTTAATTAAGGTACAGCCTGGTGTGAAATTGGGAAACCACGAAAAACCGTTTTCAGGTCTGCCGACAGTGGGGTTCAAACCCATTATCTACCGAATACTGGATACTGGCCGCACTTAAGTGACTGAAGCTATCGAGCTCGGTATTATTATTATTATTATTATTATTATTATTATTATTATTATTATTATTATTATTTTTATTATTATTATCATCATCATCCGTGGCTCAGGCTGCAGCGCGCCGACCTATCACCGCTGGGTTCTGTGGTTCAAATCCTGATCACTTTATGTGAGATTTGTGCTGGACAAAGCGGAGGCGGGACAGGATTTTTCTCCGGGTACTCCGGTTTTCCCTGTCACCTTTCATTACAGCAGCACTCTCCAATATCATTTCATTTCATCTGTCAGTCATTAATCATTGCCCCAGAGGAGTGCGTCAGGCTTCGTCAGCCGGCATAGCCTAATTCCTATCCTCGCTGCTGGATGGGGGCTTCATTCATTCCATTCCTAACCCGATCGAATGACTGGAAACAGGTTGTTGATCTATTAATTGATGCTATGAAGTTCCAGTGTTTCTAAAATGTTTAGTCTTATCCATTTTGGAAGAGTAAATAAAATGGTGAGAGAATTTTGAACTTTGTCACTTCTGGTCGTGTGTCATGCTGAAGTACAGCAACTCTTGAGTTACCATGCTTATGTAGCGGAAGTGCCGCCATGTGCTTTTGGAATCTCACGACAAATACTCTGCCAGTTTGTCCATTGTAAAAAGAGTCTACTTTTACAGGTGATTTTATATACATCAGTACGGAAAAAATGGAGCAGATCAACTGGAAAGATAAGGAATGAAATGATACTGGAAAGAGAGGTGAAGAAAGGACAACAATACAGGAAACCATTCAAAAGAGAAAGAAGAAGAAATGGTTAGGTCACTGTTTACGAAGGAAATTTTGATTAACTCAGGCACCGGAAGGAAAAGATGCAGGGAGAAGCTTGAGAGGAAGAAAGAGGTATCACATGATGGACAGTTTGAAAAATAATGAACGATACTGGACGACTTAAAAGGATGACAGAAGACAGATCGGCCTGGAAAAGGGATGCGAAAACCTGTTGATAAACAGAGAAACGACGACGACGATGATGATTATGATGACGATGATGATGATGATGATGATGACGACGAGTCCATTTAAACTTATCTGGTGTACCGACTGAGTGTGGAAGAATCTGACCTACACTTTTATGGTAGAGAAATTCATGAATACATTTTGCTTACTGAGGTTCTGGCTAATTAATATGATGCTTTCGAAATTAATTATTTAATAAAATTTCAAGTGACTGGTAACATTGATTTTACTGTTTCATAAAAAAGTATTTCGCAATCATGGACCCCCCCCCAAAGGCACAAGAGTCCCGAAAGGCCTTACCTACCAAGCGACCGCTGCTCAGCCCAAGGCCTGCAGATTACGAGGTGTCGTATGGTCAGCACGACGGTTCCGCTCAGCCGTTATTCTTGGCTTTCTAGACGGGGGCTGCCATCTGACCGTCAGATACCTCCTCAATAGTAATCACGTAGGCTGCGTGGACCTCCAACCAGCCCTCAGATGCAGGTAAAAGTCCCTGACCTGGAAAGGAATCGAACCCAGGGCCTCTGGGTCAGAGGCAGGCACGGTATCCCTCCACCACGGGGCCGCCAGTCATGTACAAGGGGTACTTCAAAACAGGATATATGTAAATTTCTGTGCCACACGGAAAAACATAGAATCATGAATATGGTTTTAGTCTTAGAAGACGAGAGGGCGAATACAAATTCTTTGGTTGTTACCCTCTTAGTACCCTCTTATGACATGCAGGGGGTACAAATAATTCATCATTCCACTCCACCCACAGGGTAGATAAAGAGTTCCGATAAATCGAAAGAAATATGTAGCATCAAGATCTACGTCCAACAATATTGCAGCTGACCCAGTACACATTTCCATGCCATGCCACAAGATAGCCTCACCTGTCAAGATATACGTCCAACAATATGGCAGCTGATCCAGAACACAACATTCCAATGCCATGTCACAAGATAGCCCCACCTATCAAGATATACGTCCAACAATATGGCAGCTGATCCAGAACACAACATCCCCATGCCATGTCAAAAGATAGCCCCCATATCAAGATATACGTCCAACATAATGGCAGCTGATACAGCACACAACATTCCAATGCCATGTCACAAGATAGCCCCACCTATCAAGTTCTACGTCCAACAATATGGCAGCTGATCCAGCACCCAACATTCCCATGCCATGTCACAAGATAGCCCCACCTATCAAGATATACGTCCAACAATATGGCAGCTGATCCAGAACACAACATCCCCATGCCATGTCAAAAGATAGCCCCCATATCAAGATATACGTCCAACATAATGGCAGCTGATACAGCACACAACATTCCAATGCCATGTCACAAGATAGCCCCACCTATCAAGTTCTACGTCCAACAATATGGCAGCTGATCCAGCACCCAACATTCCCATGCCATGTCACAAGATAGCCCCACCTATCATGATCTACGTCCAACAATATGGCAGCTGATCCAGCACACAACATTCCCCTGCCACGTCACAAGATAGCCCCACCTATCAAGATATACGTCCAACAATATGGCAGCTGATCCAGAACACAACATCCCCATGCCATGTCAAATGATAGCCCCCTATCAAGATATACGTCCAACAATATGGCAGCTGATCCAGCACACAACATTCCCATGCCATGTCACAAGATAGCCCCACCTATCATGATCTACGTCCAACAATATGGCAGCTAATCCAGCACACAACATTCCTATATCATGTCACAAAATAGCACCACCTATCAAGTTCTACGTCCAACAATATGGCAGCTAATCCAGCACACAACATTTCTATATCATGACACAAGATAGCCCCATCTATCAAGATATACGTCCAACAATATGGCAGCTGATCCAGCACACGAGACACAACATGCCATGTCACAAGATAGCACCACCTATCAAGATATACGTTCAAAAAAATGGTCGCTGATTTATCACAAAATGTTATTAATATAAATATTCGCAAGATACTTATTACGAGAAAAATCCTGCTGCCTTCGGTGACATTACTGTGTAAGTGGCTTTACTGTGACGTAGACGAAACGCCAGTCAAAGACAGTGGAAACTCGCTTAAAACACGGCGCCAGTTGTACCTGCTGAATATACTGTAGAAGGCAGTGTAATAACATTAGGAAGATGATGACGAACACATGTTGCCTAGTTACCACGGTGTCGCTTTTCTGTCCACACTAAATTGTCTACGCTACATTATTTCCAGATCAACCCACATCCAAAAAATTCTGCATATCCATGTCACCATGGTTATGTTTGACGTTAAGTCTTCAGTTCTCTGAAACGCGCTGTTCCACAGTGATTTAAATGGAGCAATTGATGAAGGAGACAGATGAGGGGAAGAGGAAGTGGTCATACGAGATATATCTTCCCCGACGTTAATTATCGCAATGAGAAACCTCAATGTTGATATCTAGATACCAGCTCTAGACCACATGAATTGAGCAATTAGTTAATTGCTCACAAAAACTATCGATATCGGACCCTACAATCGATTATCACTGATATCGCTTGGCATTGAACTACCAATACCCTCTCCCAGCCACCTATATATAACTGCATGAGTGCCAGGCCATTGTTAATTTGGCTGCAGAATAGTGATGGGACATTCGATTCATTTTACTGAATCGATTCATTTGATTCCGTTCAGGTTACTGAATCGATACAGTGATCCGATTCACGGCTCATTGGTCACTGCTCCTACTGCATCTGTGAAGTATGTGCTGGTAAGACAGCAACAACAGCATTCAGTGCTCGCAGCTGCCATCTGGTCTTCATACTATGAACTCCTTTCTTAGAAAAAATGCTAGTTACTCTAATACATCGAAGGTTTCCGGCGACGCAGGGTGGGAAAGGTTAGGATTAGGACGGTAGCAGCCATGGCCTGAATTAAGGTACAGTCCCAGCATTTCCTGGTGTGAAAATGGGGAAACTACGGAAAACGATCTTAACGGCTGCCGACGGTGGGATTCGAACCCACCATCCCCCGAATGCAAGCGCATAGCCACGCGATATTAACCGCACGACAACTCGCTCAGTCCTTTTTTTAAAAGTATTTTTCTATCAGCTGAGGATTTTTTTAAATCGTCATATTTTATATAGGCTACCCGAGATGTACAGTAGCCCGCTGGTTTTCTGATTCAACATACTGGCATTGCGTCTGTCCACATATGATTGAAGTCTTGTGCAACGATGTGACATATGAACTGAGAAAATACTGAGCCGTTCTTCCCAATATAAAACAGGTACTTTTGAGTGGTCATGAGCATGACTCATAGTCATAGGGCAGGCTAGAGTTGAGTTTAATTGTCAAATGTCAACTAAGTTATAATACTAAGATTCATTAAACTAATACATAGTATAACCTAATAGCCTACCTACTTACTAGCTACTTCAGAATTATGTTGTGACTACCTTTTTAACACTGCAAATAAATCCATCTATTATTTAAACCTGCCTGTAAGAAGAGGACAGTGAATGCAAATGGGTATTATTTTCAAATGAGCTGAGCTCGAGAGTCCATTATAGCATACGATTCTTTCAGTGTAGCATGGCTCACTGTATGTCTCGCTGCAGTGAGCCGATAAGGAGCCGTGCGTATCTTGTGTCTCACTGAGCCGGCTCGTTCACAATTCTTTCGGTGTACCATGGGTCGCTGTATGTCTCGCTGCAGCGCAAGCTCGGCTCTCCGCGTGTCCAGTGAGCCGATAAGGAGCCGTGTGTATCATGTGTCTCACTGAGCCGCGCTCGTTCACGATTCTTTCGATGTGCCATGATTCAATGTCTCGCTGCAGCGCAAGCTCGGCACTCCGCGTGTCCAGTGAGCCGATAAGGAGCCGTGTATATCATGTGTCTCACTGAGCCGGCTCGTTCACGATTCTTTCGGTGTACCATGGGTCGCTGTACGTCTCGCTGCAGCGCAAGCTCGGCTCTCCGCGTGTCCAGTGAGCCGATAAGGAGCCGTGTATATCATGTGTCTCACTGAGCCGCGCTCGTTCACGATTCTTTCGATGTGCCATGATTCACTGTCTCGCTGCAGCGGAAGATCGGCTCCCCGTCAACGTCCAGTGAGTGCGCCACTCAGCACTGTCCGCTGGGAGTAAGCTGAATCGTGTGCCGTGAGCTCGCCGTTCCTGTGAATCGATTCACCCGGACACTTGAATGAATCGATACACTGCTTCGAATCATGCATTCAGTAGCCAACACTACTGCAGAAGAGGAGCCTAGGATGGAATGTCCACACCTCAAGGATGCAGGACATGAAGATAGCCATGTAAGCACGGGACTGATCACAGGCACTAGAGACTATTGGGAAGGCGACCAAAGTACTGGGAAATAGCTGGGCATTATCCTCCGGAACTGATAATATTTTAAGGTCAACAGCATATAAATGGTAATTGCAATATTTCAGTTGTTATGGTATGCAATTATTGCGTACAAAATAAAAAGTAATGGTCTAAATACAGAGCCTGGTGGTACTCCTGTCTGTTCCATTGTTGATAAAAGAGGCATCTTGTGTGAAAATGTCACCTCCAAATCGAAACTCGTCGACGTATCGTGAAGATATGTGCTACCGGTGCTGCTTCACGTGTAGAAAGATGAACAATAAATACTTTGCCAACGAACCGCCTATAACCTAAATCTTCGGAGCCAGAGGTACCTTAGTCTACAGGACACTGACGGAACTAGGTCTCCTCGTCAACGTCCTGAACAGCAGCATCCTAGATGTGATAAAGGACCAGTTCTTATTCAGCTTTGGAACTTCAAGTTTATTTCGTTTGAAACACTAACCTGTTCTTCTTGATTTTCCTAGCCAAATTAAAATCTCTTCATCCGTATCAAGACTTCTTTACAATTTTTATCTCATTAACCGCAAACAACGAGCAGTTGTAAAGAATAAGATTTCTCAATGGGCAATGAAACAATCAGGAGTACCATAAGGCTCTGTAATTAGTCCATTACTTTTTATTTTGTACATAAATGACTAATCATATCAATTGAAATATTGCAATTAACATTTATATGCTGATGACCTTCAGATATACTATCACACAAAACTGGAAGATATTCGCATAACAACTGAAAGAATGAATGCAGAGTTATAACATATAACATCATATTCTGGTGAAACGTCTATAATAATAAATCCCTCCAAGAAAAAGGACATCATATTTGGGCAATCGGAATTAAGAAACATGGCAAAGACTTTGGATATGCCTTCACCCTATCTGCCACCAAACTTCCATATGAAACTTCGGTAAATATCCTAGGTATCATCGTAACTGAGAATCTAAACTGGAACGAACATATCACTCGTACCTATAACGGAGTATATGCCTCACTCCATCCTCTGAACTATCGTCAAATCATATCAGTATTAAGTATGAAAGTTAGGCTTATAGAATTAACAACTTCTTTTAAGAGGATATAATGAAATGGACGAGTGGTACTCAGAGCGGTACCGTGCAGTTCCAAATACAGGGAGGAGCAGCGGAGCGAGCATGGTCAGCGGTAAGCGTGCGTAATGAATGTGCGTAATGAATTCTTATTGAGCGCACGTTATTAGCATAATATTCCTACAGTTCTTGTTGAATGTAATTTATGTGAACCATCAGTATGATGACCTATAGTATTGGACAATTTCCTTTTTGATACAGTTAACTCGGATCAATTTAATAAAGTGACCCAGTTCAATTACCTTGGGTCAGGCATCACCTCAGACTGCAGTGCGATTCCTGATGTCAATACAAGAGTAAGCACCGCATGGATTAAATAGCGCCAAGTTACTGGAGTCCTGTGTGATAAGAAAATTCCATTGCATCTAAAATCTAAAGTCTAGCGCACAATGATTAGACCGGTGACTCTTTATGGATCTGAATGCTGGCCTACAACATCGAAGCACGAACAGGCACTTCATGAAATGGAAATGAAGAATGTGCGGTTGTCCAATTGCTTGACTCAACTATACCATATCAGGAACGATGCTGTGCGAAAGAAATTCAAGATTGTCCCAATCACAAAGAAAATGCGTCAATCACGTCTGCGATGGTATGGGCATGTACTCCGTAACAGTGAAACCTCATTTGAAAATACTGTCCTTCAACTGAAGGAGGGTCGCCGACCTCGAGGGCGACCTCAAACATGCTGGTTGGATAGGGTGAGAGATGACATGCGGCTCACCGAACTCAGCCCTCGGGACGCTACGGATCGATTGAAGTGAAGGAAACATTGCAACAAGAAGGCAGAGCCCACATAAATGGGAAAATGCAAACAAGATGATGAACTCGGGACGTTATCTGCAAAATATTCTGCAGACATTTTTAAAACGTTGAGTGAGGAAGATGAAGATAATCAGTTGCCTACTTCCAGGAGGATAACGCCTCAATTCACTGATTTTCTCTGGATTTTTAGGCAGTAATAAGTTACAGTGCAAACTAATCTGGTCGTCTAGTCCGGTCTGTTATAATGGAGCGAGAATAACACAAATTTTAGGGGTTTTTATGTGCCGTACTCCATGTTTATGAAAAGCTCATGGCATAACCGTTGTGCAGGGTAGACTATATTTGTTACCCGCTTCAGTAAGACTAGTGGTATGTTGTCAACCTCCGGATAACATGTTTGCAGGTCAAACCTTGCAGAGGTTGTATGACTTTCGGAGGCCGAGAAACAAAGTTCAATCTGTAAATAAAAGATCTGTTCTGACACATTCGGTATTTACCTGGAAAAAAAAAAAAAAAGGATTTGTGATGAGGAATGTCGAACTCTTTAAACATGTAAAGACTGTGTACGCCTCTATATCTCTCTCCTCCGGCGCGAAGTAAAATACGCACGCGTTGTATGGAATCCAGCAAACAAAGTATATATTGCACAGATCGAAAAAAATCAAAAGAGATATTTAAAATACTTACATTTCAAATAAGCCTGTAATTATCCGCACATAGCATATAACGAACTTCTGCTAAATTTTGAAATGGAAATCCTGGATTTGAGGAGACAAAAGGATGAAATGAAGTTTCTGTACAAAACTGTAATTTCTGTTGTTGACAACCCTGACTTTTTATGCCTTTTGAGCTTCCACGTGCCCCGGTTTAATGCGAGAACAAATGTAAGTTTTCAGAAAATAAATCTGATCAATCGCTCACAAAAATTCCCCACTCTACAGGCTATAAAATGTCTACAACAGTGCAGTTCAAAAAATAATTCTTTAGACTTCTGCGTACCTACAGACCTGATTTTACAACAACTCATGACCTCCGTAAAAAAATCTCTAAATAACTTGTAATGTTGATTTCAACCACAATATATATTTTAAAAATTCCACACTAATCCCTATTCCACCAATGTACTTGTAAGTGTTAGAACTAGTGGAAAATAATATTTTTTTTGATACGAAATTACGTTTTTTTTTAATTTTTTACTTTCTTGTAAAGATTAAATTAGATTAGATATAAAACATTATTTCTTTCCATTGTAAATATAATATTAGAATAGTTCAGATGTTAGGTTATTAGACTAGTTTACGTACGAAATTATGTTTTATCATTCTTGCAAGGATTAGATATGAAATATTGCTTCTTTCTCATTGTAAACATATTAGAATAGTTTACATATTAGATTATTAGCCTGCTTTGAAACAGTGAAAAATAAACACATATAAACAATTACCACTGTAAACCATTATCATTGTAATTGGAATTAAGAATTCTGTAGTGCGCAGTAAATAAATAATTAAATAAATAAATCCTTTTTTTAATTCTCCCAATGGAGTTCCGGTAATAAATAAATCCTTTTTTAATTCTCCCAATGGAGTTCCGGTAATAAATAAATAAATAAATAAATAAATAAATAAATAAATAAATAAATAAATAAATAAATCCTGTTTTTAATTCTCCCAATGGAGTTCCGGTTCACTAGATAGAGGAACGAGAACAGTCGAAACTCCCGTACAAGAAGTTTAAATGGTATTGTACTGGGATGATTCCTTTCTGCATAAAATGATACCAATCTCAAGACAAATAGTAATTCCGTCAATAGACTCACTTTAGCATAATGTTCTTGTAAGGGTACATGAAACATATCATTCTGAGTCAAGAGTTTTGTCAGTCAATGACGACAGCGTCGTGGCTAGTCCAAATCCCCCTTCTCGCCAACTAATCCATCTTAGATGATGACCCGCCGCTGACAGGAGATCAATAAGTAACAGTTTTTATTTCTTGATGAGTTCATCCATTTGAAAAAGTGTCTTTGCTACGTCGTGAGTAGTCTGAAAATGTTGGCAAGCTGGCATGGCCGTAATAAGTATAATAAACACCACAACAAAAATTCAATATGAGTTCATCTAGAACCTGTGTTGATATAACGGTAAAAATGCCGTATGTCTATTAGTGCCGGGAGTGTCCGAGGACAAGTTCGGCTCGCCAGGTGCAGGTCTTTTTATTTGACTCCCGTAGGCGACCTGCGCGTCATGATGAGGCTGAAATGATGATGAAGACGACACAGACACCCAGCCCCCGTGTCAGTGAAATTAACCAATGATGGTTAAAATTTCCGACCCTGCCGGGAATCGAACCCGGGACCCCTGTGACCAAAGGCCAGCACGCTAACCATTTAGCCATGGAGCCTGACGATATAACAGTAAGATATTATAACAGCACTCCCTTAAATAAAATGGCATTACATTTCCTTTCCTTTGTCAAATGAGCACAAATATGTCTTTCAATAAAATATGTGATACAATATTACCTAGCAACCATGCAGGCTGTGATGTGAAGTATTGATGGATGGCCATGACCTACAGATCCAGGACGTGTACAGCTCTCAGGTACTGTTGCTAGGTAGCATCGCGACACACGGTTTGTTACGTGACACTATTCCGTTACACAAATCTTCGGATGACCCCAAGTTCTAAGACATATTTACGTCAAGGAAAATTATAACTACAGCACTGATTATACATAAAGATAAAACTACAGTGGAACCTCAAAACACCCCGGCAGCTAAATTTATTTCGAGATATCGAAATTCTGAGGTAGAGAGAATACCGTTTTTGAGCATGTATAGTACATAATGGAATTATATGTATCTACGGGTTTATAGTGATTTTTAACAGTATTTAAAAATATACAAACTAAATTTATTTTACGGTATCGCTTTAATTATAACCCTTATTATAGTAACTGTGTAGAAGGTACGATATAGTAAATACAAGAAACATACCACCGTTAACACCTTTGGACAAAATCCGTCAGTCTCTTCTGTTTGTTACTCTTTACCTTTCCTCCCTTCACGTAGAAACTATTCGTCAATAACACGCAGCCGAGATTCGTAAATGGAGCTTGTCATACGCGACTTTGGGGGTTGCTTTCGTACGTGACCGGTAATTAATTCACACCCGAGAAACAGCGAGGCTTCACCGATTTTCAGATTACTAGAACTTTTAGTTTTTCGGTTCCCGTCATGTTAGCTCCCAGGATACCACCCAGCCACACAGAGGGTAAAATCTAGGAAACGTTTTCTTCGCACATCGGTTAACCTTGAGGGGAAAGCAGAGAATGCTAGAGTCACAATGTGGAAAGAATCCACCACCTATCCAACTGCATAGAGCCGAAGGAAAGTCTTCCATGTGGACACCAGGAGAAGTGGACAGTATGGAAAGCCCTGAACAGACTCCGTACAGAAGTCGGCAGAACAAAAGTAAATTTGCGGAAGTGTGGCTTCTCAAGTGATTCATCACTTTGTGATTGCGGAGAGCAGCAGACGATCCAACATCCATGTCAGTGTGTTTTATGTCCTTCAATGTGCACTATGAAAGACTTGATTGCAGCCTCCCCCAAAGCTATTGACGTCGCCCAATACTGGGCAAGCATCATCTAGCTCTCGAATATTGTTGCTCTACCTGTGATTGTATAATAGACTTGTATATATTTGTATCGTAGGAATGTAGATATCTTGTTCCTTTTTGTTACATATCTGTAAGTAAAGTTGATACTTTTGACAAGAATAAAGAAAGAGTTCCCAGCATCACTGTAACCCTTTCTTTACTTGTTAACTGTTCCTCACAAACCAAAAGTGCTGTATTGCACAGTTAATGTGGCACAAAATTCGAGTTACAGAGGTTTTTTTTTTTTTTTTTTTTTTTTCTTCAAGGGAGGAAATTTTTGCTGTGAGAAATCGAGAAATTTGTGTAACCGAATTTCGAGTAACAGAGAAATAAATCCACGTGAAGTACAGGACAAATGGCAGGGAAATTTAAGTTACTTCCAGATACTGAAAATGAGTAATGGAGATTCAAGACATCGAGGTTCCACTGTACTTTCCATAAAAAGGTCACATGGGTAGTGTGTACGCTGGAATTGTGACAAAGTTCCAAATTTTCGATTCATAGATGTTTCAATAGGGATAAACATAAATACTATCAAATATTGAATGAAAATTGATAGAGCATGTTAATGTTATCATTAAAGCCCGGATTTTTATACAGTAACAGCTTAGACTGCAAACTAATTAGGTTAGTAGGAAGTGTTGGCCACCAGCTCTTCCATAATGCAGCAAGAGTAACATAAATTATAGGGGTCCTGATGGGCCGTACCCCTCATATTTATGCAAACCCCATAGCACAGCCGTTGTGAAGGTAGACTACACTTACTATTAATGCATAAAAATCCGGGCTCTAGTTATCATTGATGTTTTCATGGCCCGTACTTGTCGACATGATATAGGCTTTTGGGCTTATGCTGTGTCAAGAAAATAAGGCGAAACGCTTTACGTTTCGCAGAGAACTTTCCACCACGTCTTCAGAAGAAAATCCCGAGTGTTCACGAGGAACACTTCCACAATAAATGTGATGAAGACAGGTCTTTTAAAAACGAAACATTTTGTTTGGTTTGTTTCTCAATTGAGCCTCTATGGACTGCGTGTTGACAACCAATTTCATTTTCAGTGTCCGTGTCTTGTTCGTCCGCCGGCTTTGACGTCCTGCCAGTATCTCTTGAGCCCATCGATCAGGGCTTTCTTCCGGGCTGTGTCTCCACCATAAAACCCTGATAGCTTTTCACCATCCTTCTGAAACTAATCCTGTCATTGATTTTTATCCTCCGTGATGTCCAACTCTCTCAGATTTTTCTCACACTCTTAGAGCCATCTCAATTTAGTTGCCTCTGGTTTCAGAAAATTCCTTTTTCAATAATGTGTTTTACACAGGTATACTATTGTGTAACATTTATAGTACGCGTACGGCCCATCAGGACCCCTATAATTGTGTGTTTGGCAGATTGGAAAGTACAACTAGGAAACCATCCCTGTATATAACAATAATCAGAGAGAAAAAATGGAACAGACCCGACACTTCGAAAAATGAAGGTATCGGCCAAAGAAAGGCAAGGGCCACGAAGGGCGTGATAATGAAAGACTCCGTAGGCCTCGGGTGCTCTAATACCGACAGGATCGGAAAAGAACAAGAGTTGACCAAGAGAGGTCGGACAAGATAGATGAGCGTGAGGAGCCTGGCATAAGTAAGTGGAAGCAATGCTAGGACTCAGCTGAGGGCCCCCGTGGACGCCAACCCGCGCTCCCAAGTTTAGATCCCCTGGAGCCCCTATTAGTCGCATCTTACGACAGGCAGGGGTTACCGTGGGTGTTATACTACCGCCCCCACGCACAGGGAGAAAAAAGCCTTTAAGTGTACATGCAACTAATACGTTAGAATGCAAACTGACTATAGTCTTCCCTGCACAACGGTTATGCTATGAGTTTTGCCTAAACATAGGAGTACGGTCTATCACAACCCCTAGAATTTCTGTTACTCTCGCTACACTACGAAATAACGGGTTAGACTACACTTCCTAATAATCAAATTTGTTTGCATTCTAAACTGTTACTGCCTAAAGTCTCGAGTCTACACATGAGAAAATCTCTTTAAACACTACAATTTACGAACACAGACGGTTCTTCTCTTTCCCGAGTGTAAACACACGTAGTTAAATCAGTTTTAATCAAGCAGGAGCAGGTCGTCTCAAGGGAGCAATGTATAGTTTATGTGGTTTTCGCCAGTCAGACGATCATTTACATAATACTCTTGTACTGCCTGCGGCTCGCAGCACATTTAACATATTCATTACACCCCGGCGACTGCTAAATTGGACGGCATCTTTTTTCCTTAATTTTTCTAGCTCAGAGTCTTCTTCACGATGTGTCATTGTTGAATTAGCAGCTACAAAATTTGTTCTAATTTACAACACGCACACCCGGGGATACGAACTAGAAGTACTGTTAGTCTGGAAACGAAAATATAAATAAATCAATTCAAATCAAATCACAAATGAAACAAAATCCACAGTTCTCGCCCTTTAGACAAGCAACTCAGTACTGAAAACATATTTGTTATTTATTCCGAAAAATTACAATCCATTTCTTAATCATCATTATCCGGCCGATTAGATTAGCAATTTGCCATTTTCTACCACTACGAGCGCTAATTGGTGTCAATGCAGAGTTCCACTTAAGGCCTACATTCGGTGTGGACATTATTCGGAAAAAAATCAGAATGCCTGAGGGTATTGAACCAAGGCACACTTACGGAAATAATTATGTAAATAAGTTAATTTGGCTAGTATTTGAAAAAAAAGAAAACAAGTAAAGAAACAAGCGATTTTAGGCTGTTTTTCCGGAACTGCATTTAGGCCGGAAGTGTTTTTCAAAATTTGATTATTTTTTTTTTTTACTTTGATAGAACTATCCAGGACTCACAATTTGAAATCTTTCCGGGTCGTTCATCCCTTCAACTTATGGCACAAATGAGGAAATTGCTTAATTTTACGATTTTCGTAGTATGGGGACCCTTAATTTCCCTGCTAGAAAATATTTTCCACAGTAAAAATCAACATGAAGAGAACAAGACCTGCTCAATGCTACACTGCAGCGAAGCGCTGGCAATTTCACGACTGCAAAGGCCGGAAAAACCTAACTGGTTTTAACATTTGCAATCGCTGAAATTATATAATAGCTTCCTCCCGGGAACCTAATTTTTGAAGCAAGAATAATGTTATATTATTTTACGTCCCACTAACTACTTTTGACGGTTTTAAGAGACAGCTAGGTGCCGGAATTTTGTCTCACAGGAGTTTATTTACGTGCCAGTAAATCTACCGACAAGAGACTGACGTATTTCGGCACCTTCAAATACCACCGGACTGAGCCTGGATCGAACCTGCCAATATGGGATCAGAAGACGAGCTCATCAGCCCGAGAATAGAACAAACAACGAGACAGATCAATTTTCTTTTACATTTTCCGATGTACATCCGACAGTAATTATGTCCTTCCGATTAAAGGGTGCTTTATACGAGATAAGTGCTATACATGTTTGTTATACGTCTAATGTGGAATAAGTTCACGAAGTTTGGCGGTGCCGTTCGTTATCTTCCACCCTATACAGTAGTAAAGTGAGATTAAAGTGAATTTTTCAATCACCACTGATCAACAATTAGGGCAGTCTCATAGCTGGCATGTTGCTTTGCTCATCTTTCTTAAATAATTGCAAAGGACTTGGAGTGATTTATCGAGCATCTCCCTTGGTAAATTATTCAATCCCTAACTCCTCTTCCTATAAACGAATATTTGCCCCCATTTGTCGTCTATACTTGTCAACTTTATTTTCATATCGTAAACTTCCCTATTTTTAAAAACACCACTCAAACTTTTTCGTCTACTAATGTCATTCCACGCCATCTCTCCACTGACAGCTCGGAATATATCACTTAGCCGAGAAGCTCGTCTCTTTTCTCCGAAGCTCAAATTTTGCAAAATTTTCGTAACGCTACTCTTTTGTGGGAAATCACCCAGAAAAAAATCGAGCTGATTTTCTTTGGATCTCTTTCCAGTTCTCGAATCAAGTAATCCTGGTGAGGGTCTCATACACTGGTACCATACCCTAGTTGAGGTCTTACCAGAGACTTACATGCCCTCTCCTTCACATCCTTACTACATCCCCTAAATACCCTCATAACAATGTACCCTTCATTTAACCTACATTAAAAGACGAGAGGAAGCGAAGATCAGAAATAATAAAAAAAAGAACAACACACAGAGAAATCAATTGATTAATTCAACGTATCCCAAAGAGGGAGAAAGGAAGAAATACAAATAGAGTCTGCTTAAGGCTTTACGTCACCGTCCGACGGACGAATCACCATCAACAGCTGCATATACCCTCACTCAAAAAGAACATTGTGGAGAGATTTGAAATTTAATCCACGCAATCTACTGATTATAAATTTTATACGACCACCTCACCTAGCCTGCCGGCCTTCTGATGAAGAATTTTTTTTTTCACCAACGGGACTTGAACCGCGTAACCATGGTGTCAAACCATATAGACTCGACCGCCTCCTTTTTTTTTTTGCTATTTTCTTTACGTCGCACCGACACAGATAGGTCTTATGGCGACGATGGGACAGGAAAAGCCTAGGAATAGGAAGGAAGCGGCCGTGGCCTTAAATAAGGTACAGCCCCAGCATTTGGCTGGTAAACAACGGAAAACCAACTTCAGGGCTGCCGACAGTGGGATTCGAACCCACTATCTCCCGGATGCGAGCTCACAGCTGCGCGCCCCTAACCGCACGGCTAACTCACCCGGTGACTTGACCCCTTAATGATCATTGTCACCAGGCGGGCTTTTAAGGAAAACAACTAATAATAATAATAATAATAATAATAATAATAATAATAATAATAATAATAATAATAATTGTAAAAATGTTTCTTTGTAACGAAAGCGCTAATTTATACAAATATACCGAGCTCGATAGCTGCAGTCGCTTAAATGCGGCCAGTATCCAGTATTCGGGAGATAGTAGGTTCGAACCCCACTGTCGGCAGCTCTGAAAATGGTTTTCCGTGGTTTCCCATTTTCACACCAGGCAAATGCTGGGGCTGTACCTTAATTAAGACCACGGCCGCTTCCTTCCCTTTCCTAGTCCTTTCCAATCCCATCGTCGCCATAAGACCTATCTGTGTCGGTGCGACGTAAAGCAACTAGCAAAAAAAAAAAAAATACAAATATTCTATCGATATGTATTTGTTAGGAGGCGTGCGGAAAATGGGGTGCAGAATTTGTTTTTCACACTCACTGCAGGAATAACAAATTTTCACTGGGCATTTCCTCGATGGAAAAAATTGTCTTTCTGCACCTCTGTGTAAAACCTATCTAGTTACCTTGACAACGAAGAATTTCCTGCACTATTCAAAGCGATTTAGAAAAAAAAAGGCCTGGCCAATTTACTTAACGCATGCCGCACAAATTGTTACCAGCGGCTGGTATTTTGTGGTCTCAGTTTAATGTGAGTTTTGTAACGCTCCATTATCGCACGTTAATGCTGTTTAGACTCGTCTCCTTTGTCCACTCTACGGCCGACAACCGCACTAATTAATGGAATGAATAAATGAAATCCAATCGCAAAATGTCAACTTCAAAATTTTACTCCCTGGAAGCTTTAATAAAACGAAGGCCCAGAGTCAAATCCCAGAACGCGCCCATTTTCAACGCAATGAATGCTTTAATAGCTTATTCAAATATGTCTTTCCAATGCCCGAGATGTTAAGCCCTTTAAACATCGCCATCATCATCATCATCATCATCATCATCATCATATGCCTTTCACGTCTGCTTAAAAATTTCGCTAGAATTATGGTTATACATTACCGCAAACGTTAAAAATTATTATTATTATTATTATTATTATTATTATTATTATTATTATTATTATTATTATTATTATTATTATTATTATTATTATTATTATTATTATTAGTGAATGGTTCCTTTCGGAACACACGAAGCTTTATTTATGATTTCGTTTGCGGAGGATCCAGGATGCTTTCATCTGTTCACTAAAGATCCTCTTCCTTTCTTTCGTCCACTTGGTACCTGCTCTTTTTGGTACTTCATTCTCTGGAGTAACTTCCCACTTATCAACTTTATTTCTATATATATATATTTCGATTCAAAATGTCTTCAGGTTGAATTTGTGCGTTCTCCATGTCCGCTTTTGTTTGTTGTATTCAAGGGAAATTCTTCAGTTTATCAACTCTTTCAAGAACTTGGTGGGTTAGTCTGGTTTCTGGAAGCCTCTTAACATGTCCATAAAATTTTAGCCTTCTTTTCCTGAGGTCTGTCGCAATATTAGATAATTTTTCAGTGGATTTCTGAGTTTGGAGGCGGTACCCTTCTTCCGTCTGTCTTGGTCCTAAAATTTTCCTCGTGATTTTTCGCTCTTCTTTTAGGATATTTTCCAACTCGCCCTTTTTATGAAGCGTTAGAGTTTCCCCTGCATATAAAGCCTCAGGTTTGATTACAGTATTGTAATGTTTAATCTTAACGTGGAGAGACATATTATTATTATTATTATTATTATTATTATTATTATTATTATTATTATTATTATTATTATAAAGAAAATGGTTTGGAAAACTTCACTGTAGAAGAAAGAAT
Source organism: Anabrus simplex (assembly GCF_040414725.1). Taxonomy (NCBI): domain Eukaryota; kingdom Metazoa; phylum Arthropoda; class Insecta; order Orthoptera; family Tettigoniidae; genus Anabrus; species Anabrus simplex. Next base: position 57,005,056 of record NC_090274.1, read on the forward strand.
GCACAACTAGGAATATCTATAACAAAAAGTGTTTATCTAAAAACTCAAAATACAACGCAGTAGTCAAACCGCAATTCCCATACGGGAGTGAATGTCTAGTACTGAATAACAAGCTGAATATATTAGAAGTACTGGAAAGAAAAATTGTACAGTAAACAGTCGATCCGCTAAGAACTACAAAAAAGCAAAGCGAAGTCACCTCCGTACAGGCCATGAAGGCCCTTGGAAGGTAAAGGCTTCCACCATTGTTAACCTCGGCACGTGATGGGGTAGAGTGGTTAGCTCTACGCCCTGCCGCCTTTGCCCCCAGGAATTAACCTAGTACTCATTTTTGGTGTAGGCTGAGTGAACATCAGGGCCATATGCACCTCCGAAAGTGGCGCTAAGAACTACAGAACTCTGGAAATCAAGAAGTAATGATGAGATATATAGGGACATAGAAAACATAATAGAAACAATGCGGAAAAGGAGATTACAGGAAGGATGACAACAGGTTAACCAAACAGGTCATTTGGAACAACAAGTCAACAACAACCTGGATTCATGAAGGCAAGAAAAATTTGGAAAGAAACAATATAAGGAAGGATTCCAAGGTCGGAAGGGAAAGAAAAGAGGCTCAAAATGGTTTGAGAAGAGGAAAAGGAGACAGAGAGAAGACGGAGTATTGAAGGAAGAAGAACGAACAATAAAGGATGAAGCATTGGAATTGTCACGTGGTCGCTAGAAGACGCTAACGCAGAAATAATTATAATAATACCTGGTGAGTTGACCGTGCGGTTAGGGGCCAATGGCTGAGAGCTTGCATCCGGAAGATAGTGGGTTCGAACCCCACTGTCGGCAGCCCTCAATATTGGTTTCTAATTTTCACACCAGGAAAATGCTGGGACTGTACCTTAATTAAGACCACGATCCTACCCCACCGTCACCATAAAATCCATCTGTGTCGGTGCGACGGAAAACAAATTGTAAAAAAAAAAGAATAATAATAAATAGGATGTTCCCAAACACATGGGGATTCATCCAGGGGTGCATAGTACACCAAACCCCATAGCGTTACAGCCCTGATGGCGGGCATTGGCCTACCAAGCGACCACGGCTCGGCACAAAGGCTTACAGATTACGAGGTGACATACAGACAGAGCGACGAATCTTCTCAGTGGTTATTCTTAGCTTTCTAGACCTCCATAGCTCTTTTACCATTCTCGTGTAGGCTGAAGAATGGACTTCGATCCAGCCCGCAGATCCAGCTAAGATTAACTGAATTGAACCCAACCCCTCCCAGCAAGTGCCGGTGATCTGAACTTATAACGTCCATCCGATGCTCTACTGACTGAGCTACGATTTTCTGTCTATTGGCTACGTTTTCAGTTATAGGTGTGGTACTATTCCCAGTACAATCGTAGACAGTGATCTGCCGTCTACTTGGGAGAATGTCGCAACCAAGTAACTGAACAACGCCACGAGATTAAAAACTGAGTTATATTTATGTTTCGTAGTTTTAAAGAGGACGAATTAAGACTATATAAAGGAAGATCATGTTAGCCATACTCTGGGATTATGAGATAAAGGGTGCCTTATTTAGAGGCAATAAAATGCATTTATGTTGACTATCAGGCTGCAGTTAAGAGTTCGTGATAGAATGAGATCTTCGTTCAAAGTGCATGCAGTTATGGGGGTTTCGCAAAACTCAAATCTTACTCCCTTCATGTTCCTTGTCTACACAGTTCTTTTACTGAAAGCCATATGATAATGGCTTACAAAGTCGTAAGCAGCCAGACTTGCACACATATATTTGATCTTAATGGCAACCTATGTTTATAACTAGCATTTTTAAAATTAAAATAAAGTGCAGACAGTAATGGGATCGGACTTCCTGGTTGGTCCCCTCCAGTATATCTTCCTTTGATCCTAGAGAATTAACATTGGAATGCCATCTTGTCCACTAGATCTGGTATTCTTTCAACATCACAAAACCATCAACTTTCTTTTTAATTTCTTAGAATAACGTCATTTCGTATTTTGTCCAACCTGGTCGTAGTATTTTCATTTCAGCATCGTTTAGTTTCTCTTCGCCCTTCTTCTTCGTCACCCAATATTCAGGGTCATACAGCATGTAGCATATAGTATTGCAGTTAGAGTTCATGGTAGAATGAGATCTTGGTTCGAAGTACATGTAGTTACAGGGGTTACGCAAGGCCCTAATCTTACTCCCTTATTGATCCTTGTTTACACAGTTCTGAATACTTTGCTTTTCAGATGGAGAGGCACCTTTATATCACAGAGAAACCCTGTTGCTGCCCACCAGTTTGCCTACTTATCCTTCAGCACGTCTCTATCAACATCTTGAACAACTGATCCGGGATATTAGAAGGTATTTGTACTGATAACCCCTTCACTTCAGTACACAGTCCTCTCTGTCTGCCAGAGGAAAACGGAGTATAGGTATTCAGTTTTCTGCCTATTTCACCAAATCGACTTCTATACCAGGTAGGAGGAACATCGTCTTTCACAGAAGACCTGATGACAACTTATAACATGACACCAACACCTGCCACCAAAAGGTTCCAGGGCAAACTACTCCAGAAAGAAAAAAGCAGAAATGGACTCAGAATTCTTTAATACTCCCACCATGAACAATGATGAATGGAAAATAACCAATTTGCAGCTAGTCACCTCTACACCAATTCACGGCTTTCATCGCCGTATGTATAGTAAGAAAGGTTTTCACCAGGTACCCAGTGACTGTGATGGTGAAATCTGGGGCTCCGAATGTTCACGTACCACCTGTTCGATTGCGTACAAAGAACACTACGTTTTTACCATTATGTAAACCTTGTACTGACAGCGTAATTTCTATATTTTCAGATCATACGTACGCATTGTGTTTAATATTAAATATTATTATGTCTGCTTATTTTAAGCCCATTTTTTCCAACCGATCATGCCAGATATAAGGTTTCTCTTGAAGTGCACTCATATTTTACATATACCGCGAGTAAGATAGAAAAAATATCACTCGCAAGACTGAAGTGTTGTGTGTTAGGCAGGAATCTAAGAAAACTAAATGTCATGACAGCATCTAGAACATAAGGTATTTTCAAGTACCGAGGAAGTGTAGGCCTATATTCTCAAAACTGAAGTATTGTAAGAAAATCAACTCTCACAAGGGGAGCTCACCATCTGGTTTTCTAGAAAAAGTCTTCGAATTTTTGAGCGTTTATCCATCAGTAGGTAAAGTAGGTAAGGGTTATTCTGCCCGAAGGCAGGTCCGAACCTCCGCAGAGGTGTTACTGAGCCGGAGTTTACGTGCGGTAGGGTGGCCAGTTCCTTTCCGCTCCTCCATTCCCTTACCCCCTCCCCCCCCCCCCCCAACAGCGCGTGGCAACCCATCCAACTCCTGACCACGCCAAATGTTGCTTAACTTCGGAGATCTCACGGGATCCGGTGTTTCAACACGGCTACGGCAGTAAAAGATATTTTAAACTCGTTCGACCGTTTAAGACAATGGGCATTAATTTGTTCAAAAATTAACGTTTAAAAATCTAGCCTCAAAATTTTGTACTCTTATTCCCGCAAATATTTCCGACTTGTCTCCGTGGCGTACTATCCGCGAAACATTTCGTGACACTTCATATTACGGGCGTGAAGAGTAAGGAGGGAGCTACAGCGGTTCCGGTAATACTGCCAACTGAATGGAAATGAAATCTCACTTGAATCGATAGTATGATCGATCGATATGAATTTTCAAAACTGTCGTTTCCGTGTAGGAGTTCTAGGTTGTTCCTGAGATGTACTTCAATTTTTGCCTATATTTGGACTTTGCTGTATAAATAACAATAGTATTTAAATTGTTGCAATTATAACGCCAGATGTCTCACGGCGATGCATAATCGATTCAAACTTTTTGTGTCAGAGGTTGCCAATACGAATCTCGAAGATAACCGATGTCTACCGAATCAGCACTAGGGAGCCGAAGTGTCACTAAAAGTTTCGCGGACAAGTAGTCACCAGCGCATTGACGTTGCGAAATTAATGTTTCGAGGTCGAACCCGACCTTGGTCAGCACTTGTTTCTTTCTTCTTTTTTCAATAATTTATTTTCTGTGGTCTTTTTTGTTTTGGAGCTATTTGCAAGGTTTTAAATCCTCATCGTCCTTGTCGCTTGAACGTGTCGTATGTTTTATTCGTTGGAATGGCCGGCGACGCTCTAAAACAAAAGATACCACAGCAAATAAATTATTGAAGAAATAAAACACCTCTGTGGTGTAGTGTTTAGTGTGATTAGTTGCCATCCCCGGAGGCCCGGGTTCGATTCCCGGCTCTGTCGGGTTTGGTATGAGGGCTGGAACGGGGTCCACTCAGCCTCGGGAGGTCAACTGAGTAGACGGGGGTTCGATTCCTTCCTCAGCCATCCTCAAAGTGGTTTTCCGTGGTTTCCCACTTCGCCTCCAGGCAAATGCCGGGGTGGTACCTAACGTAAGGCCACGGCCGATTCCTTCCCTCTTCCTTGTATATCCCTTCCAATCCTCCCATCCCACCCGCAAGGCCCCTGTTCAACATAGCAGGTGAGGCCACCTGGGCGATGTACTGGTCCTCCTTCCATTTGTATCCCCCGAACCATTGTCTCACGCTTCAGGACACTGCCTTTGATACGGTAGAGGCGGGATCCCTCACTGAGTCCGAGGGAAAAGCCAACCCTGGAGGGTAAACAGAATAAGAAAGAAAGAAAGAAAGAATGCATCAAGAAAAAATAAAATAAGAGATGCATCAGTAAAAAAAAAATGCTAACCAAGGTCGGGCCTCGAACTCGAAACCTTCATTTCCCGACGTCAATGCGCTAGCGACTACGCCACGGAGACAAGTCGAAAATATTTGCGGGAATAAAACTACAAAAGATTGTGAACAGATTTCAAACGTTAAATTTTGAACGAAGTAAGGCCGACTAGCACATATTTGCGTATGACTTTTTGGATGCATTCTGAGAAACATTTACAGCCATCACTATATTATAAACAAACGTCTGGATCCTGGACGTATCTGATGGAATTCGGGTTTGCCATTAGGAATTCCTCATACTCTCCTCAGTAAGCTCTATATCTGCAGTCTTCCCTAACATGTTCAGAATGAACTGCCGTAGTGCGTCGCAGTCACATGCGGGTGAGGATTGCACTCTCCACTTCAAGAGTGAGTCTCCACATCTTCCAAGTCCTGTTCTCAACCGATTGAGTGTTGCCCATACCTTGCTAGGTAGGTCAAACCCAGGGCCCGTCTCAGAGATGCAAGGTAACAGCTGATATGATTCAGGAGCATTTTGAAGCCATTCTCTTCTCCAGGAATCAATTATGTTAAATCTAGTGGGATTATTCCTAAGTGTGAGAAGAGAATGTCTTGAACGAAATCTGTTGATTCTGAGGTCAAGAATATCAGATTGCAATGGTAATCAAAGGTTTGCTAAGATCTTATTGTATTCCCTATCAATGCACTTTTTGGCAAAAACGCTCGGACAGGTCTAAAATCCTCGAAATTTGAACACTTTTCTGGAAAAACCACATGGCCACCTCCCCTTGTTAGTGTAGCATAGCCGGTGTTCGTAGAGGACACTGAAAGAGACTCTGTTAAGAGCTAAGTAACCCTCAGTGTGACTGAGATTGAATCAAACCACAGTGAACGAGGCATACTGTATCTTTTGATACACAGCCGGCAAATATTCCACGCGCAGTCCTACGATTTGATGAATCTCCTATGCGGTGACCTCAAAAGTAAAATACTCATTTTGTGGGAACCACTTTACAGTTAATGTAACATTTATGGCCCTTCTTTTGTCTGCAAGAAGTTAGAAAGTGAAGCTGTTATGGTGCGTGTATATTATCCAAGATCTGGCTGCGGCCCAATGTCGTGGCCGGAATGAGGGGGTTATTTCGCCGTAGGCTTTATTTTATGTTGGCTTAAGTAGCAAAAATAAAATAAAACAAACCTTTTTATATAAAATAGTAACTTTATATTGGTGCAAACTTCAGAGTAGTTTGGATCGTCTTCAGAGAAGGCATTCCAAGGGCCATTAGCCAGCATAGCAGCGCTACCTGGCATCCTGCCCGTCAACTATGACGAGGGAAATTCCAAATATTAGTACAGACCGTGGTTCAGACGGAAAGATCTACTGCTATGAACAGGGGTTCTAATGTCGTGAGTGGGCTGGAAATGGTCGTACATGATTGAAATGCATTCAAAAGAATGGGATATCGATAGGCAGGCGAACAAAATTCCCATCCTCCAAGAGAAGTGGTAGCCACGATCTCTCTTAATTCAAGAAACACGTAATAACTTGAATAATGAATAGAAATGATCGTTTTTGTAATTTTAAGTCCATATATAATTCCATATTTCAATAAAAATAACTAAACATATATGTACATATTCAATTAATGATTAGTACATGTGAATCCGTTCCCTGGTCATCATATACTAAATAAATTCATATAATAATAATAATAATAATAATAATAATAATAATAATAATAGACCTAATACTGCTCTGTATCTGAAAAATTCCCTGTGTTTTTGTTTTGTATATTATTTTGTCATAATTTTGGGGCGCTGAAAAGGAATATGTTATGTTTTTTTTCGTATTAACTTAACATTTTCCTGGTAGACGGGGCATAAATTTTAGCTTTTAACGCACCTTTTGTGAGTTGGCCGTGCGGTTAGAGGCGCGCGGGTGTGAGCTTGCATCCGGGAGATAGTGGGCTCGAATCCCACTGTCGGCAGCCCTGAAGATGGTTTTCCGTGGTTTCCCATTTTCACACCAGGTAAATGCTGGAGTTGTACCTTAATTAAGGCCACGGCCGCTTCCTTCCAACTCCTAGGCCTTTCCTATCCCATCGTCGCCATAACACCTATCTGTGTCGGTGCGACGTAAAGCAACTAGCAAAATATATTTATATATACCTTTTTGTTATACAGTAAATGTTGTAATTCATAGGCCTACTCTTGCTTACAAGCTGGTTACAAACTGCCGGGAATTTCAAAGAAACAAGTCACTGATCAACACTTCTTCTGTGGACAAAATCAGAAAGACGAATTACTGAGAGTTCACAAAAGAAAACAAGTGCAATCTTTATTAGTAGAAAGCATGGCGTGATGAATTAAACGAATTTGTCTCGTAATTTTCGATGTCTTATTTGTTTTCATAATTAGTGTTTGAGGTCCACAGACACATTCTGGTTTAATGACCGTGTTGTAAGTAGCAGAAGCAGCCTTTCCTATCCCTTCGTCGCCATACGACCTAAAGCAAATTACAACAAGAATTGTTAGAAGAAGAAAATTGACGTCCATTTTTCAAAAAAAAATGTAAAATGATGACGAATAACTTAAACATATTGCCTTTTATCGGCCCGAAATTATTACAAAATGATATTCAAAACAAAAACATCGGGAAAAGAATTCAGATACAGATGAGTATTATTACACAAATGTATTTAGTAAATGATGACACGTGTCTAATAGGAAATCTTTTTTTTTTTCGCACCGACACAGATAGGTCTTTGGCGACGATGGGATAGGAAAGGCCTAGGAACTGGAAGGAAGCGGCCGTGGCCTTAATTAAGGTACAGCCCCGGCATTTGCCTGGTGTGAAAATGGGAAACCACGGAAAACCATCTTCAAGGCTGCCGACAGTGGGGGTCGAACCCACTATCTCCCTATTACTGGATACTGGCCGCACTTAAGCGACTGCAGCTATCGAGCTCGGTAGGGAATCTTTATAAAGTTGCTTATGAGGGCCGATTGCATGTAAAGTACGTAATAAATCCAATTCAGGCTCACAGACACCGGGACAAGACTATAACTGTTCCCACGCAACTCTGTTTGCCAGCGCGGCAACTGGTGTCATCTTAAGGGCTGCTTCACATCTGACCAGTCTCCAAGTATTATGTTACAATGTCCGTCCATCTGTACAGTTTGACGTCCAATAATATTCCATTCAAATGCCGCCTTAGAATATGCATATCCGATGCAATCAACAAGTGCAACGATATTCATTTTTAGAGTTCAGAGACCTATCTCCAGTTTTACTAGGTCGAGCTACCTTCTCCACTGTTACCAAAAATATCGTTGGTTTTAAGGCAAGCAAGATTCTTCTTGACACCAGCCAAATGCTATTCACAACCCAGTTGAAGGAGATACAACAATTTGCAATTAATTGTCGTATTCATTTTAAACCAAATCAATGAAGTTATAAAGGGTAAGGGTCTCGGTGACTTCGAGAAAAAAATCATTCCTGTAGAAAGCAAGCTTTGCTGTAACTTTTGAGTTGTAGAAGGCTAGTTCTGGAAAAACTCTCAAACTTGTACAGATTATTACAGCAAAAAAACCAAACAAACAAACAAACAAGTCCGCCTCAGTCGTGTAGTGCTTAGTATATGATTACCTGCCATTCCCGGAGACCCGGGTTCGATTCCAGACTCTGCCACAAAATTTGAAAAGTGGTACGAGGGCTGGAACGGGGTCCACTCAGCCTCAGGAGGTCAACCGAGTAGAGGGGGCTTCGATTCCTACCTCAGCCATCCTGGAAGTGGTTTTCCGTGGTTTCCCACTTCTCCTCCAGGCAAATGCCGGGATGGTACCTATCTTACGGCCTGGACCGCTTTCTTTCCTCTTCCTTGTCTATCCCCTCCGATCTTCCCATCCCCCCACAAACCCCCTGTTCAGCATAGCAGGTGAGGCCACCTGGGCGAGGTACTGGTCCTCCTCCCCAGTTGTATCTCCGACCCAATGCCTCACGCTCCAGGACACTGTCCTTGAGGCGGTACCGAGCTCGATAGCTGCAGTCGCTTAAGTGCTGCCAGTATCCAGTATTCGGGAGATAGTAGGTTCGAATCCCACTGTCGGCAGCCCTGAAGATGGTTTTCCGTAGTTTCCCATTTTCACACCAGGCAAATGCTGGGACTGTTCCTTAATTAAGGCCACGGCCGCTTCCTTCCCACTCCTAGCCCTTCCCTGTCCCATCGTCGCCATAAGACCTATCTGTGTCGGTGCGACGTACAGCAAATAGCAAAAAAAAAAAAACCTTGAGGCGGTAGAGGTGGGATCCCTCGCCGAGTCCCAGGGAAAAGCCAACCCTGGAGGGTAAACAGATTAGGAAAGAAAGACAGAAAAGACAAGATTTGCAAAAACAGGTTGCACCATCGTATAAATATGTATCAATAAAAATGTAAATTTCTTTTTTCCTTATTTTTTCAGAAAACAAACTTTCTAAAAATGGCCCTCAATTTGCTTTACGTCGCACCGACACAGATGGGAAAGGGCTAGCACTGGGAAGGAAGCAACCTTAATGGGGTTCGAACCAACTATCTCCCGAATGCATGCTGATAGATGGTTCATATTAAGCAAGTATTTTACTCTAGTTCGTATTAAAAGTTAGCCCTGCAGTGAAGGGGTAAGTACCCGCCTCTTACCCGGAGGCTCCGTGTTCGATTCGCGGCCAGGTCAGGGATTTTTACCTGGATCTGAGGGCTGGTTCCAGGTCCACTCAGTCTACGTGATTACAACTGAGGAGCTATCTAACAGTGAGATGGCGGCCCCTGTCTAGAAAGTGGGCTATTGCGCCATGAGTTTAATGATAATAAGTGAAATGATAGAATTTTACGAACAGTGATCCCTTGTTGGACTTATTATTCCGACATTTACGCAGTTGAAAAATCCCCCGTAAAATTTGAGATTTATTAGAAATAATTGTGTTTCTTATATATGTGTTATTGCATAAGAATATACCTTCGGAAGGACATTTCATTAAAGTTTGTAGCAAAATTACAACACAATATACATTTAAATATCGCGGAAAATGCTTGGTTAACAGAGACATGTACATTAATATGGTCTGGTAGTGAGAGTGATAAAAAGTGATCAATATTTGGAAATTGTGGAGCAAATAGTTTCTCAGATGTCATCATCATCTTCTTCTTCTTCTACTTCTTCTACTTCTTCTTTCTCTTCTTCTTCCACATCTGTAGGGTCGCGGGTGCGATCTGTCGGTCGATCGGTCGGTTAGTGTATTGTAAATATGCATATATATACAGACTCTAAGTTTAGTTTAACTTGGTTATTTTTTAGGAAATCAGGTGTATTTGTTACATATTTTTTATTGAATCATCTGTAATTCGGCAAATAACCTGTTGAGGATAAATAAATCAATCATTCACCATTGCGTGTTTCTGTGGTGGTTGGTAGAGCAGTACGTTGTCTGAGTGAGACAAATACAAACACCCAGCCCCCGAGCCAGAAGAATTACTAAAACGCGATTAAAATTCCCGACTCGGCCGGGAATCGAACTCAGGACCCTCCGAACCGGAGGCCTCAACTAGTCAGCCAATGGGTCGAACAAATATTCTCAGATAGGAACCCTTTAAAACAAGTACGGTCCATGTCCAGATGGCCGTAAAGTCTTGTGAATGCGGCAGGGCAGTACTGCACAGTTACCATGTTCTCAATGAGGGTAACAATGGAGGAGTGTAGGCCGTCGGCTCCCATGTGGGGTAATTGGGGATGAAATTGGATGTGACGGGGCGTCGCTCTGGCAGCGAGGCGCCACGACGCTCCCGGGCAACTCGCCAACAAGTAGTTATTGTCATATCGCTACACTGAACTTGTCATTAGGGAGAGAAAGTGTTCCGATTATTGCAGTGCACCTCGCAGATTAGGTTCAGCAGAAAAATATGCACTTTGTTCTCGAGTATCCATTAACATACAACCAGTGTGTCATACAACCCCATGGGGTATGTCGCCAAGTTTCTCCCAGGTAATCCATCCTCCTCACACCTACAGCTGGTTCATACACACGGCTACATCCACCGAGTTCATTCCTGACGTCAGGTGATATCAGTACACCTCGATCGCAAAGAGAGCTGTAAGAAGAAACTTCACACAAAGAGAAAGAAAAGTCGTAGTTGCGTGATCCTCACTGGTCAATTCGTTAGGAAAATAAGAAGAAGAAGAAGAAGAAGAAGAAGAAAGATGGAAACTGCGTTTAGATTATGTCAGAACACCTACAAATCTAAGTCGCTCTCCTACCAGGCCAAATTCAAGCACTACAGCACGATAGTCAAATCTGAATGTTTATACGCAGCTGAGACAATAGCCACGAAGGGACTCTCAGATTTGGAAATCAAAGAAAGGAGGTTCCTTAGAAAGATTCTTGGACCCATGAAATCATCAGACAAGTTTATGTTTCGCATGAGACCAAACCGAGAACTATACCAACAATTTGAAAACATGACCACCACGATGAAAAAGAGGAGATTGACGTTCTACAGACATATTAAAAGGTCGGGATCGGAGAGACTCGCCAACAGGATCCTCACCTTCCAGGAGAACAGGAAGACACAAGTCCCATGGGTTAAAGAAGTCCGCCGAGATTTAGAAAAATGTGGGAAAGAACAGAAAAATCTTCAGGCAGAGAGTTGTGGAGGTGAAGGACCTAGCTGATGAGAAAACGAGGAAGAATGGTGCATTCTCGGCAGAAGAACGAGCACGAGCAAGCCAACGGATGAAGAAATACTGGCGAAAGAGGAAGGAGAAAGAACTTGAGAAAGCAATGGAAGTTGTGTAATCGCAGCCCATAGATGGCTGAAACGAAAATAATAATAATAATAATAATAATAATAATAATAATAATAATAATAATAATAATAATAATAATAATAATAATAATAATAATAATGGGCAAATCAACCGACCACCACACTTCAAGTACTTGGGAGAAATACTTGAACCAACGGGAAGCGAGAAGGCTGCCCAGAAAATTCGCTTACAAAAATTTCGGAAAGCCTACGGTAGGGTTCACAACATATGCAATAAAAAGTGCTTGTCCCGCCATGCAAAGATTGGACACTATAATACAGTAATCAAGCCCGAAGTCAGCGACACCCTTACACTAAACGGGAAAGGTGACCTAGAAAACATTTTAAAAGAAGGTTATAGACTGAGGTCACGCAAAGTGACAGAAGAGCTTTCCAACATTGCAGCAGACATCCTCAAAAGACATCTGAAATTTATGGGCACGTCCGCAGAATGCCGGCAAGTAGACTGACACACAAGATTCTCGACCTACATAGAACATCTAAAAAATATTCCATGGGTACTGGAAGTGAAGAAGGATCTGGAAAAAGCCCAGCTGAACTCAAATGACACCGCGGACAGAACCCTCTATAGGAAAAAATGAATGGGTGGAAAGTGCAACCAGAGAACGAAGTGAAAAAGAAGAATGGAACAAAACGGACAGAAGAAAAAGAAAAAGGATCCACGAAGAAAGGATGAGAGCTGTTTGGCAACTCAGAAAGCAGAATCATTAGAGCTTTGCGTGATCCATACGCAAATAATAATAATAATAATAATAATAATAATAATAATAATAATAATAATAATAATAATAATAATAATAATAATAATTTCTGAGTAACCGTGCGCACGCACTTTGATTCCGTGTCATTTAGGTTGCCTGCGAATCAATTACGACTTTTCGTTTCACTCTACCAGTTGAGAGAGTAAACCAGATCTATCTTGGGCGACTTATGGCTGAGTTTTAATTAATTTTGTCGGGTAAACATCAAATGTGTCATCAGAGATTTTTACACGCCAACATTACTTTACCACTAGTCCACAGAGAGAGCGCGGTGTGTTAAGATAAGCAGGAACACTCAGTCCCCAAGCTACTAAAATCCTCGGGTTGCTCTAGTATCGAACCTGGAGTCTTCTGAACGGAAGGCCACTGCACTGCTAACACGCCATAAGCTTACTGCCGTAAAATCTGCGCCTCAAGTTACCGGAGTGGAATGCCACGTGTTGTGAAGAGTGTCTCCTTAATTTGTGTTTCAAGTGAGAACCGGAGAAGGCTCTTCATTTCCATGTGTCGTCCTTGCGTCCTCACATGCATACATATGGAGAGCTTCAGCTCTATTTACACAGCACTGCGTCGTGGACTGAGTTCAGTAGGCTATGGACCTGGAACTGAACGCCATGACTTCACTCAACAGGCCTAGCGTCCTAATTTAATTCAGGAGGCCAAGGACATGAACGTCCATGGATATGAATATCAAGTCAGGAAACCATTAACATCTTTACTGAGCTCAAGAGGCGGTGAACATGAACATCGATACTGAATTCAGGAGGCTGTTGACATGACCATCAATACTGAATTCAGGAGGCTGTGGACATGACCATCAATACTGAATTCAGTAGGCTGTGGCCATGACCATCAATACTGAATTCAGGAGGCTGTGGGCATGACCATAAATACTGAATTCAGGAGGCTATGGACATGACCATCAATACTGAATTCAGTAGGCTGTGGCCATGACCATCAATACTGAATTCAGGAGGCTGTGGCCATGACCATCAATACTGAATTCAGGAGGCTATGGACATGACCATCAATACTGAATTCAGTAGGCTGTGGCCATGACCATCAATACTGAATTCAGGAGGCTGTGGACATGACCATCAATACTGAATTCAGTAGGCTGTGGACATGACCATCAATACTGAATTCAGTAGGCTGTGGCCATGACCATCAATACTGAATTCAGGAGGCTATGGACATGACCATCAATACTGAATTCAGGAGGCTGTGGGCATGACCATCAATAATGAATTCAGTAGGCTGTGGACATGACCATCAATACTGAATTCAGGAGGCTGTGGACATGACCATAAGTACTGAATTCAGTAAACTGTGGGGATGACCATCAATACTGAATTCAGTAAACTGTGGGGATGACCATCAATACTGAATTCAGGAGGCTGTGGACATGAGCATAAATACTGAATTCAGGAGGCTGTGGACATGAGCATAAATACTGAATTCAGTAGGCTGTGGGGTTGACCATAAATACTGAATTCAGGAGGCTGTGGACATGACCATAAATACTGAATTCAGTAAACTGTGGGATGACCATTAATACTGAATTCAGTAAACTGTGGGGATGACCATCAATACTGAATTCAGTAAACTGTGGACATGACCATAAATACTGGATTCAGTAGGCTGTGGGGATGACCATAAATACTGAATTCAGTAAACTGTGGGGATGACGATCAATACTGAATTCAGGAGGCTATGGACATGACCATCAATACTGAATTCAGGAGGCTATGGACATGACCATCAATACTGAATTCAGAAGGCTGTGGGCATGAACATCAATAATGAATTCAGTAGGCTGTGGACATGACCATCAATACTGAATTCAGGAGGCTGTGGACATGACCATAAATACTGGATTCAGTAGGCTGTGGGGATGACCATAAATACTGAATTCTGGAAGCTGTGGGGATGACCATAAATACTGAATTCAGTGGGCTGTGGGGTTGACCATAAATACTGAATTCAGGAGGCTGTGGACATGACCATAAATACTGAATTCAGTAAAATGTGGGGATGACCATCAATACTGAATTCAGTAAACTGTGGGGATGACCATCAATACTGAATTCAGGAGGCTGTGGACATGACCATAAATACTGAATTCAGTAGGCTGTGGGGTTGACCATCAATACTGAATTCAGGAGGCTGTGGGCATGACCATAAATACTGAATTCAGTAGGCTATGGACATGACCATCAATACTGAATTCAATAGGCTGTGGACATGACCATCAATACTGAATTCAGGAGGCTGTGGACATGACCATCGATACTGAATTCAGGAGGCTGTGGGCATGACCATCAATAATGAATTCAGTAGGCTGTGGACATGACCATCAATACTGAATTCAGGAGGCTATGGACATGACCATCAATACTGAATTCAGGAGGCTATGGACATGACCATCAATACTGAATTCAGGAGGCTGTGGGCATGACCATAAATACTGAATTCAGTAGGCTGTGGGGATGACCATCAATACTGAATTCAGTAAACTGTGGGGATGACCATCAATACTGAATTCAGTAAACTGTGGGGATGACCATCAATACTGAATTCAGGAGGCTGTGGGCATGACCATAAATACTGGATTCAGTAGGCTGTGGGGATGACCATAAATACTGAATTCAGTAGGCTGTGGGGTTGACCATAAATACTGAATTCAGGAGGCTGTGGACATGACAATAAATACTGAATTCAGTAAACTGTGGGGATGACCATCAATACTGAATTCAGTAAACTGTGGGGATGACCATCAATACTGAATTCAGGAGGCTGTGGACATGACCATTAATACTGAATTCAGGAGGCTGTGGACATGACCATAAATACTGAATTCAGGAGGCTGTGGACATGACCATAAATACTGAATTCGGTAAACTGTGGGGATGACCATAAATACTGAATTCAGTAGGCTATGGACATGACCATTAATACTGAATTCAGGAGGCTATGAATATGAACACCAATTCTAAACCCAGGAGACTGTAGTCGCGGCCACCATCTCATTTCAGGAGGCCATGAATAGGCCTACTCAATTCAGGTCACTGACACCAATACTCGATGGAAGGCGCCCTAGACAGCAAGCATTTAAATCAGGAAACCAATGACATCAATAGTCAATTCTGAAGGCCAAAGTATTAAAAAAACTCAATTCCGAATTACGCTGCGCATGCACATAATTGTAAAATACTTTGAAGATGGAGGATAACAGCAAGTGAGATGGGCGAAGAAATGGGAAATTTCTTCCATGAAAATGTATAGTTCGATTCCCTCGATTCGAAATTAATTCACTGGTCAGCATTTTGGTCTTAGAGCTGAGGATTTTGGGTTTCATTTCCGGGCGAACAGTGGGATTTTAAACAGGTGTTGATAATATTTGTGGCTTTAGAGCAGGGTGTTTGTTATGCCCTTAATATTTCTGTAGCTCACACTAATGTACTTCTCTCGCTGGAGGGTTTACAGGGTTGTAATCAGCACAAGACTTGACTGTACTTCACCGAGTAGTCAACATTTAAATCATGAAACTTGGAAGGCTGTCTGGTGTCGGGGAACAGCCTGTCTCCAAAAGAGGAGACAACCAGCTGTGACGTAATGAACCAGATCGAGCGCCATTTCCATGCCAATTAACTTTCTCGAACAGGAACTGAGGAGAGCAGTTTCAAAAGAAAAATTAACCACCATACTTTGGTTTCAGATCGAACCCGTGACTCTTACTCTAGATGACCAACGTGCTACCCTCTGTTCCTCTGTTCTGCTGCGAGCTCACTCACACGATTATGAGTCAGTGAATACTGCTGCCAACTTCACAGCCTTGGTTCCCTGCTAGAGATGTGAGTCATCTCGACACACAGTAATTCACTTCCTAAAGGTATTAATTTTATTTCTCAAATTCGAGAGCAAGTCCGCCTCTGTGGTGTAGTGGTTAGCGTGATTAGCTGCTACCCCCCGAAGGTCCGGGTTCGATTCCCGGCTCTGCCACGAAAATTTGAAAAGTGGTACGAGGGCTGTAACGGGGTCCACTCAGCCTCGGGAGGTCAACTGAGTAGAGGTGGGTTCGATTCCCACCTCAGCCATCCTCGAAGTGGTTTTCGTGGTTTCCCACTTCTCCTCCAGGCGAATGCCGGGATGGTACCTAACTTAAGGCCACGACCGCTTTCTTCCTTCTTCCTTGTCTATCGCTTCCAATCTTCCCATCCCTCCACAAGGCCCCTGTTCAGCATAACAGGTGAGGCCACCTGGGCGAGGTACTGGTCATTCTCCCCAGTTGTATCCCCCGACCAAGAGTCTGAAGTTCCAGGACACTGCCCTTGAGGCGGTAGAGGTGGGATCCCTCCCTGAGTCCGAAGGAAAAGCCGAACCTGGAGGTTAAACAGATGATGATGATGATGATGATGAAATTCGAGAGCAGCTAGACCAGAGAATTCGGAGAAACCAAATTAGATGTGACTGTCGATGGGATAGATTTAAATGAGTACTGATGAAGGCTAACCGCACAACGGAGCAAACTAAGCCATCAGTTGTTCGGCCCCGCGGTGTAGGGCGCAACGCGTCCGCCTGTCACCCGGCGGTCCCGGGCTCGATTCCCGGCCGGGTCGGTTTTTTTTATTGTAAATGATAAATATCCCTGGCCTGGAGACTGGGTGTTTGTGTCGTCCTTAACGTTCCTTTCCTCACATTCAACACTTTACACTTCCGCTATTTACATAATATATATGGTGCAAGTAAGGGGAAAATATCTTCATAGGTCGACGCCCCGAACAAATAGGGAAAAAAAAACCACTAGTCAGTAATGGCAAGCTCAATGTCATCAGAACTCAGAGCGCAAACGTAGAAAATTCAGGGTAGATAACGTAACAGATTCACCGAGTACATCGAAAGCACAGCAGTGCAGCGACCACATCACAATGTCCGAATGTAGAACCTTACTCTCCCCCGAATGAAATGCGATCATACGCTAAAATAGCCATTCTCAAACTGTGGTCCGCAAACACCTGGAGGGCCGCGACGACCATCCAAGAGGTCTGCAATAATAATGTAAGTTGTATTTCTTTCTTTCTTTCTTTCTTTCTTTCTTTCTTTCTTTCTTTCTTTCTTTCTTTCTTTCTTTCCCTCTACCGCAAGGGCAGTGTCCCCTGGAACGTGAGACATTGGGTCGGGGATACAACTGGGGAGGATGACCAGTACCTCGCCCAGGAGGCCTCACCTGCTGTGCTGAACAGGGGCCTTGCTGGGGGATGGGAAGATTGGACGGGATAGACAAGGAAGAGGGAAGTAAGTGGCCGTGGCCTTATATCAGGTACCATCCCGGCATTTGCCTACAGAAGTGGGAAACCACGGAAAACCACTTCCAGGATGGCTAAGGTGGGAATCGAACCTACCTGTACTCAGTTGACCTCCTGAGGCTGAGTGGACCCCGTTCCAGCCCTCGTACCACTTTTCAAATTTCGTGGCAGAGCCGGGAATCAAACCCGGGTGGCAGTTAATCAAGCAATATTGATTACATCCCTCTATATACGGTTGGCATCAGGAAGGGCATCCAGCCGTAAAACAGGGTCAAATCCACATGTGCGACACAGTTCGCACCCGCGACCCCACAGGTGTGGGGAAAAACGGTAGCAAAGGAAGATTATTGTAGTGGATCCCATGATTCCCCTAATTATTCTGCGCTCTTTTCTCTCCAGTTCTTCTAAGCGTTCTTGAATGGCATAAAGGATGGGGTTTCGACTGCATACATATCCACTCGTTTCATAGTGACGTATCTTAATGTTTTGGAAAAGGCTATTTGGTAGGCTATTTCAAGTTTGCGTATTAGTTCCCTAAGTGCTTCTTTGCCCAGTCCATTTTTCATGAAGATCTCACCCAGATACTTACATTTTTCTACTTGCCTGATGTCCCCGTATTTCGTCCGAAATTTTGGCGGTGAGTCTTTGATGTTACTCATTACTGCTGGGTTTTTTTTCAAACAATATCTGCAGGCCAGTTTGTTCGACGATTTCCTGTAACAGTTCGATTTTAATCCTAGTGATTATTATTATTATTATTATTATTATTATTATTATTATTATTATTATTATTATTGGAGCCTCCGTGACTCAGACGGCAGCGCGTCGGCCTCTTACCGCTGGATACCGTGGTTCAAATCCCGGTCACTCCATGTGTGATTTGTGCTGGAGAAAGCGGAGGCGGGACAGGTTTTTCTACGGGTACTCCGGTTTTCCCTGTCATCTTTCATTCCAGCAACACTCTCCATTCTCATTTCATAGCATCTATCAGTCATTACTAAATCACTTTGGGAGTGGCGACCCCATCGTACTAATAGCATGTATATAATTCATTCATTACATCCCTGACCCGGTCAATGACTGGAAAACAGGTAGTAGGTTTTTATTATTATTAGTATTATTATTATTATTATTATTATTATTATTATTATTATTATTATTATTATTATTATTATTATTATTATTATTATTATTATTTGCATATCGACCCTGTTGGATCACGCATTACATTTATGATTCGCCTTTCCAACAGAGCATATTGCACTGTGTGCCTGTTTTCTTTCCTCTGACCACTCAGTCCCCGATCTCTTAGGGACTTCATTCTCTGGCTCTACTACCCACCTATTTATCTTCTGACGGTAAATGTTTCTGTCCAGTATTTCTGATGTTTCTATCTGGGCCTTTTCCAGATCATTTTTAACATCTTGTATCCATGGTACGTTCTTCAGTTTCTCAGTATATGTCAAAATCTTGTGGGTTAGCCTTGAAGACGATAGTCTGTGAACGTGTCCATAGAATTCCAGTCTTCGTTTCCTGACGTCTGCAGCAAGGTTGGACAGTCTTTCCGTAGCTTTGCGTGATTTGAGCCTATACCCTTTTTTTTTCTCTCTGGGCCCAGAATTTTCCTCAAGGTCTTCCTTTCCTCCTTCATGATGTTTTCCAGATCACCTTTATTATTAAGCACCAAGATTTCACTTGCATACAGCACTTCAGGTTTAATCACCGTATTATAATGTTTGACAAGCATTTCTTGTTGTAGATGTCGCGGGTTCCACAATATGTTCTTTTCAGCTTTTGTAATCGAACTTTCTGTGCTTCCTTTTTATTCATCGTTAGGGCCACTGAGACGCGCGAGATCTCAACTGTTTGTCGTCTTGCGGGCCCACCAGTTTTCATCGAGTTGAGCCTTCTTCTTGATGAATCTGTCTACGTTTGTGTTTGAATGGTGCTCAGAGTTGAATGTTTCTGTGGTTCCATACTTTAGAAGATCTTTATCGATCTCCACCAACCACGGAGAAGCCGGGCTGAGTGGCTCAGACGGTTAAGGCGCTGGCCTTCTAACCCCAACTTGGCAGGTTCGATCCTGGCTCAGTCCGGTGGTATTTGAAGGTGCTCAAATACGACAGCCTCGTGTCGGTAGATTTACTGGCACGTAAAAGAACTCCTGCGGGACTAAATTCCGGCACCTCGGCGTCTCCGAAGACCGTAAAAGTAGTTAGTGGGACGTAAAACAAATAACATTATTATTATTATTACAACCACGGAGAAATCGTCTTGAGACTTCTGAAGTAGGATAACAGACGTTTACAGATTCTTTCAGCTGACAATCTGAGGAGGTGAACGTAAAAGTTTATCCTTCTTTTTTCGGATTACGCTTGATATAAATTCGGTTTGGGTGTTTATTTCTAATTTGCTGCGAAGTCTGTAAACTCCATCGTTGAGGTTGGGACCAAGAAACTTTCGGATAATCCTCATTTCCTTAACTGCCTATTTTTCAAACAGGCTATGTGTTCGAAATATTAGACATTGCTGCATATAATGCCTCATGTCTAAATACAGTCTACCGAGCTCGATAGCTGCAGTCGCTTAAGTGCGGCCAGTATCCAGTATTCGGGAGATAGTAGGTTCGAACCCCACTGTCGGCAGCCCTGAAAATGGTTTCCCATTTTCACACGAGGCAAATGCTGGGGCTGTACCATAATTAAGGCCACGGCCGCTTCCTTCCCACTCCTAGCCCTTTCCTGTCCCATCGTCGCCGTAAGACCTATCTGTGTCGGTGCGACGTAAAACTAGCAAAAATAATAATTACAGTCTGATAATCTATTATTATTATTATTATTATTATTATTATTATTATTATTATTATTATTATTATTATTATTACACGAACACAGAGCCAACTATGAGCTACACGACTTTTTCTCATTCTCAGACTTACATCTTTTCATTTACATGCTCTCTAAAGATTTTCAAACTTAGGCTGCTTCTACAAAATCACTGATGAGTAAGATGACAATACATCAACACAGTCTACCTAGATCACAATCCAGAGGAACAGGTTCAGGCGCTAAATTGTTACAGTTTATATCCCGTGAGTAACGGAATGAGGTCAGTATGCGACATTAACGATTTGTGGGGGACGTTTATCTTGAGAAATGTGGGAGACACTTTCTTGTTAAATTATGAAGTCGTAAAAGAAAGCTATGTCTGCTGTGGTTACAAATCAAAGGCGAACTGTTCTTGGCCATCCTTGGCCTATTTCACGTGCGTGGAAGATAAAAATAATACTGCATTTCTGCGAGATACTAGATAATGTCCTAATATATATGGAGGATATTTCATAACACAGAACAGTAGACACTATGGCGTTGAAGTCGAGACGGATTCATTCCCTCATCACCACTGAAATGTCCGCTCCATTCACAGAAGCTAAGAATAAACCACTCTACCACCTCAAGAAACCAATGAATGTTCTCAAACTGAGAGCCGTTTCCTGAGTAGCTAATGTTTGCTTTCTTGGCCACAATGGGCAATTTTGTCTATACGTGGGGTGGTATCATAAACCAATCATTCCAAACAACTCTTCGGCGGCACAGTCTTTTCTCGGCAAAGAAATTTCATTTTTATTATGAAGGCACAGGCAAGTACGGTACAATTTTAGCATTGGCCTCCACACTTTCCGGATCTTAACACAACTGATCCCTTCTACAGCGACACTATGAAAAAAGCCAATATTACGCCACAATTGAAGAGTTTATTTTCTTTTAAGGATAGGCAAAAATGGTTACCTCCAAATGACAAAAATACTTTGCATTACACATGACAAAACCCACAAAACATGTGTGTATCACATGAGTTTGTCCTAAAGACTAAATAATTATTGACAATGTTAACCATTTTCTTCAGCTAATCTCATAATTTTTAATGTTTAAAAAGACTAAGCGTTCAGGCAGCTTATTCACCTTTAAGGGTCCCAAACGTACGTTTCCCTCTGACTTGCTCCACATTTTATTTCGCTACATGGTCCTCTTAAGAAAGTGTGATAGAAAGATGTGTTAACCAAAGGTATCAGTTATAAGCTTCCCAAATGTGACCTCCATCAGACAAGCAGTTTATACGTGAAAACAAACTTTCAGATTTATTACTGCTCCCATTTTTTTCCCTTCAATCACGGTTCTCGCAGGAATCCTTTGAGATAGATAATGCCTTTATTTGTGATGAATTAAAGTAGTGGCCCTGAGATTCCGGCCTTACAGCCTATGTTGCCCAAATGATATTATCGTTCAAATGGCGAAAGAAATTTCAAAATCGGTACAGTAGTTTCTGAGATTTACCGTTACATACAAACAAACTCACAGACTCTCTCTTCATATATAAGCGCAGTATATCTTCATACAGGGAGTATAATTTAAGACTTCATAGCGCAGTACCGAGGCAAAGGAGCGATAAGAAGAGGTAACATCGAGCGCAGTGGCCGCACTGGCCAGCGGACGTAGTTGTCTCAAACGTTTGTAAAAACTAAATGAAACTGAACTCACCAGCTATATACATGCTCAAAATAAAAATAAATTAAAATAAATTAAATTAAATTAAATATTAAATAAAATAAAAATAAAAAATAAAATTAAAATTTAAAATTTAAAATTTAAAATTTAAAAATTAAAAATTAAATTAAAATTAAAAATAAAAATAAAAATAAAAATAAAAAATAAATAAAAATAAAAATAAAAATAAAAATAAAAATAAAAATAAAAATAAAAATAAAAATAAAAATAAATAAATAAATAAAATAAATAAAATAAAATAAAATAAATAAATAAATAAATAAATAAATAAATAAATAAATAAATAAATAAATAAATAAATAAATATACATCCATTCATTGCTAAATGAATCTGAACTTTCAACTCAATGAGCCCGGTAAGATCGTAAATGAAATTCTTCTACTTTCCGATGAGGCCTGCTAAGGGCCATGTGCCGATTTCAATTCAATTCGTCATACTTTGTTGTTTTCTCTTCTGTTCCTTCCAAAAATTCTTTCAACCTTTCACTATGCTGTTTCTTTCTCTTCTCGGACCACTTCACACCAGACTTCTTGTTCAATCTTCCTTGGAATCCTTCCATACTTACTCCCCTCTCTCTAAAAATCTCTGTCCGTAGTTTTCTTCTCTTATGTTATGTCTTTCTAAATCTTTCTCTACTTCTTGAATTCAGCTAGTTGTTATCCTTTTATCCCAAAGGTAGTTGAAAATCCTCTTTGTTAATCTGGAATCATCCATTCTGCAAATATGTCCAAAAATTTTAATCTTCTTTTTTCTATTTTTTTCTTAAGGTTTCTGTTATGTTTTCTATGTTCCTGTATATTTCATCATTAGATCTTAATTTCCATACTTCTGTTGTTTGCACAGGGCCTAAGATTTTTCTCATGATTCTCCTTTCTAGTACCTCAAGTTTATCTAATCTATAGTTTAGTACCAGGCATTCACTTGCATACAGGCATTCCGGCTTAACCACTCCTATTATTATTACTTTGCATTACGTGCTGACGATTGTGAAATACCAATTTCCCAAGCTACTCTCCGACGTGACTTCCGTGGACTCACTTGCGGTCTTTTCTGTGTATCTTCTAACCTCTCCTGAGTGAGAGCTGTTCTCCTTCGCTGTTTTTTCTTATTAACTTAGTTACGGAACCAATACTAAGCCACTTGTGAACGAGTTATCACAGCACGTAACATTTTGATGGTAGGTAGAACTGGGAAACCGTCTACGAAATTTTTGAAGGCACATTTTAACTGGTTTCTCCTTCTTGTGCAAATAACACACAAACAAATATATCCTCTGCGTAGCAGTGTACTTTACTTCCGCGATAATGACCTGAAAACACACCTTTAAAGTCCAATAGTTACTAGCGAACTGCTGCGTCAGCTGTCAACACTTCGTATCACACAAGCCATATAGCGCTCGCTTGGGGGTTCCTGTGGCCTGTGAGCAGAAATGCGAAGTCTTAAATTATATTCCCTGTTTATTATTATTGTTGTTATTATATTCGTTTTCGGCCATTTGAGACCACGTTAAGCAACAATCATGCATTACTGGAAGCTTTCTTTGCAGCCCAAAATCTTTGGATTCTTTCTCTGGCAGCCTGTCTTCTTTCCTCTGTCCATCGCCCTATTTATTTTCTGTTCTCTGAAGCTGTCGATCACTGATCTGTACTTTGTTCGGATGTCTTCCCGATTTAATCCAGACTGCTCAAGATCCTTTCTTACCTCGCTGAACCATTTGTCGGAATCTTTAGGTCTACTCTCAAATGTTTTAAAAATCTGTTTTGTCAGCCTCTTCTCGTCCATTCTCAACAGTTGTCCATAAAATTTGCGTCTTCTTTTCTTCATCGGCTCAATCTTTCACTTTCTCCGTGTAATTCTCCCCTTCCTCGTAACCTATAATGGTCATCCACGATTTTTGGACCCAATATCTTGCGGAGGATCTTCCTCTCAAATTTCTCGGGTTCTCTTAGTCCCTAGATTCCTGTCATTCAGAGGCATTCACTAGCATACAGACACTCTGTTTTGATTACTGTATTATAAAGTTTTAGTTTAGCTCGCCTTGAGGTGGCTTTCCTTCATTAACAGGACCGTACGGGATTGGAATAAATTACCTGCAGCAGTCTTTGATAGATTCCCTTCCAGTATCAAGTCATTTAAGAAGTGCTAGTGTAAAGTGCAAAGTGAAAAATTACGGACACTGCATTTGTGACTTTCTGCTTGGTTTAGATTGTGAAACTAGGAGTTTTTCTTGTGGCATTCTCTTTCCAGGGAATTGCTTGTTGTACTCATGCTGTTGTAGTTGTTATTGTTGTTGCGTGATTACCAATGTTTTTAACTTTACTATCACTTGTAATATTCAACCTATAGTATTGTAAGCCGTAGTGTTAAGTATTGGAAATACTTAAGTTGTGTGTGAATTTGTATGTGATTATGCTGTATTTAGAATGTTAAACTAGTAGTAATTCTTCTAATATTTTCTTTCCATGGATTTGCTTGTTGCACTCTTGTTGTTTGTTTGTTTGTTTGTTTGTTGTTGTTGTGTAATTATGTTTACTTTACTTTATTATTACATTACTGTAAATGACCATTGCCACCAGGATGTTTCCCATTTGCAATGTATATGTTAATAATAATAATAATAATAATAATAATAATAATAATAATAATAATAATAATAATAATAAAGTCTGGCACAGACTTGGCAATTATTTGAACAATTAGAATTTTCGCCCTTTCGACATATCAACCCAGTTATTGCGAAATATATTTCAATTTCCTTCATTGAAAAACCAGACGGTCTTTAATTTGTATACGAAAACTAAGAAAAATTGGAATAGGACGATTTGATTCTTTGGACCTTACAAAGCGTATTTCATTCCATGTTCTGCAAATAAGATCACGTCATCACCAATTATTTCACGTTCATAGGTCAAAAGATTGCATCAGTCAAATTCACCCTTCGTAAAAATGACAACGCTTTATAAAATTGTAACAAAATAAGTCTATACATTTAACAAATAGGATAATGAATAAAAAACTAAAAGCCTGTCTTTACAATTTATAACTGTTTGATAATTCTTTCTTTCGGGCATTCGTTATATTTTCCAGTGTACTCATTTGTGTTTTAAGTTTGTTTGTTTGTTTGCTTTTTCTTTGTATTACTGTGTGATTTAAGAGTGCATTTTTCATTTTTTAAAATTGTAAGTGGTATCATACATAATTTTAATATTCATTTTGTTTTATTTTGTGTTTTGTTGATCTTTTTGTTTTTTGTTAAATTTGAACTTCGTAGATATAGACTGATAATGAATGTTAAGAAGGTATTTAATTGGGTGTAAAACCTGTGTACTTTCAAATAAATAAATAAATAAATAAATGTTCTAATTCACTTTCAAGACTTTTGAAGACAAGAAAACTTGTCAAGTATAGAAAATTCTTCTGAAGTCTTGAATATGAGAAACATTTGATACTGTACAACTGGATTTATAGACACACTCACGTCCAAAAGGTCTTGGACCCTCTGTTTCCAAACCAGCCCAGAAATTCTCCTAAAGTCATAATATTTGTTGTACTTCCGCCAAATACTCGCAGCCAACTGTCCGCACAACCGAAATAATTAGCAAAACACTGTCGCGAATTTTCGCGATACGACAGAAGAACAATTTTGTGGAGTAATTATCACAGGAGATACACGACTTTAGCTGTACGTATCAAGAATTCTCCACTCCCGTGCCGCACTTATTTTAGTTCAAGGAAGTAGAAGTGGACCGAGAGTTACGACTCCAGGAATAAAAGGCAGGGCACACACAAAACGACGAGGACGAGTATTTTATAAAAATGCCGACGCATTGTAATAAATATCGGGAGTTTTATTATTTCAACATGGCCACTGTGTGGTGTGTACGGCTGGCCAGAAGCCAGTGCCAGCTCGATCCTACTAGACACAGCCAGAAATACACACACCACGCAGTCCCAGGTTCAAGCCAGGAAATAGCACTGCGTAGACATTCGTTGGCAGTTTACTTGGGAGTTCATGAACTTCTTACAACTGCGTTTAATGTAGGAAACTTGTTTTTCGGATAACTTGCTTGGTCAAAAGCGACACACGAACACTGGTATCAGCCTCCCCCTCCCTCATATTTGCCTGATGTGAAAAGGGGAAACCACGGAAAACCATATTCAGGGCTGTCGACAATGGGGTTCGAACCCACTACCTCCCGAATGCAAATTCACAGCTACGCGACCCTAACCGCATGGCCAAATCACTCGGTATTAGTATTCTTATTTCTCCGGTAGGGTCTTCTAGAGACCACGTGGCAATCTTAATGCTTCATCCTTTGGCCTTAATTAAGGTACTGGTGTGAAAATGGGAAACCACGGAAAACCATTTTCAGGGCTGCCGACACTTTGTGGTTCTTTCTTCTTCCTCCTCCAATAATCCTTCATCTGCTCACTCTGTCACCTCTTACTCTCCTCAATCCATTTTGGGCCTGTTTTCTTTCCGTTCCGACCTTGGAATCCTTCCATTTTTAACACTTCATTTCTAAAACACCTCTCTCTCTCTCTCTCTCTCACACACACACACACACACACACACACACACACTCTCTGGTACTGATTTTTCTCTTATATTGTTCTTTTTTTTTCAAATTTTTCTTGAATTCATGAATCCATGTTGTTGTTGACTTCTTGTTCCAAAGATATTAATGGTTAATCTGTTGTCCAAAAAATATCAAACGCTTCTTCCACATCAATCAATCACTACTGATCTTCATTTAGGGCAGTCGCCCACGTGGCAGATTCTCTATCTGTTGTTTTCCTGGCCTTTTCTTAAATTACTGCAAAGAAATTGGAAATTTATTGAACATCTCCCTTGGTAAGTTATTCCAATCCCTAACTCGCCTTCCTATAAACGAATATTAATTATTATCCTATATATACCACTTAGTCGAGCAACTCATCTCCTTTCTTCCAAGTCCTCCCAGCCCAAACCGTACAACATTTTTGTAACGCTACTCTTTTGTCGGAAATTGCCCAGAACAAATCGACCTGCTTTTCGTAGGATTTTTTCCAGTTCTTGAATCAAGCGTTTCCGCTATATTTTCTGTGTCCCGATGTATTTCTTTATTACTCCTTGATTTCCAGAGTTCTGTAGTTCTTGGCGGACCGAATACTTTCCGTACAACTTGTCTTACCAGTACTTCCAATTCCGGTTTGACTACTGGGTTGTATTTTGAGGTTTTTAGTTGAACACTTTTTGTTGTAGACATTCCTAGTTATGCCGTATGCTCCTTTCATCTTGTGTATCCTTTCTTCTATAGCGGACTTTTTTAAAGCATTTTCTCAATTGTTTCTCCCAAATACCTTAATTTACTTACCTTCCTTATTCGATTAATTACTTAATTAATTACTTTTCAAACCTGTTTTGTTGGCTATTTCTTCCAAGAGATTTACTTGTATTGCTGCATTTTTGAGGCTTTCTGAAAGTATGGAAATCATCTGCAAATGCTATACAGTTTATGTCAACACCTCGGTTCTTTCTTCCTAGTGTTAATGGTGATATCTTGTGTTCTTACAGTTTTTCACTCCAAATTCTTACTATTTTCTTCAGGACGCAGTTGAATAGGAATGGAGATAAACCATCGCCTTGCCAAACTCCTGTATTTATTCTGAATGGTCTAGATATTTCACCCATAAATTTTACTTTTGATAATGGTGTCTGTGAGGGTTTCACGGATTAGGGTTGCCAATTTGGTTTTAACTCCAAACTCGCGGATTATTTTATCTCAGAGTTCCCCTATCAATGGAGTCAAAAACCTTCTTAAAATCTATAAATGTCACTACTATGTCAGTGGAGATCACTAATCTGTGGCGGATTATGGACTTCAAGTTGAGCAAAATCTTCCCTTTCTAAATCCAATCTTGTATTCACCAAAGTTTCTGTCGAGAGTTGCCTCTACCCTGTTCAGTAATATTGTTGTAAATACCTTATAAGCCACTGGCAAAATGGATATATACCTCGATAATTGTTAACATCTTGCTTGTTACCTTTCTTATGCAAAAGATTTAAAAGAACCACTTTCTATTCCTACAGGATCTTCTCCGTTTTCTGGATTTGTTCAAGTATGATTTAAAGATTATATATGATATATTGTTATTACTGTGCACTATGTCTTCTGGTATAAGCTAGAGCAATTTTGTTACTTTCATAGATCTGTCTCTGTCTTATCCTTGGCTTTTACAATATGAAAGTGACTGAGGTATGAGCGATGCTAGTAATGCCAATCATTACGCAGCCAGTCCCTGCTATGAATGGTGTGAAAATGTTGCTCATAGGGTCAGTTGGGGCATGCATTTCAGTGGGCTTGGCAGACTGATATGTAATAGCAACTTCTGGCTCGGTGAGGAAAGCAACGGGAAACTACCTCACTCATTTCCCTAATACGCCTCTTCAGTGATGCCTAGGCCATCTATGACAGCTGATGGCAAAGCTGTCGAGGATCCAACCAGCGGAATCGCTGACGGACTGAACATGCATGATTATTATTATTATTATTATTATTATTATTATTATTATTATTATTATTATTATTATTATTATTATTATTATTATTATTATTAGCCAGCCCTGTAGTATGGAAACAACATACCTGTCTCTTAATGGAAGGCCACGAACTCGTTTTCCGGCCAGTTAGATTTTTGGAAGCTCCTAGTTACAGGAAGAAAGCACGCAGTGGGAAGTTGACGCTACTGACCTAGTAGCTACTGGTTGCCATGGTTACAATAGTGTCGGGAAATTAATGAGCCTGATTCTAGATAGACCCGCGAGCCCAAAAACATATCCGCGATAAAAAGGCACGTGCAGTTCACCTCCATTCTTGGTGTACCTGAGAAGAACTGCACCACCTCGGGACGGGACTGAAATATCTCAAGGCTCGTTTCATTTTTAAAAAAGTTTCTTCGAAAAGAGACTGTATTTTCTCTCTGTCCTTCGAAATCGTAGAAATCGTTGAGTGTAATACACACAATTCCTTCCCTTCTCTCCATTTTCTAATCGCCATATTATGTGTGACTTTTCTTCAATATTAAACACTTTTCTTTTATGACATATTCACAGCGATGCTTGCTTTTAACTGTTTTACAGACGGACTGACAGAGCTCGATAGCTGCAGTCGCTTAAGTGCGGCCAGTATCCAGTATTCGGGAGATAGTAGGTTCGAACCCCACTGTCGGCAGCCCTGAAAATGGTTTTCCGTGGTTTCCCATTTTCACACCAGGCAAATGCTGGGCCTGTACATAAATTAAGACCACGGCCGCTTCCTTTCCACTCCTAGCCCTTCCCTGTCCCATCGTCGCCATAAGACCTATCTGTGTCGGTGCGACGTAAAGCAAAAAAAAAAGAAAAACCACAGACGGACTGATTCGAAATCTGCAATAATGAGCGTTACATTGTTGTTAGGAATCCCCAAATACGTAACAAACAATTCACCATTAGACGTTATAGCCGATACATTTCTCCAAAAATGTGATCAAAATATGTCGTTATATACGATATGTCGTTATAAGCGATCGTAATAAGCGATTTTTAAATACAATGTTTATATAGGATTTAGACGGGACTGTTAGAGTTTGCCCTTATATCCAGTACGTCCTTAAAATATATATCGCAATAAACGGTTTCCACTTTATTATTTTTCCCTAACTCTTTCTACATGAAAAGTGAGTGAAAGCATTTAGAGAACTGGTTTATATCCGCATTTAACTGTCGTGGGCGAGTGATTATTGGACAGTACATCTCGTCCACTCTATACAGCTGCGTCCCCTATACGGACACTTGTTCACCCCCCATTTAGTGCTGTCCTGGCGGACACACAGTCGATAGCGACGTTAAGTAAAAGAATCTGTTGCCATTGGAGGTGTCCACTGAACGGAATGATGATGTCATCCACGCTGTTGTGACAAACTGCTCAGCTGAGACGAGCGAAATCGAACCCGCGGGCTGCCAGGTGGGATGACGTAAGTACTAGCTTTAGCGACGATGAACAGTGCAGCGCACATTAGAGCTGCCAAACAAATTCTCTAGTTACAAGAAAAATATGAAATATGGAATGATTCTAAGTAACAAAATATGAATATAAAATAATATTTAATACGAAAGGAAAATATTAAGAAGGATCATAGGACCAACATTTCAGGATAATGAAATGGCGTATGGCTTTTAGTGCCGGAATGTGTCCGAGGACTTCGGCTCGCTAGGTGCAGGTCTTTTGATTTGACATCCGTAGTGATGAGGATGAAATGATGATGAAGACGACACGTACACACAGCCCCCGTGCCAGGTGAATTAACCGATTATGGTTAAAATTCCCGACCCTTCCGAGAACCGAACCCGGGAACCCCCCTGACCAAAGGCCAGCAGGCTAACCATTTAGCCATGAAGCCGGACAGGATAATAAGATAAAAACTCTCAGATACTATGCCAAAAAGGGTACATTTATACGGTCATCTCAGAATGAACTCTCATAGATTAACCAAACTAATATTTGACTTCTTCTGTAACCGCTAAACAAAACCCAACTGGTTTCAAAAACTGAAGAAAAAGGCTTAGTAGAATTAAAAATGACAGAAAATTCATTATTCGACCGAAGAGCTAAAGTAATAACTAGAGCCCGGATATTTATGCATTAATAGGTTAGAATGCAAAATTACTGAAGCGAGCAGTAAGTATAGTCTACCTTCACAACGACTGTGCTATGGGGTTTGCATAAATATGAGGGGTACGGCCCATCAGTACCCCTACAATTTATGTTACTCTTGTTGCATTATGGAAGAGAGGGTGGCCAACACTTCCTACTAACCTAATTAGTTTGCAGTCTAGGCTGTTACTGCATAAAAATCCGGGCTTTAGTAATAACTGAAGACGAAAATATAAAGTTCCAAGACAAAGCTACATTAAAAGCCAAACCACATATCTCGGAAGACGAGAGGAAACGAAGATCAGAAAGAATGAAGAAATACTGGGCACTAAGAAAAGAACACACAGAGAAATGATTGATAACGTACCATAAAGAGCGCGAAACTAAAGAAGAAGTATATATCGACTTTGAGAAGGAGAAGAAGGAGGCCAGAAGTCCAAAATTAAACTTGTGAAATAATTGCAACGTAAGATTTAAAAAGGTCTAGTAAATTTAGTTCGTAATATATTTTTATACATGTTATATATTATACATTTTAATTATTTTCATTTATTTTTAATATATATATTCTTACATTACACTTATCTCAAAAGTATCATTTTTGCACTTATGGACCTCTTCTCCTCAAGGTGCAACATAACGTTTTCTGAGATCTGCCTATGATACTGTTATTCTATTTTGAGTCTGCAGAGGATCTGCAGAAGTTACTGATAGGTATGGACTGAGTCTTGCAGAAGATCTGGAGAAATTGCTGAAAGGTATGGACTGAGTCTGCAGAAGATCTGAGAAATTGCTGAAAGGTATGGACAGTCTGCAGAAGATCTGAGAAATTGCTGAAAGGTATGGACTGAGTCTGCAGAAGATCTGGAAAAACTGCTGAAAGGTATTGACTAAGTCTTGGAGAAGATCTGGAGAAATTGCTGAAAGGTATTGACTGAGTCTTGGGTAAGGGTACAAGACGAAAATAAATCATTCCAAAACAAACGTAATGGAGTGCAGTCGAACAAAGGCAGGTGATGCAGGAAATATTAGATTAGAAAATGAAATCTTAAAGAAAGTAGATGAATATTGTTACTTGGGTAGTAAAATAACTAACGAAGGCAGAAATGAGGAGGACATAAAATGCAGGCTAACACAAACAAGGAAGGCTTTTCTTAAGAGAAAATTGATATAGAACATTGATATAGGAATTAGTAAGATATTTTTGAAGACTTTCGTCTGGAGCGTGGCATTGTATGAAAGTGAAAAATTGATGATAACTAGCTCAGAAAGAAGGAGAATAGAAGCTGCTGAAATGTGATGTTGCAGAAGAATGCTGAAGGCGAAATAGGTAGATGGAATCACAAATCGAATTGGTGATAAAAGAACGATTTGGCGAAATTCGGCCAGAAGAAGACATCTTAAGACACCTAGGATTTGTTCAGATAGTTTTTGAGGGAAGGGAAGTATGACGGTGAAAATGGCAGAGGTAGACCACGGTATTAATATGAGAAACAGATTTGAGTGGATGTACGATGTCGTACTTACGCAGAAATGAAAAGGTAAGCATAGAATAAGGGGGCATGGAGAGCTGCATCAAACCAGTCTATGGACTGACAACCTAAACAACATAATTTTAGAAATCACACGGGACAAAATTCCGATGTCTTATTATTATTATTATTATTATTATTATTATTATTATTATTATTATTATTATTATTATTATTATTATTTCGATTCGGCAGCTGTGGACCACATCGTTTCAATTATTTTCTTCCACACTTTTTAAACTCTTGTCCCACATTCCCGAATTCCTTTTCGTGCAGCTTCCTTTCTCTCTCCAGTCCACTTCTTGCCTGATGACAGTTTGGACCTTTTTTTTTTTTCCTTTTTTTACATAAATATGCCTCAGAGCCAAGTGGTCATCCTAAAACTTGTGTAACTAAATAGTGTCATATATAACAAAATGTGTGACGTGATGTTACCTAGCAACAGTACCTTGAGAGCTGTACAGGCCAAAGATATGTATGTCATGGCCATCCAAAAGTACTTCACATCACAGCCCGCACGGTTGCTAGATAACATAGCGTCACACATTTTACTGAAAGACATATCTGAATAGAATATTTTTTTAAATTCCGTAAGTCAAGAATTGTAAATTTGTAGGAAAATGATAAAAACTTAATAATTAAGTGCGTAGTGAAATTTTATGCGTTTTTATTGATGCTAAATTTAAATATTTATTCAGCATGCCGTGGAGGTATGTAATTTCCTTCTATGAGTATTACAATTATTTCCAGACCGGTTTAAATGTTTATGACTTCGGGATTTCAAAAACTTAAAACATAAGAAAATTGTGTTTTTAATAAAGTTCATGACGTAGAAATTATTTTGAAGTGAACGTATTTTTTAGCCAATCTCTCTGTCAGTGATATCCCAGTCATACGCGGTTGACAAAAATTTTGAATGTCTCCTTCATTCGGTATGTATATTTAAGATTTTTGCAAATCCTCCATTTTCTTTATATTAATTGGAAGATTTTGTTTGCACGCTCTTTCTTTCTGGCATCACAGTGGCACTGTTAAACACTTATAATACCGTCAACGTACTGGCTAGTATTAACTATACCAATGTGGTCCCTTTATACACAAAATATTTACACTGTGACACCTAAAATGTTACTTTCTTATATGGAGGTACTTCCTTCCCATGACATTCAAGAATAGTGGGAGCCACCGGGATTTGTAGATTTATTGACAGAGTAGTCAAATCTATGGACTAGTGGAAGGTAAAAACTTCTACTGTGCTTAACCCAGCACTAAGTGAGATAGAGTGGTCATTTAAATATAGTCATGGAGCAGTGGAAGGTAAAGACTTCTACTGTACTTAACCCAGCACTAAGTGAGATAGATTGGTCAGCTCTATATAGTCATGGTGCAGTGGAAGGTAAAGAACTTCTATTGTACTTAACCCAGCACTAAGTGCGATAGATTGGTCAGCTCTATATAGTCATGGTGCAGTGGAAGGTAAAGAACTTCTACTGTACTTAACCCAGCACTAAGTGCGATAGATTGGTCAGCTCTATATAGTCATGGAGCAGTGAAAGTTAAAGACTTCTACTGTACTTAACCCAGCACTAAGTGAGATAGAGTGGTCAAATCTACGTCTTCATGGAGTAACTGAAGTTTAAATCGTCTCTGCTAATAAGTAATTGGATAGGTAAGCGCACATACTGTGTGGTTCAGCGGATAGAATATTTGTCTGGTTCCTCTCACGCTGTCTTAAAATTATCTTACAGTGTTCTGAGACACAGACAGTAGACTGTGGTGAAACATTTATTTAAATGCCCCCGTATTATGTAGGAGACTTGTCATTCAAGGAGCCAGTCCGGGCCCGTCCCGACGCATCACAATCACATGTTTAATACAGCAGGACCCGTCATAATAGGGGTCAAGGTCTTCCGCCCACGGAGGGGCAAAGGAATTACGCCTATCCTTCCACAACTGTCCTTATAGCCCGAGACGACACTGGCATTCCGTGAAACTGGGTATAGCTAGAAGGCAGTGGTAGTCCAAGAAACTGGATACAGATAGAGAAGGCAGTGGCAGGCCAAGAATCTGGACATAGATACAGAAGGCAGTGATAGACCAAGAAACTGGGTAAAGATAGAGAAGGCAGTGACAGTCCAAGAAACTGGGTAAAGATAGAGAAGGCAGTGACAGTCCAAGAAACTGGGTAAAGATAGAGAACGCAGTTGCAGCCCAGGAAAAGTGATATAGATAGAGACGACAGTGATAGGCCAAGAAAATGGATACAGATAGAAAAGGCAGTGGTAGTCCAAGAAACTGGATACAAATAGAGAAGGCAGTGGTAGTCCAAGAAACTAGATACAGATAGAGAAGGCAGTAGTAGGCTAAGAAACTAAATAGAGATAGAGAAGGCGAAGTCAGTTGCAGTCCAAGAAACCAGATATAGACAGAGAAGGCAGTGACGCTCCCAGAAAACTGATATAGATAGAGAAGGCAGTGGTAGACCAAGAAACTGGATATAGATATAGAAGGCAGTGTTAGTCCATGGTTCATGAAACTAAATACAGAGAAGGCAGTGATAGTAAAAGAAACCCGATATACAGCAGATAGAGAAGGCAGTGGCAGTGCAAGAAAATGGATATAGGTAGAGAAGGCAGTGGTAGTCCAAGAAACTGGATACAAACAGAGAAGGTAGTGATAGTCCAAGAAACCGGATACAGATAGAGAAGGCAGTGGTAGTCCAAGAAATTGGATACAAATAGAGAAGGCAGTGGTAGTCCAAGAAACCAGATACAGATAGAGAAGGCAGTGGTAGTCCAAGAAACTGGATACAGATAGAGAAGGCAGTAGTAGGCTAAGAAACTGGATATGGATAGAGAAGCCGAAGTCAGTTCCAGTCCAAGAAACCAGATATAGACAGAGAAAGCAGTGACACTCCAAGGAAACAGATATAGATAGAGAAGGCAGTAGTAGTCCAAGAAACTGGATATAGATAGAGAAGGCAGTGGTAGTCCAAAAGAAAACTATATATAGATAGGGAAGGACGTGGTAGGCCAAGAAAATGGATATAGATAGAGAAGGCAGGAGTAGGCCAAGAATATGGATATAGATATAGAAGGCAGTGTTAGTCCGTAGTCCATGAAACTAAATACAGAGAAGGCAGTGATAGTAGAGGAAACTCGATATACAGTACATCGACAAGGAAGTGACAGTGCTAGGAACTGAGCAACCAGAATGCATGAACCTAATTTCTGACTGTCTTCTTGATGCAGGATTATTTTACAACAGGTCATTAATATTCATTGGTATTAATTTATGTAATATTACTTCAACATTCACAGCAAGAGATGTCTTAATACTAGTTGTGGTAAATTGTCTTAGAAAAAAGGGAAAATTATCTTGCCATCGACCATCTAGCAACGTCGCGCACGAACAAGCAAGCAAGCAAGCAAGCAAGCAAGCAAGAACACTAAAAACGAGTCACTTGATACGATTCTTGTTTCATAACCAACGTAGTCTTTATGACAAAAGACATAAAACCTACAAAGATATTTTATTAAAATAATCCGTAAGGAAACATTTAACTTATGAACTGAAATCTGAAAGCATGTTGTTAGTTACAGTATCATTATTCACTATACCGTATCATCCTTTTCCTTTCCTGTGTGGAGAAGATGAATATTTATTAGCATCACTGACAAAAGTCGAGTTCTATATGAATGTTCAAAAGTGCTAAAATAATTTTAACCTTTCCTTGTTTTCAAATGTAGGATTCTACAAACATTCAGTACGAACACAAATTGCACTGCTGCACCGTCGTTTATGATGGAAGCATCCATTTTTACTAGATTCTTTTGTTTTAACGTTATTGTTTGCTGTCACAGTGAACGATTAGTTAATATGTATGGTACTATCATAGTTAATGCCTCATGTTAGCGTATTCATTGTGAGCTAATTTTCAGAAATGATCAGTAGATTCGAACGAGAAATACGCAGTCGAGTGGGCCACAAATTACTCGTATCTGTTCTTATTTTTATGGCCATTCTCGTGAACCGCAGGGCAATATGGCGGCCGCGCGTCTCCGTGCTGTGTCATGCATCCCTCAAGGCCGAGCTAATGACTTAGCTAGAAGAGATTAGAGAAGACTTTCTAGTCTTGTGCTACACACATGCATATTAGGAAACACGGTGCGCGATACGGATCAAACAGGCTGAGATATGAGTATCCATTAAGTTAGGCAACGGCTCCTAAAAATGTACTTACTGTAGGAATTCCCTTGCACGTCGAGAAGGAGAATTCCACTTCCTCCTTGGCCAGTCAATACAAATCTACTTTTGAACAGGACGTGAATTTAATATACAAGTTTCGAGAATTCCAAGCCTAAATTTGCCAAATTTTAGCGAATATCGTTGATTGCCAGGTTAGTGACAGAGACATCTGGCGTTATGTTTATAGTACTATATACTAAAAGACTAATATCGCCGCCTTATTCTGTTTTTTTTACCGGCTCATCACTGCTGCCAACTTGATAGGTTACATACTGAAATCACGAGGCATCACCATCAACAAACTAACCTCAATGTACTGTACGTGTCAATAACGGAGGTTACCTTACCAAGTAAAAATGAAAATGTTCTTATTCCTATGGTTCATTTTCAGATTTTCTTCAAGAAATGTTGTGATAGCTATCACCTCAGCTTGAAAGACTGTAGTGTGTCTGCCCAGGCTCATCTGGATTGATCTCTCAGGTCTTTCCCCGTTGATCCCTCCTCCTGTGCCATCCACAGTATACACAAAGGCTAAGTCTGCAAACCAAAGTCGTGAATAGACAAGGTTAGATTAAGTTGTACTGAACTGATCTTTATACAGGAGGTAATGTTCCTTTCCTTTTCTGAGGAATTCTTACATATTTCTCCTGCTGCTTAGACATCCTAATCGAATTCTATACGTAAATATTGGACGAAATAATACCGTAATTAATAAAATATTGCGTTCGTCATTCCACACCAACTGCATTCTTAAATGCATTGTTCAAACATGTCACAATTCTACTTGTATGGTATTAACTTACCCAAACAGATTTACAACACCACAGAAAAAGTAAATATACTTTAATTATACCCGCAAATGTAACACTAAGGATTTTAACAATAAGGCAGTGGCAACACGTAATTCTCGCAAATCACGAAATAAGCCATGACTGTATAGTGCCAGCGTGCCAGATTAAGAGTAATTGTAAGATGTCGTATCGGCAAGTAGTGTCCCTAAACTGTATGGTCCACGAACCTACTACGCTGGCGTAGCAGGGGGATAGGCGATACTCCCACGTGGCGCGTCCGAGGTGGCAGATAGGGGGGTCCTAACCGGCTTGCCGGCGGACTTGAGGGAAATAAAATACCTCTCGCGGACCAAACACACTACCCCCTGCGGGTGGGAGACGTAAGAGGCGACTAAAAAGGGCGACCAAGGGATGATTGAATTAGAACCATGAAACTACTTTTGATTCGTACCATCATGCGGGGAACACAATGGGTTGCCTGTACTTACGAGTAGTAGGCTACCTCTAAATTAGGTACGAAATAGGTTTGTGATTCGTAGCAGTAAAGAGGCTGGCCTGGGGGCTTCCAGTACCCGTGCGTCGTACCCATGTGAGCAACACCGCGGGTCTGGGCGTAGCCTGTGAGTTGTACCGCTATATGAGCGACACCGTCGGTCTGCGTTGCCTGTGATTGGTGCCCACTATGTGAGGAACACCATGGGAATACCGGCGCCCGTAGGTGAGGACCCTCATCGGTTTGCGTTGGCTGTGAGTGGCGCTATTGTGTGAGAAACACCATAGGTCTGTGTTCCCTGTACGAAGTACAATACTTGTGAGTAGTACCATCTTGTGTGGAACACCGTGAGTCTTCGCTACTTTTGATTAGTACCCCAGCATGACAAATACCGTGGTTCTACTTTACTCGCGACATGTACCATTCTGTGGGGTCTTAGACATGGATTTTGCTCCCCTTTAGACATCAAGCATCATTGTGCTTTATAAGTGGTCCCCTGGTCAGTAATACTATCATTTACGATCATTTTTTAGTATGATCCACTGTTTTTGTTTGTTTGCTTTTTGTTGGGTTCGTGTCCATCCATTCATTCTTCATGACATTTTTTTTATTTTATTTTGGTCAGTGGATGAATTTGTACTTTTTTTTATTTCATTTCGTACCATTAGGGGCCGATGACCTCGACGTTAGGCCCCTTTAAACAACAAGCATCATCATCATCATCAAACTGTATTGTTAGCGACACTGAATCGAACCGAACAGTGAGAAAATAACCACAAATCACTACCTTTAGTATTGCATTAATAGTTTCTCATCCCTGTGTTCATGTTAATCATACTCCCCCAATAATTATCCGAAGTATGGGGCTAATTACTCCTGTTCACCAACTCTTTCCTTCACATTCTGCGTCGACTCCGTTCCATTCTCTTTAAGACATGTGCTACCGCTGCATGTGCAAGCAGTCCATCAACTACTGATATTTTCCCCACGAAAAACGTGTACACATCTACAATGAACCAGATTACAGGGTGGAATGAAGACGAGGAGATGGGGCAGGTCTCATTTCGGACTGTCAGTTCAAACTGAAGATCAAAGTGTACGTGTATGAGGGCTATGCTTCGCAAATCGAGAATGAAGATCTGTCAAAACGAACCTTCAATGAGCGTTGAAGCCCGGCCACCTCTTGATCTTAGGAAGCAGAAATGAACTCATGGCTGAGAAAGATGAAGAAGAACTGGGATTCTCTCTGAACCAATGATTATTCATGTTGCAGTTCCATAGTACACAATAAAATCTGTAAAAGATTTTATTTTCGCTTCTTGAACCGAGCTGAATTGGTATTTTCAAAGAAATGAAAAACCTGTAAAAGACGGAAACCTGTGTAAGGCGGAAAAGTGATCATTGTCCCTCGTAATTACTGTAAAGACTTGTTCTACTACACTGCTATTATTATTATTATAATAATTATTATTATTATTATTATTTCGATTATTCCGAGGGAGGCGTGTTCATATCAGTAACATAACGGGACTAGCATCATTAAGATGCCACACATTAATGACCTCAGTGGGAGGATTTCTTCAATGAATAACTGCCGCTGCTCAGTGACTAATGTGTCTGCTATTTTTGACAACAACCACTCAAGGATCGCGTCCAAACTGAGCTGTCCAATTAGCTTCTTCACTTCTAGAGAGTCGCTAGAATAGACGAAAACGACCTCAGGATACAGTAGCAGAGAATAGAGAAATTTTTACTCCGCCTTCTTTGAGTTATCGTGAGCGCATGCATCTGATAAAGAACAAAGTTATTTTGGAAAGTTTAGGGTGAAGCTTTACGGTTGACTGACTGATGTAGTATGGCCTCCGAAGAGATTTGGTGCAGGTGTTTCTAGGTGACGCCCAGAGGCAACCTGCGCGTCTGTGTGGTGTGTTATTATAATGATGATTAGGGTTCGGAAGTTTATGACTTAAAGAAGTACAAAATATGCCATAAAAATTAGCTATGTGACCTAAAACTAGCTAAATGTGTCCTAAAACTAGCTAAATATGACATTAAATCGAGCTAAATTCGACCTAAAATGAGCTAAATATGACCCAAAACTAACTGAACGTGTCCACAAACTAGCTAAGTATTGCCGAAAACTAGCTAAATATGGGCTT
The DNA here is from genome assembly GCF_040414725.1 of Anabrus simplex. Classification (NCBI taxonomy): domain Eukaryota; kingdom Metazoa; phylum Arthropoda; class Insecta; order Orthoptera; family Tettigoniidae; genus Anabrus; species Anabrus simplex. The sequence goes on from NC_090274.1 coordinate 57,045,219, forward strand.
AAAACTAGTTAAATATGACCTTAAACTAGCAAAATGTGACCTAAAACTAGCTGAACGTGTCCTAAAACTAGCTAAGTATGACATTAAAACTAGCCAACCCTAGCTGAATATATCCCAAACGAGCTAAATATGACCTAAAGCTAGCTAAATATGCCCTACACTAGCTAAATATGACACAAAAACTAACAGAATGTGTTCTAAAACTAGATAAATATTGTCTTAAAACTAGCTAAATATGACCCAAAACTAGCTGAATATGTCCTAAAACTAGCTCAATATGGTCTTAAACTAACCAATATATGACCTAAAACTCGTTATATATGACTTTAAAACTATACAAAACCAAGCTCAATAGCTGCAGTTGCTTAAGCGCGGCCAGTGTCCAGTATTCGGAAGATAGTGGGTACGAATCCCAACGTCGGTAGCCCTGAAGATGGTTTTCAGTGGTTTCCCATTTTCACACAAGGCAAATGCTGGGGCTGTACCTTAATTAAGGCCACGGTCGCTTCCTTCCCATTCCTAGTCTCTTCCTGTCCCATCGTCGCCATAAGACCTATCTGTGTCGGTGCGACGTAAAGCCAATAGCAAAAAAAAAAAAAACCGCAAGAAATGCATTAGTGCATATGATGAAATAAACCGAGCATAGGATTTTTTAGAAAATGTGATGTGATGGGGAAAAATTAGCATCGGAACCTGATTCAGGATGCAGAAATCGTCCTAAAAAGCAATACAGGATGGCGGCAATGAAACCATCTCAGGACAGGATCTTCCTCTCAATCTTCCCAGCTTCTCTCCGACCAGCCTTTCCAGTACCTCGGAGGCATTTACTTCCATAGAGACATTCGGGTTTAATCAGCGTGTTGTAATGTAATGTGCGATGTAAAACAACTTGTAAGTAAGTAAAACTAGCTAAATATAACCTAAAACCAGCAAAAAACTAGCTAAATGTGGCCTAAAAAGGTAAATAACTTAGGGATAGGCGGTAAGTATTAGAGTATTATTAACATTAAACGTCCAGCCCCACGGTGTAGAGGGCAACGTGTCCGCTTGTCACCCGGCGGCATCGGGTTCGATTCCCAGCCGGGTCAGGGGTTTTTAATTGTAAATGATTAATATCCCTGGCGCCTGGGGACTGGGGACTGGGTGTTCGTGTCGTCCTTAACGTTGCTTTCCTCACATTCAACACTTTACACTTCCCCCATTTACATAATACACGCAGATTCCTCACATATGGTGCAGGTAGGGGCAAAAAATCTTCATAGGTCGACGCCCCGAACAAATATAACTCTTATAAAACAAATAAGTTAAAAAACATTTTAAACGTGTCAAACAGGTGGTTAGCGATAAAACAGCATACTGGCAAAGTTACAGCAGGTACGTCAAACCTTTATAAGCCCTAGATTTATTCAGTATCTTAGTCCTGAGGGGCTTTTTTTTTCTTTTCTTTTCTTTTCTTTTCTTTTCTTTTCTTTTCTTTTCTTTTCTTTTCTTTTCTTTTCTTTTCTTTTCTTTTCTTTTCTTTCCTTTTTTGTTTTACGTCGCACCGACACAGATAGGTCTTACGGCGACGATGGGATAGGAAAGGCCTAGGAATGGGAATGAATCAGCCCTGGCCTTAATAAAGGTACAGCTCCAGCATTTGCCCTGGTGGTCCTGAGGTGCAGCTCACAATGTTTTCCTTAAAAAATAATATAAACCAATAAAACCACAAGAAATGAAGTATTAGCATGATATTTGGTATCTGTCTGTATACGTTCTTAGACATCTCTCTCTCGGAATCATGTTTTGTTAACCTGCCACCTATCTGTTTCTGGAAAAGAAATCCTGTGTTTGAAACTCGACGCAGATAGCACGTACCGTGTTAAAAAAATGACGCCTCAATTTAAACAAAAATGCTCAAAATGTAAACAAATACTGTATGACCTTATATCATTAAAATGTGCAAAATATGACCAAAGCAATAAAAAATGGGTGAAATATGCATTTATATGCAACACAAAATATGACCAAAGCAATAAAAATGGCTGGAATATGCATTTATATGCAACACAAAATATGACCAACGCAATAAAAATGGCTGAAATATGCATTTATATACAACACAAAATATGACCAAAGCACAAAATGGCTGAAATATGCATTTATATGCAACACAAAATATGACCAAAACAATAAAAATGGCTGAAATATGCATTTATATGCAACACAAAATATGACCAAAGCAAGAAAAATAGCCGAAATATGCATTTATATGCAACACAAAATGTGACCAAAGCAATAAAAATGGCTGAAATATGCATTTATATGCAACACAAAATATGATCAAAGCTATAAAATGGCTGAAATATGCATTTATATGCAACACAAAATAGCTTTAAGCGGGGTCAAGGGCCCATCATTTACAGTTTTTTCTTAAGACTTCGGGTAAAACGAGTTCCGGAAAGAAATTTGATTCCTGAACATCCGAACCTTGATGATAATCATTATGATGATGATGGTGATGGTTCGGTAGGGAGAGGGTGAAACCTGCCGTCGGCACATAGCCTACTTCTGTCAAATAAAACCAAGGGGTCTGCTTAAGGCTTAAAGTGTCCATCCGACAGACGTTTCGTCATCAACAGCGTCATATATCTCACTTCACACTGCGAACTGGAGTAATTTGCAGTGAAAACTACATCTGAAACTTACCATAAAAATTACTTCTTTTGTTGTAAATTTTTATACCCAGATATTAATTATCAGAAGGAATTAACTACGTAATTACACGAGGTTACTTCTCTTACCATCGGTATTTCTTCTATTCATTTTCAAATTAATGATTTGCTTTAACTTTCCATTCAAAAGAGCTAACGATAAACACTCCAGAGTGTCCGGTTCCATAGCTGGCATTTGATCCAGCGAGTTCCCGGGTTCGATTCCCGATGGGAGATTTTAAGCTTCATTAGTTAATTTCGAAGTCTCAGGAGCGGGATGTGTGCGCCGACTTCAGCATTCGAATTCATCATAATTAAGGCCCCCATCCTCACGGCCTACTCCAAATACCTGCACCACTAGTCTTCAGAGGCTACAAGCCAGTATCTCCACAGCGGGAAAGGAGATTCTTGTGGTGTTCTGACCGCAGAGGTATTATGCAATGCCTCAAGTAGAGCCGAGCAGCAAAAGGCACTGGACAGTTGCAAAACTACTCCAGTAAGTAGTAATCCTTGGCAGTTCCAAATTCACAGGTTGCAATGTCTTTAAACCTTCCAATTTACGGCTCTGTTAAATCTGAAGTTAACTTTCGAATGCCATTAGCTTTATACGAGTAGTCACCTCACAATATTAACGTCAAGGCACTTCCGTATACAATGTTTATGACTGCGCTTTGCAAGAGGTGCAGCAGGCTTATGCAACAAGTAAAGTAAAGTTCATTCGTACCGCCGATTCTCCGAGAACATCTCAGGTAAACTTTAAAGGGAGTTGGCTAATGAACCACAATGAACCACATATGAACCATCTTTCCATATTAAGGGAACTGGGAAACGTGAAATGATAGAAAAAATGTAACTTCCTATGTTCAGTTACATATCTCAGAAAGTAAAGAGGTATTCCTTGAATGTTCTATGGTACATTTAGAATACATTCATCATTATTTAGGTCGAATATGAAGCTTCTATGTTTGATATTTTGTGTTAGAAAGAACATCATAAATATTTTTTTTTAAATATTGTTAAAATTTCCCTTAACTGAGGTACCTTTTTCTGAGAAAATACTCAAACCAGACCCAAGAAACGTTGCATGCAGAATATCTAAACCTTTTTTGAACAGCTGAATTAAGTAAAATTATTGGCCTATTGTTGACAGGAGTTGAGAAATTATTAATTTTGTATATCCTAGTTGAAAACTGAAATTTTCTGTAAAATTTTCAGTGCTGTTCAAGCTGGCCATGAACTAATCAATATCTGATTAATTTACTTCCACAAGCAGATCTGTATAGTGTCTAAGAGACTAACAAGTTTCAAATACATTTATGTGATAGTTTCTGAGAAAAAGGTACACGAAGTTTCAAAAAATATGACTTACAAAAAATCCAAAAAGAATGTTTGAATGGTAACTGGCATCTAATGATATTCAGCGTGCAGAGCAATATTTAAACCTAATTTTATTGCCTCAAATATACAGTAACTTCAGGCACAATAATTGATACACCAAATTCTTCAAGAAAATAGAGGTTTTTTTAAGCTCATGAACGAAAATTGACAGTTTTGAGCCTCTCACATTTCCCGGCTCCCTTAAATCAATGACAGGGCCGGAAATCACAATCAGGCCTTCGGCTATTGGACTAGACAAAATAGTGGTTGAATGGGTAGCTACATTTCTAGAAAATAGAACTCAGAGAATTAGAGTAGGTGAAGCGTTATCTGATACTGCAATGAAAGAGCGGAGTCCCGCAGGGCACTGCTATTGGACCTTTGTTTTCCTATGCACACAAATTATACGAGTAAAGAACTGGAATCACAGATAAGGCTATTTGTGGATGATGTTATACTGTATAGGGTATTAAAAGAGTTGCAGGATTGACAGCGACTGCGGGAGAACTAAGCAAGGTTGTGAGATGGACACCAGACAATGGCATGAATGTAAATGGGATAAAAATTCAAGCTGTAGTTTCAGCAAGAGAAAAAGTCCTCTCAGTTTTAATTATTGTGTTTATGGGGTGATAATACCTCATGGGGAACAATGTAAGTACCTAGGTGTTAACATAAGGAATGATCTTCATTGGGGTAATCATATTAATGAGGTTCTTAAGAAAGATTACAAATCTCTTCATATGGCTATGTGAGTATTTAGGGATTGTAGTAGGGATGCAAAGAAGAGGGCGTATAGGTATCTGATAACACCCCAATTAGAGTAACGTTCTAGTGTATGGGACCCTCACCAGGACTACTTGATACGAGAACTGGAAAAAATTCAAAGGAAATCAGCACAATTTGTTCTGGGTGATTTCCGACAAAGGAGTAGTATTACGAAAATGTTGGAAAGTTTGGCCTGGGAAGACTTGGAGGTAAGGAGACGATCTGTTCGACTAAGAGGTACGTTCCGAGCTGTCAGTGGAGAGATGGTGTGGAATGACATTAGTAGTGGGTGGTGTTTATAAAAGTAGGAAAGATCACAATATGAAGATAAAGTTGGAATTCAAGAGGACAAATCGGGGCAAATATTCGTTTATAGGAGAGGAGTTAAGGACTGGAATAATTTACCAAGGGAAATGCTAAAAAAAATCCAGTTTCTTTGCAATTATTTAAGGAAAAACTAGATAAACAACAGATAGAGAATGTGAAAGCTGGACAACTGCTCTGAATGCAGATCAGTGGTAATTGATTGATACTGATCAACAGTCAGGTAAAACTGGCGGTATCGTAGTGTCGTACCTATGGTCACGACATCAACAGTCAGATAAAATTGGCGGTATCGTAGCTATGGTCACGATATCAACTATCAGGTAAATCTAAGATACTTACGTTCTGAGGACTCTGACGCACACGCGACCTGTTCTAACACTAGACACAAAGATGTATTGAGAGCAGCCAACAAAAACAGCAACACTAAATGAGCCACTTCGTCATCAAGAATAAGGTAGCTACCTCAAGCTACGAATCGCATGTCCTAGTAGCGTCATTCAAAAACAGTAGAGTTGCCAAGCAACGGACATGAGTTAGCACATATTTGGCAGCCTTTACTAACAAGCATCTGAGCAGGCTGCAACATCAAAAGATAGAACACGTGACGAAGATCTCAAGAATCACGACGGATAATTTACGACAGGAAATGTTGTGCTCATCAATTCTCCAGTTAACTCCTTCATTAGATAGGTAAATTATTTACCAGAAGTATATTTTATGTTTAGAAATTGCCTGAGAGGATTTTAAATCATAACGTTGCTCCTATTTAAAAGGAATGAGGTGAAAAGAAGACTGCTTTCTTCGGACACGTGAACCCATTCTAATGAGACGATAGACACCAGCCTTTTGACGCTGAGGTTGATGCAAGCCAAGGATTGATCTATTGCAGTTCTACGTAACGGTACAAAGATGAGCTCTACCTTCCACGTCACAATCTAATAATAATATGGTTAATCGAGAGAAAATGGAATGTGGATGAAGAGAAGAACAGCGGACGTCTACTCAGGTTCAGTTATGCCGTACGCACGAGACGTCTGAAATTATATGGCCATATCTGTAGAATGGACAGCGACACTCACGAAAATATTATTAAAAGTAATCAACTCAAAGAAGGTCAAAATAAACTGGCCAGAAGAAACTAAGACAGACCTCCAAGAAATGAATATCGAGGACGACATCATAGAAGTGGAGCCTTTAGCACAATAGTAGCCAAGCACAAATTCGAGGAGAAATCTAAAAAGACAACTGGTAGGAAGTGGTCCACAGAACGCAAGATGCTACACAGTGCATTCATGAAGAGATTTTGGGCGGATAAGAAGGCGAAAGCCATCAGGTCAACGAAAAAAAGTTAAAACGCGCGCTTTGAATGGCCACAAAGAATAAAGAAAGAATAAAGAAATAATAATAATAATAATAATAATAATAATAATAATAATAATAATAATGGCATGTGGCCTCCGGAGAGACCAGGTGCAAGTCTTTTGATGTGACACCCATAGGTGACCTGCGCGTCGTGATGAGGATGACATGATGATGAAGATGACACATACACCCAGTCGTCCTACCACGGGAATTAACCAATTATAGTTAAAATTCCCGACCCTGTGGGGAATCGAACCCGGGACCCCTGTGACCAAAGGCCAGCACGCTAACCATTTAGCCATGGAGCCGGACACAATAATAATAATAATAATAATAATAATAATAATAATATCAGATGGTTAAGGCGCTGGCCTTCTGAACCAACTACGCAGGTTCGATCCTCGCCCGGTCCTTGGCATTTGAAGGTGCTCAAATACATCAACCTCGTGTCGGTAGATTTACTGGCACGTAAAATAACTTCTGCGGCACTAATTTCTGGCACCGTGGCGTCTCCGAAAACCGAAAAAGTAGTTAGTGGAGCGTAAAGCCAATATTATTATTATTATTATTATTATTATTATTATTATTATTATTATTATTATTATCTGCCTGCTGTCATTTCTTGATGGATACAGTACTTTTGCATCCATCTCTGGGCACAGGCCAGAGTAAAGTGTAGCTTCCACTGAAGTCCCAGTCTCATCCATGGCTGTGACAATATGGAAGCTGCTGGGGTATGGGTGGTGCTGATTAATGACATTCAGAGCACAACCAGTGTGTCTGAGTGTCATGAAAGGTGTTGCTCTAGGGTTAGTTGTGCTACAACAGCACTCTCTGGCCCAGTGAGAAAAGCAATGGGAAACTAGATCACTCCTCACTCCTCATCTTGCCTAGTACGCCTCATTTTGGTACTGCCATTGGTTTTTGTGATTTCCGTATAACTGCATAGCCCTTGGTGATGCTATTTGAGGATCCAACCAGCCTCTGGCCTGATGACCTAGCAGAGATTATTATTATTATTATTATTAATATTATTATTATTATTATTATCACTACTAATATATGGAATAATAGCGTGCGGCCTCCAAAAAGGCCTGGTGCAGATCTATGATGAACTGTAATGATGAAGACGGCACACATGTCCAGCCCCCGAAGCTTCGCAATTAACCAATGAAGGTTAAAATCCCCGAACCTGCCGGGAATCCAACCCGGGACCCTCTTGACCAAAGGCCAGCACGCTAATCATTTAGCTATGGAGCCGGTGTTACTTGTTCCGCTCGGGACGGGTGTTTGTCACGTGACAAGAGAGCAGCAGTCAGGCGGGTTGCATATCGTGGCCCTACTGTACTTTCGCCGCTGGCCTTCAGTACATACTACGTCATGCACTTCCCCTACTTGCTCGCTAAGCTGCTCTTGTTCCTCGAGAGCGGGGAGCAAACTGGCTCCGAAGGCATTTCGCTCTCGATTGACGATGACTGGTCTTCGATAACACACAAGAAGCACTTAGGTCTGAACTAAGACGGTTTCTAACAGTTGACTTTACATGTTAATTGCATAAAATAGCTGTTCGCAGGCATATGATGAACCAAACAAAGTAACTAATGCTGTAGCAAATTTCTTCATGGTCGAAAACATCTGTGGGAGGCTATTCCGCTGTTCAAGTATTAAGTTCTCTGGCATCTGGAAAGAATATTCATCATCAACAGCACACTCGATTTTCACCAATTCTTCACCAAGTTGTAGGAATTTGTTCACCGATGCACTGCTTGCTTGAAATTCAGTCGACTCCATTTCTAAACTGTCAATACCTAACCACTCAAAAAAAAAATTGACCTTAATAGGACTTATTTGTGCAGTAGAAGGTTTTGAAATAAAGTGCGATAGTTTCTCCAAATCTTGAACTTGAGATAATCTCTTTGGCAACTATTTGTCTTACAAAATTCGAAACAATAAACAGTTACACACTACGAACAATTACGCGTTGCTGGCAACCGCACATAAACCAAACTTCGCTAATTGGCTGATGTGGATCAGCGAATGGTTCGTCGGACGCATCTGACATTTATATCACTTGACTTCCGGACCTGTCAATGTTGAAGTGTTGCCATAATGCACGTCCGAATGGACCTAGAATTTAGATTTTCAGTATATATTTCTTAAACCTGAAACACTAACTATACAATAACGTACAAAAAAACGTTAATATGTGCATGTGGCATAAGTTCGCCATCCCTGATCCTAGGTACTTACAGTGTTCGCCATGAGGCACTTTCACCCCATCAACACAGTAATTAAAACTGAGAGGACTCTTCCTCTTTGTAAAACGTACGACTTAAACAATTGAAATTTCGTTTATTTGGATTTAACCCGGTCATGTTGAGTACTGAAGACGTTCCTCCGTGTTTGGAAATGTTCCGACTGTGACATATCCCTTCAGTACTATAGAATCCATCAATATAAAACACCGTATAACTTTCTCAGTGAACACAGAAATGGAGCCTGGCTTTCCATACATACGTGAGGCCTTCACGGTTTGAAAACTTGCCAAGTAGTGTTCAGGTCTGTCTAAGCGTTTCATTTAAACTGTGCTATGAATGCTTGGGGCAGCAGACCAGAAAATATGCAAAACAAAAAAAAAAAAAGAGAAAGGAGAATTACTTCCGTTTTATCTTCCGTAACCAGGTGTCAGTCAGGAGGGAGATTCATAATGTCCCACTTACAATATAGGTTTTTACACCAGATGGGACAAGTACAGTAAATGTCCTCTGTTCGGTTCAATTTAATTTTGGTCTATTACAGCATTAAGGGGGAATGAATGAATTGGTGGATTTTCGGGAAAATTTTAAAGGTGAAATCTTAGACAAAATATGGGCCCCATAGTATGAGAAACGTAAAATTAAGCAACATCCTCAATTGTGCCGAAAGTTGAAGGACTAAAGGGCCCAAAAAGGTTGCAAATTGTGAGTTCTGGATAGCTCTATCAAACTTTTTTTTAAATTCGAAAATCACTTCCGGCCTAAATGCAGTTCCAGAAATTCAGCCTAAAACCGCTTGTTTCTTTATTTTTTCTTTTTTTATTCAAATCCAAGTCAAAGTAACTTATTTACATTATTTTCTGTAATGTGTTCCTTGGTTCAATAACCTCAGGCGTTTTTTGATTTTTTTTAAATGTCCACATCGAATGTACTGTAGTTATAAGGGCTTAAGTAACGAAACTCTGCAGTGACTTACATTAGCGCTCTTAGTGGTGGTGCTTAAGTGAAACAATGCAATGACTCACATTAGCGCTCGTAGTGGTGCTTAAGTGAAACAATGCTTTGACTCGCATTAGCGCTCGTAGTGGTGCTTAATTGAAACAATGCATTGACTCACATAGGGCTCGTAGTGGTGCTGAATTGAAACAATGCATTGACTCACATTAGCGCTCGTAGTGGTGCTTAAGTGAAACAATGCATTGACTCCCATTAGCGCTCGTAGTGGTGCTTAAGTGAAACAATGCATTGACTCCCATTAGCGCTCGTAGTGGTGCTTAAGTGAAACAATGCTTTGACTCGCATTAGCGCTCGTAGTGGTGCTTAATTGAAACAATGCATTGACTCACATTAGCGCTCGTAGTGGTGCTTAAGTGAAACAATGCATTGACTCCCATTAGCGCTCGTAGTGGTGCTTAAGTGAAACAATGCATTGACTCCCATTAGCGCTCGTAGTGGTGCTTAAGTGAAACAATGCTTTGACTCGCATTAGCGCTCGTAGTGGTGCTTAATTGAAACAATGCATTGACTCACATAGGGCTCGTAGTGGTGCTGAATTGAAACAATGCATTGACTCCCATTAGCGCTCGTAGTGGTGCTTAATTGAAACAATGCATTGACTCCCATTAGCGCTCGTAGTGGTGCTTAATTGAAACAATGCATTGACTCCCATTAGCGCTCGTAGTGGTGCTTAATTGAAACAATGCATTGACTCCCATTAGCGCTCGTAGTGGTGCTTAATTGAAACAATGCATTGACTCCCATTAGCGCTCGTAGTGATGCTTACGTGAAACAATGCATTGACTCCCATTAGCGCTCGTAGTGGTGCTTACGTGAAACAATGCATTGACTCCCATTAGCGCTCGTAGTGATGCTTACGTGAAACAATGCATTGACTCCCATTAGCGCTCGTAGTGGTAGAAGAAAGGCAAATCTAATCGACCGGATAACGATGATTAAGAAAAGGATTGTAATTTCTTAGGATAATTAAAGAATATATTCTCATACTTTATTATATTTTACTTACCTAAAATTCGTTGTTCATATCCCTAGGATGTTTTCAACATTGAGTTGCTTGCCTGAAGCTCAAGAACTGTGGATTTTTATCTGTTACAGCATCACGGGAGAATAGATAGCTGAATTCTTAAGGGACTTTGTATTCTTTTTCATTTATAATAAGGGCGAATAGGATCTTAGAACAATAATTCGCTCAAAAATTCAGCAGAAGAACTTCAGAGAATGCCTTAAGGGGTGTTTGTAGACTATTTTGGGTTGAAAATGCCATGTTTAAATTTTTAATGATTTTGATAATTGGAAGTCCATTTTATAATATTCATGTGGTTTCTCGTGAAATGGTACGCCGAACGGCATTTAATGGGCATTTAAATGCCACGTGAAATTTAACAAAGCCACGCCTCCTTTCTAGATCTGTTCTTTTTGTCCCGAGAACTTGATTAATTAATTAATTGATTGATTGATTGATTGATTGATTGATTGATTGATTGATTGATTGATTGATTGATTGATTGATTGATTGATTGATTGATTGATTGATTGATTGATTGATTGATTGATTGAGATGAAGTCTTTAATTGGGAAAGGAAGTTCCCTGTAACATATCATACGGTAGTCTCCAATTTGAGGTGACGTGAGTGTACCAGAGAAGCTCGATGTGATCGCCTCCCACACTTAATTATAGCCTGGGGATGTTTAAAGGGTGGGGGGTGGAGCTATCAATAGAACGGCTACACCACGCACTCCGAAACGAACTGTTTCTTGTCCCATTACTTTCCCTTTCTCACTGAAAGTAAATATGTCCAGTTCTAACAACGGTTCTCTCTACAGTGCCACAAGGTAAGAGGACGTGTTCCTCTGCTCAATAAAGCGAGCTTGAAATTTGGATGATATGCCAAACAAAGCCATAAATCGATAAGTCAATCAATCACCACTGATAGGGCAGTCGCCGAGGTGGCAGATTCCCTATCTGTTGTTTACCAAGTATTTTCTTAAATAGTTGCAAAAAATTTGGAAATATATTGAAGATCACTCTTAGTAAATTATTCCATTCCCTAGCTCCCCTTCCTATAAACGAATATTTGTCCCAATTTGTCCTCTTGAATTACAACTGTATCTTCATATCTATATTATAGTATAAGGAGCGATCAAAAAGTTTCCGTTCGTCGCTCGTACAGTCCTGATTCGTGATGCCAATCACGCAAAATCCAAGTGAGCACTGAGGCACTCATCCCGTCGAAGCACCAGGTTGAAGATCCCCGTGTGGTAAAACACCTGTGTCTCCTGCTGCGTGAAGAAGTCCGTAACTGTCTGCTGGACATTCGCATCCGACAGGAACCGTCGACCCTTCAAGGCCTTTTTAGGGCGGGTGCTCGAGTGTCTCCCACATGAGTTGGCGTACCTCCTGCGTGGCCTCCCAGATCGACCGGCGTCTTGTGTCAAAATGCGACCCCCTCGGAACTTGGTGCACCATTCCACAACGGTGGATGTCAACCGGTGTTTGTCGTTCGGCAGCCAAGAACAGAATAACAGCACACTGGTCCTGTTTGGACGCATTTGATAATAACGTCGCCATAGTTCACGTGGCCGTATTTAACGCAAACACTTCTGCAGAACACGACTGTTTGTCTACACGTCCGTGCTTATATACCCGCATCGGAGTCGCGCTACGTTGCATGTCCGCTGCAACAACGCTCTCAAACGGAAACTTTTTTATCACGCCTTATACTTTTTAAAACACCACTCATTCCACGTCATCTCTCCAATGACAGCCGGGAACATACCGCTTAGTTGATCAGCTCGTCTCCTTTCCCCCACGTCTTCCCAGCCCAAATTTTGCAACATTTTCGTATCTTTTGTTGGAAATCACCCAGAACAAATCGAGCTGCTATTCTTTGTATTTTTTTCAGTTTTCGTATCAAGTAGTCCTGGTGAGGATTCTATACACTGGAACCATACTCTAGTTGGAGTCTTACCAGAGAATTGTATGTCCTCTACTTTACATCCTTACTGAAAACGAAAACCTACAACCTGTTTTCCAGACAGTGACCGGGTTAGGGATGGAGTGAATGAAGCCCTCCAATCTTGCGGCGAGGATAGGAATTGTGCCGGCTGCCGAGGCCTGTCGCACTCCTCTGGGGCAATGATTAATAATTGGCAGATGAAATGACAGTAGAGAGTATTGTTGGAATAAAAGATGACAGGGAAAACCGGAGTATCCGGAGAAAAACTTGTCACCGCCTCAGCTCTGTCCACCACAAATCTCACATGGAGTGACCTGGATTTGAACCACGGAACCCAGCGGTGAGAGGCCGACGCACTGCCACCTGAGCAATGGAGGCTTCCCTTTACATTCTTTCTACAACCCCTAAGTACCCTCATAAGCAAGTACAAAGATCTGTACCCTTTATTTCCAATCCCAATGAAGATCTTTTTTCTTATCCCCATAATGAACTTTCACCTCATCAACGCAGTAATTAAAACTGAGAGGACGTTTTCTATTAGTGAAGCCCTTAACCTGACTTTTAACCCCGGTTTATCATCATACCATCACCTGCTGTATAAGTAAGGCCATGAAGAACCTTAGGTAAGTGGAAGGGAAAGATTTCCACCATACGTAACTATAGCGCGAGTAGTGCTTTGAATGAATGAATGAAATAATTAATTAATTAATTAATTAATTAATTAATATTTTGCTGTTTGCTTTACGTCACCGACGCAGATAGGTCTTATGGCGACGATGGGATAGGAAAGGCTTAGGAATGGGAAGGAAGCGGCCGTGGCCGTAATTAAGGTACAGCCCCAGCCAGCATTTGCCTGGTGTGAAAATGGGAAACCACGTAAAACCATCTTCAGGGCTGCCGACAGTGTGGTTCGAACCCACTATCTTCCGGATGCAAACTCACAGCTGCACGCCCCTAAGCGCACGGCCAACTCGCCCGGTAATTAATTAATTAGTTAATTAAATATAATACTCTTCTACTTTATTCATGAATAAATAGCAGTCACAGAAAATACTAAAGATATTCCAACTAAGGAAATGTTATAAAAGATAAATCAAAAATGTTTAATATAAAATCCAAAGTTGGAGGTAAATGTCTCCCCTAGTGCACTGTCCTACAAACGAGGCTTGCACTGGTGTCTCAATGGTACGCTAGCAGTTAGCGTATTGGAGAATTGTGGAAATCCAATCGACGAGCTCCCTTCCACACTGGGGCGAAACGCTGGGAATTTCACGCTTGAAAAGGACCTAAATATCCAGCATACTTTCATTTGAATTTACTCATATATCCCATAAATGCTTCTTGTGTGTATCTTTAATAAGACATTAGGTAAACTTAGACTTTTGAGAAAACTCTGAGACTTTCACTAAGTTCTCGACTCTAGGATAACACTTCAAGGTATCTTTTCTGTTTTCACCTTCCTTAGATTTCTTGAACCACATTGATATTACCTACTTCTGTTGTTCTCTCTTTTGTTGATGGCGTTGTGGAAATGCAGATCTTCAACTATTCGTAATCTCGACATTAAGTTTCCTCATGGAGTAGTGGAAGTTGAAGTCTTCAACTATCCCCAATCTTGACAGAGCAGTTACCTCTAGGTCTGGCAGCCGTTGCCCCCAGGAATTAAACTGGTACTTATTTTTGTGTAGAAGTAGAGTGAAGCCCAGTACCAGATGTATTTTTAGAAATGGAAACTGTCTGATATTCTGACAGAGAACAGAGCCCACAACCATTTAAATAAACTGAGCAGTCATTTACTGGCTCGGCTAGACAACACTCAGCCAGTGTCTACGAATCCTTCCCCTACAACGAGATGGTCAAAGTCTTGAAGTGAGGTAATGGTATGTAGTGCAGATATGTCAAGTGGGAAGGGAAGGGACTGTTCAAATATGTTTGCGTCTTCAATAGTTTCTTTGTTTGGTCATGAGACTTGAAGTGTGTGTAGGCACACTCTTAACAACCATCAGGTGCAATTAATAAGTCCTGAGTGACGGCTGTATTTTTGTCGACGACAGAAGCTAAACATTAGTCAATCGATACGTTATATCGGAGTGACAGAGTCCTCGACAGAAGCTGTTTCCTTAAGCTGTGTGTATTCACCTCATCATTCGAGGAGATAAACAGTAACGGGGTGGCGGGAGGGAGGCCTCTGACAAGTTGGCGGGAACTGTGTCTTTGTGCGAGCACTGTTGTGAGTTCTGGGTGGGAACTGTGCCGAATACAGCACTGACAAAACACAAGCTATGGTTTAACAGTGTATTATATAACGACTTTCCTTTTTACAGCGTTGTGCCCATCTGTGGAGTATGAGAGAATTTATTTAGCTCATGTTAATTTTTGCTCTCCCAAAATCTCATCTGGACACTGAACTCCATTCTTCAGTCCATTATTTATTGGTCCTGGTATTCATTTCCTCAGCAAAATGATGGTTGTTGACTGCTGTATGAACTGGAGTCGATCTTGAAAAATTTCCTGTGGGATTTCCTGAAGGTATTTTTCTATTTCTGTAAGCCAGTTGTTCTTGACTTTCGTTGAGAGAGCAAGGTTGAGAATCCATTAGTTGAGCCTGTCATTGTTCATTCTGAGAATATGGCCATAGAACTTGAATCGCCTTTTCCTCATGGTATTGGTGATCTCAGAACGCCGATAAAGCTCCCGAGATGTCCGATTCATCCATATTCCCTCTGAGTAGACTGGGTCAAAGATTTTTCTCAATATTTTCCTCTAATAAGTGACCTGCCTCCAATGATCAGATTTCTGAGACGTATAGTTCTTCAGGTTTGACACCTGAGTTGTAATGTCTTAATTTTGCGTTCCTGCAAATTGATTTTTTTTGGTTATATCTGATACAGATGAGTTTATAGGCCTCCAGTAATTTTGAGATCCTCTCCTCACGATTCAAGCCTGATGGCTGAATTATTTCTCCTAGATACTTGAACTTATTCACCTGATTAATTTTGCCGAATTTAGTCTTTAGAGGTTTCCCATCTAGATAACGACTGGATCCTTCGATGTAATGAGTTTTTTCATACGATATTTGGAGTCCCAATCTTGACTGCAATTTCATGAAGTTTTCCAAGAGCCTGAAATACTTCTTGCCTGTTGTTAGAAAGAATAGCTAGATCATCTGGGAATGTCAAACATTTCAGAAGAACTTTATTTTTGAGTAGTCGCTCAATAGTTAATGTTGTGTGTGTCCTCCGCATCGCAAGCTCTGCGCCTACAAGCTCCGCAGCACCGAAGTTTCTAGCAGCTACGAGGTGTCTTCACTGCGCCTGGCACGCTCACCGATGACGTCAGCCAGCGATATATAAGGAGCTTCGTTCCGAGCCTCTCCAGGACTACCCCAGTGTTCGACGACCAGAACACACCGCAAGTCAGACACGGAGGCATTCCTCTTAAAAACGTGTTTTGAACAGGTGGACAAATTGCTGGCCGTGAGGTTTCACCTCTGAACATTGCCTCATTATCCTGATCCCCGTAGCCACGTCCAGCCCCGAGTATAGCATTCTGCTACTCCCTTTAGTCCTCACCAGTGCTCCGACGTCCACCTTATCCTTCTGCTATTTGAATAAATTAATGCAAGTTCCTTGCAAGTATAAACCTAGTACCAGCATTCTGCCTCTCTCTACAAGTTACGCTTGTAATTTCACAGAAGATAGTTTTCGACTATCAGGACAATTTATTAGTGAAACAGACTATCTCCTCAAGATAGAACTAAGTGTATATAGAACTCTCGTATTGTATAATTGTACATATGCAACAGACATTCAATTTAAGATTTAATTTCAACATTAACTGCGTGCATTCAAACAAGTTTCAAGAAGAATTCAGTTTTATTTCTTATATATATTGTATCAAATCATTGAAACAATAAACTAGGTAACACTGTCTGGCCATCCATTCATACCTTACATCACAGCCTGTACAAGGTCCTTGTATACAACAGTTAATCCAGTGGTGTCATTTTCCCATGTCCCGATCACTTTTTCAAGCACAAGATTGAACTATAACGACATTATGATATGTTACAAAAACTTTTCCCTTTGAGAAAATCAAATGACCATAAGTACAGTATGTCTCGCGGTCATGGCCATCCATCAACGACTGCTAATTTCAGATGGCAACCAGCCATAAGACAGCCTGCGCGGTTGCTAGGTAACATTGTCTGACCATTCATTCATACCTTACATCACAGCCTGCACGGTTGCTAGATATGACCATCCATCTACACCTTACATCGCAGCCTACACGGTTGCTAGGTAACATTGTCTGACCAACCATCCATACCTTACATCACAGCCTGCACAGTTGCTAGGTAACATTGTATGGCCATCCATCCATACCTTACATCACTGCCTGCACAGTTGCTAGGTAACATTGTCTGGCCATCCATCCATACCTTACATCACTGCCTGCACGGTTGCTAGCTAACATTTTCTGACCATCCATCCTTACCTTACATCACAGCCTGCACGGTTGCTAGATAACGCTGTCTGACCATCCATCCATACCTTACATCACAGCCTGCACGGTTGCTAGATAACATTGTCTGGCCTTCCATTCATACCTTACATCACAGCCTGCACGGTCGCTAGGTAACATTGTATGGCCATCCATTCATACCTTACATCACAGCCTGTACAGTTGCTAGGTAACATTGTCTGACCATCCATCCACACCTTACATCACAGCCTGCACGGTTGCTAGGTAACATTGTCTGGCCATCCATCCATACCTTACATCACAGCCTGCACGGTTGCTAGGTAACATTGTCTGGCCATCCATTCATACCTTACATCACAGCCTGTACAGTTGCTAGGTAACATGGTCTGGTCATCCATCCACACCTTACATCACTGCCTGCACGGTTGCCAGGTAACACTGTCTGACCATCCATCCACACCTTACATCACTGCCTGCACGGTTACTTGGTAACACTGTCTGACCATCCACCCACACCTATGGTTACACTTCCGTCACACACTATGTCGCGTTACGTTACAAAAAATTTTGGACGACCCCCAGCCGTAAGACAATTATGTCAATAAGAAAATATTATTTTGAAAAAAAGGAAAGATGGTAGTGGTTAGAAAGTGTTTTTTTTTTTTTACTAGGGGCTTTACGTCGCACCGACACAGATAGGTCTTATGGCGACGATGGGATAGGAAAGGCCTAGGAGTTGGAAGGAAGCGGCCGTGGCCTTAATTAAGGTACAGCCCCAGCATTTGCCTGGTGTGAAAATGGGAAACCACGGAAAACCATCTTCAGGGCTGCCGATAGTGGGATTCGAACCTACTATCTCCCGGATGCAAGCTCACAGCCGCGCGCCTCTACGCGCACGGCCAACTCGCCCGGTGGTTAGAAAGTGTAGAATTAGAAGCGGTCAACAAAATACTTAAGAATTATAATAACATCGAATGGGATGTAGAATGAGCAAGTAAGACGGGCTAAATGAAATGGTTGTCCGCTTCTTCAAACACAAGGTGATTGGAGAGGAAAATTCCAAATACTGAATACAAGTTACATAAAAATATGTTAAATATGCTGGTGATATCAAGAAATCGGGCAGAAATATGGGGTATTGAAGTAGATAGAAAAGAACTAATGTAATAAGTAGATAGGAAAGAACTAATGTAATAAGTAACACATTCTGCAAAAATAACAATGGGCCTTCAAGAATGTACAGATAGATAATAGCGGAGTTAGAAGACTATGTGAAGTTACAAGCATTCAAGCAGATACGGCTAGAAAAGTATGATTGGTTAAGATTAAAAGGGGAGATGGGAAGGATATATTGAATAGCATACTAACACCAGATGAAATATTCAAATGATGGCTATTGGCTAATGGAAGTTAAAACGATGCTTGGCAGAATAGGAATGGGGTGTACTGAAGTAAGGAGATTCCGAACAAAGATAGTAAATTCAGGAAGAAAGTAACGATTAGAATAAAATATATTGAGAAGCATGTGATTATGGCAGAATATAAGACTAAAAAAATTATATGAAATTATCCAAAACATGTTAATAAGGAAAGAAAGGCTTTCTAATAGAGAAGTAATAGGTATGGTGTGTGTATAATGGGGATATATAAAAACAAGGCTAATAACAAAAAACAATGCTTATTTTGTGGAGAAATAATGGAAGAGGCGCATCTGTTGAGAGTACACATGAGTCGTCCAGTTGGAAAACCCGTTATGTACATTTTTTCTCAAAGTGAGTTATCACCGCCATTGTATACAGCTCATCAAAATACACAATCCAGTAATGTAATACGTGAGCAAAGGCCATTTAATCCATACATTTAAAGGTGACAAATAACTGAACTGCTGCAAAAGTCGTGTGTTATGCAGCAAAGCTCGTTATGTTGCAGAACCCTGTAAGAGGATCATACGTATACGAAAAACAATCAGGCAACTGTGTGATAAGAAGTTAAATAAACTATAACAGCGATTGTGGTGGAAGTGATTGGTGATTGGTGGTGATTATTGTTTTAAGAGGAAGTACAACTAGGCAACCATCCTCTATTTAACACTAATCAGAGAGAAGAGATGGAAGGGGTCCGACACTTCGAAAAATGAAGATATCGGCCAAAGGAAGACAAGGGCCACGAAGGGCGTGAAAATGAAAGACTCCCTAGCCCTCGCAAACCTAATAGCGTCGGGTTCGGAAAAGAACAAGAGTTGACCAAGAGAGGTCGGATAGGATAGATGAAAGTGAGGAGCCTGGCACAAGTAAGTGGAAGCAATGCCAGGACTCAGCTAAGGGCCCCGTGGTCGCCAACCCACGCTCCAAAGTTCAGAGCCCCTGGGGCTGGTGGAAGTGAAAAGCATATTGAACTATGGGATGCCCTTTTCTGCTATTGTGCCAGTACCAGTGGAGGAAGGGGTTCCTCTTAAGAAAGAAAAGCTCAACGGCCTGTTACAAATTGCTGACCAAACATTACGGGAAAATGTGGTTAAGGAACGATGACCGCACGTTCTACAAGGCACTGTTTGACCAGCGGCAAAATTTAAACAGTGAAATGCCAGATGCCACTGATGTGGGAGATTTTGTCGAGGACAATAACGGATTGTTAATATAACTGTACAAAATGTTAAAGAACTTATAAAACGTTTTGAATGAGTGATGATTTCTTGATGTAATCATTACATCAAAGAGCAGGGATTAGATATCAAAACATTATATCCTAAGCTAAATTCTTTCCATTCATGCTATTTTCATAGTGTATTACTTTCAAACGTAGCTACTAAAACACTTTCACCATAAATCTGCACACACTATTCCATATACTGCTGCAAAACTCGTTATGACCAAATATTTTTGCAAAAAAAAAAACATGGGTTCTATAAGTTAAATTTTGTGGATATTTTGCGGGATGACAAAGATGAACGCTTACTGTTTAATTACAAAATTTCAACCTCCTATCTTTGTTGTACAACAAATCACAGTTTTTTACGCTTCCTGAAAAATTTGTTTGTCTGCACATAACGGGTTTTGCAACAGGACGACTTACACGGAGACTGACGCACTTATAGTTAAATATTTGGATAGTAAATAAAAAAACAAACATAGAAAGACAGAATCGTTAAAGTATTAAAGAGTGAACTGCACTGAGAAGAACAGCATTTTTATATATATGAAAACGAAATGAAACAAAAATAAAATAATCCCTGACTAAAAGAATTAAGGGTAGAATACACGACAATACGGACGCACAGGTGGATCGTTAAGCCTTTACAGATGGCGAAGAGAACGAGTCCCGTGCTCTACGTCGTTTGGTCGTGCCCATGGCCATACGGTGCTTGAAATTACTGGATATGTTTGTATTTCTCAACGGAGTGTTCAACGTGTCTGCAAGCAGCGGTGTACTGCACGTGGCCACGAAATAGGACGTCAGAATTGTGGTCGGAATAAGATCCTGACTGACAGGGACCGAAGACGCGTTTCACTGCTTGTGAATCAAAATCTCTTTCAAACCCGACGAGAATTGCTCCAGTCAGTGAATGAAGGTTCATCCCAACCTGTTAGTGAGAGAACATTGCAACGGGAACTGCATGCAATGAACATTTGGAGTAGGTCATCTAGCAAGAGGCCATTCCTCACACAACCACATAAATCTGCGCGTCTTCAATGGGCTGGAAATCATCGAACGTGGACAGTAGCTGACTGGCGGAACGTAATGTGCTCTGACGAATCACATTTTTTGCCTGTATTCCAATGATGCGCATCATCCAGTGCACCGAAGGCCAAATGCAGCATTTCATCCTGGATGTGAGCAAGGTGAGGTTCAAGCCGAAGGTGGATCTGTGATGTTTTGGGGGTGTTTTTCGTATCATGGATTGGGGCCGCTCACTGATCTGACCACTACCATGTTTATTTAAATATTATGGATGATCAGGTGTTGCCTTTCAGTCAACATCTGCAGTGTGAGTATGCTATTGATACCCCGAATTTTCAAGATGACAACAGCAAAGTTCATCGGGCTGGAGGCATAATGACCGGGTTTATGGACACTCCGTCACCCTATTACGTACAGACTGGCCTGCAAAATCACCTGACTTGAACCCCATTGAAAATCTGTGGGACATATTGGAACAGCAGGTAAAACGCCGAAATAAGGATCCCCGTAATTTGGTAGAACTGACCGATCAGATCCTCAGCTAGTGGCTTAACCTGGATGCGATGTACCTGCACAACCTTGTGGACTCACTTCCCAACCGATTCCAGGCGGTTATCAAATCCAGAAGCGGAGTTACGCGGTATGAAATGATGCTTGTAATGGTTTCTCAAGGGGCGACTAATTTTTTTGTCCGATGAGCTTAAAATATGTAGCACTGGACTGCATCTAAGACAAAAAAGATAGAAATAAGGTATAATAGCTTTAATTTAGTGTCTAATACACGTGCTTTGGAAGCACAACACTCGAATTTTCTCTTAAGAAATATAAATATTAAATAAATTAATAAGAAGAAATACAGTAATGTATATACATAGCTTACTGAATGTATTTTGGTCTATTCAGTTCAAGAAATGTGTGAACCTATTTCACCTGTTCATAATTGAAGAGTGGAAATGTCAAACGTTCTAAGTGCCAATTTCTAAATTTTACAGGAGAAGGAAAACACTGCCTATCTCTGTTTGCATTTAATTTATTCCATCAAAAATACGTATGTAGGCAGTTTCCTAAAACAGAATTCTTTTGTACTAGAAAACTTTGCCAAAAATACAATGGTTTAGGAGAAACAAAGCACTAACAACAAGAACGTTCTATGTGCCACATGATGATCGAGTCAGTTACAAGTGCCACTCAACCTGTTGTTGCACTTTATTTAAGGTTTTGGAAGGATATAATAATATCAATAACAAATGATTAGCAGGAACATATTATGTCATTGTACTATACACAAAATAATGCGTCTTATTAAGGAGAAAAGTTCAAAAATGTATTCTATTTAAGAAAAAATGCCTATCAATCTTCACATTCTCTCCTGACAGCTGACAGTTTTTCAGTTTTTTAACACGGGTTGAAAGTAATGTGTCATAAAAAACTCTCTGTGCACTTGAGGACGGAATGGCAACATTGTCGAGAGGTCCTTCTTTTTTCAACTGATAAACGGGGTTGATCTTTTCAGATGAAACTCAGCTTGCTGTATATCAACCACTGATTTCCCTCTCTTTAAAACATTCATAACCTTCCACGCTTCTAATTCTGAGTAAGTGTTTTTAATAGCTATTTGAGATGGATGAGACTGAGATACTTTAAGCATTGTGCATTTTGATATGTTGCGCTTATGTAATGTTAACAGACTATCAGCTGTATTTTTAAAATCAAAGAAATCACTTAACTTCATTGGAAGTACATGGAAAAGGATATTCGTTTCTTCGTTTGTTCTTTTCTCCAGTTATGTTTTACCATTTCCGATCTCAACTTTTCTCCTTCTATTATAAACAATGTTTTATTCCATTTATTAAGGTACTTTCTAACCACATACAATTTCCCGCTCTCAACACACAGCACAAAACACTCGTAAAAAAGGAGCATGGCACTTGGAACAAGAGATGGCAGTGCAGCATGGCTCTTAGAACTGCCCTATCTGTTACAAATTCTTTGAACTACTTACTCCGTGTATTGGCTCTTGGAACCCGGCTAGGTATATGTTCCTGAGCACATAGAACATATTTGTGAAATAAAACTAATTTTTCAAAAACTGGCACTTAGAACGTTTGATATTTCCACTCTTCAATTATATAACACGTTCCATTGCATCGGCAATAGCCTACACATTTATCGTAGAACATTTTCCCAAACGTTCATAGTGATTTGTATGTTTAACGAAACGTAACATCGTAGTAAGTTCATTTTCGCCATTCAAGACGACTTTACAGTCAATCAATTAAATGCCGTGTGGCCTCCGAAGAGGCCCGGTGCAGGTCTTTTGATTTGACACCCGTAGGCGACCTGCGCTTTGTGATGAGGATGAAATGATGATGATGATGACGTATATACTCAGTCCCCGTGCCAGCGAAATTAACAAGTTATGCTTAAAATTCTCGACCCTGCAGGGAATCGCACCCGGGACCTCTGTGACCAAAGGCCAGCACGTTAACCAATCAGCCATGGAGCCGGATGACTTTACAGTGACAAAGTAATTATTACTCAACTGGAAAAATCATAACAAAAAAAAATCATTATGTTATTGCCCGACTTAATAAGCTTGAACCTTATTAGTTATTACGGTGATGGAAACTGAACAATTTCATGTGTAAGGTATAGTAATTAATGTGTTGTCCGTCCCACACAGGTGGCCATGGAAAACTACCGCCGCAAGAGAGCGACTCGGATATAATAACTCGTGTTTCTATGGAAACTTTCAAGGGGAGTACAACAGGCCTTGGAATCAAGTGCTGGCCGATTCTCTCGTCATCAGCGGAATGGTAACCGCTTTGGCGTGAACCCCATGGGGAGGTGGAAGGCTAGTGCATCATCTCACCAATTATTATTATTATTATTATTAGAAAACTATTAACTACTGTATAATAAATTCAAAGGACGTCAAGATTAACCGGTTGAAGGAAATTAAGCAGAATTTACAAGGAATAAACACTACAGATGACACCATAAAATCGTTAACTCTTTGGAATTCTGGTTGCAAATCACACACTCCTGAAAAAAGCTAAAAAGAGACCATTGTAAAGCAGTGAACAGCAGAACGGAAAATACACCACAGCGAATTCATGAAGATATTTTGGGAGTAGGAGAATAAGAATAAGAAGAAGGGGAAGCAGTCAGACCAAATTATCAACTTCAAACGCGCTCTTTAATTGGGCATAACTAAGAAATAATAATAATAATAATACAGTTATTTCAATATGAACATTGAAATAAATTTTAGAATTGAGAGAAACAAAGAAAGAATCGTAAAACTTCAAAGAGCATATAAAATGACTTGGAATAGATACAATAAAAGAACTATATCAAAAAGATGCAATATTACGACATTATAACACAGCAGTTAAAACAGCAGCAATTTATGCATCTAAAACTATATTGCTTGGTGGCAAATCTCGAATAAAGACGATCGAGAAACAAGAAAGGAAAATCCTCAGAAAAATCTTAGGACCAAAATGCGAAAATGGAATTTGGATGAAAAAAAGAAATCACATGAAATCTATCAAGTTACAGAAAAAATCACAGATGCCATTAGAAAACGGCCATGGCACAACAGCCCTGGAAGGGCCTTGGCCTACCAAGCGACCGCTGCTCAGCCCGAAGGCCAGCAAATTACGAGGTGTCGTGTCGTCAGCACGACGAATCCTCTCGGCTGTTATTCTTGGCTCTCGAGACCGGGGCCGCTATCTCACCGTCAGATAGCTCCTGACTTGTAATCACGTAGGCTGAGTGAACCTCGAACCAGCCGTAAGATCCAGGTAAAAACCCCTGGCCTGGCCGGGAATCGAACCCGCGGCCTGCGGGTAAGAGGCAGGCACGCTACCCTTACACCACGGGGCCGGCTTATGGTCACTTATACAGAATGGATAATAACAGGCTCACAAAGAAAATGTTAAACTTAGCCTTATCAATTAAAAATCACAATAATTGGCTAAAAGAAATCAGCGAACACTTAACTGAAACTGGCATTACTTAAGAAACCGTTCAGGGTAAAATAAAATTGGGAACCTTAATTCACAAACACATATTTTCAGTAAAACGCACCCGACTAAATACAGGATGGACTGAACGACGTAAAAAGGGAACACGGCCAGCGGATGAAGAAATAATGGGAAGAGAAGAAAAAACAAAAATGTGCTAATAAATTCAAAAGCGCTCCTTAGTAGGGCATAAGACACGCTTCAATTTTTTTTTCCGTAAGGGGTTCTTTAAAGCACTGAAAACCAACTACATAGACTTATCGCATTTTCAAACCACCATGTGCAATCAATTTTAGCCAGAATCGAATCCACAACCTTCTGAGCAGAAGGACGACTTCTCCTCTGAGGGTGGCCAATGTGAACCCGGCTCCAACTAAACCCGAAAGTGTTAAAAATACAGCACCACAGCCTATTTATTTAAAGCTGATGGCCATGCTGTCCCCTAGAGTAGAACAGACACGGATTAGAGCTAACAAACTTACTGAATACTTGATGCGATAGGCCTTAGAGGCGATCTGTAACGCATACTGTGGATGGATTTTATCTTGCACAGTGGTAAACCGCGCATTAATCGCATTCATAATGAAACATATTGGTAATGTACTGAATGTGCCCGCTGCCTAGAATATTCTAGTGCTCTTATTTCTGGAAATAAGAAGAGAAATGAAACGATATCTGCAGCTATCACAAAATTAATGCTCCACTCGTGCGATCTACCAACACTTAAATGAACTCTATTTAAAAATACCGATGTTCGCGCAACCTTTTTTCGCTCGAGAAAATTTTTGATTTGAAACAATATTTTACCAACACGTTATATACTTAATTTTAAATTAACGTAAAAAATCGAACTCGTACGTTGTCTCCGTTGAAGGGAAAAGCACATATATGTTTTAGGGCTTAGAAGACGAGAGAGCGAGTAGGGATGGCATAATCGAATAAATAATCGAATAAAACAATCGAATCACTTTCATATATCATACAGTTTAGTGATGGCATAATCAAATAAAATAATCGAATCCGTTTCAAATATCATTCAGTTTAGTGATGGCAAAATCGAATAATTAATCGAATAAGTTCCAAATATCATTCAGTTGTAGTGATGGCATAATCGAATAAATAATCGAATAAAATAATCGAATGAGTTCCAAATATCATTCAGTTGTAGTGATGCCATAATCGAATAAAATAATCGAATGAGTTCCAAATATCATTCAGTTGTAGTGATGCCATAATCGAATAAATAATCGAATAAAATAATCGAATGAGTTTCAAATATCATTCAGTTGTAGTGATGCAATAATCGAATAAATAATCGAATAAAATAATCGAATCCGTTTCAAATATCATTCAGTTTAGTGATGGCAAAATCGAATAAATAATCGAATAAAATAATCGAATGAGTTTCAAATATCATTCAGTTGTAGTGATGCCATAATCGAATAAATAATCGAATAAAATAATCGAATGAGTTTCAAATATCATTCAGTTGTAGTGATGCCATAATCGAATAAATAATCGAGTAAAATAATCGAATCCGTTTCAAATATCATTCAGTTTAGTGATGGCAAAATGGAATAAATAATCGAATAAAATAATCGAATGAGTTTCAAA
The DNA here is from genome assembly GCF_040414725.1 of Anabrus simplex. Classification (NCBI taxonomy): domain Eukaryota; kingdom Metazoa; phylum Arthropoda; class Insecta; order Orthoptera; family Tettigoniidae; genus Anabrus; species Anabrus simplex. The sequence goes on from NC_090274.1 coordinate 57,071,780, forward strand.
TATCATTCAGTTGTAGTGATGCCATAATCGAATAAATAATCGAATAAAATAATCGAATGAGTTTCAAATATCATTCAGTTGTAGTGATTCCATAATCGAATAAATAATCGAATGAGTTTCAAATATCATTAAGTTTAGTGATGACAAAATCGAGTAAATAATCGAATGAGTTTCAAATATCATTCAGTTTAGTGATGGCAAAATCGAATAAATAATCGAATGAGTTTCAAATATCATTCAGTTTAGTGATGATAAAATCGAATAAATAATCGAAGGAGTTTCAAATATCATTCAGTTTAGTGATGGCAAAATCGAGTAAATAATCGAATGAGTTTCAAATATCATTCAGTTTAGTGATGGCAAAATCGAATAAATAATCGAATAAATAATCGAATGAGTTTCAAATATCACTCAGTCGTATCGCATAGAATATTCAGATGCGTCATGAAATCAATTTTTCGATTTAAGTGTGTAGGATGGATAATCGATTGAAATAAGCGAATAGATGAACTCTTATGAAAAATAGAAATACGCCTTTTTCCAAACGTATCTCCAAATATTGAAACTAACTAGACTTTCTTATCGTTTACGTAAATAAGGGCAGTTTTGCTATTTTAAAAATGTTTAAAGGATTTCAATGTAAGATTGCACCAACATTACTAATTTTCCTCGTACATATTTTTAAACATGTTTTAATTGTGTAAATTGTATTTTCGGAACTTATAACAAGTTTTCCTCATTTTTATAACATATATTTTTTTATGTAACTCTTTGACTAGAGTAATCAGGCATGAGATTACGGCTAATGTTGCCCTTACAATGGGCGAAACAAGTCCCGTTAAATTAGTATGACAAGATGTAAATCTTAATTTTTAAGGACCCAATATGTATTGAATAGGTGGATCTCAATAAACTTTTGTATCATTATTGAATTAGTTCTATCAAACTTAAAAAAAAATGAAAATGACTTCCGGCCTAAATGCAGTTCCGGAAAAAGAGCCTAAAATCGTGTCTTTTTTCTCGTTTTCCTTTTTATTCAAGTCCTAGCCAAATTAACTCATTTACATAATTCTTTCTGTAAAGTGTTCCTTGGTTTAATACCCTCAGGAGTTTTTTTTTTCATTTTTGAAAAATGTCCACACCGAATCTAGTTATAAGGGCTTAAGTGAAACTCAGCATTGACTCACATTAGCATTCGTGGTGGTAGAAAAAGGCAAACTACTAATCTCATCGACCGAAAAACAATGATTAAGAAAAGCATTGTAATTTTTAGGAATACATAAAGAATATATTCTCATACTTTATTATATTATATTTACCTAAAATTCGTAGCTTATATCCCTAAGATGTTTTCAACATTGAGTTGTTTGCTGAAGGGTTAGATCTGTGGATTTTTTATTTTATATTTTTGTAAAAACGGACTCGCGAAAGGGAGAATGCAGTTTTTTAGGGCTGCCTATAGGACTCTGCGTGTTGGTGTGGTGAAGAAGAGCTTCCTGTATTAGTTGCAGGAATGTTAAGGACAGCACCAGCTCACACAGTTCTCTGGTTAAGGAATTAACAGTACACAGTTTAAATCACAGCCTGGGGGATCGATGCTGGGTCCTCCAGTTCAAGACGCTGATAATTCAGTCACAGAAGTACATAAATTGCTGGAAGAGAATGTACAAGCTAAGACCCATGCAGTTTACAAGGTACACGATCCTGAACTATGCTGCCGCACTTTATCTTGTAACCCAACGTCGGTCGCACTTCCAATCGGAACGTTATCAATGAAGTATCATACACGTTCATTTTATCACCATTTACCATATCACTCCACCATGTATAAACTGGTTTACTATTTCCGTTCTCCAGCGATAACTTCTTAGTTAGGTGGATACCGTAATTTTATTGTGAACTTATCAGAAAGCTTTTCCGGACGAATATTTTCTTTGGTTAGCGCCCCAGTTGCGGCTGCATAAGGCCATGGACAGGTCTCTTCATGTATGTAGCAGCATTATCAAGTCATTTTATTGCAAAATTATAAGGAGGCTTTTCTAGACTGACGCAGTGTTGCCAGGTCTCCCAAAATTTCAGGAGATCTCCCAATTTTTTGCAACACACCAGGAAACCCAAAAAAACAAAATCCCCCGAAATTTCTGCGAAACCAAATTCAAAGAAAATGAATACATACATACATTATCATTATAGATCGTTTCAGCGTTCAGTCTGCAAGGCGATGTGAATTTACTAAATGTCGCCACAATCCTCTATTTGCAACTAGTGCTGTGGCCTCATTTAGTTCTATACCTTTCATCTTTAAATCGTTAGAAACTGAGTCGTACCACGGACATTCCGTACCACTTGACTTTTGAGGACATTTCGTACCACCTAGGTCATTATCTATCTGCAAAGGGTTTTCCCGTAATCCCCAAATATTTATGCCAGTACGATCCGTACCATTTGATGTCAAACTGGAATTCCAGCGGGCGTAATGAGCCTGACAGGCACACTTTAGAAATCAGAAACTAAAATAATTTACAACATTTGCTCAAGAAAATTCTATATTCTTTTAATATTTGCCCTTTAAGCTATACTTATGTTCACGTAGATATCATAAGAAAGTCGATTTTTTGAAGTATAAAGCCTGAAACAAAACTACAAGAGAAATAGGCATTGTGTTCGGGCGCAATGTGCCTGACGAGCACAAGGATGGATAATATTACCATTATTGTGAATATTTATAAACTACCGCATTATTTCATTATCAAGTATGTAAAATAAAAGATTCTTTGAACTGGCCGATATGGGCTTGACGGTCACGGAGAAACAGGAAACTACTGAGAGATGGAAGTAGCTAGGTCCCCGCGAATGGCGAATACGAGATAAAAAATTAGCACCTGCGCTAATCAGGTCAGTTGCGCCCGACGGAAGGTTAACATCAGTAGTGGTCACACCGTGTGGAGCCTTCTGCGCCATTAGTGGACAATGGATATACAAATGAATATATTAGTTAGGAAATCGTTTTTTCTTCGCAATACTTCAATTATCTTTCAAATGGTACGGAATGTCCTCTCATAAATATTTAACTTTTTTTTAAAATTTCATGTGGCTATTTCTAGCCGAGTGCAGCCCTTGTAAGGCAGACCTTCCGATGAGGGTGGGCGGCATCTGCCATATGTAGGTAACTGCGTGTTATTGTGGTGGAGGATAGTGTTGTGTGGTGTGTGAGTTGCAGGAATGTTGGGGACAGCACAAACATCCAGCCCCCGAGCCACTGGAATTAACCAATGAATGTTAAAATCCCCGACCCGGCCGGGAATCGAACCCGGGACCCTCTGAACCGAAGGACAGTCCGCTGACCATTCAGCCAACGAGTCGGACAATATATAACTGAAAATTCGCAGGTAATCGGCCGTTCAAGTGGTACGAAATGTTCAGTGGTATGAAATGTCCGTGGTACGGAATGTCCTAGAACCAGTGTAACCATCGTCTGTGCATAATATGTTCGTGCCGAAAAATTCTTTCCTCGTCTCACTGCGTGACGTTTTAACGATAAAATCACTCGTTAGGTTCTTCCCCGTATTCATTTCAGGCTCGAATCACATTATCTCTCCCCTCTCATTGAACTCAAAACTCACGCCGCCTGACTGCATCATTCGAAGGGAAATCTTCATCCTGCTACGACTTCAAAATTGGCATACAATGTCTATGCCTGATGAATAACTACATCTACGGAAAGGTGTGGGAGAAAGAGAAGAAGAAGAAGAATTAAGTGGCCAGAAAGTACGGGTGAGTGCAATGGTATATTTTTTCTCATAATAGCTTCAAATGACTATTGCATTCTTTAATTAGTTACATTATAACATTATAACATTTCAGAGCCTCCGTGACTCAGGCGGCTGCGCACCGGCCTCTCACCGCTGGATACCGTGGTTCAAATCCCGGTCACTCCATGTGAGATTTGTGCTGGACAAAGCGGAGGCGGGACAGCTTTTTCCCCGGGTACTCCGGTTTTCCCCGTCATCTTTCATTTCAGAAACACTCTCCACTATCATTTCATTTCATCTGTCCGTCATTAATCATTGCCCCAAAGGAGTGCGACAGGCCTCGGCAGCCGGCACAATTCGTATCCTCGCCGCAAGTTGGGGGGGCTTCATTCATCCCATCCCCGACCCGATCATTGACTGGAAAACAGGTTGTATAACATTTCAGTGCTCGAGAAACTACAGAAATTTTCATTAAAACTCCTGAAATTTTTGCGTACAATCTACTGATTTTTCATTTGTAGACCTGGCAACACTGGGCTGACGACGTATTTGATTGGAATTTCAATTGTGGTTACGTAGGGCCATGGACATGTTCTTCGTTGTTGTTATTATTTGCTTTACGTCGCGCCGACACAGATAGGTCTTATGGCGACGATGAGACAGGAAGGGGCTAGGAGTGGGAAGGAAGCGGCCGTGGCCTTAATTAAGGTACAGCCCCAGCATTTGCCTGGTGTGAAAATGGGAAACCACGGAAAACCATCTTCAGGGCTGCCGACAGTGGGGCTGGAACCCACGATCTCCCGAATACTGGATACTGGCCGCACTTAAGCGACTGCAGCTATCGAGCTCGGTGACATGTTCTTCACTTATACAGTAGCGTTCTCACATCATTTTACTGCAAAGTTATCAGGAGGCTCGTCCGACCCCGCGGTATAGCGGACAACGCGTCCGCCTGTCACCCAGCGGCCCCAGGTACGATTCCCGGCCGGGTCAGGGTTTTTTAATTGTAATGATTGATATCCCTGGCCTGGGGACTGGGTGCTTGTGACGTCCATAATCTTCCTTTCCTCACATACAACATTCCAATTACAAGCAGGTTCATACAATATGGGGCCAGTAGGGGCAAAAGATCCACATGGGTCGACACCCCGAACAAATAGCATTTTTTATCTAAAAAATAAATCTATCAAGAGGCTTTTCTAGATCGACGTATTCATCATCATCATCATCATCATCTGTTTACCCTCCAGGTTCGGTTTTTCCCTCGGACTTGGCGAGGGATCACACCTCTACCGCCTCAAGGGCAGTGTCCTGGAGCTTCAGACTCTTGGTCGGGGGATACAACTGGGGAGTATGACCAGTACCTAGCCCAGGCGGCCTCACCTGCTATCCTGAACAGGGGCCTTGTGGAGGGATGGGAAGATTGGAAGGGATAGGCAAGGAAGAGGGAAGAAAGCGGCCGTGGCCTTAAGTTAGGTACCATCCCGGCATTCGCCTGGAGGAGAAGTGGGAAACCACGGAAAACCACTTCGAGGATGGCTGAGGTGGGAATCGAACCCCCCTCTACTCAGTTGACCTCCCGAGGCTGAGTGGACCCCGTTCCAGCCCTCGTACCACTTTTCAAATTTCGTGGCAGAGGGGTGGCAGCTAATCACGCTAACCACTACACCACAGAGGCGGACCGACCGACGTATTAAGGTTGAAAACATTTCTTAACAGACAAAGTAGGGGATCCCCATAATACTACAAAAGTAAAAGTAATCAATTTTGTCAATTGCGCCAGACGTTGAAGGTCTAAAGCTTTACGTCGCACCGACACAGATAGGTCTTATGGCGAGGATGGGACAGGAAAGGGCTAGGAGTGGGAAGGAAGCAGCCATGGCCTTAATTACGGTACAGTCCCAGCATTTGCTTGGTGTGAAAATGGGAAACCACGGAAAACCATTTTCAGGGTTGCCGCCAATGGGGTTCGAACCTACTATCTCCCGAATACTGAACACTGGCCGCACTTAAGCGACTACAGATATCGAGTTCGGTAAAGGTCTAAAGGGCCCGGAAAGGTTTCAAATTGCGAGTCTTGGAAGGCTCCACCCAAATTTTTTTAAAAAAATTTTTAAATCACTTCCGGTCTAAATGCAATTCCGTAAAAACTCGCTTGTTTCTGTACTCGTTTTCCTCTTTTATTCAAACCCTAGCGAAATTAACTTATTTACATAATTCTCTCCGCAACGTGTTCCTTGGTTGAATACCCTCAGGAGTTTTTGATTTTTGAAAAATGTACACACCCAATATTTTTATAAGGGCTTACGTGAAACACTGCACTCACTCATATTAGCGCTTGCATTGGTAGAAAAAGACAAACTGCTAATCTAATCGATTGGATAACGACGACTAAGAAATGGATTGTAATATTTTAGGAATAAATAGAGAATACGTTATATTCTAATACTTTATTACATTTTATTTGTCTACAATTCGTAGTTCATGTCCCTATGATGTTTTCAACATTGAGTTGCTTCCCTGAAGGGCTAGAACTGCGGATTTTTGGTCGGCGTTTTTTGAGTTGTGGTTACATAGGGCCATGTATACTGTAGCATTATCATGTCATTTTAATGCAAAGTTATCAGGAGGCTTTTCTAGACTGACGTCATATTTGATCGGCGTTTGGGTTGTTGTTAAATAGGGCCATGGAAACATCTCTTCGTGAAACTTCGTGAAAAGTAATTTTATTGTGAAATTACCATCAGGCAATTTCGGACTCTTCTTATTCCTAGCGTTATATCCGCACTATGAAGGAGACCGTTTCTCAACCTATTTCGGACTGACACCTTTAATGATCTGACCTGACTTCTTGTTACAAACGACCATGCATACATCTCATAATTTGATCACACCCCTTTATTTTATAATTTTTTAACCCTTTCTGTACTAGTGGTTTCGCAGTGAAACCATGTTTAGAAGCTCACTTGCCCGGCTTCCTGCTGGTTTTCATAAGAAACCAGGTTGCCTCTCTGTTTACTGGAGCCATCTGCTGGCTATTTCATGTATCTAAGGGAGCTGAAGTTGTTTGCAGTTGGCGCATAGTGTTTAGTTCATGGAGGTATTCATGTAATGGCGTCTTGCCTACTTGCTCTTCATTACGATTATAAATAACAACTTATGTGCTAGTGAACCGTAAGTATTTGTTCATTTTCTTATTACTAAAATCTTAATTAACAAGTTTGTGGGTATTTCAGTTTATAATTATAGAAATATTTTCTATTTGTATGTGAAATATACGTGGTTTCAACCTGAAACCAGTGGGTCACTGCCAAGCTCTAGGGACGTAACCACCAGGTTTACTTTGACAATTATTTCTGCTCTGTAGCACTAATGCAAACTCTGCAAGGAGAAAAGTTTATGTTTGTGGTACGGTGAGGAAGGGGAGAGTGCAAATGCCAAAGGTTTAGTAAACGAAAAACAACTGGAACGTGGTGCTTCTGATTTTAGATATATTAGTAGTGGCATTGTGACACTTATTTGGAAGGACAAGAAAGGAATTCTTTTTCTTTCAAACTTCCATGACCCGTTGCAGCAAACTACCGTTTCACGAAAAATGAAAGATGGAACAACAGTTACTGTCAATTGTCCGGTGATGGTTTCAGATTATAACTCGAACATGGGGTTTGTGGACAAGGCTGACATGCTGAAGTCGGTGTACGAAGTAATCCGTAAAGGTAAGAGATGGTGGTTGGGCATATTCTGGCACTTCGTTGATGTATGCATTGTGAATGCTTACATCCTGTTCATGGAGAGAAGTGAAGGTGGTGCCACACTAACTCTGAAAAATTTCCGAATGTCAGTGGTTGCGGGAATGATTGGGGCCGAATCAACTCCAACTAGAGGCAAGAAAACCCCACGCGTGGAGAACAAATTCAAGAAGTACGTGGCACCAGAAATGCGATTTGACAAAGCTAACCACATGCCAACTAAATGTAAATCCCGACGCTGTGCTCATTGCAGTACTATATCAAATCCCCACCGAACCAAATGGGCATGTCTTGTATGTGACGTAGGTTTGTGCCTGAACAATGAAAGAAACTGTTTTGGCGAGTATCACAAGAAGTGCAAAAGTGCACTATCTTCCCAGTGGTTTCCTGATGAAACCACACCTGGTATGGACACCCTATATTTGTGACGAACAAACTGAGCGTGCTTTATGATTCTGTGTACCTATTGTATAGTCATCTTGTGAATAAAATCAATTTTCAACTTTAACTTCTTTTCATGGGGCTCAAAGGGTTAATGAAGTTATCAGGAGACCTTTCTGGACTAATATCTTTCCCATTCTGCATAAGAGCTATGACTGCACTGTGGATCAGACGCTGGCCTTCTGACCCCAACTTGGCAGGTTCGATCCTGGCTCAGTACGGTGGAATTTGAAGGTGCTCAAATATGTCAGCCTCGTATCGGTAGATTTACTGGCACGTAAAAGAACTCCTACGGGGCTAAATTCCGGCATCTCGGCGTCTCCGAAAACCGTAAAAGTAATTAGTGGGATGTAAAGCAAATGGATCAGAATGCTGGGTGATGACTTCCAGAGAAGACCAGTGGCTGTTACGGTGGGAAATGAAGATATTGAGAAAGATATTCGGTGCAGTAAGAGATCAGGCTGGGTGGAGAATGAGGACAAATGTAGAGCTGCAAGGACTGTTTGGCCAGCCAGATATTGTTACTAAAATTAAGCAGGGAAGAATTAGGTGGGCCGGTCATGTTCAGAGAATGGCAGAAACCTGCAGCGTTAAAAAGGTGTTTACAGGAAAACTTGATGGAAGAAAGAGTGGAGGAAGACCCAGGAAAAGATGGTTTGATGACGTTGAGGATGACCTTAGAAAGTTAAGAGTTAAACGTTGGAGAAGAAAAGCTGAGGACCGAGATGAATGGAGGCAGGTGATAAAGGAGACCAAGGACCTACAAGGACTGTAGCGCCGACCAGTAAATAAGTAAGTAGTAAAGCAAATAACATCATTATTACGATCATTATTAATTATACTGAAAATACTGACCGGGTCAGGAAAGAAATGAATGAACCCCTATCTAGCGGCGAGGATAGGAACTGTACCGGCTGCCGAAGACTGTCGCACTCCTCTGGGGCAATGATTGATGACTGACAGATGGAATGAAATGATACCGGAGTGTAACGAGGAAAACCGGAGTACCCGGAGAAAATCCTGTCTCGCCTACGCTTTGTCAAGCGCAAATCTCACATAGAGTGACCGGGATTTGAACCACGAAACCCAGCGGTGAAAGGCCGGCGAACTGCAGCCCGACCTACGGAGGCTTGATAATATTTTACTATAGTTTAGAATTTGATGTTAAAAACTTGGGGTAACGATTAGTTAATTGGGGAATCACAGATGACTACTGCTGTTAGAATTTACTTTTAATAATAATAATAATAATAATAATAATAATAATAATAATAATAATAATAATAATAATAATAGAAAAATACAGTAGTAATCTGACGTGACTGAGCAAGGGGCTTCGCGGTCTGGGTCATGTAGCTATAAGCTTGCATTCGGGAGATAGTGGGTTCGAACCCCCTGAAGATGGTTTTCTGTAGTTTCCCATTTTCACACCTTAATTAAAGCTACGGTCGCTTCCTTCCCATTCCTAGCCGTTTCCTTTCCCATCGTCGCCATAAGACCTATCTGTGGCGATGGAACGTGAAGCAAATCGAAAAGAAAAAAAACTGAAAAAGAAGAAACTGAAAGTTAAAATCCGCGACCTGGTCGGGAATCGAACGAAGGGTTCCCTGATATTTCAGCGCAGGATCCGGACGCGGTTATAACTGACCGTTCATCAATATACCGTACCTCGTAGAGGGGAATAAATAGGACTTCTCAAACGACACGGAAAATAAGAGCGATCACCAGAATTTATGGACAGGATGCCGAGAGGAGGAAATTGGACCCGAAGGCTGCGTGGTGACTTGAGTAAATCACTTTCCTCAGCACGTAATACTAATTATAGCTCGTACTTGCGGCGACATTTCCGTCCCCTTCGCCGTTAAGAAAGAGCAATAACTCTTTTAAGAGCACAGATAACCTACATACAGGCACTTAATAATTATGTACTTGCGTGAAGAGTCACGCACAGATCAAGCTCCAATGGCCATCGTTGACGGGTTAGATAATACCGAGTGCCAGTACAAGCAGTGATCCACAAAACTACTTTTGTAGAGTCCCGCCCCCTTTCTGGAACATAAAATTGCTTGCGTCTCCTTTATTATTCCTTTCTCTGCTTCCTTTGTTCTCCTCGTACTTTGGCCAGTATCCAGTAATCGGGAGATAGTGGGTTCGAGCCCCACTGTCGGCAGCCCTGAAGATGGTTTCCCATTTTCACACCAGGCAAATGCCAGGGCTGTATCTTAATTAAGGCCACGGCCGCTTCCTTCCAATTCCTAGGCATTTCCTATCCCATCGTCGCCATAAGACCTATCCATGTCGGTGCGACGTAAAGCAAATAGCGAACAAACCTCGTACTTTGTACAAACGAAATCCGGTTCACGAAATCTTCTGTTTGAACCTATCTATCTATTTTCTATTCTTTTCGATAATAATAAATAATAATAATAATAATAATAATAATAATAAATAATAATCGTATGGCCTCAGCTACCGTGTGGAGACATTTCAATTTGACGCCATCTGGTTGCCTGCTCGTCAATTTCGACGTTTCGTTTTACTCTAGGCCCACTAGATGGCAGACAGAGTAAACCGGATATCTCTTGGGCGTCTATGGCTAAGATTTAATTAAATTTGTCGGGTGAACACCAAGCGTGTCACCGGAGATCTTTTAGCTGCCGAAATCGTACGACATGGAATGTAGAATGGACTTTTCTCCGTCCTTCAAAAATCCGACCAACTCTGGCGGGTTTGAACCCGCTATCTTGGGATCCGCAGGCCCACACTCTACCATTGATCCACAAAGGCAGCTTAAGGACCACTGAACATTCGTCTTGGTCCTTCTTTTCTTGGCTACCAATATTTCTTCATCCTTGTATTTTGCTGTTTCCTCCTCTCTCGTGTTTTATTACTTGTCCTCTCCTCCTCCTCTTGGAAATCCAACACCAATAGGTCTTATGGTGACGATGGGACAGGAAAGGGCTAGGAGTGGAAAATAAGTGACCGTGCTTTTAATTAAGGTACAACCCCAAAATTTGCCTGTTGTGATAATGGAAAACCGAGGGCTGCCGACAGTGGGGTTCGAACCCACTATCTCCCGAATACTGGGTACTGGCCACACTTAAGCGACTACAGCTATCGTGCTCGGTCTTCTGAAAGTTGTTCTGTCTTGTATTATATAGTCTGTTACTCCAATCTCTGTCATATCTATTTTAATGTTGAAGAAATTTCTTAAGAGTCAAATTTCCTCAATTGTGCCGAAAGTTGAAGGGCTAAAGGGGCCGGAATGGTTTCAAATTGTAAGTCTTGGACAGCGCCACCAAACTTTAAAAAATCTAATTTCGAAAATGGCTTTCGGCCTAAATCCAGTTGCGGAAAAACAGCCTAAAATCGCTTATATATTTGCTAGTTTTCTTTTTTATTCAAATCCTGGCTAAATTAACTTATTTGCATAATTATTTCTGTAATGTGCTCCTTGGTTCAATGCCCTCAGGCATTTTTTGGATTTTTGATAAATGTCCATATTAATGTAGTTATAAGGGCGTGACTCATATTGGCGCTCGTAGTGGTACAAAAAGGTAAACTGCTAATCTAATCGACCGGGTAACGATGATTAAGGAAAGGATTTTAACTTTTAGGAATAAATAAAGAATATATTCTCATACTTTATTATATTTTATTTACCTCAAATTCGTCGCTCATATCCCTAGGATGTTATCAAGTGTGGATTTATTCCTCCTTGCAATTCTTCGTTCGTTCGTAATCTGTTTACCCTCCAGGGTCGGTTTTTCCCTCGGACTCAGCGAGGGATCCCACTTCTACGGCCTCAAGGGCAGTGTCCTGGAGCTTCAGATTCTGGGTCGGGGGATACAATTGGGGAGGATGACCAGTTCCTCGCCCAGGCGGCCTCACCTACTATGCTGAACAGGGGCCTTGTGGGGGGATGGGAAGTTGGCCGTGGTCTTAAATTAGGTACTATCCCGGCATTTGCCTGGAGGAGAAGTGGGAAACCACAGAAAACCACTTCCAGGATGGCTGAGGAGGGAATCGAACCCCCCTCTACTCAGTTGACCTCCCGAGGCTGAGTGGACCCCGTTCCAGCCCTTGTACCACTTTTCAAATTTCGTAGCAGAGCCGGGAATCGAACCCGGGCCTCCGGGGCTAGCAGCTAATCACACTAACCACTACACCACAGAGGCGGATTGCAATTGTTGAACGCTCGTTTTATCAATCTGCTGTTATCCATCCCCGTTATGTGACCAAAATATTTAATTATTCTCTTTCTGATCGTGCCTGACATCCTTTTATTTTCTTCCTCGTTCTATCGATCTCTAATTCTAATATGTCTAAACTCTACTTCCTATCTAGCCACCTTTCCTTCCTTTCCTTCTTTCTTTCCTTCTTTCTTTTTCTCTTTCTCTGTTTCTTAATTTGTTTACCCCCCAGAGTTGGTTCCACCTCTACCGCCTCAAGGGCAGTGTCCTGGAGCGTGAGATTTTGGGTCGGGGATACAAAGGAGTCGAAGACCAGTACCTCAACCAGGCGGCCTCACCTGTTATACTGAACAGTGACCTTGTGGTGGAAGGGATAGATAAGGTAGAGGGAATGAAGCGGGCGTGGTCTTAAGTTAGGTACCATTCCGGCATTTGCCTGGGGGTGATGTGGGGAACCACGGAAAATCACTTCAAGGATGGCTGAGGTAGTAATCGAACACCCACTCTACACAGTTGACCTCCCGAGGCTGAGTGGACCCCGTTCCAGCCCTCGTACCACTTTTCACATTTTGTGGCAGAACCTGGAATTGAACCCGGGCCTCCGGGGGTAGCAGCTAATCACACTAAACACTACACCGCAGAGGCGGACTCCTCTCCATCTAATTAACAAAATAATGGGAGCCATGAATAAACCGAAAGGAGTGCTCACGCGTTTAATGCGCTACGGCAAGGTAACTAGAATAAAAGGTAGGCTACTCCGGCGGTTACCGGGCGAGTTGGCCGTGCGCGTAGAGGCGCGCGGCTGTGAGCTTGCATCCGGGAGATAGTAGGTTCGAATCCCACTATCGGCAGCCCTGAAGATGGTTTTCCGTGGTTTCCCATTTTCACACCAGGCAAATGCTGGGGCTGTACCTTAATTAAGGCCACGGCCGCTTCCTTCCAACTCCTAGGCCTTTCCTATCCCATCGTCGCCATAAGACCTATCTGTGTCGGTGCGACGTAAAGCCCCTAGCAAAAAAAAAAAACTCCGGCGGTTGAAGCTTTCATTGGCTGGAGCGCTCTGACGTCACGCGGTATGAACGATAGCGAGTAAGGTACACAGTCGCAGTACAACAAGCCTGTGATTTCTCGTGCCTGTGAAACATCTTCTCAATCTTTCATCAAATAGTAGTCTGGTAAGTAACGGCACTTCCAATAGATTTAAAAACGTGAAAATGCGTTAAATTTCGTCACATGCTTAGCAGGTAGAACATCAACTATCAAATACATGACATACAATACGATAAGAAATAAAATACTGCCATGCAACTCAAAATAATTAATTACTTTCCTGATGAAGTAAATGTTTATATCAAATGGCATAGGAAAATATACATAATATGGACATCTTTAGGGAATTATATTAAATTAATAAAACGTACGTAATAGGAGACTTAATCACTTGATGAACCAGCCCAAAGCTTAGCCTTCTTATTGGCGTTACGGTTTGGGAGTCAAGCTCTGCATTCGGGAGACGAATAGGACGCATCGGCTATTCCAGGAATTGATTTCTGTAGTTTCCCAATATCCCGGAGGCCCCGGTTCGATTCCCGGCTCTGTCGCGAAATTTGAAGGGTGGTACGAGGGCTGGAACGGGCTCCACTCAGCCTCGGGAGGTCAACTGAGTACAGTGGGGTTCGATTCCCACCTCAGCCAAACTCGAAGTGATTTTCCGTGGTTTCCCAGTTATCCTCCAGGCAAATGCCGGGATGGTATCTAACTTACGGCCACGGCCGGTTCCTAACCTCGTCCTTGCCTGTCCCTTCCAATCTTTCCATCCCCCACAAGGCCCCTGTTTACGACAGCAGGTAAGGCCGCCTGGGCCAGGTACTGGTCCTCCTCCCCAGTTATATCCCTCGACCCAAAGTCTCACGCTCCAGGACACTGCCCTTGAGGCGGTAGAGGTGGGATCCCTCCCTGAGTCCGAGGGAAAACCAACCCTGGAGGGTAAACAGATTAAGAAAGAAAGAAAGTTTCCCAGTTTAATTTACCATCATTCATTTCATATTCATTAGCTCCTCAACTGCGAGTGGTGTCAGAAAGGGAATCCGGCCGTAAAAATACAACATACAAATTCATCTCGCCTCATCCCCTGTATTATTATGCTTCTCAAAACGTGACCATGTGGTACGATTTTGATGCTCCTTGAACTTGTGCCGCGCCCATGACAGCTGCTGTGAGATTAGGGCCAGATATTCTTTGACTCAACCATGAAAATCAACTTTCATGTGCCAATTTGTGAGGACCTCCAGAAAAATCACTGACGCGCGTTTAGCGAGCAGAACCTTCCTGTACTTTGTCGAGCAATTTAATAGTGAAGAAGTACTTCTTATCCTTTCTCTTCTAAATATGAATGTTACCCAAAACGACAGCTTACAATCCTTCACTGAGCAATAAATATTGCAATTTCTAGCCTGATAGCTCTCTACTAATTTGCGAGAGTAGAAGTTAGAGCAAGTGCTGTTTCCAGGTGACAGCCACTCACACGGTTCAGACGGACTAATTAAAGATCCTGGTTAATTAGAATGTTATCGCGCCCCGGTGCCTTCTTAATGCTCATTACTGATATCTCACACGCGACTGAACCAGCAAGCAGTCACGAGTCATTTGTTGAGAACATCTCTTACAACATTTACAAGTCTTGCATTATTATAGACGCACCTTCACAGGCTTTAAGAGTAACAGCCAGAGAGTGAACTGTAGTTTTTGGCACTGCATTTGGCTTTCGAAGTGTCTGTCTTAGTAAATAAAAATGAGCGAGTAACAAGGATTAACTTCTCAAGGAATGCATAGGCCCTACATCTGGACAAAGTTTCCGCTTAAAGCACAGTGTCGTTGATGCTCTCGGCCATAGAGAGGAATTCATCAAGGCAGTATTATTGGACCTTTATGTTTTCTTATATATATCAATGATATGTGTAAAGAAGTGGAATGAGAGATATGGTTGCTTGTAGATGATGTTATTCTGGGAAGCAAAGTCACCTCCGTACAGGCCATGAAGGCCCTTGGAGGAGTGGAAGGTAAAGGCTTCCACCATTGTTAACCTCGGCACGTGATGGGGTAGAGTGGTTCGCTCTACGCCCGGCCGCCTTTGCCCCCAGGAATTAACCTGGTACTCATTTTTGGCGTAGGCTGAGTGAACCTCAGGGCCACATGCACCTCCGGAAGTGGAAATCTCGTTTCTTAAATTTTACGACTTCCTTACGGTGATTCGAACCCACGTCCTTCAGGGCGAACCGAGCACGGCTTTACCGTCTCGGCCAGGCAGCCCCTACAAGATTGTGAGCAACTGCAAAATGACCTCGATAATGTTGTGAGATGGACAGTAGGACATAGTATGAGATAAACGGGGTTAAAAGTCAGGTTGTTTCACAAATAAGAAAAGTCCTCTCAGTTTTAATTACTGCGCTGATGGGGTGAAAGTTCCTTTTGGAGATCACTGTAAGTACCTGCGTGTTAATATAAAGAAAGATCTTCATTGGGGTAATCACATAAATATGATTGTAAATAAAGGATACAGTGCACATGGTTATGAGGTATTTAGGGGTTGTAGTCAGGATGTAAAGGAGAGGGCATAAGTCTCTGGTAAGACCCCAACTAGAGTATGGTTCCAGCGTACGGGACCCGCACCAGGATTACTGGATTCAAGAACTAGAAAAAATCCAAAGAGAAGCAGCTCAATTTGTTCTGGATGATTTCCGACAAAAGAGTAGCGTTACAAAAATGTTGCAAAGTTTGGGCTCGGAAGACTTGAGAGAAAGGAGACGAGCTACTCGACTAAGTGGTGTGTTCCGAGCTGTCAGTGGAGAGATGGCGTGGAATGACATTAGTAGACGAATAGGTTTGAGTGGCGTCTTTAAAAGTAGGAAATATCACAATTTGAAGATAAAGTTTGAATTCAAGAGGACAAATTGGGGCAAATATTCGGTTATAGGAAGGAGAGTTAGGGATTGGAATAACTTAGGGAGATGTTCAGTAAATTTCCAATTTCTTTGCAATCATTTAAGAAAAGGCTAGGAAAGAATAGATAGGGAATCTTCCACCTGGGCGACTGCCCTAAATGCAGGTTAGTATTGATTGATTGATTGATTGATTGATTGATTGATTGATTGATTGATTGACTGAAATCTTACTTGCTCTTCATTCCAGAGAAATGGATGGATGTACAGTTTCTTACCGTCTTCAATGTCTGCGATTTCCAACACAGAATTTTGTTCAATGGATCCTTACCTGAAACAAGAAATAAACAGAATTAACCACATGAATACTGACACTGTATGCAAAGAAACTGTATATGTGTGAAAAGAATCACTATTTATTTATTTATTTATTTATTTATTTATTTATTTATTTATTTATTTATTTATTTATTTATTTATTTATTTATTTATTTAATCTTATTAAAGCCTCCGTGGCTCAGGTGGCAGCGCGCCGGCCTTTCACCACTGAGTTCCGTGATTCGAATCCCGGTCACTCCATGTAAGATTTGTGCTGGACAAAGCGGAGGCGGGACAGGTATCCCTCCAAGTACTCCGGATTTCCCTGTCGTCTTACATTCCAGCAACACTCTCCACTATCATTTAATTTCATCTGTTAATAAATAACAAATGAAAATCCACAGCCTGTTTCCAGTCATTCGACCGGGTCAGGAATGGAATAAATTAAGCTCCCATCTAGCGGCGAGGATAGGAATTGTGCCGGCTGCCGAAGCCTGTCGCACTCATCTGGGGCAAGGATTAATGACTGACAGATAAAATGAAATGATAGTGGAGAGTGTTGCTGGAATGAAGGAGGACAGGAAAAACTGAATTATCCGAAGAAAAACCTGTCCCGCCTCCGTTTTGTCCAGCATAAATCTCACATGGAGTGACTGGGATTTGAATCACGGAACGCAGCGGTGAGAGACCGGTGCGCTGCCGCCTGAGCCATGGAGGCTCTTCCCAAATTACAGATAACTTTAGAATATTCATAAATATATACGGATTATCAAATAGTGTGTTTCATAGTTCTAGGCACTTTGTGACAGGTGGAACTGTGACGTTTTAAGAGACAACTGTTACATTTCAAGAAGCGAATTATTATATCTCTGTGACAGGTGTAACCGTGATTCAATAAGAAACAACTGTTACATCTCAAGCTGTGACAGGTGCAACTGACCATTATGCGAGAGAACTGCTACATCTCAATGTGAGACAGGTACAACTGTGACTTACGACAGACCTGTTACCAATGAGAGGATATTATTACGAGGGAGGTCAGTTCCTCATGACGGAGGTTAACGACCGCCAGGCACAATTAACTGGCTCGTTAACGGTAATAAAGATAATATTGTAATTGTATTCAATTTATTGTACTGCAATAACCGATTGTGATAACGTGACTGATATTGAGGACGTTAAGGACTGAAGAACTTCAACGGTAAAACGGAGCAGGTAACTAACTTCGACGGCAAATGTAATATCCTAAGTCCGAACTTACTGCCTATCTGAAATCTCGTCAGCTATAATTTTGAAATATATAGATCTTTTCCTTGCAGGGGCGTGCAGGACGGTCCGTCAACGCCGTAATTTCTACTTAGAAGTATCTCGCATTCATTAATGATGAATGAGTTGCCTAATAACCGATTCTCACAGGGGTACTGAGATTCCGAAGGTGATCAGATACCGCGAGTGAGGAATTATCTACAATCAGTGCAAAAGTTAGTCTGCAGTGATAAGAATCGTGGGCTTTGATAAAGCAGCAACAATCCATAAAGGAGTGAGGCAAGGCTGCAGTTTGTACCCCCTCCTTGTCAGTGTTTATACAGAAGAGGCTGTAAAGGAAATCAAACAGGAATTTTTTAAGCGAATTACAATCCAAGGAGAGGAAATCAAAACCCCGAGATTTGCAGGTGATATCGCTATTTTATCTGAGTCTGCAGAAGATTTGCTGAATGGTATAGACGGAGTCTTGGGGAAGGAGTACAATGAAAGCAATTAAGTCCAAAACAAAAGTAATGGAGTTCAGTCGAAGGAAGTCAGATGACGTAGGAAATATTAGATCAAAAAATGAAGTCTTAAAATGGAAGTAGGTGAATATTGTTACTTGGGTAGTAAAATAACTAACGATGGAAGAAGTAAGGAGGACATAAAATGCAGACTAGTATAAGCAAGGAAGGTCTTTCTTAAGGAAAGCAATGGGCTCATTTCGAACAGTGACGTAGGATTTGATTTTGCAAGCTGCTTTACGTCGCATCGACACAGATAGGTCTCATGGCGACGATGGGATAGGAAAGGGCTAGGAGTGGAAAGAGAGCGTCCGTGGCATTAATAAAGGTACAGCCCCAGCATGTGCTTGGTGTGAAAATGGGAAACCACGGAAAACCATCTTCAGGGCTGCCGACAGTGGGGTTCGAACCCACTATCTTCCGAATACTGGATACTGACCACACTTAAGCTACTGCAGCTATCGAGCTCGGTTGACATAGGAATTAGAAATATCTTTATGAAGACATTCGTCTGGAGCGTGACAGTGTATGGAAGTGAAACATGGACAATAACTCGCTCAGAAAGAAAGAGAATAGAAGCTTTTGAAATGTGGTGTTACAGAAGAATGCTGAAGCTGAGATGGATAGATCGAATCACGAATGAAGGGATAATGAATCGAACTGGTGAGAGGAGAAGGGTTAAGAAGAGAGAGAATGATAGGGCAAATCTTAAGACACCCAGGACTTGTTCAGTTGGTTCTTGAAGGAAGTGTAGGCGGTAATAACGGTAGGGGTAGACCAAGGTATGAATATGACAAGCAGATTAGAGCAGATGTAGGATGAAGTAGTTACGCAGAAATGAAAATATTAGCACAGGATAGGGTGGCATGAAGAGCTGCATCAAACAGTCTATGGACTGATGACTCAAACAACAACTACAACAAAAAACTACAGCCTCAAGAATTTACGTCAGAATCCATCCATCCATCCGTTATCTAAAGGCTAAGCCTCGTCGCTGCAGCCACATTCCACGGTCTTCAACAGTCCTTTTCATCGTGACATAGGAAGCAAAACCCAGCTGAGTGATTACGTTTCTAAGGTATGAGAGACGAGGTGTTCCTCTCGACTTCTTCCCTAGGACCTTTCCTTTGAAGACATTCTGGAGAAAGGTGTCATGCCGTAGGACGTGTCCAAGAAATTTAGCTTTCGTCTGCTCTGTTGAATAAATTGCGGTCCGTTTCTCACTAACGTCATTCAAGATTTGGATATTAGTCTTTTTTTCTGTCCAACTCGTCACTGTCAGTCTTCTCCAGAACCACATTTTCGCTGCTTCTATTCTCTATTGTACTTGTTTTCCCAAAGTCCAGGTTTCAGTTAGCACACTCCAAACAAGGGTTTTAACAAGTTTGTTCCTGGTTTCAATTCCTATGTGCTTATTTAACAATAGATTTTTCCTGCTTTGAAACACTTGTTTTGCTATAGTTACCTGCTGCGCTTCAACGGCAAACCTGACCAAGCTAGGTGTCAGTGATCTTCAGTGCCATGGTGAAAATGTGTCGCGCTTGGTGTCGAGCATTATTTGCCGGCTAGACCCAAAGGCAAACTGTGTTCTGGTTCCTTCCCCTAAACACCCCAACCATGCTTGTAAACTGAGATACGATAATACCCGTCTCCTATCATCTCGGAAAGCACATACCCGGGAGAGGGTGCTATTTATTGTAATATTTACTAGCTGACATTCACGAGATAGCGGATTCGAACCCCACTGTCGGCAGCACTGAAGACGTGGTTTCCCATTTTTACATCACAACTGCTGCTTGCCTTTCCTCTACTTTAAAACAAAATACTATTAAACCTTGCCAACTTTTGTCAAATCTTCACCAATCTGGAACAAACTTAGACAAGATTTGACAGTTTTCTCGTGGTGAATTGGACTGAAAGAAAAATTTGATGGTGTACAACAGGTATAAGTCGACGTCCATAAAACGAACATGAATTCGTTTCCCAATGCACTGAAATTCCACCATATTTTGTTACGTATTGGAGTAAATTTTCTGCTTAAAATAAATCATTCGAGCATTTCATATAGTACGACGTCGGCATGTACATGATCTCTGGTGACACATTTAGTGATTACCTGACAAAACTAATTAAAACTCAGCCCTTGATCGGGCGACATAGAATTCCAACTTTTCTCTTCTGTGATAGAGAAACAGAGCGTCGAAATGGACAAGCAGACAGACTGCATGAAGGCAGACGAAACAGACTACAGAGGAGATAATAACGTTTTATTATAATTATAATTAACACGTATTATTGACAGAAGAATGGATAGACCAGTTGAAGCTGAGTTGGGAGACGATCAGCCTACGTACATAGCATTCGATAATGTTTATTGGACCAAGCTATTTGAGATTCCGAAAGTGATCGATATCAGATACCGCGAAAGAAGAATTATCTACAATCTGTACAAAAATCAGTCTGCAGTGATAAGAAACGAAGGCTATGAAACAGCAGCAGCAATCCGTAAAGGAGCGAGGCAAGGCTGCAGTTTATCCCCTCTCCATTTCAATGTTTGGACAGAAGAAGCGATAAAGGAAATCAAAGAGGAATTTGGAAAACGAATCGCAGTCCAAGGAGAGGAAATCAAAACTCTGAGATTTGCCGATGGTACTGATGATGATGCTTGTTGCTTAAATGAGCCTAACAGCTAGGTCATCCGTCCCTAATGGTACGAAATGAAACGAAATGTTATGATAATTTAAAAATCCATAACTCTCCACTGACCAGAATTCGAAAACGTGAGGACGAAGAATGAATGGATGGATATGAAGTTAAAACAATCAGTGGATCCGACCCACAATGCCTCACATTCCCGGAAACTAGCGTTAAACAATAGTATTACTGACCAAGGGACTGCTTCTAGAGCACAATACTGAATCGATGAGGCTTGTAATCGAAACGGGTCCAAAATCCAGGTCATCGGTCCCTCATAATGGTACTTATCGCTAGTAAAGTAGAACCATGGTATTTGTCATGTTGAGGTACTAATCAAAAGTAGCGTAGACTCGCGGTATTCCACAGTATTATGGTACTACTCACAGGTAATGAAATTCGCACATGCAACACAGACCTATGTTGTTTCGCACACTGCGGCGCTAGAGGCAGAACCATGGTGTCGCTCATGCCATGGCATTGCTCATATAGGGGTACCAATCACAGGTACTGTAAATTGCATCCTGATTCACACACTGTCGCTACTAATCACAAACCTATTTTGTTCCTAACATTGTGGTACTACGCGCAAGTAAGAGCGACCCATGGTGTTCCCTGCGTGATGGTACTAATTACAAGTAGTCTCATGGTTCTAATTTGATCAGACACGGGATGCCATGGGTGTATTCTTCGTCTGCGTCCCCCATCCACAGGGGGTTGTGCGTTTGGTCCGCGAGAGGTATTTTATTCCCCTCAAGTCCGCCGACAAGCCGGTTAGGATCCCCTACCCGCCACCTGGGACGCGCCACGTGGGAGTATCACCTCTCCCCCTGCTACGCCAGCGTAGTAGGTTCGTGGCCGATGGTATTGTTACTCTGAGTCTGCAGAAAATCTGCAGAGATTGCAGAATGTTATGGACTCAGTCTTGGAGAAAGCGTACAAGATCAAAACAAGCGTAATGGAGTGCAACCGAAATAAGACAGGTGATGCAAGAAATATAAAATTAGGAAATGAAATCTTAAAGAAAGAATAACTAATGATGTCAGAGTAAGGTTGTCATAAAATGCAGACTAGCACAAGCAAGGAAGACCTTTCTTACGAAAAGACATATGCTCACTTCGAACACTGAAGGACGTTTTTGAAAACTTTCGTCAGGAGCGCGGCAGTCTACGGAAGTGAAACATGGACGATAATTAGCTCAAAAAGAAAGAGAATAGAATAGGAGATTTTAAAATGTGGTGTTACAGAAGAATGCTGAAGGGGAAGTGGGTAGCTCGAATCAGGAATGAAGTGATACCGAAAGGAATTGGTGAGAGGAGTTCGATTTGGCGAAATGTGACGAGAAGAACAGAGAGCATGATAAGACACATCTTAAGACACCCAGGACTTGTTCGGTTACTTTTTGATGTAAGTGATATGCCTGTCGTAGTCATATTATTTGTCTGCCCTTTTCTATAGATTTATGAACATTTAATACCGGTACATAATAATTGATTCATTCCTTGTGTAGTTCATAAGAAAGTCCTGATTTGTATGCAGTAACAGGTTAGACTGAAAACTAATTAGGTTAGTACAAAGTGTCGGCCACCCTCTCTTCCATAATGTAGCAAGGGTAACATAAATTATAGGGGTCCTGATGGGCCGTACCCTATACTTGCTACTCGCTTCAGTAAGTTTGCATTCTAACCTATTAATGCATAAAAATCCGGGCTCTAATTATAACACTTCTTTCCATACAGTATCCATTGTGCTTAGACCATTCGGGCGTATCTGGATCTTAACATTTTCATTCGATCTTGCCCAAGATAGTGCAACATACGATTGACCGTGAATGAATACTGGTTTGGGTAACTAGACACCCACTTTTTCAAGAAGTTGTCCCTGCGCTTTATTACTGGCAATGGTCATGCATAAGGCTAGTCGACTTGATACCTTGCCGTCTGTGCGTACGTCGATGTTTTCTATTAGCAGCATGTAAGTTATTAGAAAATATACCTCAACAGCTTAAACGCGCCAAGATAATTGTTCTCCTTAAACCAGAAAAACGTGCAGTTCTTGTGCAAAGCTACCGTCCTATTGCATTGCTTAGTGTGGTATATAAACTCTTAGAACGAGTATTGTTTAATAGGATTGGGCAAACAATACTTTCGGCGATCCCTGTAGAACAAGCTGGCTTTCGTCCCAACCGAAGTTGCGCAGATCAAGTTTTGGCACTCACGTCACATATTGAAGCAGGTTTTCAGAAGAAGATGAAAACATCTGTGGCTTTCATTGATTTATCGGCAGTCTGGCGGCAAGGCCTACTCTACAAGCTGATGACAATCATTCCATGCCAAAAAGTTACAAAGCTTATTGGTAACATGATTGGAAACAGAGGATTTCAGGTCATTATGGGAAACACCAGTAGCCAGAAATTCCTCCAAAATGGCCTCCCTCAAGGTTCTGTTCTAGCCCCACTGCTCTTCAGCCTTTACATTGCTGATGATTGGGCCATTGCAACTAGACACACTTTGAACCCATGGAAGAAACTGTAACATCTGATTTGTCTGTGCTTGCAGAGTATTTTCGAAAATGGAGGCTTCGACCAAATACATCAAAAACAGAGGTGACTTGCTTCCATCTCAACAACAGACAATCCAATAGGATTCTGGAAGTCTACTTTGATGGTGTACAACTTACCCACATATCTGGAAGTCACACTAGACAGGACCCTGTTGTTTAAATCACATCTCATAAAAACTGCTGCGAAAGTGAGAACAAGGAACAGCATTATACAAAAGCTTTGTGGAACCACATGGGGATCATCCGCCACAACTCTGCGGACGTCTGCGTTGAGCTTGGTATACTCTGTGGCGGAGTACTGTGCACCAGTATGGTTGAACAGCGCCCATACTAACAAAGTTGATAGTACTATGCCCATTATTACAGGAACAATCAGGTCTTCTCCCACCATCTGGCTACCTGTCCTAAGTAAAATACCACCCCCTAACCTGCGAAGGAAAGTAGCTTTGATCAGAGAATACAACAAGATCCTAGCGAACCCTGGGCTACCGGTACACTCTGACATCTCGGACCTCAGAATCAACCGACTCCAAGACATCCACCTCTTGCAACGGACATCAATCACATTGGGTTCAACATCACCGATTCCTGGAGGGGAGAATGGATGCAAAATGCTCCAACTACATTCCAGGCAATGTCAAGCATCAGTAAGACATTTCAAGGGTTTGATCAACTTCGCAAGATATGGTCAATGCTCAACCGCCTCAGGACAGGACACGGGAGAAATGGGCGATTCACTTTCTAAATGGCGAATGCTGTCCTCACCGGTATGCGACTGTCGCACACCGCGACAAACTATTGAACACATTAGGGAGGATTGTAGCAACAGAGCATATGGAGGGCCATATGAAGACTTCTTGTTAGCAACCTCAAAAAGTATTGAGTACATACAAGGTCTCCATGTTTCTTTGTAGTTTAGTTCATTGATTATTGTTGTTCATTTGTAATAATGTATTTGTATGCCATACGCTTAATAATAAGTTATTAGGAAAAATTCTGCCATCTGTTGAGTACATAAAAAAGCTGGGGAAGGTCGGAGAATCAAAGAGTATATAGCATTTAAAATGATATTCTTCCATGATCTCTGGCTTGACAGGTAGCGATCAAACATGGTTGCATGCAATCACATTACTAAGGATGAAAATCGCATAATTATATTGGAATATTAACGAAAGTGTTAGTCGCTTAGCAACCTGCTAAGTACAGAATGTATTGCGGGTTAGTGTAAGCCTTCGCCTGCTATTACTGGAGTGATCATTTAATGATTTGATTTTATGATTACTCAAAGTTGGCTGAACTTAGAGACCTATCAATGCCTCATGATTCACCGGCAGGTCATTTCGGAGAGAATAAGGAAAAAATAAAGCAAATCAGTCCAGTAGAACGGACGGACGAATTTGCCAAAGCCGTTTGTAGTAAACTCTTAATATATGGATCATGACGAAGTTTATATCGTTTATATCGTATCGTATATCGTACGATCCAAACCTTAGTCGTTAGATTCATGGACTCATTTAAGACGTAGAAAAAAATGGTGAGGAATATTGCATTGCTTCCTTCAGTCTGATAAAACGTCGTAACAAGGACTACTTCTTTCCGCATACTAGTGAGTGAATCATAGGTGATTCAGAACTGGAAATACTGCTGGTGAAGTAGGAGACACCCACACACAAACTGGCTGTTAAAGAATCTGTGTGGTGCACTATTCCCGGTGGTCACTTGAAACTCGTGTACAGCAAGTTCAATTCTACACTGTCACGGTCCAAGGTAACCTGCTGTCCAGATCCACAGTCGTCCGTGATTTCCTCATTTCTATGGCAGGCAAATACCGGGTTTGAATCTTAATTTAAAGCCACTTCTTCAACATTCTCATTCCAAGTGCTTTCCAATTCAACAAGACAAGTGTAAAAAGTGCGACATTAAAAGGTTTAACCCATCAACCCATAGAATGTCTTGATGCAGCTCTCCAGATCACCCTAACGTGTGCTATTTTTTCATTTCTGCGTAACTACTACATCCACCTACATCTGCTCTAATCTCCTTTTCCTATTCATACCTTGGTCTGCCCCTACCGTTCTTCCCGCCTACACTTCCCTCAAAAACCAAATGAACAAGTCCTAGATGTCATGTGTTATATCATTTGATCTATCCGACTAATTGACTGAACGGTCAGGGTACTGGCCTTCGGTTCAGAATGTCCCGAGTTCGATTCCCGGCTGGATCGGGGATTTTAACATTAATTGGTTAATTCCAATGGCACGGGGCTGGGTGTATGTGTTGTATTCATCATCATTTCATCCTCATCACGACGCGCAGGTCGCCTACGGGTGTCAAATAAAAAGACCTGCACCTGACAAGCCGAACCCGTCCTGGGGTATCCAGGCACTGAAAGCCATACGGCATTTCATTTCATTTTTTCATTTGATATCTTCTTCTCGTCAAATTTAGCCAAATTGATCTCTTCTCACCAATTCGATTCAGTATCTCTTCATTCGTGATTCGACCTAGCCATTTCATCTTCAGCATTCTTCTGTAACACCACATTTCAAAAGCTTCTATTCTCTTTCTTTATGAGATAGTTATTGTCCATGTTTCACTTCCATACAATGCCATGCTCCAGTGAAAGCCTTCAAAAACATCTTTCTAATTCCTATATCAATGTTACAAGTGAACAAATTTCTTTTCTTAAGAAATTTCATGTCAAAGTTTACTTTCGCCATCGTGAGTTATTTCACTACCCAGGTAACAATATTCATCTATGTTGCCATTGATGCTTTCACGGCCCTGTCCCTGCACTATTGTTATTTCGTCTCGGTGTTTCCCAAATTTGTACGTTCCTCATCGCCAGATGTTTCATTCCAGGCTTGTGTCCATATCATACACCTGTCAATGTCATATGTTACGAACACATGTTATGTGACCCTCTTAGACTGATTCTGATGGTTCGGTCAGCTTCCGCTTCGAACGCTAGCGCTGTTCCACGTCCGGGGGCCATCTGGTGACGAATGAACGTACCATTTTCACTTCTATTATAACATCTAAATTTCAAAAAGCCATTGTTTAAGAAGCCTTTCTCGTGGACAGTCGAGATTTTCTTCTGATGACGCAGAGCACAGTTCTCTGCGAAACGTAAAGAATTTCACCTTCTTTTCTTGACACGGCATAAACCCAAAAGCCTATACAGTATCACTTTTCATCTACTTCCTTAAAGACTTCATTTCCTTATATAACAATTCCTGCGCCATTTGACTGCAATCGACTGCACTCCCTTACGTTTGTTTTGGACTTATTTATTTTCATCTTACACTCCTTACCCAAGACTCCGCCCATACCAGATCTTCTGCAGTCTCAGATAAAGTAAAAATATAATCGGCAAATCTCAGGGGGTTTAATTTCCTCTCCTTGGATTTTGATTCCCTTTCCAAATTCCTCTTTGATTTCCTTTACCGGCTGTTTTATATAAACATTGAATGGGGGGGACAAACTACAGCCTTGCCTCACTCCTTTCTGGACTTCTGCCTCTTTTTCAAAACCCTCGATTCTTATAACTGCTGATTTTCGTACAGATTGTAGGTAATATTTCTTCCTCATTATCTATAGATAAAATAAATAGATAGATATAACTACATCGAGCGAATAAGTCGTGAGGTTAGGGTCACGCAGCTTTTAGCTTGCATTCGGGAGATGTTGGGTTCGAATCCCACCGTCGGCAACCCTTACAACGGTTTTCTGTGGTTTCCCATTTTCACACCAGGCAAATGCTGGGGGCTGTACCTTAATTAAGACCACGGCCGACAACCTTAGATGTGTTAGTCGGACGCTAAACAAGTAGCAAAAATTATATACCGAGAGGGAGGGGGTCGCTCTAGCCTTGAAGGAACTGTTGTGTTAATGATAATAAAAAGAATAATAATGTTACGTGCCAGCCCCGTTGTAGCCCGTTTCGGCACTTCCAGGAAGGGGCTAGTGTCTCAGACGACCTGGGATCTCCCAGCCGGCTTGTGGGGTGCGACCGGCCTTTCCGTGTATTGTTCTCGTCGGCCGGCTGACCTGTGAGTTTCTTGGAGATTCAACGGAAATGTCCTGCCTGTAGTGACATCGCGAAATTTCTGGCTCAAATCACGCGAGCTATAAAAAGGGAGGCTAGCCGCGGACAGTCAGTTGGACTCGGAGTGACAGTTGGGCTCTGAGGTGGAGTCGGTGTGTTGGAGTTCGGCGGCTGGGCTCAGGGCGATAGAGGTGTTGGATGTCGCTAGTGTCCCACTGAGGTCTGAACAAGCGAGCTGTTGTTATGGTGTCGGAGAGACCAGTGAGTGTGTGAACTGGAGACGACAGAACTGAAGACTATACTATGTGTTCATGTATTTCTGTGGATTGAGGATCACCGTGAGCCAGTGAGGAAACCCACTATCGTGAGTGCGAGGATAAATGGCCGTGTGTTAATGTTCGCTGTTGTGAGTATCGTCCTGCTGTTGAATATTGTTCACTTGTTTAGTTGTTCGCTGCATGTGACTGTGTTAAGTACTGGACTATCTGTGGAGTCGAACCAATAAACAGTCGTCGTACGTTGTGTAGCCAGTGGCACTGTGTTCAAATTCAGCGGTCTACACGCAGCTGCTGTAAGAGTTGACTGGACTTGGAAAAGTGAAAGTTAGGATTATAGCCGTCACCAAGTAGTTCCAACCGGCCAGGACTCCCCGGTGTGTGTACAGAAGAGAGGTTTGTAAATAGATAGTAATTAGTCAGTGTGGCCATTCACAGCTGGTTAGAATTGTGTGTGTGCATTTATTAGGTCATACTGAAATAAATTAGAGTGATGAAACAGATGGAGTTTTATTCGTAACAATTATAATTACCAAACTAAGACACTATCACAATGATTAAAACGGAGTGTCTATGTGCTAGCGATGTCTCGGAATGATAGGAATATCGGGTCTAAGAGAAGCCGAGAAATTTGAGAGAAAAAAGATCATTCGCAAGATAATGGTTTCAAAAATCGTATATGGCCAGTATAGGTTACGAGGGAGGGGTAGAAATTATACCAGGAAACCGAAAGACTGACTGGGCCAATGAAGAAAATAATACTCAAATTGTATGAACATTGTTTAGAATGGACGAAAAGAGGCTGACATAACGGATTTTTACAACATTTGAGAGTAGACCTCAAGTTTGCGACAAATGGTTCAGGGAGTTAAAAAATGATCTTGAGCTGTCTGGATTAAATCTCGAAGACATCCTAAATCGAAAAAAGTATAGATCAGTGATCGACAGCTTCAGAGGCTTCCATGAGGAACAGAAACTGAATAGAGAATGGGCAGAGGAAAGAAGACAGACTACTAGAGATAGAATGCAAACAAATTCTAGACAGGAAAGAAGGCTTCCAGTAATGTGTGAGAGTTGCTTAACGTTGTCTCAAATGGTCTTAAACTAATAACAATCACAGACGAAACCATAGCGACTGATGGGAACAAAATCAAAGCGAAATGCTTGGCTTTCGCAGATGACCTAGTTATCATCACTAATAACAAGGAGGAAACTAGGTTTCCTACCGAGACAATACACAGAATAGCATCACAGACAGGCCTTCAGATACCATTCGAGAAAACCAAGTATATCGAGAATTTTCAGAAAAGTGCAAGAAAGATGAAACTGAAGCGACATACGGGACAATTTCACAGGTATCTTTTTCTTAAATGCCTTGGATAAATAATTCTTCCTTCGAGATTAGACAGTTTGGTCAATCAACAAAGGGCCTCAAAACTTAGGAGGGCATTTAGACTAACATAGGATCACCAAAATAAACGCAATGCTAAACTGAAACAGTTATTCTACCGGAAGCTCTATATGCATCAGAAACCTGAATTTTAGGAGGTCATTCTAAAATTGCAGATATTTAAAAACAAGAACGTAAAATTCTTAGAAAAATTTTCGGCCCCATACAAGAAAATGGAATTTGTATCAAGAGGCGAACTGCAGACCTCTATAGTTACACAGATAGTTTCATTAATACTGTACGGAGCAGACGTTTGACATTTTTGGACAAATTTTTAGGATGGGTAATAGACTCACAAAAAGGTCATTCAATGTAATAAGTCCCCTAAACAAGATAATAAACTGGATGGAGGAAACAAGAGGAGACCTGAATGAACTGAACGTCAGGGAAGACATCTTGGAAAATCGCAGTCTTTTGGACCTCAGTAAATAAACACACATTGATGGTGAAAACTAACAGCAGCAAGTGGTCAGAAGAACGGAAGAGGGTACACGGTGAGTTCATGAAGAGATTTTGGAAGAATAGGAAGGCGAAAGTCTTCAAGCCAATGAATAAGTTCCAACGTGCTGTATGAACTGGGCATAACAAAACAATAATAATAATAATACATTCTACAATTGCAGCAGGTGATGCATGATAGTCACCTGTACTCCAAAATCATGAATGAACGACGCATTGCCTCAGATGATGATGATGATGCAAAGAGATAATCGTATTGCATAAGAGACTAATTAAAGCTCCTAAAAGAGAAACGACGACTGCACACGAATCAAATGAGATAAAGGCAAGCTGAAGTTGAACTTATCAAGTGAAGAAATAAAAAATTACCTAAAAAGATAGTGAATTATCATCGGAAGCTACTTATCTCACCTATATCGATATCAAATAAAATTGCGTCTTCTGCTAACGAGACAGTTGAGGATACAAAGATACTAATGTAACCTTCTAATATATAAAAATGAACTTAACATGCCCTGATGAAGGCCAATGCAATTTGGCTGAAAGCTCGGCTTCATTAAATAAACATAGTGGCTTTAATCCAGGAATTATTTATTTATTTATTTATTTATTTATTTATTTATTTATTTATTTATTACTATGAGCCGCGAAAACCTACGTGCATTACTTTGAATATTTTTTTGTTCGTCTCGAATGGACTCAAAAACTACTGGACCGATTTCGCTGAAAATTTCACAATTTGATCTTATTACTCCTGACAGGGTTTAGGAAGTGGCTCGAAGGAAATCCGATAGGTAGTTTTTTTATGATGAGTAATGTTATATAATTTAATTACAAAGCCGCACTAAGATTTGGATAGATCTTGATGAACAGATTGCCGCTAGGTGACAGCCACTTAGCCTGTATCATGATAGTCCGGTAAGAAATGCTGTATATAGGAGGATGGGAACACGCCGCCATGTTTTATGAAGTACCTTTCCACATCTCTTAAACCAGCAATTTCAACCAATTTCAACCAAACTTGGTACACTATGATTTGCTATCTGGAGACAAACGCTGTGGGGTTAAGCCACCCCTAGCACACCCCTAGGGGTGGGAGTGAGAAGGGGGTGGCATATAAAAATAATCGAAAATAATGTGGAATCCACAGTTTTCGGGGTCACTGAGATGAATTGTGACACTCTGGATGCCGCTTAAGTCAAAGTTCAGTCTCCACTGGCATAGGGGGTGAGAATAGGTGAACAAGAATATGTCCAAAATGACCGATTATTGGTGTTGAGTCCACAGTTTTTGCGGTCTCTGGCGTGATTCGCGACAGCCATAGTGACAGTTCGAATCATGCAGGCCTACACCATATCTATTGCGCGAAGGGTAAATACATAGAGTTATAACTAAATTTTATTATCTGCTTAAAAGGATCAGCTACTTCCCTGACAATATGGGCTGCCGAGAGGAAATAGTTTAACGCGAAATTATAATCTCAAATTAAAACTTAAAATTAAACGGATAAAAATCATATATATTATTTCAGTAGTATAGATCCCTTTTAGGAGCTGCCTGGCCGAGGCGGTAAAGGCGTGCTCGGTTCGCCCGGAAGGACGTGGGTTCGAATCCCCGTCAGGAAGTCGTAAAATTTAAGAAACGAGATTTCCACTTCCGGAGGTGCATATGGCCCTAAGGTTCACTTAGCCTACACCAAAAATGAGTACCAGGTTAATTCCTGGGGGCAAAGCAAAGGAGGCCGGGCGTAGAACTAACCACTCTACCCCCATCACGTGCCGAGGTTAACTATGGTGGAAGTCTTTACCTTCCACTCCTCCAAGGGCCTTCATGGCCTGTACGGAGGAGACTTTGCTTTTTGATAGATCCCTTTTGCGGCTCTCACAAGTAACCGATGAGAAGAAAGAAAATAGCCATTAGCAGTGACGAATTGCACTCTCGCTTCATAAATACCGGTAATTTCTTTTAAAAAATTGGTTTTAAAAATTTGTACGAAGTGTGCGATTTGCAAATACTGTTGCTGCAGGAAAATATGCGCCATCATTCCTGTTCACTTCACATTTTGGCCGATGGGACGCTGCTTTATGTCATTATAATATGCTGTAATAATCAGTTAAGAAAAAAATTATAGTAAAACCAAAAATTTACTTCCGGATCATTCATCAGTATAATAATGCACGTGCCTTTGCTTCCGTTCAAGTGGATACCATAAATGTTAAAAAAAATCAAAGATTACATTCAGTGGTAAGTAAGACTGTCTAATATTGTACTGGTTTGTGTGTTCCTTAGTTCACCAGTAGTTCACCAGGGGGCTACTCCACCACATACTTTATGCACATGCGAGATTTCCCGCACAAGTCACCTAGTAACTCTAAATTCACAAACGAAAATCCACAGCCTGTTTCCAGTCATTCGACCGGGTCAGGAATGGAATGAATGAAGCTCCCATCTAGCGGCGAGGATAGGAATTGTGCCGGCTGCCGAAGCCTGTAGCACTCATCTGGGGCAATGATCAATGAATGACAGATGAAATGATACTGGAGGCTGTTGCTGGAATGAAATATGACAGGGAAAACTGGAGTACTCAGAGAAAAACCTGTCCCGCCTCCGCTTTGTCCAGCACAAATCTCACATGGAGTGACGGGGATTTGAACCACGGAACCCAGCGGTCAGAGGCCGGCGCGCTGCCGCCTGAGCCACAGAGGCTCCTTCTAAATTTAAAAAATACTTCATAAACTATCAGTCAACGTCACAATAAAGAAATGTACAAAAGAATCACTTCAAACAGTTAAGACGAATCCTAAAATGTAACGCTGAAGAAAGTACCCGAGGAGAGCCGGGTACTAGACATGCATTAATAAATTCAATATGTATTCAGGGTGTACCAGTCAGGTACGGCCAAACTTCCCGGACAAATTCGTCACACGGAGGAGGAAAAAATATGTTATATGGACAAGGGTAAAACTTACAAAACATAATATCTACAAATTAGTGTAGGCTTACTGTTGCACGTTCAACAGAAATAACAATAATGATAACGATGATAATAAGAGTAATAATAATAATAATAATAATAATAATAATAATAATAATAATAATAATAATAATAATAATAATGATGATAATAATAATAATAACATTTTACACTTAAAACTGGAAACAACTAGAGCAAAATTTGGACTTTGGTCAAAAGATATCGCTACTAAAGTGATAAAGTAATTTTGTATTCCAAAGATCCTTCCACCGAGCTCGATAGCTGCAGTCGCTTAAGTGCGGCCAGTATCCAGTATTCGGGAGATAGTAGGTTCGAATCCCACTGTCGGCAGCCCTGAAAATGGTTTTCCGTGGTTTTCACACCAGGCAAATGCTGGGGCTCTACCTTAATTAAGGCCACGGCCGCTTCCTTCCCACTCCTAGCCCTTTCCTGTCCTATCGTCGCCATAAAACCGATCTGTGTCGGTGCGACGTAAAGCAACTAGCAAAAAAAAAAAAAGATCCTTCCAATTTGAAAACGTTAAAATATATGTAATTTGCTATTGTAATTCTTTCTGATCGCCCATCAAAATGTAATATTTATTTCATTCTGTGCAGAGTCGAGAGTTACCTCTGAAATGAGTAATCAAATAAATTCAAAATATAATAATAAAATTAATATTATTGCTTATTTATTATTATTGAATATTCTGGATTTTAAATGTATATTTTCAATATAATGTTAATTTAAACAGCGGCAAAATTTTGAAAATTTCGAAAATGTGACCAAAAAATTTTACAGTCATATTTGTCATATTTAATACTTGTTAGATCATGAATGTTTGCATACTTCTAACATTTTTAGGTCATAAACATCCGGGCCTTAATGATAATGATGATAATGACGATCCCACGACTTAAACTATAGAAGCAAATGTCACTCAATGGTTTGCATTTTCTTTTTTTCTGGTGGCAGTATCGTTGATATTTTCAAGAGCTCTGGTAGCACCAGCGGAAAAAGCTGAACGCAAGTACGCTGATCGGTGTCTTAATGTGAAATCCTGTTCATCTTTCTTCACACTCAGTCTAATGTGTTTTGGCCGAGAGCTGTCCCGTTAGCAGGTGCTGTGTAGCAAGTGAAAGTTTTGCCGCCAGGGTGGTAGTATGTTATATTTGGCCTCAACGTCTTCCTTGCTCAACAATGTTTTCGCTTTCACGTTTTTCGTCCTGTTCCCCCTCCTACATCGCCATGTCCAAAAATGACGAATCGCTTACAAGGACACAGCGCATTCTCCATGAAGAACAATTCTGTTATCTTTACCACGGAATGAGAGAGGACCTAAATTTAGCATAACATTTAAACCGCTATAGCCTTCGTGGCACAGGCGGAAGTGCGCCGGTCTCTCACCGCTGGGTTCCGTGGTTCAAATCCCGGTTACTCCATGTCGTCGGTAGATGTAGAAAGAGTCTCGACTCACAAGTGGCCACGGCTGGTCCGTGGTCCAACAGCACTGCACTCTGACCGGCCAACCGAGCAGAGGAGGGGTGGCCACGGCTCTACCGTGGCTCTACGCCTCTGTATTCGGGAGACGGGACAGGGCTGGACCTCACGGCTGCCCCAGCCATCCGCTGTTCTGAGAATGGTTTTCCGTGGTTTTCTATTCTCCTGCACTAAGGCGAATGCCGGGACAGCTTTAGGCCACGCCCGCCAACCCCCTCACCTTCTCCGAGCATCTCCTTCACTGTAAAAAATCTCCCAGTCTGAGAGACGGCGTTACCGTCTAACAGGCCCGTCTCCCCCTTCAGGGGAGGAATGAGTGAGATTTCTGCTGGATAAAGTGGAGGCGGGACAGGTTTTTCTCCGGATACTCTAATTTTCCCTGTCATCTTTCATTCCAGCAACACTCCATTAACATTTCATTTCATCTGTCAGTCATTAATCATTGCTCCAGGAATGAAATGAAGGAAGCCC
Organism: Anabrus simplex; assembly: GCF_040414725.1. Classification (NCBI taxonomy): domain Eukaryota; kingdom Metazoa; phylum Arthropoda; class Insecta; order Orthoptera; family Tettigoniidae; genus Anabrus; species Anabrus simplex. Next base: position 57,106,373 of record NC_090274.1, read on the forward strand.
CCTTCTAGTGGCAAGGATAGGAATTGCGCCGGCTGCCGCCTTTATTTTACTGTACTATATATTGTATCAGACCACAGTGACAACCTGTAAATTTCACAAGTTGATGGTTCCACAGTAAATCCTCTTTCTCTCTCTAATTAACTGCATTTTAATATAAAGGAACTAGTGACAAAAATCATTCGTTGGAAGAATTGTACAGTACCGGTCAAAAGTTTAGGACCACATAAAGAAATCAAGAAATGTCATCTAGAACCTAAAATTGTGCCACTAAACCTCTGAAATTTTCTACCTGAGCTCTCACATCTATTAGGAAATATGTCACCTGATTTCATTGAGTTAGTCCCGAAACTGTAGAAATTATGAATTTTTAACTTTTGGAAGGTCACACCAAAAAAATTTTAAAAAAAATTGGTTGTATAATGTAATGTATACTCTAATTGATTGCAAGTATGATTTTTTGTAGACTTAGCAATAGGTGGGGGCCATTTTAGTATAAATATAAGAATTCCGAAAATATGCGGCACCATTTTTTGCGTAGTTTTTTTTCGAATCAGGGGCTAAATGTTTGATTTTTTTTTTTTTTGGCTTTTTCATGTGTGGCCTAAGGTCTCAGGACGAGCTACCGGCGTCAAACTTATCTGCCCTTACAGTTTCATTTGCACTTTGCAGATGGCATCCAAGAACACGTTTCTAATGCCAATAGCTCACAATGAAACAAGAACAAGGAAAACTGACCATTTTAGCGCTGGGTTAAAAAATAATAAACGCACAAAAATCGGTGCCGCATTTTTTCGGAATTTTTATTTTTATTCTAAAATGGCCCCCAACTATTGCTAAGTCTATAAAAGAATCTCGGTGGTGATACTTGAGACAAATTAGAGTAAATAGTGCATAATATTTCCAAAAATGTTGACTTCCTGATTTGACCTTCCCACAGTCAAAAATGTATAATTTATACAATACTTGGCCTAAATCACTGAAATTAGACAACGTATATTAGATGCGAGAGCTCTGGAAGAAATACAGACGTCTAGTAGCACAATTTTAGGTTCTAGATGGAACTTCATGATTTTTTAATGTGATCCTAAACTTTTGACCGGTACTGTACATACACTGACTGACAGAGCAAATGCAGCACCAAGAAGGAGTGGTCAGAACTTTATGCCGATTGCAGGGTAGACTGACGTCACTGAGGTATGCTCATGATGTGAAATGCGCCGCTGTGCTGCGCACGTAGCGAACGATAAATGGGACACGGCGTTGGCAAATGGCCCACTTCGTACCGTGATTTCTCAGCCGACAGTCATTGTAGAACGTGTTGTCGTGTGCCACAGGACACGTGTATAGCTAGGAATGCCAGGCCGCCGTCAACGGAGGCATTTCCAGCAGACAGACGACTTTACGAGGGGTGTGGTGATCGGGCTGAGAAGGGCAGGTTGGTCGCTTCGTCAAATCGCAGCCGATACCCATAGGGATGTGTCCACGGTGCAGCGCCTGTGGCGAAGATGGTTGGCGCAGGGACATGTGGCACGTGCGAGGAGTCCAGGCGCAGCCCGAGTGACGTCAGCACTCGAGGATCGGCGCATCCGCCGCCAAGCGGTGGCAGCCCCGCACGCCACGTCAACCGCCATTCTTCAGCATGTGCAAGACACCCTGGCTGTTCCAATATCGACCAGAACAATTTCCCGTCGATTGGTTGAAGGAGGCCTGCACTCCCGGCGTCCGCTCAGAAGACTACCATTGACTCCACAGCATAGACGTGCACGCCTGGCATGGTGCCGGGCTAGAGCGACTTGGATGAGGGAATGGCGGAACGTCGTGTTCTCCGATGAGTCACGCTTCTGTTCTGTCAGTGATAGTCACCGCAGACAAGTGTGGCGTCGGCGTGGAGAAAGGTCAAATCCGGCAGTAAATGTGGAGCGCCCTACCGCTAGACAACGGGGCATCATGGTTTGGGGCGCTATTGCGTATGATTCCACGTCACCTCTAGTGCGTATTCAAGGCACGTTAAATGCCCACCGCTACGTGCAGCATGTGCTGCGGCCGGTGGCACTCCCGTACCTTCAGGGGCTGCGCAATGCTCTGTTTCAGCTGGATAATGCCCGCCCACACACTGCTCGCATCTCCCAACAGGCTCTACGAGGTGTACAGATGCTTCTGTGGCCAGCGTACTCTTCGGATCTCTCACCAATCGAACACGTGTGGGATCTCATTGGACGCCGTTTGCAAACTCTGCCCCAGCCTCGTACGGACAACCAACTGTGGCAAATGGTTGACAGAGAATGGAGAACCATCCCTCAGGACACCATCCGCACTCTTATTGACTCTGTACCTCGACGTGTTTCTGCGTGCATCGCCGCTCGCGGTGGTCCTACATCCTACTGAGTCGATGCCGTGCGCATTGTGTAACCTGCATATCGGTTTGAAATAAACATCAATTATTCGTCCGTGCCGTCTCTGTTTTTCCCCCAACTTTCATCCCTTTCGAACCACTCCTTCTTGGTGTTGCATTTGCTCTGTCAGTCAGTGTATGTTTGGTGCCTTCCTTAACACACCAGTACTTATAATACATATGTAAGTAAAAATGAATACAAAATAAAAACAATAAAAATAAATACAGGGAAGAAGAAGAAGAAAATACATATACAGAGAAAATGAAGGCTATTTTTATACCATGAAAATATAGGAGTCCGCATCTGTGGTGTAGTTGTTAGTGTGTTTAGCTGCCAGCTCCGGAGGCCCGGGTTTAATTCCCGACTCTGCCACGAAATTTGAAAAGTGGTACGAGGGCAGGAACGGGGTCCACTCAGCCTTGCAAGGTCAACTGAGTAGAGGGGTGTTCGATTCCCTCCTCAGCCATCCTAGAAGTGGTTTTCCACGGTTTCCCACTTCTCCTTCAGGCAAATGCCGGGATGGTACCTAACTTAAGGCCACGGCCACTTCCTTCCCTCTTCCTTGTATATCTCTTCCAATCATCCCATCCCCCACCAAGGCCCCTGTTCAGCATGGCAGGTGAAGTCGCCTGGGCGAGGTACTGGTCATCCTCACCAGTTGTATCCCCCGACCCAATGTCTCACGTTCCACGACACCGCCCTTGAAGCGGTAGAGGTGGGATCTCTCGCTGAGTCCGAAGCAAAAGCCAACCCTGGCGGGTAAGCAGATTAAGAAAGAAAGAAAATGTAGGAATTAAAACAAAGATAATAACGTTTAAAAAAATGAAATATCGTATGGCTTTTAGTGCCGGGATATTCCAGGACGGGTTCGGCTCACCAGGTGCAGGTCTTTCTATTTGACACCCGTAGGCGACCTGCGCGTCGTGATGAGGATGGAATGATGATGAAGACAACACATACACCCAGCCCCCGTGCCATTGGAATTAACCAATTAAGGTTAAAATCCCCGACCCGGACGGGAATCGAACCCGGGACCCAGTGAACCGAAGGCCAGTACGCAGACCGTTCAGCCAACGAGTCGGACATAATAATAAAGTAACAAGTGACTATAACAATAAACTGCTGAACTGCCTTTCACAAAAAGTACACAGACCCTCACAATCTTGTGTACCTTCTCTACTGAAAACCAATTCTTGAGGAAGTTCAAAGGACCAACAAAGCATTTCAATCGGAAAATGTGGATCCCACTCAACAGTTTAGTTATTTTTAAAAGTAGGCCATATAATATCTGAATTTATACATTATAAACACAGGCCTTTAAATGTTTGTTAATGGTAGTGTGTGATTCTGAAAATAAATCTATTCCTACAGCAAATGTGTTGTAAAAACTTAGCATTAGGTGATGAGATGTGGATACTTGAACGTGAAATACTGTGTTCCTGCCAGCTCTAACTTGAGGAACATGAAAGGAGATGAAATTCAACAGTACTATGGAATCAAATTTGTTTACAATTTTGTTAAACTTTTTAACGAAATAATAATTCTTCATACGTAACGACGTGAGGTTAAAATTACTATTACTTCTTAAATACCACGCTGGTGTATCAAAGGGGTGGAAATGTCTTACTTATTTTATAATATAGATACGGCAAAAAAAAGACGTTGAACAACGTCAATAGCATGTATTTATTCATCAGAATGCGGGTCCCAAATTACAGATGCATCCTGGAAGAGTAAAATTTATATTTCCAAGGTCCTTGTGATAGGAAACTAGAGGAGATTTTCAACGCAGCTCATAAGAACGAGGCATTTTACCCTGGTAATGGGAATGCGATATGTCATCAAAACTGATACAGATAGTAGCAGAAGTGAAAGGCACTAAGTAAGACAGAGATAAAGCTTCATCAAACAAATAGTGAATGGCACAGGAGCTGACAGCAATCAAGACAACAGGGAAGCAACTTCACGGCAACTGACCCCGTCCTAGGACGGGTTACTTATAATGACTTATCCCTTACAAGTATCAAAGCAGAATTACTGCACAATCAAACACATAAAAAACATCCATCTTCATTATAGACTTATGCCTTTCAGCGTTCCGTCTGCAAGTCTGAATTTACTAACCGCTGCCATAATCCTCTATCTTTAACTAGTTTTGTGGCCTCGTTTCTCCCGGTCTAGAAAGCCAAGAAGAACGGCCGAGAGAATTCGTCGTGCTGACCACACGACACCTCGTAATCTGCAGGCTTTCGGGCTGAGCAGCGGTCGCTTAGTAGGCCAAGGCCCTTCTAGGGCTGTAGTGCCATGGGGTTTAGGGGGTAGCCTCGTTTAGTTCTATACCTCTTATATTTAAATAGTTACAAACTGAGTCTAACGATCGTCGTCTTTGCCTCCCTCTACTTATCTTACCCTCAATCAGCGAGCCCATTATTCTTCCTGGTAACTTATCCTCCTCTATTCGCCTCGCATGACCACACCACCGAGGTCGGTTCATGTGTACAGCTTCATCAATCGAGTTCATTCCTAACTAAGCCTTTACCTCCTCATTTCGAGTACCCTCCTGTCATAGTTCCCACCGATCATTCTCGCTACGTTCATGTCTGTTACTTCTAACTTATGATATCCCCGAGTACATCCAGCTTTCACTCCCGTAAAGCAAAGTCGGTCTGAAAATAGACCGATTTACATCGGTTTCTTCTGGATGCTGACTTCTTTCTTACAGAATACTGTTGATCGCAACTGCGACCTCACTGCATTAGCGTTACTACACCTTGATTCAATCTCACTATAATACCATCCTGGGAGAATACACGTCCGAAATACTTGAAATTATCTTCCTCTCCCAGCTTTGTATCCCCAACCTGACATTCAATTCTCTTAGGTCTCTTACCTACTGACATCAATTTATATTTATCGCACTTATTTTTCAAGTTTCAAGATATTAGACTCCAGGCTTTCAACACAATCTGCTATTAAAACCAAGTCGTCAGCATAAGCCAAACTGCTTATTACATTTTCAACTAACCGAATCCCTCGCTGCCAATATATACAACACCCATTCCCTATAAATTCGGGATATGGGTGCAGGGGATATGGTGCAATACCTTTCAGTAGGTGATTCGTGTAAACTATTAACAACAAACTCTTGTAAGTACCTTGAACCAAGAACCCACTCTACCATCAATTCTCTACGCAGCCCAATTGTCAACACAAATGCCTTGAATTGCTTTTAATAATCTGCCCTTAATCACGATGTCGCCCAGTACGGCGAACATCTTTACCCTCGAACTCTGTCATATGACTTCTCTAGATCTACGAAACATACACATAACTGTCTATTCCTCTCGCAGCATTTTTCAATTATACAGGAACCTCGTTTATCCTGCCCGTATTAATCCGATCTCCGGTTTATTCGGATCGAAAATAATAAACAATTATTTTTACTTGTACAGTATTTCTTTTACGGAGTCGATTCTTCTTGAATGTCTTTTCCGCCAAGGATAGTTAAGGTCAGGAACTGGAAGTAAGTCGGCCGCGGTCTGTCAAAGGTACCATCCTGACATTCGCTTGGAACTAAGAATGGGAAACCGCGGACTCTTCCGAGGTCCTCGGCTAATTTACACGCATTCCCGGATGCTCGGACGTAGATGTTAACGACGTAAATGACTGGTTGAAAAATGACCGTAATTCAGGCTACGGCATAATGACAGAGGAATAAATTATTGCCTCTTGTTCCTCGGCAGGTAAAGACGAGAGCGATGGTGAATTCAAAAATGAACCCGGCGCTCCATCACAAGAAACAATGACTCATGGAGAGGCAACAATGCAGCTGGACAAACTGATGGCCTATTTAGAATCCCAGGCTGAAACCACACCGGCAGAAATGATGTTAGTAAAACGTCTTCGTGTTCATGCTGCGCGCAAACGCTATACACATGTAAAACAGAAAAAGTTCACACATCATTTTATTGCATAAAACAGTCCTAAATGTGAGAAAAGTGTTCTTATATATTTTTTCAATTGAAAAAAGGTATTACTATACAACTTATATTAATATATTATAAAACATGTACTGCATTTGTCTTTTAGCTTCACGGATTATCCGGATTTTCGATAATCCGGATCAGTTCCGGTCCCAATTAATCCGGATAAACGAGATTCTTGTGTACCTGGCGCATACTGAAAATGTGATCCTGACAGCCCCTTTGTGGTCTGAAACCACTCTGATTTTCTTCCAACGTCCTCTCAACCACTGATCTCACCCTCTCTACACATTCACAGGTAACATTAATGTTTCCAACATAACGCTACGATTTGGAGGAGATAGAGCTCTACAATGACCCCACTACTGGCACATAAAACTTCTAAGGGACAAAATTCCGGCACCTCGGCGTCTTCGAAAATCGTAGTAGTAAGTGGGACGTAAAATCAATATTATTATTATTATTATTATTATTATTATTATTATTATTATTATTATTATCATACTGTGAATACAACACCATCACACAGAAATTCACAGAATAATGGAGTATTTTCTTGAAGAATGCTACATTTTTCGGAAAAGTATATTTTAAGACTGCCGCTGTAATATAGTAATGCATTCCAAACATCAATTCCCTGATTTACAATCGAATACGAATGGGTATGAAAAAAATCTAAAAAATGTTAATGCATTCTTTCTGTACAATATTTGCATTCGAATGCGGTCACTGTTACGATCGAATGTATCCCCAGCGCCAGTTAAAAACATCTCAGTGCTCACAAGTACTCAGAAGGCTGTGCTGGCAGAGATGGTGATGTCATACTAAGCCTGCTGTAACCTCTCGCTCCCAAGATCCAAAGCCACATGTAACGCAGCTGCTCAAGGCTTTCTCACAAGTGACACTGACTTAGGAATTGAGCAATGTTATGTTTCTACCTTACAATAAATTCTCGTTGTGCAGATCCACTCAAATGAAGGAAAAATATAAAAATGCAATCCTAAGATCTTCTGTGGCCTGTTCCTACATGAAATCTACGACTATTTTTCGAAGCCAATCATGGAGATCAGTGATAGAGGTCGCCTGTCACCGCTGCCTGTCCTTCTGAGCACAAGTTGACAGGTTCGATCCTAGATCAGTCCGGTGATATTTGAGGGTGCACGTAATTTACTGGCACATAAAACTTCTAAGGGACAAAATTCCGGCACCTCGGCGTCTTCGAAAATCGTAGAAGTAGTAAGTTGGACGTAAAATCAATATTATTATTATTATTATTATTATTATTATTATTATTATTATTATTATTATTATTATTATTATTATTATTATTATTATTATTATTATTATTATATAATTCGCTGGGGCCATCAAGGACCACGTAAAGTCTTGTTGCATTTGACACTGAACTTGGCCTTCTTTAGAGCCCAAATTTCCCTCATTCTTTGTGAGTGGGCCTGCTTACGCTCCTCTGTCCAAGGGGCACCGTGTCTTCTCTTCGGTTGCTCGTCTCGGTTTAGCCCGTTCGTCAATATTTTCTTGCGGAAGAGATCTCTGTTAAGGGCGTCTTCAGCTGAGATATGTAGCATTTGCATGCCTTCTTTGGTATTTCTAAACCAGGGAATTGTGGTTTTGGGGTTTGAATCAAAAAAGTGAAAGATTTCTTTAGTTAACGTTCTTCCGTCCATTCTTTTCAGATGACCGTAAAATCGTGCCCGTCTTTTTCTGATTGTGTCGGTAATTTTCTCTATTTTGCTGTAGACTTCCTTGTTGGATCTCTTTTGATGGATTCCATTTCTGTACTTTGATCCCAAGATTCCTCTCACAATTTTGCGTTCTCTTTTCTCCAGTTCTTCAAGGAGTCCTTTGTTGGCATTTAGAGACAGGGTTTCGGCTGCATATAGAACTACTGGCTTCAGAACTGTTTCATAGTGACGTATCTTGGTGTTTCGCGAAAGGCATTTTTTGTTGTAGATTGTGCGAGATGTTTGGTAGGCTATTTCCAGTTTGCGTGCTCGCTCCTGAAGTGCTTCTTTGTCCAGTCCATTTTTCATAATGATCTCACCCAGGTATTTGAATTTGTCTACTCGGGTGACGTCCCCGTATTTTGTATGGAGTTTTGGTGGAGCCTCTTTGATGTTAGTCATTACTTCTGTTTTCTCAAACGATATCTGCAAACCAGTTTGTTCGGCAATTTCCTATAAAATTTCAACCTGAGCTCTAGCGGTTTCTATGTCGTTTGAGAGAACAGTAATATCATCGGCAAATGCTAAGCAGTCTGTTGCGATCCCCTTGGATTTGGTTCCTATTCTCAATGGACTGTAGTTGGTTTCCTGTAATCTCACCCGCCAGGTTCTGATGATCTTTTCAAGAACACAGTTGAAAAGTATCGGGGATAGCCCATCACCTTGTCGGACTCCTGTTTTGATGTCAAAGGAATGCGAGAGACATCCGTGGAACTTCACCTTGGATTTTGTATCAGTCAGGGTGGCTCTAATTAATGCCAGCAGTTTCAAATCAACTCCAAATTCATTTAAGCTGTTTAGCAGGACTTCCCGGTCAATGGAGTCGTACGCTTTCTTAAAGTCCACAAAGACAGACACATACTGCTTGGACCTTAGTGTACAATATCTGATGATCGTTTTGAGATTTTGGATCTGTTCAGCTGTTGAGCGACCTTTTCTGAACCCTCCTTGGTATTCACCTATTTGATGTTCGACTTGTGCTTCCAAACGCTCCAGGATGGCAAGTGATAGAATTTTGTAAGTCACGGGTGGCAAAGATATTCCTCTGTAGTTGTTGATCTTCATGCTGCCTTTTTTGTGTAATGGATGGATCAAAGCTATTTTCCAATCTTCGGGTAGGGTCTCCTTGTTCCAAATTTCTTCTATTTGCTTTTGCAAGATATCAAGTGATTCCTCTGGGGCATATTTCCATAGTTCTGCTACTACTGAGTCTTCCCCCGGCGCTTTGTTATTTTTGAGACGGGCAATGTGGCGCTTGATTTCATCTCTGTCGGGTGGTCTGGAATCTGGGTACCTGAGTAAGGGTTCCTTGGTCTCAATGGCGCTTTGAGGTTTAGAGCAATTAAGTAAATTCTTGAAGTAATCTGCCAGAATGCTGCAATTTTCTTCATTTCATGTCGCCAGTGTACCGTCCTTTCGCTCAAAGCATAGAGATGGTGGTTTATAGCCAGTGAGTTTGCGTTTGAAGGCTCTGTAGTACTCTCTGCTTTCATTCTTCCTAAAGTTTTGTTCTATCTTTTCAATGAGAGAATTTTCGTATTTACGTTTCTCAGTTCTGAACACCCTAGCTGCTTGGGCACGTTGGGTTTTGTAGGTTTCCCAATCATTTTCTGATTTCGTAGAGTAGTACTGTTTCCACGCATTGAGTCTTTCTTGGAGGACTGATTCGCAGGTACCATTCCACCAGACATGCTTTTTGCCTCTGTTGATTTCTGCAACGTCTTTGGCGGCCTGAACAAGGAGACTTTTGGCGTTGTTAAAGTCACAGTCATTTGGTCTAGCCTTCTCCTGGAACTCCTCGACCCTTTGCCGAAGTTTATCATTGTCGAAGCGTGTGATCTGTTTGGTTGTCTTCCTTGTGTTTGCGGGAATTGGTTTGAATTTGATAAGAGACATATAATGATCTGAGGCCACATTGATGCCTTTCTTTACCTTGACATTCATAATCTCAGGGCTGTTTCTCCTGGAGATTGCAACATGATCAATTTGGAACTCTCCGAGAGCTTGGACGGGAGAGAACGCCAAGTCATTTGCTTTCTGGGTAGATGGCGAAAGTGGGTCGACATGACCTGCAGGTTGTGATTTTCGCAAATGGACACCAGTCTTTTTCCGTTGGGATTGGTTCTTTTGTGAGCAGGGTAATTTCCTATAACTCTCGTGTACTTCTGTTCACGACCTAGTTGGGCATTGAAGTCACCCAAAAGAAGCTTGACATGGTGTTTGGGGATTTTGTTTAATTTTTCATCCAGTAGGTCCCAGAAATTATCAACTTCGTCTGGATCAGACTTGTTCTTATCGTTAGTAGGAGCATGTGCGTTAACTAGGGCGTAGGTTTTGTTCGCGCATTTAATTGTGCGTATAGACAATCTGCCATTCACAGGTTCGAAATTTGCAACCGATTTAAGGATCTTGGTTCTAACAGCAAACGCGGTTCCAAGCATCACAGCTCCATTGAGGATTCCTCTTTGCGCTTGAAAAATCGGTAGCCTTCGGATTCAAAAATCTCTTCATCTGGGTACCTTGTTTCCTGTAGGGCCATTATGGATATCTGATTTTCGTGAAGAGGTTTGGTGAGGGTTTTCAGCTTGCCAGTTTGTATAAGTGAATTTATGTTGTAAGTTGCTAGAAAGGTTTTAGATTTTGGCCTGAGTTTTTGACTCTTCGGGGTACACCGAGACGCTCCGACTCGTCTCTTGCATGATGTCGAGTCTCCCCCAGAATCCGAACGAGACTCGTGCGCCGTGGCGTTCACGACGAGGGATTTATCCGAAGATTTACCCCCTGGTGTATGTTTCTTGAAATATTGTGCCATCATGCTTTTTGACTTGACTTTGCTTTGGACGGGTACCCATCCTTTTACAACTAGGGTTGTTAGCCCTAGAGGTTGCCTCAAGATCTTTTCTGGCTTCTGGTGATTTATCAGTCTTCGCCGTAACCCTGGCAAGGGACCAGTTTTTTTTCACGTGGTATTTTATTTCCCTACTACCCTCTGACTCTGCTGGCGGCAGAGCCAGCGAGCTTCCCCAATTCCAATGGGACGCGCCCGATGGAGGTAACCGGTAAATTATTATTATTATTATTATTATTATTATTATTATTATTATTATTATTATTATTATTATTATTACAAAGGGCCGCCGTGCAGATCCCAAAATCGCGTGTTCGAATAAGGCAGAAGTTTTCAGACTTTTAAAGGACAGAAGGAGGTCCCACCGGACGAGTTGGCTATGCGATTAGGGGCGCTCAGCTGTGACCTTGCATCCGACAGATAGTGGGTTCGGACCCCACTTTCGGTAGCCCTGAAGATGATTTTCCGTGGTTTCCCATTTTCACACTAGGCAAATGCTGGGGCTGTACATTAATTAACGCCATGGTCGTTTCCTTTCTACTCCTGGGCCTTTCCTATCCCAGCATCGCCCGTAAAGCAAATTGCAAAAATAATCCACAGTTCTAGCCCTTTAGGAAAGCACTCAATGTTGAAGACATCCTAGTGATACGAGCTACGAATTTTAGGTAAATAAAATATAATGAAGTACGAGAATATAATTATTTATTCCTAAAAATTACCGAGCGAGTTGGCCGTGCAGTTAGGAGCGCGCAGCTGCGAGCCTGCATCCGGTAGACAGTGGGTTCGAATCCCATTGTCGGCAGCCCTGAAGATGCTTTTCCGTGGTTTCCCATTTTCACACCAGACAAATGCTAGGGCTGTACCTTAATTAAGGCCACGGCCGCTTCCTTCCAACTCCTAGCCCTTTTCCTATCCCATCGTCGCCATAAGACCTATCTGTGTCGGTGCGACGTAAAGCCATTGGCAAAATTATTCCTAAAAATTAAAATCCTTTTCTTAATCATCGTTATCCGGCCGATTAGATTAGCACTTTGCCTTTTTCTACCACTACAAGCGCTAATGTGACTCAATGCAGAGGTTCATTTAAGCCCTTATAACTAAATTCGGTGCGGACCGTTTTCAAAAAATCAAATGTCTGAGAGTATTGCACCAATGAAATTACAGAAAGAATTATGTAAATTAAGTTAATTTGGCTAGGATCTGAATCAAACAGGAAACGAGTAAAACATACAAGCGATTTTAGGTTGTTTTTTTTTCGGAACTGCATTTAGGCCTGAAGTGATTTTTCGAAAGTTGCTGTTTTAGTTTGATGGAGCTATCCACGACTCAATTTGAAACCTTTCAGGGCCCTTTAGTCCTTCAAGTTTCGGCACAATTGAGGAAATTGCTTAATTTTACGTTTTTCGTAGTATAGGGACCCATACTTAGTCTGCTAAGAAAATGCTTTCAAGATTTTAAAAAAAAAATAACGATAATTCCACACCAAAGTAAAGTAGGGCACTGCCATCTGCACACAATAAAGGATTAGGTCGGGCAGTTCCATCCTCCATAGCTTGGCAGAAGTTCGTTTCCTTGGCGACCTTCCAAAAACAGTGGCGAATGTTCCACATTATTCATTGCAGTTAAGAAGGCAAATTAACCTGTGGTGCCTTCAGGGCTTCCACAGCCTCTCTGGGGCCTTTAACACACCTTGACTTGGTTCTTGTAAATACCTTCATTCCATGAAGTACAATTCGCGTGGGACATTTCCGAGAAGAATCGCGCATCTTCGGTTGACAGCGAGGTAATTAATAGACTAGTTTAGGCTACGTTTAATGTCCCATCAACAGGACAGCTTTCATATAAAAAGGCACCAAGCACCATTCAATTACTTGATCTTTTGCATCTGTGTAAGCCACGGAAACTGTTTTCTCCACTTTATTCTGTTGGCCAAACTTTCTAGATTCATCCTTCTACCGTGTCCGTAAAAGGCCAGTCTCAGTTTCTTAATCGTCGTCGTACTTTTTACGATGGTTTTACACAGTTCCTACCTCGATCTCAACCGGAAAGTATCTTGTTCCTTTTGCGACTTCCTTGGACGCAATATTGTTCGAAGAAATCTATTATTATTATTGTTATTATTATTTATTAGTTATGCCCAACTAAGGAGCACGTTTCAACTTATTAGCACTTTCTTGGGTTTTCTTCTTCTCTTTCCAATATCTCTTCATCCTCTGGTCGTGGCCCTTTTTTACGTTGTTTAGTCCATCCTGTATTTAGTGGCGTGGCCCTTACAGAAAATTTGTGTTTGTGAATTAAGATTCTGAATTTTATTCTATCTTGAATGGTTCCTTCATTAATGCTAATTTCATTTAGGTCTGCACTGATTTCCTTTAACCAATCATTGTGATTGTTCATTGATGAGGCTAAGTTTGAAATTTTCTTTGTGAGCCTGTTATTATCCATTCTATATAAGTGACCATAAAATTGCAATCGCCGTTTCCTATTTGTATATGTCATTTTTTTTATATAACTTGATAGATTTCATGTGCTTTCTTTTTCATCCAAATTCCATTTTCGCACTTTACTCCTAAGATTTTTCCTGAGGATTTTTCGTTCTTGTTTTTCGATCATCTTCATTATTATTTATTCATTCATTTTCAATTATTCATTCGAATAAGCCATCTCAGGAACAGATGAAAAAGTTTTCTTCTTTTTCTTGTCTTCGCAAAACTTCTTCATACCTTCCCGGTATTGTTGTTTTTTTCCTTCTCTTCATTCTCTGCCTGATTTCTTCTTGGCTTTCTCTGGCACTTAACCATAAAATATTGCTTTCCTAAATTCTTTTTCTATTTGTAATTTCTTCGTTTTTAATGGAATAGTTCCAAACCTTCTTTGAAAAATGCTGGTTTTTTATTTGCATAGTTCCAAAAATGCGTTTTGTTAATCTGTCTTTGTGCATTCTGTACATCTTTTTCTGAAAGCATGACCGATTTCTTCTGATGCTTCGTATAAATCTTACTCAGGTCTCAATTTGAACATGCAATTCTTCCCAAATAGGTCCCATATTTTTCCTTAGAATTCTCTTTACTGTTTTGATTCTTATCCTTTTATCTGAGAAGGTAGTCAACCACTCTGTTTCATATACAGCTGCTGGAAGGATTGCAGTTTTGTGTCTTAATTTAGCATTCCTGGGTACTGACTTTTGATATAACTATGTCTTGTCTTGTGCATCGTGACGCGAGAAAATATATGACGGAAGTGTAACCATAGTAACCGTGCAGGCAGTGATGTATGGTATGGCTGGATGGTCAGACAATGTTACCTAGCAACCGTGTGGGCTATGTCTTATGGCTAGTTGCAATCTGAAATTAGCAGCCGTTGATGGATGGCCATGACCGTGGACATAATCATGATCATTTGCTTTTATCAAAGGGAAAGGTGGTTTCTATTATTGTTGTATATATATATATTCATATTCATATTATTATGATTATTATTCGAATAACCCTTTTGAGGGTAAGATAAATCAACTTTTGTTACTATTCTTTGCATTTAACTTCCTTAATTTTCTGAGAATGTTGTTCCTTTTCCTCTTGAGTCCATTTTCTTCCAGTTGTTAATTTCTTTCTCTCCTGAAATCCTGCCTTTCATGTTACTTCTCTGAAACGTGTTCTGTTTTCTATCGTATCTATTTTAATTCCAGCGTTTTTCATATCATTTTCAATTTCAATGAACCACGTAGGCTTGGATTTGTAACTGTTCAATAAGTTGAAGATTTGTTTAGTTAGTCTATTGTTATGCATTCTATAAATGTGTCCAAAAAACTGGAGTCTTCTTTTCCTCATTACAGTTACATTATTATTATTATTATTATTATTATTATTATTATTATTACTATCATCATCATTATTATTTACACCGTTATGCCCATCTGTGGAGTACGATAGAACTTATTCAGCTGATGTATTTTTTCTTCTCCCAAAATCTCTTCATCTGGGCACTGGAAATTTTCCTCCATTCTTCAGTTCAAGATTTATTGGTCCTGGTATTCATTTCCTCAGAAAAAATTATGGTTGTTGACTGCTTGTTTAAACCGGAGTCGATCTTGAATAATTTCCTGCGGGATGCCATTTTCCTGAAGGTCTTTTTCCATTTCACTAAACCTGTTGTTCTTGACTTTCATTGAGAGAGCAAGGTTGAGAATCCTTTTGGTGAGCCTGTCATTGTTCATTCTGAGGATGTGGCCATAGAACTTTAATCGCCTTTTACTGATGGTATCGCTGATCTTTTCAGAATGCTGATAAAGATCCCGAGACTTCCGTTTCATCCAGATTCCCTCTGAGTAAACTGGACCAAAGATTTTCCTTTCCTGCGTGGATTGAGAAGCTAAGTACTTGCTGTTGCCGGTCCCAAGCCCGGAGAAAGGAAGAGGGTTAGCTTAAAACCAGAAAGCGTCTTTAGGGAACCTCTAAGGCTCAATACCTTAATTGTCACATCGATATTGATTACAATCAATCTCCCCAATGACTTCAAGTTATCAGTATTACTTTTACTAGGGGACCCGTGGAAGAAATCTGGCCTGTTCATAAAGTATGTTGTGGAGTAGCCCCCTGGTGAACAAATGGTGAACTAAGGACTACACAAATCAGTACAATATTAGACAGTCTTACTTGATTGTTTTAACATTTATGGTATCCACTTGAACGGAAGCAAATGCAAGGGCATTATTATACTGACGAATGTTCCGGAAGTAAGTTCTGGTTTTACTACCATTATCTTCTTAATTGGTGATTACAGCATATTATAATGATATAAAACAGGCGTCCCAGCGGCCAAAATGTGAAGAGGACAGCAATGATGGCCCGTATTTTCCCACAGAAACAGTATTTGCAAATCGCACACTTCGTACATTTTAACTCATTTTTTTAAAAATAAATTATCGATATTTATGAAACGAGAGTGCAATCGTCACTACTACTCTTTCTTTTGAATACTCACTTGTCACGACCGGTTACTTGTGAGCGCCGCAAAAGAAATCTATACTACTGAAATAATACATATATATGATTATTTTTTAAGTATTATTATTACACAGAAACTGTGAAAATTGAGCTTATGTCAACATATGTATTAAACTGTAAACACTGAGATCCTAATCTCTGACGTACTTAGGAAGAATTCTGCAGAATTTCCTCGAATTTGAATATCCCGTTGGAGGAACATGCCAGAAAGCACGTACATTGTCCCTCAGTCACATGACGCACATGCGTTCCAATTGGCTGTATAAATACTCTACACAGTAGCATTGTGAAGTGCCCCAAATACAGTTCTGATAAGGTTAGATTGTTATCACAATACCTATTTGTTCCTTTAACCGCTAGACATACAGAGTAAAGTTAAAATTCGGTTTTGAATCAAATTATTACGAATAAACAACATTTATTGGTATATATAATTTCCTATTTTGACCCTTAGCGTCTTTAGACCGAAAGTCACATGGACTACTAAAATGAAAAACCACTTTCTGGAGTTTCAATACTTGCATTACAACCACCTGTGATACTAGTTTGCATTTGCACAAGCAAAATTTAAAATTAAAATGTTGTCCATATTTGTACGAAGCTGTGTACCATTCTTTTACCTAATGTCGACATACGTAGCAAATTAACAATACAGAACTATTTGAAAATATTTTAGAAAATATCGTATATCTTCTTCACCGACAGAGAAAGGATACGATCCTGCATCAAACCCGCAAATCAACTGTTCACAGAGGTGCGTTTAAAAATAAACCAAAGTGAAATGCAATGTTCTTCCAGGACCAAACAGTCGCCCTGTAGGACCATCTCTTTACACATCGAATATCCATGAACTGTCAAGAAATCAGACATTTCAGTTCTTGATTTATGCTGGTAACTTAAAAGCATTTTAAGGTGGTCGACCCCACAAATTCAGTATAAAATATTACACTTAAAAAAGGACACATTATTAAACATGGAATAAAAATACACACTATTAAACAAAGTACAGGTTTCGTTCTTAAAAGAACATCATCAGGTTTGATCAAGTACAATATATTTCTCCACTCCAGCATTGTATGCAGGGCTTTATTATGATAACTTCCAGATTTCAGTTTCATTGGTGCTTGGATAGAAATAAACATAAATACTTCCAAATATTGAGTGTGACTTGATGGAATCTGATGATGTCCTTCAAAGAACGAAACATATCATTCTCTGTTTAATAGTTTCATTCCATATTCAACAGTGTGGCTTTTTACAGGTATGTTATAGTGCAATGTAATACAGTCGAACCTCGATATCTCTAATTTTCAATATCTCGAAGAAACTTAAATTTCCCGGCCGTTTGTCGTATTCTTCACGTGTATTTATTTCTGTATTACTCGAAATTCGGTCGCACGAATTTCTCCATTTCTCGAAGCAAACATTTCCTCCCTTGAAGCAAAAAAAAAAAATACTCTGTAACTTGAATTTTGTGAAACATTAACTGTGCAATACGGTATTTGTGGTTTGTGAGGGACATTTAACAAGTAAATGAAGGTTTACAGTGATGCTGATGACGGGAACCGAAAAACTAAAATTTCTAATGATCGGAAAATCGGCGAAGACTCGCTGTTTCTCGGGTCTGAATTAATTAGGGGGCACGTAGGAAAACAACCCCCGAAATCGCAAATGAATCTCGGCTGCGTGGTATTGATGAGAAGTTTCAACGAGAAGGGAGGAAAGGTTAACAGTGACAAACAGAAGAGACTAACGGATTTTTTTCCTAGGTGTTAACGGAGGTATGATTCTTGTTTCACTACTGTATGTAGTGTGTCCTGTCTTCTAGAAAGTTACTATTAAAAGGGTTATAATTAAAGTGATGCCGTCAAATAGAGTATGATGCAACTATGCGCTATACATGCTAAAAAAAACTGCGTTTGATAACTCGAATAAAATTTAGCTCCCGAGGTGATTCGAGATATCGATTTTCCACTGTATTTATACACTGAACTTGTGAGTCGACAGCATAAAAAGCTTTTAAATAAGTCGAACTGCAAAGTACGGCTTTCTTCTTTATAAATTAGTGCTACGATCTGTAATGGGCAAGCAGATGGTTTACACAGCGAACATCACTCGTGTTGCCTGAGTACTCTTCCCTAACGAAAAGTTGTATAACCATAACATACTGTTTCTCCCTTCGTCATGCACAGAATGTAAAGCAGAAACTGCAGAGGATAAGTCCTTGCCCTCCTCTCAGCCCAGTTCGAAGTCCACCACAGACGTGACAGGGTGCTTCTGGTCAATGAGATCATGAAGGAAAATCTCTGAGAACATGTCCTCACATCCTAAATACAACTGTTCGAACATTCCAATTACTTTGACAGAGAATAATTGTATCCATCCTTATTAAAGCGCTTAGAAGGATACTTTTTAATTTTAAAAATTTAAGTTTCTGTTCCATTATATCTCATTGGTTGGCAGAGAGTAACAAGTCACTTGCAATTGTCCGAACAAACAGCAGATGATGTAGTACACTTTGCATTCTGTTAAATCCGATTAGAATGCAAACCCAAGCTCACATGACGTAACATAATATTTTATTTATTTATTTATTTATTTATTTATTTATTTATTTATTTATTTATTTATTTAACTGCCGGTTTACAACTAAATCAGACTGCAGTGAACCTAAAAATTTTTAAAGTACGACTTAGATAGTACGGTCATGTCATCCAAAGCCCTCCAGACGCAATGATACATACAGCCCTCCAATTTGATCCTGGAGGTTCTCGATCCCGAGGTCGTCCCAAGAAACGACGGTTCGAATGCATTAAGGAAGAAATGCGCCTTGTAGGCATCACTGAAGCTGACACCCTTGAGCGCAGGATGTGGAGGATGGCATGTTTTAAAGTGGACCCTGTTCCAATGCGGGAGTAAACGCCAGGAAAAAAGAAAAACAAGACTTAGGTCTTAATAACTAAAAATAAACTTCTTAACAATTAAATTATTCAGTACCTACAGTAACTTTTTGACAGCTGTTAACTTTCTGCGATGAATAGGGAAGCAGTTATCCCGCGCTAATTCTTTCTTTTCTTCTTCAGCGATGTTGGAAGGTGCTTATGTTTTATACAGAGTGGCGAGATTTTTTTTCCCTACCTGATACAATAACTGCGAATGTCAGAAGTGCACTCAGAATGTTCTGTGAGGTTGAGAGGACATTCTCGCAATTTTCTGTTGGAAAATATCCCGACTAAAACGAGGCATAAATGTACACCAGAACACCTTGCAAAATAAGACGTAGTCGACTGCAATGCAGCTGGATTAAGTATTTTCAGTATACCTCAATTCTAATCATGTGAAATTTAAGTAAACTATGCTTTCTGTTATGGTCTACTGTCCATTCTTTTTTATTATTCTCGTTTAGGGCCAGTAGAGCCCACGACAAGTGACTGCAAGGCATATCTGGAAGCCTTTTCTGCATCCCAAAAACGTTGCATTCTTTCTCTGGCTTCTCTGTCCACCCGCTGTTCTGCTTTTGCTCATCGTGGAAGCCCTTAAAGTTGCGGATCACTGATCTGTATTTTGATCGGTTAGAGATGTCCTCCTGATTCAGTCCCATGCTCTTCAGGTCCTTTCTTGTTTCCTTGAACTATTTATCCGAGACGTTGGGTCTGCTGTCCAACACATTAAAAATCTGCTTCGTTAAAAGGCCCCCGTACACGATCAAGCAATTTGTGCAACAAACGGTTTTTGCACAAACTTTTTGATGGTGTATGGCACGGGTTGACCAATTTCACAACTGTTTGAAACAAATTGGGAGAGACCGAAATAATTTGCGCAACACGCTCTGGTTGACAAGCGGTTTTGAACGTCTATGGCAGTGTTTGACGACAGTTGGCCGTGTGAAGACCTCTCCTGTGTCTACCTGAGTCCGGTTTAGTATGTCGTCAACAAAAAATGTTAATAAAGAATTCTGGCGAGAGTCCATCTCAGCTTATCCCAAGTTGGAAAGTGACGAGTGAGGTGTATAGAAATAGGAATATGAACGATGCGGCGTATGAGAAACTGGTGGAGAAGATGAAGGAGATTGATTGATCTCAAAGCAGATAGGGCCCTAGTGCGAACCAAAATGAATACCCTTCGTACTTCGTACCGTAGAGAACTTAAGAAAGTCAATAGTAACAAACAAGCAATAACTATCGGGGCGCAAGCAACTTCTGTGTTGAACATCCTCCCCCGAGAATTTCAAAAATTAACTGTGATTTGCACAAAACATTGCAACGTGTATATACCAAAGTTTGCGCAGACAGGAAGTTGCACAAACCCCTTTTTGCGCAAATTGTTTGGTCGTGTATGGGGCCTTAATTAGTCGGGTTGCATCCATCCTGGACAGATGTCCGTAGAACTTAAGTCGTCGTTTATTGACTCTATCAGTCGTTCATTAGCCCTGTGTAACTCTTTTCTCTGCTATCTTAGGACCCATTATTTTGCGAAGGATCTTGCGCTCATACTTCTCTACTTCTACCATTAAACCAATGCCAGATAAGAAGTGATCAGTCACACGACGGAGCACCAAATGAAGTGAAGCCACGTCAAAAGAGGGCGTTTAGAGGGAATGGCATCATAATACTGCATTCATACTGATTGCAGCACTGACTTCAAAATAACAACTAAATTGATACAATTAAAAAATACATCATGTAGGCCTACAGCAAAAGCAGATTGGTTCACAGTGACCCTAAAGCAGTTTGCGTGTGGTTCAAGCGGTCCAAGACCAGGTATATTTGGGGACAAACATGACGGTCTCAGTTCGGAAGCGAGCTGGAAGCCAGCAGTCAATCACACCCTGCACCCTGCTGAGTTAACGAGTTCCAAGTGATCCATGTTTGGTGTGGAGAGGTTGCCAAACCATTTTGAGTTAACGAGTTCCAAGTGATCCATGTTTGGTGTGGAGAGGTTGCCAAACCATTTTGAGTAAACGAGTTCTAAGAGATAGTTGTTTGGTGTGGAGAGGTTGCCAAACCACTGTCTTCACACTTTCTCCAGCCTTTACCTTTTTCGTGTCGAGGCCAGTAGATGATTTGGCAACTCCGGCTACAGTAGACGTAGTAAATCCTACAAACCACTCATAGGCACCGGGCTGCTGCCAGAGAGTAGTGAGGTAAGGCGAGGTCGTCATGTTTTGTCCCAAAAGTATACAAAGTTGTGAGCGCTGCCTCCGGCGTCTCCTCCTGTTCGCTGAACATCTCTGTCTAACTGCTTCAATGTTACCAGTATTTTCGCCGGTACCATTTTTTATCAATCGGTCATCATTGATCTATATCTTTGCTTGCTTTGTTTCCGAATTTGACCATCTATGGACTGCATAGTACTTGACGCTTCTTGGCGTTTATTCTCTTCTCTTTCCAAAACATCTTCATTCTTTCGCTTCTCATCTTTCTCTCCTGTTTGGAAATGATCCATTCGAGCCTCTGTTTTAGTGGATTCTCTTCAAATGATTTTAGACTGTCGATTCTTCTTCTGAACTCTCTTATACGGGGTGAAGCGTAATTCGCGCACTCGGGCGTCGCAGCGCGACTCCTCACATGCCAGCAATAAAAAAATGTCTGTTACAAATTTTCGTCTTGCGAGTATATCCTGTAGAAAACGGACGTTGAAGAGTAGCAATCTGGCAACACTGTAACCATATGTAGGGTAACTACCGCTGTCAGTACATTCTCGTCGTTCTGTACAGTTGGTGCAGTGGGTATAGTTTTTGGTTGGCATGCAGGAGGTCGATGGTTCGATCCTAGGTTGAGGCACATTCTTTATTTGCTAATTTCCATCTGACATTACCTACTGTAATACAGTAAGACACCGTTTCTGAGGTCACATGCATCCTACATTGACAACATTTTGTAACGCTGAAACAACAAATACCTGGTTAGACTAATAAGAAATAGACAGCTGAAACAAACAGGTTTCACATCTAGTAGATGAAGTGGTGCGAATAAATTCACGCCTACGACGTGGAAAGGGCGCCTTTCAAAGCTGACCAATGAAAACGACTGTTCGTCCATTTCTAGGATCGTAGTATGTAAGTGCAAATGGTTTCTAGAGGACCCACTGCAATCGCTGTTGACGATTAAGATGTCAGATACCATACCACCTGGACTACATTTACGAAATAAAAAACAAACGCCTCAACCCAGGATCGACCACTCGACCTCCTGCACGCAAACCCAAAACTCTATCCACTGCACCAACTGTACAGTACGACTAACTTCTGCCGACAGAGGTAGTTACCCTACATGTGGTTACGGTGTTGTCAGATTGCTACTCTTCAACGTCGTTTTTCTGCCGGATATACTCGCAAGACGAAATTTTGTAAGAGACTTTTTTTATTGCTGGCATGTGAGGAGTCGCGCTGCGACGCCCGAGTGCGCGAATTACGCTTCACCTTGTATAGTGGATTATCTGTAGTGGAATTCCACTGCATTTTTTTATTTTGACCTTTGTCCTTAAGACATTTGAGCATCAACAATGTACAGGGTCCAGAAGAAACAATCTACCACTGTCAACGGTTGGTAGCATGTGCGGCCCTACAGAGAGGATAAAACCGAGCAGGAAGGATGCCATTTTAGTTAGCATGGAGCGTTGGACCGCGACGCATCGCACTTCTGTGACTGAAGCGTATTTCAAAAGTGGTGACAGTGTGGTAGCTACGCAGCGGAACTTTCGACAGCAATTCAACAGTGGGAGACATGGAACTGTACCAGAACGACACATAATTTGGAAGCGGGTTGATCAGTGCCACGAACAAGAAGCCATCGGGAAAGCCAAGAAAACATTGAGAGAGTACGGAATCCTATTGACAGGAGTCCTAGGCGTTCAGTTAACAAATACACTGCTGTTTTACACATCTGAGAGACTCTGAGGCGACGCATTCGTAAAGAAGTCCAGGCAATTCCACCTGAAATGCTGGTCAAAGTAATGGACAGCTTCATTCATCGACTCAATGCCTTCATAGTAAGAGACGGTGCTTATCTAAAAGATGTGAAAACATGATTTGTGTTACTGTGTCATAAAATGACATAATTTTACCTATCAATTACCACTCTAGACCTTTACATTCTCTACTTAGTGTTACTATAGAACCTATACTATGATAGATTGTTTCTGCCGGACCCTGTACAATGTATAAAAGTTACAGAAAAGAGAAAATAATACGACAAGGTAAAATACACCAGAAAGGGTCTACAATAGAGCAAAAAACACACACACATGAAACAAACACACGTGTTTCTTTAGATATTTATACCACTTTTTGCCATTGCAATCTACATACGTAAGTCTCCGCTTGCCAGTAACAGCTGAGTATGTGTTGGAAGGGTAATCCGAAGGTGCACAAGGGTGTCGAACAATTCTGTGCGACAGCATTAGTTCTACTGCACTCGAAGATGATATGGTTCATATCTACTATGTTTCTTGCACTGCACGGGCATTGTGCTAATTCGAGGACTTCAATCCTGTTGAGGTGAGCGGAGAATGAAGCATGATTGAATCTCATGCGGATAATGGTGGTTGGCACCTGGCCCATCTGGCGTCTTGATACCACGGCTTGTATGGGATAGCGGCTGAATGGAACCATGCCAGGTGTATGCATAAGTCTTTTCCGGTTTCACTAAGAGATGGCGCCAGCGAACAGTACGCAGCGTATGAATTTGAGACGTACGTCAGTTTGTTCGTCTGACACACATGTTGAGTCCGCCAAACTCTAGCGTCTGTGTTGTATCGTTCAGTGATCATATCGACGTTTGTGCCTGAAAAGAACAATAATTGCGACACGCATTGCTTTTCTTGTTTAACCAAAAGAAAAGGGCTGTGGAAAGTCATCGTTTGCTGGTAGACACATATGGTGAACACGCTCCGTCGATTAGAACATGTGGCACATGGTTTCAACAATTTAAACGTGGTTATTTTAATTTAAGAGACACTGCACGCAAAATGCGAAGACGAGTAATTGCAGACGTTTACGAGCAATGAGGAACGTCAATAAACTCGGTAAATGGGTTCCACACGATTTGAATAAACGACAAATGGAAAATCGCAGACTTGTGAAATGCTGCTTCAACGCCACTAAAGAAAATCATTTCTGTACCGAATTGTGACAGGTGACGAAAAATGGATTTATTTTGAAAACCCGAAGCGGAGAAAATCGTGGCTGTCACCTGGCGAAGCTTGTCATTCTTCAACACCAAGGCCGAATCGCTTCGGTGGGACCAGAGCGGTATTGTGTATTATGAACCCTTGAAGCCCGACGAAACCGTTAATGCTTAACGCTATCACCAACAAATGATTAATTTTAATCATACATTGATCGAAAGACGAGCGGAATAGGCCAGAAGACATGTTACATGACAATGCGCCGCCTCACACAGCAAAACCAGTGAAAGACACCTTGAAATCGATTGGATGGGACATCCTCCCGCACCCGCCGTACTCTCCCGACCTGGCAACATCTGACTATCACCTCTTCGCAGAACAGCACTTCAGCAATTTCTAGGAAGTTAGAAAATGGCTCTACGAATGGTTTGCCGCTAAAGACAAGCAGTTTTTCTGGCGTGGTATTCATAATTTACCTGAAAGATGGGCGAAGTGTGTAGAAGCCGACGGCCAATATTTTGAATAAACAAAAAAATGAGTTTCCCTTGAAAATCACATGTTTTCTTTACCACAAAAACCGGCAAACACTTATGCATACACTTGGTAGTAGTAATGACCTCCGTGGTGAGTAGTCCTGTTCCACAAAGCTGTGCATTCAACGTAAGTTTCCCTTCTGCTATTTACGTAAAAGTCAGTGCAGGGGAGGCGTAATGAAAGGCATAAGCCGGTGCGTGGGTCTGTATTTAGGGCTGTCATCAAGGTGGCAAATTCTCTCTCAGTTTTTTTACTACCGGTAGTCCTTTCTTAACTAGTCCGACTCGTTGGCTGAATGGTCAGCGTACTGACCTTCGGTTCAGAGGGTCCCGGGTTCGATTCCCGGCCGGGTCGGGGATTTTAATCGCTTCTGATTAATTCTTCTGGCTCGGGGACTGGGTGTTTGTGTCCGTCCCAACACTCTCCTCTTCATATTCATACAACACGCTACACTACCAACCACCACAGAAACACGCAATAGTGATTACATCCCTCCATATAGGGTTGGCGTCAGGAAGGGCATCCGGACGTAAAACAGGGCCAAATCCACATGTGCTACACAGATCGCACCCGCGACCCCACAGGTGTGGGAAAAGCGGTAGGATAAGAAGAAGTCCTTTCTTAACTGATTTCAAAGAACTTCGAAATTTATCGAACATTTCCACTGATAAATTATTCCAAAACCCAACTCCTCTTCCTAAAAATGAATATTTGTTCCAATCATTTTGTCCTTGCTAATTGGCTGATGATGTCCCAAATGTGGAGGAAACATGTCCTATTTTAATAAGTGAATGTTATGTTAAGTGAATAAAATAACGTTTATATTGTAAAGGTGGAAGTTTTCAATAAACATTTATAACGCTTAACATTCCTCCCAACTGGGGGAGTTGGCCGTGCTGTTATGGGCGCGCAGCTGCGAACCTGCATACGGGAGATAGTGGGTTCGAATCCCACTGTCGGCAGCCTTGAAGATGGTTTTCCGAGATTTCCCATTTTCACACCAGGCACATGCTGGGGCTGTACCTTAATTAAGGCCACGACCGCTTCCTTCCCATTCCTAGGCCTTTCCTATCCCATCGTCGCCATAAGACCTATCTGTGTCGGTGCGACGTAGAGCAAATAGCAAAAAAAATAATAATATTCCTCCCCCATTCTCCCTGTTAAAAAGAAGACAATAACAGCATTAACAATGATAATTATTTTCACTTTTCGATGTTTTTTTTAAATTCTATGGAAATTATAACCTGACTGTATGCTGGATCCGAATAATCATCCTCATTGAAGGATGGATGATTTATTATTTCTTTAATAAATCTCTCTTTTGTAGAAAAACTTCATGAAATAGCAACCAAAAGAAGACTCCAAATTTCTTATGAAAAGACGAAGTATATGGAAGGGACTAGACCAGGTTTCAACAATCAACCATTAATCATCAAATATGGAAATAACGCCCAAGTAGACAAAATTTAAGTATCTAGGTGAAATCATTGAACCATCAGGGTTAAATCAGCAAACTAACAAAGAAAGAATTGCAAAACTTCAAAGAGCGTACAAAATTACAGATACAATAAAATAACTATATCAAGAAAGACAAAACTACGACATTATAATACAGTAGTTAAAAGAGAAGCACTTCATGTAATGAAACTATTATCATTGATGACAGATCTCGAATAAAGATAATCGAAAAACAAGAAAGAGAAATGCTCAGGAAAATCTTAGGACCAAAGTGCGAAAATGGAATTTGGATGAAAAAGAATTCACGTGAAATCTATCAAGTTACAGATACAATAAGGAAACAGAGATTACACTTTTATGGTCACTTATATAGAATGGATAATAACAGGCTCACAAAGAAAATTTTAAACTTAGCCTTATCAATTAAAAAATCATCATTATTGGCTAAACGAAATTAGTGAAGACCTAAATGAAATTGGAATTAGGGAGGAAACGATTCAAGATAGAATAAAATTAAGAATCTTAATTTACGAACAGAAATTTTCTGTAACGCCCGCCCGACTAAATACAGGATGGACTGAAGAATGTATAAAGGAGCACAGCGAGAGGATGAAGAGATATTAGCACTTCTATTTGTTTTTATTCTTCTCTTCCCAATAAGTTCAAGCGCGCTCCTTATTTGGGCATAACTAATCAAGAAATAAATCTCTCTCTCTAATTTTAAGGTCATATTTGCTTACATATTTGGACAATTCTTAAGTCTAAAACATCCAAGCCGACTTGATTTGTCATCTTGTATACTGATATTTTAGCTGTGCGATGAATATTTTCCAAAAAAAAATCTTCCGTTATCATTTAGAAACATGCAGCAAAGTATTAGCAGGCTCCGCCTTTCCGCGGATGATTCTGACGATAAATTAAGACTGACAGCCTGCAATGTGGCAACCTTGCCCCAAGGCATGTGACTTGCTCTGATAACCCCCGAACCTTCCAAGAGACCTCTGGACTGATAAGATAAGGGCCCCACAAGAGGAGGCAAGGCGAGAATGCTAGTTAGAGAAATAGTGGAAACTACAGCGCAAAGTGGCAGGTGCATCAACAGTCTTTTATCGGACAAGTAATATTATTATTACAGCCTCCTCTGTATATCACTGGTCGAGTGTCGGCCTCCGAATCGAAAGATCGCGGGTTGAACCCCGATGGAGGTACGGATAAAAAATCCATTCGACACTTCAAGTCGTACAATATCAACTTGTAACAGATCTTTGGAGTCCCATTTGTTTATAAACTTATCAATTGATCGCCCAACAAAGTTCCGTTTTAAACCATCTGGTTAGGTAAAAAAAAGGAACATCGAAATTGATATGCAGAGAGTCTAACTCTCATCAAGTCAAAATTACTGCTGACGGTAGCTTAGGCCACATTATTATTATTATTATTATTATTATTATTATTATTATTATTTTGCTATTTGCTTTTACGTCGGCTTATGGCGACGATGGGACAGGAAAAGCCTAGGAATGGCAAAGAAGCGGCCGTGGCCCTAATTAAGGCACAGCTGGTGTGAAAATGGGAAACCATGGAAAACCATCTCCAGGGCTACAGACAGTGGGGTTCGAACCCACTATCTTCCGACTGCAAGTTCACAACTGCGCGCCCCCAACCGCACGGCCAGTTTGCTCGGTGTATAGTGAAGATGAAACAAGCTGTAGATATATATCATTCAATTGTCAAGTTCTAGTAAAACAGCCAAGGGGGAACTATTGCTAACGTTGTCGTTCCATAACTGATCAGCAGCTGTCTAAATACAAGGTATTTTTAGCCTATTTCAACTACTGTCAAAAATCTAGTAAGGGCTGAAAAGAACTTGGGAGTGAAAAAGTTAATTTAAAATAATTCTTATATAATAAAATGAAGTGTTTTTCTGTGCGTGTGTCCGCGATGCCGAGCCAAATCTACGGCACGCAGAGATTTGAAATTTTTAACGTAGGTAGATGGAAGGGCGTCCAAATGCACCTCGAGGCCAGATTTTTAATTTTCGTGTTAGTTGGTGAATTATGAACGAAAAACCGTCGGAAAACGAGTGCTCGATATGGCAGTCCAACGTGCTGTCACCAGCATTAAATGCAGAGATTCACTGTCGCTAGGCAACGCACATAAGATAGATAATAGAAGACAAGGAGCCGTTTTAAATCCATAGTGCAGGAGGCCATTTTCGATCCCCGACAGGAGGAGTAATGTTCAGTCCGCAATATCCGGAATGTCTCTTTGGATGTATACGATGCTCAGCAAAACCACAACACAACAAACAGAGATCTGAAATGTTTAGAATAGGCGTATTCTTAGATGAATCTATACAGGTAAAGACTTGCTTTCATTAATTATTTATATTACTTTTAATCGTTTTAATTATTTATAGTATATCGGGAAGTTCCAGGGGCGTAGCCAGGTCGGAGGGGGGGGGGGGGGGTACTGGGGATTAGAGGCCCCCCCCCCCCATGGAAATCTCACAAGAAGTAAAATATAAACAAAATGACAATAAACAATAAACTAAACAGATATTCAGAGACATATTGTTGAACTAACACATGTGTTGAATCTGTTCTTTAAGAAGATTCGAAAGTTGGATTTTAGATTGTAATCTGAACATACCATTCGCTGTAAAACTGTTGACCTTGATCGTGTTTTTCTTGTTCTGTATTTTAATGTAAGATGTTGTAGTGTACTGCAATCTGAATAACAACATAATTCACTTGTCAGTGTTCTTATAATGCCAAGTCTTGCATGCGCGCAGCATATAAGCACAAACAACCTTCAATTATGTTCTGTCATAATTTTGTAACTATAAATATAACTCCCCTCTCCCCATCGGCAGATCCTGGCTACACTACTGGGAGGTTTTATAAGGAAAAAGTAGTTTTTTGTTATATAATATGGAAGTTTATTACGAGGGCGAATCAAAAAGTAAGTCACACTTCCAAGTTATGGCCATTTATGAATCTACCTACACATAGGCAGCACGGCTATGACAGCACACAATGCAAGTTCACTTTTCCACATAGTCCCCAAGAGACTGTAACGGAACGGTCAAGCAACTTTTCGATTCCGTATGCATAGAAATCACTTGGAGACAGCTTCTTTCACCTTCTCATCGTCGTCCACCGAGATCTGGTTTCATTTTGTTACACGATAACACAACACCTCACAAACGTCCGAACTGCTGCAACGATTCAAGTGGGAGGTGTTGTAACCAAGGTTGAGATTTACAAAACACAACTTTATTATTCGCTTCAAATGCAAAATACACTATTTACACAAATAAAACTGAAATTTAACTTGAAGCAAAATGAATTAGGAATCTTGAGAAAGAGTCTATCTTTTGTACACTATATACAAGTTTGCAGTATTTACATCCACTACTATCTAGAAAAGATAGTCCTTGTGATAAGAAAAGTCGATAGTCGAAAACTATCCGAAGTACTGACATAAATGTTTTGGAAAGTCCTTCCTTGCTGAGTTCATAAAAGCAAGTTCAATGTTGGAAGAATTCTTACTTGGCGAAACCAAGGGAGCTTGCATTAATTAGGGAAATATGACGGTATGTAATAGTATGACTGGATATGGGCAGCGGAATAAGAGGAGCGGTGACCAGAGGTGAGACCTCGTACTGCCAGAAATTCAGTCCACCTGGCCGAAGCACATTTTCAAGAGGAGTAGCCTCCGTGCTCGACGTAGGGTGTATTCTGGAGCTGGACACCGGGGCAAGTGGGCATCTGGACAGCTGCTGCTGCTGCAGAGCTTTCATTCCCCGCCCGAAGGACGGGGCGGGCCCCCTAGATCGTGTCGCGATCTCTCGGGCCGGGAGATGTGGAGAGAACAGTGGGATGTTTGAAATGAAGAAGAGGGAAAAACGGTGTGAAAATTTGGATGACTGGCTATACGGATTGAGATTTATACAGGAGTGTCGAGAAGGAGGTTTCGTGGAAGTGTAAGGTGGTAAAGTGTTGAAGCGATGTGATAGAGGACAGTTGTGAGGTGTCGGAGATTTTCAAGGGTCGGTGGTGGTGGGAGGGATATATTAGCAGAATAAGGAGTTGGACGGACATAGATAGATCGTTGGAAGGGAGGATGATCAGGCCGGGTATGGCGACGAGAGGTGGAGTGGTGATATCTAGGGCGGGGAGGTGAACGAGAGGGTTCGACGGGATGACGACGGCCGTAGAGAAGTGCTCCGCTGGAGATCAGGTGGGCGACGGCTGCTGCACTGGAAAGCTGAAGTCTGATTAAATACGTCGGACCGGTGGAGTTGTAGATACGGAATGCCCTCTTGACGGGTATGGCTTGAAGGCGAAGTTGTTCTTGAATGTCAGTTGCCGGGATGAGTGGGCTTACGCCGCGGACGACGCAACTGAAGACTTCGTTTGTGGCTGATGTGTCTGACGGTGTTGAAGGTTGATGAGCGGCTGCTGCTGTTACGACGGACAGTGGTGGTGGTGATGTCGTGGTCGGCAAGGCAGATGTAGACAGCGTAGAAGGGCGGGTGAAGTAGCGGGGAGGAATACGTAATAGTCGAGGTGGATCAACAGGAGGTAGCGCGGGGAGAGAGGTGGATAGAAGCGGCGATGAATGGGACGACGTAACAGTTGTGATGGAAAGCGAGGAAAAGGTGTGAGCAGCGGTCGCAAAGGTAGTGGTGATGGTCGTGGTGGTGGTCGTCATGGTGGTTGGTGGTAGGGAGGCTGACATCCAACGAGGAGTCGGCCTATATGCTTTGTTGGCTCGGCGCGAGTGGAAAGTAAAGATGTGTAGCCACCCGGCCGATCAAAAATAACAGGAGTGTCTTCTACGACGAGTTGTGGAGTTCACTTGAGGTTTACCCAGATTGGAGATCCTGGAGAGAAGATTTCTACCCAGAGCTGATCTGGACAGGCTGGGAGTTCCTCTTTATAGTACACACACGATGGTTCAGGCACGCGCACTGAGGGCTGCGCGTCGAGGCTAGAAGAATGACACTTGGCGCGCGTGTAGCTGGCTGGCGGAGCGAGAAGGGAGCGCCAGACATACAACAGGAGGTATGGCAACATCCTCCGTACAGTCCAGACTTAGCGCCATGCGATTATCATGTGTTCGGTAAGCTGAAAAAGAATCTCGGTGGACGACGATTCCTAAACGATGAAGACGTGAAAGCAGCTCTCTCCAGGTGGGTACACAGCGCTGGACGTGATTTCTACGCATTCGGAAAAGAAAAGTTGGTTGAGCGTTCCGAAAAATGTTTACAGTCTATTGGAGACTATGTGGAAAAGTGAACTTAACATTGTATTTTGTCATGGCCGTGTTGCCTATGTGTAGGGGTGGTTTCCTAAATGGCCATAACTTGCAAGTGTAACTTACTTTTTGATTCGCCCTCGTATATAGTTTTTAAATTATTAATGCATGTTTTTAAAACATCTAGTGGTTCGTTTAATGCACGCGGGGAAGCGGCGGGTACATGCCAGTATGAAGATAAAGTTGTAATTCAAGAGGACAAACTGGTGCAAATATTCGTGTGTACGAAGAGAAATTAAATAGAGATTGGAATACAGTCGAACCTCGATATCTCGAATCTCCATTACTCGAATTTTCAGTATCTCGAAGTAACTTAAATTTCCCGGCCGTTTGTCCTATTCCTCAGGTGTATTTTTTTCTCTATTATTCGAAATTCGGTTACGCGAATTTCTCGATTTCTCGAAGCAAACATTTCTTCCCTTGAAGCAAAAATAAAAAATAAAAATCTGTAACTTTTTTTTTGCAACATTAACTGTGCAATACGGCATTTCTGGTTTGTGAGGAACAGTTAATGTCCGCCTCCGTGGTGTAGTGGTTAGCGTGATTAGCTGCCACCCCCGGAGGTCCGGGTTCGATTCCCGGCTCTGCCACGAAATTTGAAAAGTGGTACGAGGGCTGGAACGGGGTCCACTCAGCCTCGGGAGGTCAACTGAGTAGAGGTGGGTTCGATTCCCACCTCAGCCATCCTCGAAGTGGTTTTCCACTTCTCCTCCAGGCGAATGCCGGGATGGTACCTAACTTAAGGCCACGGCCGTTTCCTTCCCTCTTCCTTGCCTATCCCTTCCAATCTTCCCATCCCTCCACAAGGCCCCTGTTCAGCATAGCAGGTGAGGCCGCCTGGGCAAGGTACTAGTCATTCTCCCCAGTTGTATCCCCCGACCAAGAGTCTGAAGCTCCGGGACACTGCCCTTGAGGCGGTAGAGGTGGGATCCCTCGCTGAGTCCGAGGGAAAAGCCGAACCTGGACGGTAAACAGATGATGATGAGGAGGAGGAGGAGGAACAGTTAATAAGTAAAGAAAGGTTTGCAGTGACGCTGGGAGCTAATATGACGAGAACTGAAAAACTAAAACTTCTAAAGATCGGAAAATCGGCGAAGCCTCGCTGTTTCTCGGGTGTGAATTAATTACCGCTCACGTACGAAAGCAACCCTCCGAAGTCGCGGATGACAAGCTGCGTGATATTGATGAGAAGTTTCAACGTGAAGGGAGGAAAGGTTAACAGTTCCAAAGGTGTTAACGGAGATATGTTTCTTCTTTCACTCCTGTATGTACTATATCCTGTCTTCTAAAAAGTTACTAAAATAAGGGTTACAACTAAAGTAAAGCAAAGCAAAGTCACCTCCGTTCAGGCCATGAAGGCCCTGCAAATGCAAACTCGTGTCCTCATCTCGAGGTGGTGCAGCTCCTTTCATGCACACCCCCATTGGAGGTGAGCTGCATGTACCATTTAAACCACACGCCAGCCCTCTTGCCATTCTTAAACTTCTGGCAGTACCGGGAATCGAACCCGGGCCCCCGAGGACGGCAGCTAATAACACTAACCGTTACGCTACGGAGGCAGACTGCTATTTGCTTTACGTCGCACCGACACAGATATGTCTTATGGCGACGATGGGATAGGAAAGGCCTAGGAAGTGGAAGGAAGCGGCCGTGGCCTTAATTAAGGTACAGCCCCGGCATTTGCCTGGTGTGAAAATGGGAAACCACGGAAAACCATCTTCAGGGCTGCCGACAGTGGGACTCGAACCCACTATCTCCCGATTACTGGATACTGGCCGCACTTAAGCGACTGCAGCTATCGAGCTCGGTCGGAGGCGGACTAAGGTAACTGTAATAAAGGAAGCAAAGACACCTTGGACAAAAAGGGTTGTGATTTACTGCATTGGACAGCGCACGTGGTGGTGGCCAACCAGCTGTTTTCTATAGGGGCTTTGACATCAGTGCTGTTGGCGCCTTTGTCATGTATAACGCCTTCACGGGTAATCCTGTGAGAACAAGGTTAAATGGAGTTGTTATAGGTGAATAAATATTTAGTTTACTATACAGTTTTTAAGGTGATGTAGGCTCCTAAAACATAACCGAGGGCCATACTGATGTAGTAGATCCTATTGGAAATAAGAGCCAACAGAGCTCTTCAACACTTGAACAGTGTTTAATAAATCAATGGCAGCCTTAATTCAGCTCATTAGAGCTGATGAGATGATGATGAGAAGACTTAAAATCTGGGAGGGGTGGAAGGTAAAGGCATCCACTATCCGTAACCTCGGCACTTGATTGGGCAGAATGGTTAGCTCTACGCCCAGCCGCCTTTGCCCCCAGGAATTAACCTGGTACTCATTTTTGGTGTAGGCTGAGTAAACCTCAGGGCCATATGCACCTCCGGAAGTGGCAATCTCATTTCTTAAATTTTACGACTTCCTGACGGGGATTCGAACCCACGTCCTTCCGAGCGAACCGAGCACGCCTTTACCGCCTCGGCCAGGCAGCCCCTTATAATTAAAATGATGCTGTAAAATAGGGTTTGTTTGTATATTTTTAAACACTGTTAAAAATAATGTATAGTCCGCCTCTGTGGTGTAGGTCGGGTTCGATTCCCGGCTCTGCCACGAAATTTGAAAAGTGGTACGAGGGCTGGAACGGGGTCCACTCAGCCTCGGGAGGTCAACTGAGTAGAGGTGGGTTCGATTCCCACCTCAGCCATCCTGGACGTGGTTTACCGTGGTTTCCCACTTCTCCTCCAGGCGAATGCCGGGATGGTACCTAACTTAAGGCCACGGCCGCTTGCTTTCCTCTTCCTTGCCTATCCCTTCCAATCTTCCCATCCCTCCACAAGGCCCCTGTTCAGCATAGCAGGTGAGGCCGCCTGGGCGAGGTACTGGTCATACTCCCCAGTTGTATCCCCCGACCAAGAGTCTGAAGCTCCAGGACACTGCCCTTGAGGCGGTAGAGGTGGGATCCCTCGCTAAGTCCGGGGGAAAAACCGAACCTGGAGGGTAAACGGATGATGATGATGATGATGATGATGAAAAATAATGTATTCGGTATAAGCCCGTAGATACATATGATTCAATTATGTGCTATATACGCTCGAAAACGGCACACTCTATATCTCGAAATTTTGATAACTCGAAATAAAATTTAGCTCCCGAGGTGATTCGAGATATCAAGGTTCCACTGTAATTTTCCAAGGGAGGTGTTTTATAAATTTCCTACTTTTTAAAAACAATTTAAGATAAGACTAGAAAAACAATTGAAAGAGAATCTACCACCTGGGCGACAGTGATGGATAATTACGATGATGATAATTAAATCCGCAGTACGCGGTAAACCCAATCATACCTGCAGTGAAAATCAAAACAGTTGTGTCTAATGAACTGGTCTCCATGGAGTGCGATAAGCAAGGCGTACGGTAGCTTATCTGCCGCCATAAAACTCTCTTATTGAGATGTGTCTAGGACGTTAATGAGTGTGGCCAGCAGACATAACACTGGCGCTAGGAGACACAGCACTGGGTTCAAGCCTCTCTCTGGCATTCCGTCACACTAGTAGGAGCATGAAACCGCAGTAGACACGAACAATATTCAGAGTTACTTCCAGCAGAACATCATAGTCTTCTCCTCCTTTGTTTGTATCGGCCTACTAAGGACGACGTTATTTCAGCTGTCTTCTTTGGGTTTTGACCTTTGCCTAATGCTTCTTCGTTCTTTGCCGGTGTTGTCCTTTTCTTTCCTCCATCCACGTCTTTACCGTCTTCAACTTTGGCCTTTCTTGAAAACCCTGGCGGTCTTTTAGTTTCCTCCCTAATGCGATGCGTTCTTGTATAACTTATCTTCAGAAGTGATCCCCATATCCTGTAGGTCCCTTTCAACCACCTTGAATCAAGTTGGCTGGGTCTCCCCCTCCCCCCCCCCCCCCACACCGCATGGCACTACAGCCCTTGAAGGGCCTTAGCCTACCAAGCGACCGCTGCTTAGTCCGAAGGCCTGCAGATTACGAGGTGTCGTGTGGTCAGCACGACGAGACCGGGGCCGCTATCTCACCGTCAGATAGTTCCTCAATTCTAATCACGTAGGCTGAATGGACCTCGAACCAACCCTCAGGTCCAGGTAAAAATCCCTGACCTGGCCGGAAATCGAACTCGGGGCCTCCGAGTAAGAGGCACGCACGCTACCCCTACACCACGGGACCGGCTGCGTCTTCTTATCTTTAAAACAGATAATCGTCTGAGTTTCATTGTTAGCAAGTGGCTATAAAATGCAATTCTACTTCTCCGTATGACATCAGAGATCTTCTGGGCATCATATTATTATTATTATTATTATTATTATTATTATTATTATTATTATTATTATTATTATTATTATTATTATTATTATTATTTTGCGAATTGACCCTTGAAGATCACACTAAAATTTCATTTTTTCGTTGTCTGATGTTTTCTCTTCCTCCAGTTCTCCTTCATAAGGGCGCTATGCCGTTTCTTCTGTTCATCCGTCCAGTCCCTTCAAGTCTTTTTTTTTTCTATTTGCTTTACGTCGCTGTGACACAGATACGTCTTATGGCGACGATGGGATAGGAGAGGCCTAGGAAGTGGAAGGAAGCGGCCGTGGCCTTAATTAAGGTACAGTCCCGGCATTTGCCTTGTGTGAAAATGGGAAACCACGGAAAACCATCTTCAGGGCTGCCGACAGTGGGGCTCGAACCTACTAACTCCCGATTACTGGATACTGGCCGCACTTAAGCGACTGCAGCTATCGAGCTCGGTCCTTCAAGTCTTTACAGTTCTTTCGACTTGAAACCCTTCCAAGTTTTGAATCATGGTCCGAAATGCTTTTCTGTCTGACATCTGAACTTCCTGGATGTTGGACTTCTCTAGACTGAGCTCGATAGCTGCAGTCGCTTAAGTGCGGCCAGTATCCAGTATTGGGGAGCTAGTGGGTTCGAACCCCACTGTCGGCAACCCTGAAGATGGTTTTCCGTGGTTTCCCATTTTCACACCAGGCAAATGCTGGGGCTGTACTTTAATTAAGGCCACGACCGCTTCCTTCCCACTCCTAGCCCCTTCCTGTTCCATCGTCGCCATAAGACCTATATGTGTCTGTGCGACGTAAAGCAACTTGTGTTGGACTTCTCTAGATCTTTACGAACTTCCTTAATCCAGGTCGTCGTTGTCTTCTTGTTCCACAGGTAGTCGAATAACTTTTTGGTTAGTCTAGTTTTGTTCATTCTGTACAAAGGTCCGAGAAATAATAACCTTCTCTTTTTCATTGTCTCCGAAATTTTCTGACTTTCTCCATATTTTTGTAGACTTTATTGTTGTTCCGAAGTTTCCAACCGATTTCAGTCTGGATTGGGCTCAAGATTTTTCGTAGTATTCTTCTTTTCAAGATCTTCCTCCAGCTTCTCCAACTTGTAACTGATCGTGAGGCATTCGCTGGCATACAGAGATTCTGTTTTTACTACAGTGCTGTAATGCCTGATTTTGGCATTCGAACTTGAATTCTGATTACTAATTTTGGCATTCCATGAGATGCATTTCTTGTTGTAGATGTTTTTAGTCAGTCTATAAGCTCTGTCCATTTTTGAGGTTCGATCGTCTACAGTAGCTTTCTCTAGTCCGTTCTCTTGTATGATCCTACCAAGGTATTTGGACGTTTTAACCCTCTTCATCCGTCCAATCTCTGTTTCAAGGAATTGTGGTCCATGTTTGTCGTTCATCATGAACTTGGTCTTCTCTTTCGAGATCCTAAATCCCGTCTTGCTAGCGATCTTTTCTAGAAGGCTGATCTATATGTATTATTATTATTATTATTATTATTATTATTATTACAGTGGAAAGTAATTGAAAAAAATGTAATCGGATTACGCGTAACGATTAAATTCTTATTAATGTTTTACTTGTTATCGTTATATTTTACAAACGTTTCTCAAGAAGGAAGCCATACTTTCAAGTGTCGACTTGGTTACTGCAAATTTAAGCCTTTTCATCGGTCGAAAATACTAACTATAACACATACAACACTACAGCATACCTGTAAAAAAAAAATTCGCACCATAATAATGACATGCTTCGCTCTACAAGAACATGGATGTTCATTGTTGGACACTTGTTTCAATCTGAAACGGGTTTGATGATGATGATGATGAAGATGATGATGATGATAATAATAATAATAATAATAATAATAATAATAATAATAATAATAATAATAATAATAATAATAAGGAATGAACACTGCCTGTCCTATCCAGAGAAATACACTGCAATAGGCTTCTCAGGTAAGAGACTTACGTGTTATAACTTGACCTGGGATTTCAGGCTCTAAACAACGTTGTTTTAGGCAACCAAAATAGGTTTTTAAAACAAGCATATAGGCCTTTAAAGGAGAAAATAGGCACTTATAAATATGCTTTAAAATGTGTAAATAGACAGAACAAAATAGACTTTAAAGTATTACTGTAACGTTAGCCTTCTTTTACTTAAAAAAACTTGGTACACCTGTGCCAATTCTTAATAGAATTACAGCAAAATTAAGGTAGAATTAAAAAGACATTGATCAAAAACAATTATGGATTACATGAAGAATCATAATCAGTACTTAATGCTAAGATCACTGAACACAATACAGCACTGTAAGCATCCCATAATGGTGTAAACGCGAAAGGAGTACGTGTTTACTTATTTCATTTGTAGTTTGATTCACAGTACATAATAAAAACCTTCTCCAAATTTTCTAGAGTCTGGCTGTGTCTTTTGTCTGTCAAACCCATTTCGAAAACAAAGAGCGCTCTACACTCACAGTTGTTAGAGAGGTATAGGAAAATTTACCTACATTTTTCAGTTCAATTTCACTAGGTAAATCTAATTTTTTCCCCATCCATTACCTGATGTACCCTTTTCAGCGCTGAATAACCTGGATTCTTCTGAAGTACGCTAGCCTACATGTCCATATTTTATCCCCTATCTATTGAACACTGAAGTTTAGCCCATAAACACTTCAGTCATTTTAAACTTATGATTTTCATTAGTTGAATTGAAAATTTTGCTTTCATTATGGGCATTTTAGGCATTAAAATAGTAAAATAATCTCTAGAGGAGAGGAGAACAGCGGACTTCTACTCATTAACTGACAGGTTCACTGATGCCGTACGCAAGAGAAGCCTGAAATTATATGGCCATATCTATAGAATGGACAACGACAGACCCATCAAAAGATTATTTAAAGTAATCAACTCAAAGAAGGCGAAAATAAACTGCGTAGAAGAAACTAAGGCCGACGTCCAAGAAATGAATATCACGGGCAAGATCATAGAAGATCGTGGAGTTTTTACCACAACAGTAGCCAAGCACAAATTCGTGGAGAAGTCTAAAAAGACAACTGGTAGGAAGTGGTCCGCAGAACGCAAGATGCAACACAGTACATGCATGAAGAGATTTTGGGAGGACAAGAAGGCGAAAACCATCACACCAATCAACAAGTTCAACCGTGGTCTTTGAATGGTCATGACGAAGAAAATAGAAAATAGGCTCCAAAGGTCCAAATAGGTATTTTAGGGCACTATAAAACTCTGTAAATCGAAGGGGTTTATCATGAAACGTCAACATATTTTTAAAAAATCATGTTATTTCTTAAGGAACAAAATAGGCATTTGCTTTAAAATCCCAGGTCTAGTTATAACGTGACCTTCTCTCCTCATATTGAGTCGATAAAATCTCGTGCTATATTCATATCCTAGGCATTCTTTACAGGTTCACTGAAAGTAATGATTTATACTTTGTCTCCTATGTTCTCCCCATTATTGACTATTGTTCTCCTATTTGGTCCTCATCTGCTATCACAAACATATCTCAACTAAATAGTATTTTTAACTTTTTCACCTTCATTGTTAGGACTCGCAATCCTGTTTTAAAGAACAAAACTAAATATGACATTTTGAACTACCAGTACCTAGGTATATCTGACCTGAGAAGCCGTTTACAGTTCTCTGATCGTTGTTACCTTCATAAAATAATCAATGGCTACACCAAATGTAATACTCTTTATCTATCTATCTATTTAGTTTTTTATTCTGCTCTATTTTTTTTATAAATCGTTTGCATCTCAGAAGTATAATCCAATTCTGCGCCAACACCACATTTCAAAGACGTATAACACAAGAGGGAGGGATAGGGAGGACCTATCCCGAAGGTTGTTGACAAAGGTGAATAGATGGAGGTAGAGAGGGAGAGAGAGAGAGAGAGAGAAATGGGGCGCCTGGGGTGCTGGATTCCAGCGCGCGAGTGCCTGTAATCAAACGGAATTGTAAGGATATAGCTTTGTCAACTGTGTAGAAGGCTGGACGTGTCGTCCCAGAGAGTGCGGCTCCTTTTTCTACTCACCAGGGGGGGGGGGGGACGGCCGGTCAGTAAGGTAGTTATAAGGGTGGCGCTCACATGTGGATAGGTTTCCACCCATGTGAGCGTCCACATAGTAGATTTAGTTTATGTTTTAAGGGTGGCGCTTGCTTGAGGCCCGGTTATCCGCCCATGTGAGCGTCAACATGGTAAATTTAGTTCATACTTTTTATCTTTTCCTCTTTGTAACGGGAACATGTATTGGGGCCGAAAGCCTGTAATATTCTTCAATAAATGTTCAGAATGTTTAAAGACGTATGTTATCTTGTTACAAATACGTAAATATCTTTCCAATGAGAAAATATATATTACATTGGGGCCGATGACCTTCGATGTTAGGCCCCTTTAACCAACAAGCATCATCGTCCAATATCTATGTTTGAGGCGAGAATATTTCTTCCTCACTCGGGCTAGTCTACATCCTATGCCCTCCTTCCTTCAGACATCTTTGATTACTCCAATTAAAATATTCACCTACTTCCTTTAAGACTTAATTTCCTGCATCACCCGACTTCATTCGACGGCACTGCATGACGTGTGTTCTAGGATTTTTTTTCTTCTTGACTTCCTCCTCCCAGACAGCGTCTACACCATTTCGCAATATCTCTAGATCTTCCGCAGACACATACAGATAAAACAGCATTGTCACTGGCAAATCTTAAAGCTTCTATTTAATCTCCTTGAACTGTGATTCCT
The DNA here is from genome assembly GCF_040414725.1 of Anabrus simplex. Taxonomy (NCBI): domain Eukaryota; kingdom Metazoa; phylum Arthropoda; class Insecta; order Orthoptera; family Tettigoniidae; genus Anabrus; species Anabrus simplex. The sequence continues at coordinate 57,146,877 of NC_090274.1, forward strand.
TTTACAAATTTCTCTTTGATTTCTTTTGTAAAAAGCGAGGAAGCAGGGCGACGAACTGTAACATACAGATATATCCCTCTATTCTTTCCAACGCAAGATGGTTTTTGTACATATTTCAGACGACCTTTCTTCCCCTGTTTGTTTCAATCACCTTCAGAATCGTCCGACTCGTTGACTGAATGGTCAGCGTACTGGCCTTCGGTTCAGAGGGTCCCGGATTCGATTCCCGGCCGGGTAGGGGATTTCAACCTTCATTGGTTAATTCCAATGGCCCGGGGGCTAAGTGTTTGCGCTGTCCCCAACATCCCTGTAACTCACACACCACACATAACACTAACCTCCACCACAATAACACGCAGTTACCTACACATGGCCGATGCCACCCACCCTCATCGGAGGGTCTGTCTTACAAGGGCTGTACTCGACTATAAATAGCCACACGAAATTATTATTATTACCTTCAGAATCTAAACATTAACATGCACAAATTGACAGAATAAATAAATAAAACAACTGGCTTTACATCGCACCGACACAGATAGGTCTTCCGGCGACGATGGGATAGGAAAGGGCTAGAAGTGGGAAGCAAACGGCCGTGGCCTTAATTAAAGTACAGCCCCAGTATTTTCCTGGTGTGAAAATGTGGGGAAATCACGGAAAACCATCTTCAGTGCTGCCGACAGTGGGGTTCGAACCCGCTATCTCCCGAATGTAAGCTCACAGCTACGCGCCCCTAACCGCACGGCCAACTCACTCGGTGCTGTTAAACTGAAGGTACACCTAGTCAACCGACCGTCGTCTATTAACACTAATCAGAGAGAAAAAATGGAGGGGATCCATGAAGGGCCTTAGCCTGCCAAGAGACCGCTGCTCAGCCCGAAGGCCCACAGATTACGAGATGTCGTGTGGTTGCACGACGAATCCTCTCCGCCGTTATTCTTGGCTTTTTAGACCGGGGCCGCTATCTCACCGTCAGATAGATCCTCAATTCTAATCACGTGGGCTGAGTGGATCTCAAACCAGCCCTTCTGTACAGTTTAATATATTGCTCTTTATACCTTTGGTCGACGAGTTGCCTTTCGTAATTGCAACAGTAATGCCATCTAGCGGCGATGAGTGGCAATAGAAACGAGACGACAAACCTGGACTAACAAAAGTGCCAATTGCAGTCCAATTTTTTTAAAAGACGTTTATGGTCGTTAGAGACCACGATATGCAACTTTTACACAAGTTTAGAAGCCTTCTTTGCAGCCCAGTATCGTCCCATTCTCTCTGTCAACCTGTCCACTGTTCTTCTTCACGAAAGCCCGTGAAGTTATTGATCCGGTGTCGGTACTTGGTTCTGATAACAATGTCTTCACCACTTAGTCCAAATTTTTTCAGATCCTTCTTAACATCATTCAACCATTTATCACATGTGTTAAGTCCATTAATTGTGAATAACATTTTTCACACATTTCTGATCGGTTGGATTCATGACAGATGCACCATCAGTTGTCTGAGAATACCCCGACGTCACTGAAAACTCGTAATGAGAAATGAGCTCTGAGGTAGTCTTATTCAACCGGTTGTCATCCATTCTAAATAGGATGTCCAAGAACTTGAGTCGTCGCTTCTGGATGGATTCCATTAGTCGTTCGGTTTTCTGATATACCGTAATTTCGGGAAAGAGGCGGGCACGCTACCCCTACCCCACGGGGCCGGCTATCGAAAAATGAAACTATCGGCCAAAACAAAAGGATAAGGGCCACGAAGGGTGAGGAAATGTATGACTCCGTCGCCCTCGCAACCTAACAGCGTTGGAGTCTGAAAAGAAGACGAGTGGACCAAGAGAGGTCGGATAGGATAAATGAAAGTGAGTAACTTGGGACAATTATGAAAGTCGGGCTGAGTGGCGCTGGCCTTCTGTCCTCAACTCGGCAGGTTCGATCCTGGTTCAGACCGGTGGTATTTGAAGATGCTCAAATACGTCAGCCTCGTGTCGGTACTGTTGGGAGATCAGAAGAATGCACATGCCCGGTGAGGCACGGGACGAAGGGGTTTTCACCAGCAGAGCCAGTGACGCAATGGTTACCATAGCAACTCCGCTACTATCCAGGAGACTTTATATTATCCTCTACTGGCAGTTCTTCGCTCTTGTCAGTTGTAATCCAGCAAACTGCAAAGTGTCAGTCAATGTTTTCGTGTAGCAGATACGAGCAGATAAGAGCGGATCTGTCTGGGCAGAACAGGAAGTTCGTGCTTGCATGCCACATTCCTCATTCTTGCATTCTTCTCATCTCTGTACAGTAGCGTTACTGGCATGTAAAAGAACTCCTGTGAGATTAAATTCCGACACCTCGGCGTCTCCGAAAAACCGTACAAGTAGTTATTGTGACGTAAAAGCAATAACACTAATCAATTATTACAAGTAAGTAAGTGGAAGCAATGACATGACTCGGCTAACGGCCCCACGGTTGCCAACCCACACTACCAAGATAAAAGCCCCTGGTTTAGTGGACTCTTACGACAAAGAGGGGATACCGTGGGTGTTATTCCACCACGCCCACTCACAGGAGGTAAAGCGAGTCCTTCTTTGGCTCTTTTTTTTTTTTTCATGAACTTCGTCACTTTATAGATTATCTCCCTAGCTTGTGCACACAGCCTCTTGTTTTTCTACTTTCGAGTTCACAGGAGGCATTGTCTTAACTAACAGCGCATCACTAAATCTATTTACCGAACCTACACTGAATGACTTTACATATCACACTATCATTTACCGTCACATAATAAGAGAACAATTTCATTAGTTTGCCCAGGATAACTATAAATAGGTGTATTTAAAAGTATGTAAATACAGCCTACCTGTTTTTCTTTCGGCTACAAATTAAACATTTATTGAGATTATCAGTAAATCAGGATGAACAAATTTCAAATCCTCGTCTTCTTGGAAAACAAGTCGCTTCTACAAAGCTACAGTTATCAGGCACGGTGAAGTCGTTTGCTTGTCAACAAGCGCTGGCTCCTTCTGGGATAGAGTTATGATAATAATAATAATAATAATCCTTAACCATCAACATCAAGGACATAGAGGAAAATAGAACGGCGGATACTCAGGAAGATATTTGGACCCAAGATTCAAGACAGTATGCGTAAAAGCTCAGAAGAACTGTATTCTATGTCTGAACAACGGAAGAGGCCTATGAAATGTTATGGACACAGCGCGAATGGGCGGTATGCAATATGTACTGAATCTGGAGTAGTGCCGAAGCTGTAGAGGAAAGTCGTGGTAAATACTGACTGTAAATATATAATTTATTTTAGGTGACGGGATTGTTATATGTTAGGTTAATTTAGAGTGACAAGGCCGCTTTCTTTATTGCCACAGGTGGTTTGTGAATAAATTCAAATCTCCCTGGTAATAATTAAAGCGGCTTTCTAAAGAACTTCAGAAGACTGTAGGTGCCTCTAGTGATTCATACTGCTGCCACAATCCACCTAGATAAGCAGCGTGACATATATAAAATGATATGTTCTTTGCTCATTATATTCTCGCTTAAGCACCTCTACTTTATGCCTGGCCGCAATCTGGACTCATTAATGTGTGTCAAACCCAAATCATCTCCTTCAGGTACACACTTGTTTGCAATCTGGACGACACCGAATGGGCGACTCGCGACTGACCAAAGAAATCTTTTTCATCATCAACGGAACCTGACAAACCAAATTACGCTGGTTGAAAGACTCTCAAGGTGACCTTGCAGAAATTAATATTGACCCACTGGCAACTACACGGACCACATTCAGATAGAAAGTCAATTCACAAAAGTTCACATCCAAGAACGCAACAGCCAGGATACTTGAAACTCAAAAATGCTTGGACACAAGAGAAAAGGCGAGCCCATACTGAAAGGATGAGGAGGTTTTGGGAAGATAAGAAGAACAAGAAGTCCAGTGCTAAATAATGGTTCTACGTGCTCTTTAAAGGGCAAAATAATAATAATAATAATAATAATAATAATAATAATAATAATAATAATAATAATAATAATTTTCTTTCTTAATCCGTTTACCCTCCAGGGTTGCTTTTACCCTCGGACTTAGCGAGGGCAGTGAGACTTTGGGTCGGTAGGATACAACCGGGAAGGAGGACCAGTACCTCGCCCAGGCGGCCTCACCTGCTATGCTGACCAGGGGCCTTGTGGGGGGATGGGAAGATTGGTAGGGATAGACAAAGAAAAGGGAAGAAAGCGACCGTGGCCCTAAATTAGGTACCATCCTGGCATTTGCCTGGAGGAGAAGTGGGAAACCACGGAAAACCACTTCGAGGATGGCTGAGGTGGGAATCGAACCCCCTCTTTTCAGCTGACCTTCCGAGGCTGAGTGGACCCCGTTCCAACCTTCGCACCACTTTTCAAATTTCGTGGCAGAGCCGGGAATCAAACCCGGGCCTCCGGGGGTGGCAGATAATCATATTAACCCCCACACCACACCACAGAGGTGGACCTTAGCGGAAATACGCGATAATATATAAACAATAATAATTATTATGGAGATGAATGGCTACTGGTTAGTTGAAGTTGCAGACATTCTTATACCGGATTAGTAATTGGAGCCATGAGCTCAATATTCGCTTGTAATCCAATTAAGGTCACGGAGCTGGCTAAACATGTTTAAAATAAATGTGATTTCACTTTCATTCAAGTGCCTAAGTAGTTTTTTTTTTCTTCTGTACAGTTTAATATATTGCTCTTTATACCTTTGGTCGACGAGTTGCCTTTCGTAATTGCAACAGTAATGTCATCTAGCGGCGATGAGTGGCAATAGAAACGAGAGGACAAACCTGGACTAACAAAAGTGCCAATTGCAGTCCAATTTTTTTTAAAGACGTTTATGGTCGTTAGAGACCACGACATGCAACTTTTACACAAGTTTTGAAGCCTTCCTTGCAGCCCATTCTCTCTGTCAACCTGTCTCCTTTCTGCTCTCCACCCACTGTTCTTCTTCACGAAAGCCCGTGAAGTTATTGATCTGGTGTCGGTACTTGGTTCTGATAACAATGTCTTCACCACTTAGTCCAAATTTTTTCAGATCCTTCTTAACCTCATTCAACCATTTATCACATGTGTTAAGTCCATTAATTGTGAATAACATTTTTCACTCATTTCTGATCGGTTGGATTCATGACAGATGCACCATCAGTTGTCTGAGAATACCCCGACGTCACTGAAAACTCGTAATGAGAAATGAGCTCTGAGGTAGTCTTATTCAACCGGTTGTCATCCATTCTAAATAGGATGTCCAAGAACTTGAGTCGTCGCTTCTGGATGGATTCCATTAGTCGTTCGGTTTTATGATATACCGTAATTTCTCTCGTCCTCGCAACCTGTATTGCGCAGCCACGATCTCTGGGCCCATTCACTGACCTGCGAATTCAAACTTTCCGATCATTGAATGAAGTTTACATAGTTATCTTTTATATTTCGGGCATGCTGATTCCAGAACTGAAGTCAGTTTTCCCCTATCACGTCAGATTTTTGTGAAAATTCAAAATGAAATATTTGAATATGCAGCAAGCGCACATGCAAAAATTACTATTATAACGCTTCTTTATTATTATTTTCACCCATCTGAACACTCCTATCTTACACTGGTATACTTATGAACATAACATAATGATATGTAGTGTATTGTGTTAACAGATCTGTAGAACAACACAGCCAAATGGACCAAAATTCACCACGCATTAAGCCTCAGAACTTACTGAGAATGTTAAGTCTGCGGTTTCAATTTTATAATGCCCTACCTTAGTATACGAAACGTCTTCGCCATGCTTTTCGTATGTGAGGAGTAGTTGGATCTTCTCTCTTTAGTAACCAGCAATAATCTATCGGCATGTTTTTATTCCATTTCCCTTGGTATCTGCGTTCCATTTGCTGTAGATCCTGATGGAATCTTTCTCCTTGCTCTTTGCTCAGCATTCCTAGGTTCTCAGTCCACATGTGAATGTAACATGTGCACTTTCAAGCTCATTTTTCAGCCTAAATCTTGGAAAGAAACAAGCAATCTACCCACTATTTGTTTGTAGTCTGAATTCTTTGTGTCTACGAGAAAGATTTTGACCACATTCCGGAATGCTGCCCCAGCCGATCGCTCTGCAGTGCACATAACGTCTTCAAAATTAGCATCAGAAAGAAGTTTTCTGATATCTCGACCTGTGAAAATACCCTCCGTGATTTTGAAATTACTGATGCCTCGGAATCGATGACACAGGTACTGAAAACATCCACCTTCATTGTTTAGGGTCTTAACTAATTGCTTCGTAAGCCCTAGTTTGATATGAAGCGGAGGTAACAGTATTTTGCTCTTGTGAATAAGAGTTTCTTATTTTATGTTTTTCGACCCTACAATCCATTGTCTACGTGGCCATTCTTTCTGAGTCCAGTGATGTAACCTTGCTCGACTGTCCCACTCACACAGAAATAAGGGGTCCTATGTTTAACCTCCTTGTAAACCTAACAGAACACCTATCACTTTGAAATCACCACACACTTACCACTTTGTTTCTGGTACTTCAGTTTACACAACAGCATTTCGAGATTTCCATATGTTTCTCGCACAATACCTGAATGAGCAACGGGAATGGATGCAAGTTTGTTTTATAGTGAAGAAGGACACACTTCAAACTATGCTTGGAGGCGTCGATGAAAAGTCTCCAGTCAATACTGTGGTGCTCCTAGTTGGTAAGATAACCTCCGGAATGTTGTTGCAGTAAACCAAGGCCCCTCTTCAAAAACGAAGGGTGTAAATTCGTGTTCGCGATGTCTGTACCAATAGTACGTCGACTCTGGTGCCAACATGTTCCTTTCACAATGTCCAGACCCGAGTAACTCGGCAGAATCCTTTATAAGGCCAAGATCTCGAACGAAGTCATTTAATGCACTTTGCTCGAACAGTATCGCTTCTTTTTCTACACATTCAGGGGAGAAATCGCAATAAGAGTTAGTGCCCGCCATTTCTGCGTCAGATTCAGAAGAGGGACAATCCTGTAAATGTTCTGGACGCTATGGTACTGGTGTATCAGGGCCATGAGGAACGGGTAAAATTGTAGATCGAATATTGCTTGGATTCACATTGTTACCTTTGTTGCTGCTGTTAAATCCCTTCACATTCACAGAACAGGAGTAGCAGTGAGTACTGTGGTCTGGGGGTTCTCGCCACACCATTGGAATACCGAATGGCAACGCAGTTCGCTTACCGTTCACCCACTGCCGTAACTGCTCTATACAGGTTCTACAAGCCTTCTGTGGTGCCCACGGCTTGTCTTGGTCTGCAAGTTTCAAGCCAAAGTAGTCATAGTACGCCTTTCTCTCGAACTCGGTTGTATTGCGCCGCTGTCTCATCGGCACGAAACCTCCACATACACAGCAGAACGTATCTGGATTGTTCTTGCAGTCACGTCGTAGCATGTTGATAGATCTAAGTTCAATAAAAATATTAACACGGTACGTCACTCACATATAGAACACTTATGAAGACAAAAATATATTTTCACTAGTAAGCGAAACACAACTCAGACTGTTGCGGACGAAGCACAACAAGAGAATGACGCCACTCAGCCAAAACCGCGCGTTGCCGGCTCTACACTCTGAGTGTGATAATACAGGACTACGAGATGGCTGGAGGACGTCGAATTAATAAAATAATAAAATAAACGAATAAAAGAATATGGAAATCTAAATTAAAGCAACACTCTTGCTAACAACACAAGTACCGAGCTCGATAGCTGCAGTCGCTTAAGTGCGGCCAGTATCCAGTGTTCGGGAGATAGTGGGTTCGAACCCCACTGTCGGCAGCCCTGAAGATGGTTTTCCGTGGTTTCCCATTTTCACACCAGGCAAATGCTGGGGCTGTACCTTAATTAAGACCACGGCCGATTCCTTCCCACTCATAGCCCTTTCCTGACCCATCGTCGCCATAAGACCTATCTGTGTCGGGGCGACGTAAAGCAATTAGCAAAAAAAACAAAAAAAAACAACGCAAGAAGTGCATTAGCGCATATGATGAAATAAACCTAACATAGGATTTTTGAGAAAATGTGATGTGATGGGGGAAAACTTCTGATCCTGATTCAGGATGCAGAAGTCATCCTAAAAAGCAATACAGGATGGCGGCAATGAAATCATCTCAGGACAGGATCCTCCTCTCAATCTTCCCAGCTTCTCTCCGACCAGCCTTTCCAGTACCTCGGAGGCATTTACTTCCATAGAGATATTCGGGTTTAATCAGCGTGTTGTAATGTCTGAGTTCAGCTTGCATTGAAATGTCCTTTTTCTTGTGCAGGTCGTTCCGCGAAATGCCGCGGTCATCCTATCTCGCGTACTGGTGTTAGCTTCTCTTTCATTAGATCCCATCTGCACAATCGCACGGAGATATTTGAACTTGTTCAATATTACTATACCTTGTCTTTAGTTCTTGGGTAGTCGTGGGGATATTAGCCAAGTACTTTGTTTTATCTAAGGAGCTGGTTAAGTCCAGCCTTTTCTGCTAGTTGCTTCAAAAGATGTATCTGTACAACAGCTGTACCTGTGTTTCTAGAAAGGATCGCTAAATCATTAGTAAAAGCTAGACAGTTGATCTTGATGATGATGATGCTTATTGTTTTAAGGGGCCTAACATCGAAGGTCATCGGCCCCTAATGGTACGAAATGAGACGAAATGAAATGACAATTTAAAATTCCAAAGTCCTCCACTGACCAGAATTCAAAGCATGAGGACGAAGAATGAATGGATGGACGGATATGAATTTAAAATGATCAGTGGATCTGACCCACAGTGCCTCACATGTACAGAAGCTGGCACAAAACAATAGTAGTACTGACCAAGGGACTGCTTCTATAGTACGATGCTGAATCGATTATGCGTATAGTCGAAACGGGTCAAACATCCAGGTCAGCAGCACCTCATAATGGTATTTATCGCTAGGAAAGTAGAACCATGCTGCGTAATATTGCGGTACTAATCAAAAGTAGCGGAGACTCGCGGTATTCCACACAGTATGGTACTATCCACAGGTAGTGTAATGCGCATATGTAACACAGACCTATAGCGTCTCGCACACTGCGGCGCCACTTACAGGCAACGCAAACCTATGGCGCTCCTCACATAGGTGGACTAACCACAGGGACTCGTACTATCCCGTGGAAATATTCACATCCAAGGTACGTAGAATACAAGGTAGGGATCACGAGAGAGGTGCGCAGTGGCAAAGCAGAGCTGTGACGTCACGCTGGACCCTCGCGTTGAATCTGCTCTGAGTGAGGTAGAGGTAGTTCGAATAAGAATCGCTGTGCACGCAGAAGCTAGGTGCTAATAATACACGATAGTAACAACATATCTGTGGTGTATAAGAAACCGTGTGTGTTTATTTTATGAGATAAAACGTAAAAAGCAGTAATAGTGTACACTTTTCAGTATGCTTTGTCATGCCATTGCAGGCTGCACAAATCATAGCAGGCACGCGGGTGAACGAAACATACACTTTCATGTATTCCCTAAAACTACTGACGTAAATAAATGGTGACAGAAGTAATCAAGACATTATCGAAAGCTATCTTTCTCATCTTCGAGGGTTCGGAAGGCTTTATGATGATCCTCTTCCGACAGCTGTGACGCGAAAGGTGAAATCATTGCTTCTAGCCTCAATGCTTCCGAGGCGATAAGAAATTCCAACTGTGCTCCGGAAGATTATGAAATATTCCGCCCAAATATGTACTGCTGAACTCGATCAAAACTCGGATATCATGTGCCAGCCCCAGGTCAGCGTTGAGCCCACAACATCCTATTTTTTATCGGAGGATGAGCAAGGGTTCGTTAAAGTCCTTGAAGATCTAGTAAAACAGCTCGAGGACAGTTGTGAAACCAAGGAGCTGCTTGAAGACTTCACTGGCCACATAGCTTTTAGGATAAAGAAGAAGAACCTCGATAAAGAAAGTAATTACGGAGAGAAAACAGGTCAAACTACAAGGGGTGGAAATTAAATTTCAAAAAGGGTCCCAATTTTTTTTGCAAGTTGCTTTACGTCGCACCGACACAGATAGGTCTTACGGCGACGATGGGACATGAAAGGGCTAGGAGTGGGAAGGAAGCGTCCGTGGCCTTAATTAAGGTACAGCCCCAGCATTTGCTTGGTGTGAAAACGGAAAACCACGGAAAACCATCTTCAGGGCTGCCGACAGTGGGGGTTCGAACCCAATCCCCCGAATACTGGATACTGGCCGCACTTAAGCGACTACAGCTATCGAGCTCGGTAGTTTAAATTTTACCACGGGAAAGAACTGAAAGAGGGTTCTAACATCATCACAAACCTAAATTTATGAGCTTGCAAGTTGCTTCGTGAGAAGCCGTTCTTTTATTCGAATGGACACTTTAAACAAAAGTAAGACATTCAAGAGACCGGGTTTCAGTTAATACAACACCGATAAAGAAAGAAGAAAAACAAAGAAATTCCACTGATGCTATGGATAAGTGTGTTTGATATTTTTTTTAATATCAGCATTATTCTTTGTGTATAACATACCTGTTATTTTTTTTATGAAAGGCAATTTATTATGTTGTATATGAAACCAGTGCTAAGAATATTAATATACAGGCTCATTAATACGGCCTATCTAATATTAACGTGGAATTTGTCATTTCCTGGCACTTGGAGAACATTTACTGTACTGTTCGTGTTGTCGACAGTTTCCGAACATTTGCTGTTTGTGTTGTTGACAGTGTATATAGTTTCCCAATACTGCTTGTAACAACCGACATATTTCTTGCAGTCATTAAGCTTTAATGTTCGAGTCTGTAACAATTAGAGCCCCTTGTTATTGTTAGGTGTTGAGAACATGAACATATGGAATGGCCATTCCACTGCGATCACAGTCTTAGCATTGTTACAACCTTTTATAAAGATCGAAATACTTCAGAAACGCTGCTGGATTCACACTGTATTTGATCTCATTATTACTCTACTGTAATAGTGAAGTGGAATGCATTTTCTTAGGTGATGTTAAAATATCTGTGAAGTTCTCTTATCTCTAACTTGTGGCTAAAACAGAATAGCTTACAGCTGTGTATTAGCCTACCTCATACAGAAGACAAGGCCCTGAGGGTTCACCTTGACGTCATCGACGGCCAAGCGTGGTGGAGAGACCTGCGCGTGATCCCTACCTCTTACTTTAACTACCTTGCTCACATAGTGGGAACGGAGCATAGGTAAGGCAGAATCATGGTGTCGCTAATCCCATGGTGTCGCTCATATAGGAGTACGAATCACAGGTACTGTAGGATCCCCATCCTGATTCACACACTGTCGCTACAAATCACAAACCTATTGCGTACCTAACATAGTGGTACTACGCAAGTAAAGGCAACTCATGGTGTTCCCTGCGTGATGGTACTAATTAAAGTAGTTTCATGGTTCTAATTCAATCGTCCCTTGGTCGCCCCTTTTAGTCGCCTCTTACAACAGGCAGGGGATACTGTGGGTGTATTCTTCGTCTGCCTCCCCCACCCACAGGGGGTACAGTTGATCTTGACACCGTTCTTTGAACCTCCAACGTATACTTAGTTCAGCAAATCTTTCTTGCTAAGTTATTTTTCCCCATTCACGGGTAACCTTCTCCAACGCACAATTAAAGACAATCGGCGATAGTCCATCGCCCTGTCTTTTAATTTCAAACTCCTTGCAGAATTCACCCATGAATTTTACTTTAGAGCGAGTGAGCCTGCTTGATAATTTCTGCCGTTTTCTAATCCACTCCAAATTCACTCAAGATGTCAATTAACACTTCGCGGTCGGCTGAATCGTACACTTTGTGGAAGTCTACAAAAAGCAGATATTTTGAGGTGTAATTTTCCATGACTCTTTACAGACTCCATATCTCCCAATCCCTTTCTGAAACAGTCCTAGCATTACAAGAAGCGTTCTGACAGCTAGCGCAGGGGGGAGGGCCTAATGTAGTGCCGTTGTGCGGTGTTGCTACATTCCTACAAGTGGCGTACTATATTGTTTTAAACTTTATTTTTTGTACGTCCGGGTATGGTTCACATTTCACTTTTGAAGGTGGTGACGTGTACCTAGTGTCTTGTTCCACCGTTTGGTAGCAGCACACGCACAGGAACCAACGAATGCACTCGTCGTATCCATTTCATAGCAACGCTGTTAGCGTAGGAGCAGACAACATGCAAAGCAACCGTCAGGGACAGCGCTATACGACTTGGTTCCTATGGAAACAAGGCGTGACCACTGCAGAAATTCATCGGCGCTTGGTGGCAGTCTGTGGAGATGCGCCGTCACGGAAAACAGTTTACAACTGGGTGGAAGGTTGGAAAACAGGTCGCACATCGGTGGACAAGGGAACCCGTTCTGGAAGGAATGTGACAGTGTCAACACAGCCAACATTGCCCGGGTCGAACAGGCCGTCCAAGGAAACAAATGCATCACATTTACGGAAATGGAGGCAGCCACGGGAATTAGCCGAAACACCCTGCAGCGGATCGTGCACGACCACTTACAGTTGGGGAAGGTGTCATCCACGTGGGTACCTAGACTCTTGTCTGCAGACGAAAAGCAGAGGCGTGTGGACGTGTGCAGAAAACTTTTGCTACGTCATGATCAAGATCCAACCAACTTCGGCACCAATAAATGTAGTGAATAGATTAAAATGAAAAGGGGGATCACTTCCAGTCAACTACATGTTACCATTTTATTTCAAAGAATCTATATCCTGGATGATACAACAACATATCCTAACAATGCTCCTAGACGTTCAGAGACCACAAGTCACAGTCAGAGAGAATGCAAAAATGGATCAGTTTCAAACTCCCACATCCTCAAGCCTTGTGACTAGTGATGAGACATGGCTCCATAACCATGAGCCACAAATGGGATTCACGGTGCTGCTACACCCACCATACTCTCCCGACTTGGTACCAAGTTCGGGAACATGAAGAAACCTCTGCGTGGTCGCCGTTTTCAGGATTTTGCAGAACTGGATACAGCTGTCAAGACATGGGTACTCAGCACTCCGAAAGAATGATTACAGGGAAGTCTGGAGAGACTGACACATCGATGGCAAAAGTGCATGCAGTTACAAGGAGATTATGTTGAGAAGGTGGACGTAACTACAGATATGTAATGTACTTCATTTGGGTAGAAAAAATAAAATGTAAAACAATATATTACGCCCTTTGTATATTCCTTTCTCCGTCTCGCTCTCGCGTTCGTTCAGACCTCTATTCTGTTGTAGCGTGCGACAAGATTTAGCTGAGATTTCAAAGGTTTGGCAACTCCAAGCTAGTTGTTTTACGTCGCACCGACACAGATAGGTCTTACGGCGACGATGGGACAGGAAATAGCTAGGAGTAGGAAGGAAGCGGCCGTGGCCTTAATTACGGTACAGCCCCAGCATTTGCTGGGTGTGAAAATGGGAAACCACGGAAAACCATTTTCAGGGCTGCCGACAGTGGGGTTCGAACCTACTATCTCCCGAATACTGGATACTGGCCGCACTTATGTGACTGCAGCTATCGAGCTCGGTATATCGAGGTTCCACTGTAACTGCAACGATGTGTTTCTTGCTATGACTTTGTGCAGATGTTGTGATATAACAACAACAACAACACTTTACTTACAGTTCTGCGCACGTTTTGGCTAGTGACAAGAAAACCATTGGTCTAACACGTCAGGGGCTCTCTTTCGTGTCAGCCATTGGCTCACATTGTTTAGGATTTTTTTTTTCTTCATGTGCGATGGTTGGTGACGAAATCTATACGTGTTGATTTCTGGGAATTACGTCCGGCTCCATGGCTATATTGTTAGCGTTCTGGCCTTTGGTAGGGTCGGGAATTTTAACCATCATTGGTTAATTTCACTATCACGGGGGCTGGGTGTATGTGTCGTCTTCATCATCATTTCATCCTCATCATGACGCGCAGGTCACCTACGGGTGTCAAATCAAAAGACCTGCCCCTGGCGAGCCGAACATGTCCTCGGACACTCCCGGCACTAAAAGCCATACGCCATTTCATTTCATTTCTGGGAATTACATCATTTTGTATGATATTTCAGTAAACATACTTCTGGCGGTGGGTTGGTCGGTGCCTGTCTATCACAATGCACACATTTCCCCTCTACAAGAAATGCGAGGTAAGATTAGCATCATTTAACCAAGAAACACAGTTCGGTTTCCGTCAAGGAGTTGGTAGGTACCCAAGATGCCATTGGCACTCTTAAGAATTCTCTGAGCCGAAATCTTTAGATATGCTTCTTCGACCATGAAAGAGAATTACATAGACTTTCGTAGCATAAATTATTCCCATTACTAACGAATACAGAAGTGGAATAACAACTCGTCTCACTCATACGGGACCTCTACAATGGTCAAAGCGTAGACGTACGTTTGAGAGAAAGTCTTACAAAACAGAAAAGGATTAAGATAAGCATTTCCTCTCTCTCGAAAAAAAAGTTCAGCATCAGAATGTTGGCGGCAGGTAGGGGAGGTAGGGGCTGCCTTGCCGAGGTGGTAAAGGCGTGCTCGGTTCGCCCGGAAGGACGTGGATTCGTATCCCCGTCAGTAAGTCGTAAAACTTAAGAAACGAGATTTCCACGTCCGGAGGTGTATATGGCCCTGAGGTTCACTCAGCCTACACCAAAAATGAGTACCAGGTTAATTCCTGGGGGCAAAGGCGGCCGGGCGTAGAGCTAACCACTCTACCCCATCACGTGCCGAGGTTTTACCTGTTACCTTCCACCCCTCCAAGAGCCTTCATGGCCTGTACGGAGACGACTTAGCCAGGTAGGGGAGGTGGTGGTACACAATTTATAATCACTAGATCGCGTGCAGAAAGCCTGGATTAAATTCCAAACCTCTCCGCAGTGCTCATATGGAGTGAGGGCGTATGACGCTGTTAATGGTGATTCGTCCGTCGGATGGGGACGTTAAGCCTTGAGCAGACTACTTGGTGCTATTCGACAGGAGTAGGCTATGTGCCAGCACCGGGTTTCACCCTCTCCCTTCCTATTATCATCTATTACGTCATTCATTTCATCTCATTAACTCCTCTGATGAGGTTGACGTCAGGAAGGGCATCCGGTCAGAAAAACCCGCCACGGCAGATTCATCTCACCTCACCACATACCCTACCCCGTAGAGAAACGGGAAAAAGGTTGGACAAACAATTTATTTATTTATATATTTATTTGTTTGTTTGTATATTTAATTAATTATTTAATTTATTTATTTATTTATTTATTTATTTATTTATTTATTTATTTATTTATTTATTTATTTGCGAATAAACCCATTAGGATTAGGGCCTACGAAAAGTACTTAAAGGCGTGCATTCGCCTAGCTTTGAGCCTATATTTCTTTTTCATTCTTTTACTATGAGCTTCCTTTCTGTCTTAAGACCACGTTGTTCCAGTCTTCTTCTTCTTCTTCTTCTTCTTCTTCTTCTTCTTCTTCTTCTTCTTCTCCTTCTGTCTTCCCGCTTTGTCAGCTTGCCATTTGTGAATTTTGGATCAGAAGATTTCCCGGTTTTGTACATCTGCTGGTGTAATTTATCCCTGTTTCAGATTGATTCTGATTTTCATAGAATTCACTTATTTGTTCCGTAAGTCTGTCTGGGTCCATTCGATTTTAACCTGAGTTTTCTACTGTCACTGTGAATATTTGTGCATTGTTTGATTTCCTGTTTGCCTCAAAGTCAGTATTATCCGTTTTCGAAGTTTGTGCCAAGAATTTTTCTTATGATTTTGTGTTCCTTTTCCCCCCCAATTTTTCAAAGTCTGATTTCTTGTTCAAAATTAGCGTTTCTGATCCATAAAGACATGACTGGTTTGTAATGTCTTTTTGTATGCTTGGAGACACATTTTTCTTGTGGATATATTTAGGGTTAATTCATATGCAATTTACATCTTTTGGCATCTAATTTCGTTGGCTTTTTATTTCGAGTCCATTTTCCTGAATCATTTTACAAAGGTAAAAGTATTTAAATAGCATACTCGTTTAATTTTGCCATATTATTATTATTATTATTATTATTATTATTATTATCATCATTATTATTATTATTATTACTGTCGCTCAATACCTAGCTGCGCATGTAGTCTCCAGGACTGGCAGTTCGTATTCATGATAATCTGCGATAATAATATATCAACTTTTAACACCCACTTTATGCATTACTCCTAGCGCGTTCTAGCTAATATCCCTGCCAACCTACAATTGATTCCCATTCCTCAACGCTACAAAACATGGAATTTATTACGCTACCTTTTATGGTACATAAATAATATGAGAACGTTTTCTTGTGAACTGCCGTTCAATTGAAGAGCAAATTACAGACTCGATAATACGGTAAAGTGTGCGAGGGGTGCGAAGAGACTGAATGCAACAAGTGGGTGAGAACGAAATAGCTTGGTAAATACAGACGTCGAGCTTCGTACAGTTACAAGTCATTACGGTTTTGTTTCGGACATTAATATTTTAGTAACCTTATACCGTACTAAACTTCTCACCATCATGGAACTACTGTACATACGTTATTCTCTGATCTACGGTTTATATTCATACCTTGGCCTCTTCTACCATTGTCATATTCATACCTTGATCTCCTCTACCATTGTCATATTCATATCTTGGTCTCCTCTACCACTGTCATATTCATACCTTGGTCTCCTCTACCACTGTCATATTCATACCTTGGTCTCCTCTATCACTGTCATATTCATACCTTGGTCTCCTCTATCACTGTCATATTCATGTCTTGGTTATCATTTTCATATCTCGGTCTCCTCTAGCCTTGTCATATTTATGTCTTGGTCTCCTCTACCACTGTCATATTTATGTCTTGGTCTCCTCTACCACTGTCATATTCATGCCTTGGTCTCCTCTACCACTGTCATATTCATGCCTTGGTCTCCTCTACCACTGTCATATTCATGTCTTGGTCTCCTCTACCAGTGTCATATTTATGTCTTGGTCTCCTCTACCACTGTCATATTCATGTCTTGGTCTCCTCTACCACTGTCATATTTATGTCTTGGTCTCCTCCACCACTGTCATATTCATGTCTTGGTCTCCTCTACCACTGTCACAATCATGTCTTGGTCTCCTCTACCACTGTCATATTTATGTCTTGGTCTCCTCTACCACTGTCATATTCATGCCTTGGTCTCCTCTACCACTGTCATATTCATGCCTTGGTCTCCTCTACCACTGTCATATTCATGTCTTGGTCTCCTCTACCATTGTCATATTTATGTCTTGGTCTCCTCTACCACTGTCATATTCATGTCTTGGTCTCCTCTACCACTGTCACAATCATGTCTTGGTCTCCTCTACCACTGTCACAATCATGTCTTGGTCTCCTCTACCATAGTCATATTCATGTCTTGGTCTCCTCTATCTTAGTCATATTCATGTCTTGGTCTCCTCTATCTTAGTCATATTCATGTCTTGGTCTCCTCTACCACTGTCATATTCATATCTTGGTCTCCTCTAGCACTGTCATATTCATATCTTGGTCTCCTCTACCATTCAATGTTTACTGGTTCATCACACACATTGCCACCTTATAACTGAGGAGTGCCTGTTCAAAAGGCGCTATTCCCACCTTAAGAAAGTTGTGGGCAAACGTAAGAAACTTATAATAAGAGGCACATGAACGTCCCCATGATTGGTTATGGTACAGCTTTTGAGGAATTACGTATCTCTGGTCAGGATTGCTCATGGCATTTGATTAGTTTCCAACTACTGTAATGCATGTGGAGGAAAAACTGAATTTGTTTTTGAAGTGGAAACAGAACCTGTCAAACACACACTCCTCATTTGTAAATCCTGATCATCGCCCCCTGATTACAGAAATGTGTATTTATTGTCATTTTCCTCATTTTTTACTTTTAGTATAGACGCGCATGCGTTAAGCGGCTTTTCATGACGCTGCCCGTCGCGTCGCTTTTGACCAAGTAGGTTCTACACAAAATCTTCTAAGTTTTTACAGTACAGAATTCTGCAGCACCGAATCGATGTTAATTAGACATTAGTATCATGTTTCCGTAGCTTGATCCACAACAGCTGATGTTACATTGGCGTGCTCTTTGGCAGGCTTTGCCCTCTGTATCAGTTCATAATTAATGTTGATAGGACGAAGCTTCATCTGTTCAGTGTCATGGCCTCCTGAACTCTAAGAAAAAAGAATCTGACACACGCAACGGCAAGTCATTCTTCTTCAGTGCATTCGTGACGTAATTTTTCAAGTTGTGTTTTAGTTTACTTTTAAAAAGCGAACTACTAGAGTAACTATGTGGAAAGTGATCGGGGGTTGTACAAACAGACATCTGTACAGTAATGACTGTCGTGTTCCTGTGTGCAGACCGCGTGGTGACGTTTGTCTAACCCCCACCCTTCCCCGATTACCTCCCACATAGTACACCCCAAAACAACACTAGTCCCTATGAACATATACCCTATGGTTAATCGTTTTCGAGTTAGAACATTTCCGACTTTGTACCTGGCACTTCCCACGTCGAATAACTGTCGCCATGTTGGTATAAAGTTCTTGCAGACTTCCTTATTAACGACCTGCATGCTTTTGAAACCTAGATGGCCGGCGCTGTTTACATGTCTTGTCCGCGGAGTGACAGAATTTCCCCAATTCAAGACACAGCTTCTTCAGCTCTCCGTTTTAACTGTATAGCCACTCAGAGTGAGCAGTAAGACTGAATAAAACTGCGTGCAGCTGTGCAACACTGGAGACTGACAAGTGAGTCGGCTTCAGGATCGGCACGTTTTTGAAGTACTCCACGTCGACTGTCACTGACAAAGTAAGCATGCTACTGGTCAAGAGCTATCTGCAGAGGCGACTGTAGACAGTCACAAATCTGATAACGTTTCAGTCGTTATCAAGGAAATTGTGAAAAATATGCCAACAGAGATATTATTGTGGTTGTCTGAACGTCACCCTGAGGCGTGGCTTCGATGTTCCTTGCCTTGTGCCGCGCCAATGACATCTTCAGTGGACCAGGGAGAAATATTCTTTGACCAGAGAGAGCCCTGCGATATCCAATGAAAACCTGAGAATGCTGGACGACAGTTTGTCAACTCCACGTGGAGTGATGCGCTGGGTTGCCATATCTTGTTTCATTATTATATATTTCACAGGTTCGATATACCGGGCAAGTTGGCCGTGCAGTTAGAGGCACAAAGCTGTGAGCTTGCATCCGAGAATTAGCATAGAGGTGGCAAAAAGTGTTTGTAAAACCTGGAAAAAATTTAAGAACGATTAATCCCACGTGTTAAAGTGAATGCTTTGAAATTGCAGGACGTCGACAAATTGTTGACTACACATGACGGCAATCTTTTGACAGCCTCGACTTTTACACAAATTTGCTGGATACAATGGGGAATGATGTGACAGAGAATGAGAAAGAAGTCATTGAAGAAGTTTTTATAGAAACAGGTGATTTGATGGTTTAAATGTTCTATTTATGTAATTAAACACAGTTAATATACACTGAACTCTTATTTAATCATGATTTTCTGTTATTTCACTTGCAATTATATCAATCTCCAAACAATGTTGGATGCTGAAGTGGAAATCTCCACGTGTTATTGCAAACCTGCCAATCTCCAATTGTATTAACCTCAGTGTTCAAAGGTTATCGTAGATATTAGGTTATGCTGCATTTTAAAATGTTTAAGAGTAGAAGGGTTATATTATGTATGTAACTTCTCTAGTTAGAGAGTTCTAAGAAATCAGTTTCTCCTGCAAAATTGGGTTGATTGGACGTTATCAGTTTTGCTTCGAGATCCCTCATAAAAGACATATTTTAAGTCATTTGATTTTCTCATAGGAATATTTGACACCATTTTTTGTTAATTATAAAGATAGTTCGTTCTCACGCAACCTCTTCAAGTGCAGAGCACGTCTTAGGATGTAGGCTAGAACAAATCCCTCACTCAAATCCCGGAACTAAAGGGAAGAGCTGGAATTACATTCCCATCGCATTCTAGATCTGACAGAGAATGAAGTGAACAATAACGTCACTCCTCTTATTTAATCACAATGAATCTTTTCAGAAAGCAGGTGGCGGCGTCCTCCGGCGGTAAAAGCGTCCGTCAAACCAAAAGAGAAAGAAATATGTTTCAAAATCAGTCCCATTAGCACAAGGTTACAGGAAATGTCGGACATTCCTCTATGGCTGCGACATTCCACCATTTAGAATCTCCTTCCTATTCGTTATGCTACCAAAGGAAGGGGATTAATATCCTTCGCGTTTATTTACGTCTTAAATAAGACTCGTAGAGTTAATTCATAACATAAAATACACCACATCCGTGAATGACTTAAGTGTTTGAAACTCCATTTCTCCTAAATCATCATCACTCACCACCAAGCGAGCTGGCGGTGTGGTTAGGGTCGCGTAGCTGTGAGCTTGCATACGGGAGATAGTGGACTCCAATCGCACCGTCAGCAACCTTGAAGACAGATTTCCGTGGTTTTCCATTTCCTAAGTTAAGGCCAATGCCATTTATAGCCCTTTCCCATCCTTGCGTTGCCGAGAAGTTTGAATGTGTCATTACAACGTTAAAAGCAGATGCAAAAGAATCATCATCATCATTCCCCACTGATATGCATTGAGGGCTGCCATGCAGATGTCAGATTCCCTATGGATAGGTGGTCAGACAATGTTACCTAGCAACCGTGCAGGCTATGTCTTATAGCTGGTTGTCATATGAAAGTAGCAGCCGTTGAGAGATGGCCATGACCGGAAGACACATTTATGATCACTTGATTTTCTCATACGGAAATTTGACACCATTTATTTATTTATTTATTTATTTATTTATTTATTTATTTATTTATTTTAAAGCCCAGACCAGGTCTAAGGATGTAGGCTAGACCAAATCCCTCACTCAAATTCCGGAACTCAAGGAAAGAGCTAGAAAACCACACCCGCGCCCACATCTGAAGTTGGAAATGTATCAAACACCCCCCTTGACAAATTATTCCGATTCCTAATACATTTTCCTATAAAAAAAAATATCTGTATGAATTCATCGTCTTTGTGTCCAACTTTATCTTCATATGTGACCCGTCGTTTTTTTTTTCATTTTTGAGATTTACTTGGTTCTAAAATGTTCATAAGATACTGAGCATTTAAGAAAATGATTCATGCTTCTAGGTGAAATATTTCAGAAGATATAAATTACTGACTGAACGAGTTGGCCGTGCGGTTAGGGGTGCGCAGTTGTGAGCTTGCATTCGGGAGATAGTGGGTACGATCCCACTGTCGGCAGCCCTGAAGATGGTTTTCCGTGGTTCCCCATTTTCACACCAGGCAAATGCTGGGGCTGTACCTATATTAAGGCTACGGTCACTTCCTTCCCACTCCCGGTTCTTTCCTATCCCATCGTCGCCACGAGACGTATCTGTGTCGGTATGATGTACAGCAGATTGTAACGAAAAACAATCCAATTCCCAATTCCTCTTTCTATAAACGAATATTTGTCCTAATTCGTCATCTTTGTGTCCAACTTTATCTTCATATTATGGTATTGAATACTTCATTTAAACTACTTCGTCAACTAATGTCATTCGAAGCCATCTCTCCACTTACAGACACCGAGCGAGAAGCCGCGTGGTTTGGGATACGTAGCTGTCTGATTGCATTCGGGAGCGAGTGGGTTCGAATACCACTGTCGACAGCCCTAAAGATGTTTTTCCCTGGTTTCCCATTTTCACACCAGGCAAGCCCTGAGGCTGTGCCATACATACATACATACATACATACATACATACATACATACATACATACATACATACATACATACATACATACATCATCATTATAGACAGTTATGCCTTTCAACGTTCAGTATGCAAGCTTCTTAATAATAATAATAATAACAATAATAATAATAATAATAATAATAATGCGGAAGAGGCGATAGATATTTTTTTGACCTTTATACAGAATGGATGACAACAGGTTAAGCAAACAGATCTTCAAATATCTTTGGAACAAGAAGTCAACAACAACCTGGATTCATGAAGTCAAGAAAGATTTGAAAATAAACAATATAAGATAAGAAAAAGAAGCAACAGAGAGAGAGATTTTTAGAACGAAAATGTTTAAAAAAAAAGGGAAGGATTTCAAGGTCGGGAGGGAAAGAAAACAGGCCCAAAGTGCTCCGAGAAGAAGAAGAAGAAGAAGAAGTGAGCAGAAGAAGGCGTATTGGAGGAAGAAGAAGGAACAAGAAAGGATGAAGCATTGACATTTTCTCGTGGTCCCTAGAAGACCCTAAGGGAATAATAATAATAATAATAATAATAATAATAATAATAATAATAATAGTAATAATAATAGTTCGCCTCTGTGGTGTAGTGGTTAGTGTGCTTAGCTGCCACCCCCGGAGGCCTGAGTTCGATTCCCGGCCCTGTCACGAAATTTGAAAAGTGGTGCGAGGGCTGGAACGGGGTCCACTCAGCCTCGGGAGGTCAACTGAGCAGAGGTGGGTACGCTTCCCACCTCCGCCATCCTGGAAGTGGTTTTCCGTGGTTTCCCACTTCTCCTCCAGGCAAATGCCGGGATGGTGCCTAACTTAAAGCCACGGTCGCTTCTTTCCCTCTTCCTTATCTATCCCTTCCAATCTTCCCATCCACCACCAAGGCCCCTGTTCAGCATAGTAGGTGAGGCCGCCTGGGCGAGGTACTGGTCACCCTCCCTAGTTGTATCCTCCGACCCAATGTCTCACGCTCCAGTACACTGACCTTGAGGCGGTAGAGGAGGGATCCCTCGCTGAGTCTGAGGGAAAAACCGAAGCTGGAGGATAAGCAGATTAAGAAAGAAGATAATAATAATAATAATAATAATAATAATAATAATAATAATAATAATAATAATAATAATAATAATTGTGCTAGGAAAAGGAGAGTAGCTTTCTATGGTCATACAGTAAGACCGCCTTCCAATAGAATGACCAATCACCTGTTCATCTTCTGGTAGAACAAGAAGATCCGAACCACTGTCTGACAGAAACTGGGAAGGACACTGAAGAACTGGGAATATCAGATCTTCAAGATAAACGGTCTGTAAGACGTACCCTAAAGGAAGTCCATGGATTTCAGGAAAAAAACACCGGAAGAAAGGTACCCCCGGAACAGGTGAAAGAAAGGAGTTACAGCGACAGAAAATGTGCGAATATTGGATAAAGATCAAAGTCTAACAACTGAATAAGTGTGGTCCAAAATAGGCTTATTCGAAATAATAATAATAATAATAATAATAATAATAATAATAATTATTATTATTATTATTATTATTATTATTATTATTATTATTATTATTATTATTGCTTTGATGTCCTAGTAACTAACTTTATGGTTTTCGGAGACGCCGAGGTGCCACAATTTAGTCCCGCATGACTTATTTTACGTGCCAGTACAGTAAATCTACTGACAAGAGGCTGACGTATTTGAACACCTTCAAATACTACTGGACTGAGCCAGGATCGAACTTGCCAAGTTGGACTCAGAAGGCCAGCTCCTCAACCGTCTGAGCCACTCAGCCTGGCGCTGGTAACTGAGCTAGTGTAAATTTCGAACGTGAAAATCGTAAATACCCAGACTGAACGTTGTTGAAATGGGTTAAGCCTGGAATCGTACCCGGTACGAGGGAGACACTATCAGCAGCCAATACCACTATAGTACTAATTAATATTATAATAAAAGAATCCTTACCAAAATCTAAATAATACACATAATTTCAACTCCCATATGCCATTATTCACGCAATAGCCATAAGTAATGCTACATCTCACAGTACCTACCTCTGACACTTCGAGAATTACTGCCCAGAGAAAACAAAAAAAAAATCCACTTTAGAAAATTGCGAACTTAAGTTGTTGTTTTTTCCACACGAAATTCGCCCCAGAGGATGCAACTGGCCAGTGTAACCAACAAACTATTGGATGTTTACTGGCTTCGCGTCCGACGCGCTGCACAACGCCACGGCAAAACGAATCGATCCTGCCAATTGTCATTCTATTTACTTACAAAGCAACCAAGTTGGGAAGCGCACAGAAAGAATATTGGATGTCAAATATTTATTTTTACAATGAGAAACAAGTTCCGGTCCGCGGGCTCGACAGTATTAATTCAAAGTAAACAAGCTCTGACTGACCCAGAGCACGGTGTGTTAGGTCTAATATACCACGTTCTTCACATCAGTAGGTACCTTAAAACATGATGGGACACATCCTGACATTAGGCTCTATTGCTTGCGAAGAGTACAGATTCCTAAAATCCACAGTTCTAGCCTTTCAGGCACGCAACTCAATGTTGAAACCATTCTAGGAATATGAGCTAAGAATTTTAGGTAAATAAAATATAATAAATTATGAGAATATTTTCTTTATTTATTCTTAAAAATTACAATCCTTTTCGTTATCTGGTCCATCAGATTAGCAGTTTGCCCTTTTTCTACCACTACGAGCGCTAATGTGAGTCAATGCAGAGTTACACTTAATAGAGGTGGGTAAGAGTAGTTCACCGGAAGGACTTGTGTCAGAACTGCTCAGTCTCTGAAATGAATAGTTCTTTGGGAACAGTTATTTTAGTGCCTACTCTTCCCTCTCAGTAACTTCGCTCGCAAGACAAGAGTCCCAGACGGCTGGGCTGCCGACAATGGCTTGTGACCAGCACGTGGAAATGTTATACCCGCTCACGCTTCACACCACAGCAGCCGAATGTACCTTTAAAAATTAACGATCATGATTTTTTTTAAAGGGCATAGCAATAACGTTCATAACGTTCGGTGATTCCACATTATTAATATTTTTATTAAGAAATTCGGGCTATGATTTTAAACCTTGTAAACATCGCATAACATGCGTTTGAATTAGACCTATTTTAGCTCTGAGTACTTTACATCACGAACACAAAAATGTGAAAAGAATATGTCGACACTTACATAAATTTAGACCAAGTTTTATGGTTTCTTTACTGGTGTTTCGTATTGCAATCAATCTGCACAAGTGAATTTACATATCACTAATCACTGGCCAACCTTATCTTCTGATTAGTCTTTCTCCTACTCTTAGTTCCACCGTGTCCCGCTCATATCGTATGCAAGCGTCTTATTGGTCGGTTGGGACTTAAAGAACTACAACTCCGTAGCTAGTCCTTCCTTGAAGAGTTACTCATCCAAAGGAGCAGTTCTTTAGGAGCAGTTCAGTCAGGAACTACACATCTCTAACACTTAAGCCCTTGGAACTCCATTCGGAGTGGACATTTTTCAAAAAATCAAAAAAGGCCTGAGGGTTTTGAAACATGGAAAACATTACAGAAATACTTATGTAAATAAGTAAATTTTGCTAGGATTTGAATAAAAAATAAGACGAGTAAAGAAACAAGCGATTTTAAGTTGTTTTCCGCAACTGCATTTAGGCAGGAAGAGATTTTCAAAATATGTTCTCGTTTGATAGAGCTATCCAAGACTCACAATTTGAAACCTTTCCGGTTCCTTTGATCCTTCAGCTTTCGGTACAATGGAGGAAATTTCTTAATCCTCCGGTTTTCGTAGTATGAACATCCACAGCCTGTTTCTAGTCATTCCACCGGGTCAGGAATGGAATGAATGAAGCCCCCAACTAGCGGCGAGGATAGGAATTGTGCCGGCTGCCGAAGCCTGTCGCACTCCTCTGGCGCAATGATTAATGAATGACAAATGGAATGAAATGATATTGGAGAGTGTTGCAGGAATTAATTATGGCAGGGAAAACCTAAGTACCCGGAGAAAAACCTGTCCCGTCTCCGCTTTGTCCAGCACAAATCTCACATGGAGTGACCGGGATTTGAACCACGGAACCCAGCGGTGAGAGGCCGGCGCGCTGCCGCCTGAGCCACGGAGGCTCTTTTTTCGTAGTATGGAGACCCCTATTTTATCTGCTAAGACATATTTTCAACATTAAAAAGCAGAGGAAGCAGTACTACTGATTTCCTGAGTATGTACATTACACCAAAATAGTACCGTGTTTGAGTTTCCACCAACAACATTTCGAGTGCAGTATTTCCACTTCCAAACACAAAAAAAACCGATGGCGCAACAGCCCCGCAGCCATGGCCTACAAAGCGACCGCTGCTCAGCCTGAAAGCCTTCAGATTATGAAACGTCACGTGGTCAGTACGACTAATCCTCTCGGCCGTCATTCATGGCTTTCAAGACAGGAGCCGATATTTCACCGTCAGATAGTTTCTCAACTGTTGGCTGAGTGGACCTCGATCCAGCCCTCAGGTCCAGGGAAAAATCCTTGACCTGGCCGGGAACCGTACCAGGCGCCTCCGGGTAAGAGGCACGCATGCTATCCCTATACCACGGAGTCGGCCGTTAAAGTTTCAGGAAGTGTATTTTGAAGATTTTTTTTGTTTACTTCGCTCTCATACAGATAGGTCTAATGGTGAGGATGGGATAGGAAAGGGCTAGGAGTGTGAAGGAAGCGACCGCGGCCTTAATTAAGGTACAGCCCCAGCATTTGGCTGGTGTGAAAATGGGAAACCACGGAAACCCATCTTCAGAGCTGCCGACAGAAGCCGACAGAGCTGGATTTCGTTTGTACAAAGTACGAGGAAAACAGAGCAAGGAAGAATTAAGGAGGCGCAAGCAACTTTATGTTCCAGTTATAGAAAAAAATCATAGACATAATCAGGAAACTGTGATTACAATTTTATGCTCACTTATATAGAATGGATAATAATAGGTTCACAAAGAAAATTTTAAACTTAGCCTTATCAATGAATAATCCCAATAATTGGCCAAAAGAAATTAGCGAAGACCTAAAAGAAATTTTCATTAATGAAGAAACCAGTCAAGATAGAATAAAATTCAGAATCTTAATTCACAAACACAATTTTTTTGTAAAGCCCACCGGGCTAAACACTGGTTGGATTGAACAACGTAGAAAGGAAAACGCAGCGAGAGGATGAAGGGATATTGCGAAGAAAAAAGAAGTGCTAATAAGTTCAAACGCACTCCTTGGTTGGGCATAACGAATCAAAAATTAATATTTTTTTTCATAGTTACGCCCTACTTAGGAGTTCGACTGAACCTGCTTAGCTGATGTACTGACCTTCTCCTCCCAAAATCTCTTCATGCTCTCGCTGAGCTTCTTCCTTCGTTCTTCCGTCCACGTTATAGTGGCTCTGGTGTTCGGTTTTGTCTTCAAACTGGTGATTGTCGATTTTGGTTCTGAATGTCTTCCGAGATGTTGATTTCCTGGTAATCTGTTCCGATCTCACGAAGCCAGGTGTTCTTTTTAGTTAGTCTGTTACTGTTCATTCTGATAATGTGTCCATAAAACTTCAATCGTCTTTTCCGAAAAGTGTGAGAGATTTTTTTTTTTTTCAGAATAATAAAATATTTCCTGGGATGATTTTTCCTCCATATTCCCTCTATACAAGTAGGGCCAAAAAATTTCTTAAAATGTTCCTTTCCTGTTTCTCTAAGTTTATGGTTTTAGAGACCCGCCACTAATGATTAAGGTTTCTGAAACATATAACGCTTTAGGTTTAATAATAATAATAATAATGTTATTTGCTTTACGTCCCACTACCTACTTTTACGGCTTTCGCAGACGCCGAGGTGCCGGAAGTTAGTCCCGCAGGAGTTCTTTTACTTGCCAGTAAATCTACCGACACGAGGCTGTCGTATTTGAGCATCTTCAAATACCACGAACTGAGCCAGGATCGAATCTGGCAAGTTGGGGTCAGAAGGCCAGCGCCTCAACCGTCTGAGCCACTCAACCCGGCGCTTCAGGTATGATTGCTGTATTATAGTGTCTAAGTTTTGCTTTCCGAGATATTGATTTTTTTATTGCACCTGTTGCAAGTGATCCTGTAAGCTTTCTGTAATTTGGAAATTCTTTATTTGTTTCGTGGTTTAAAACAGAGGGCTGAATAATTTCTCCTAAATATTTGAATTGGTTCACCTGAAAGACTTTGCCGAATTAGTTATCATAGGTTGTCCATCAAAGTATTATTATTATTATTATTATTATTATTATTATTATTATTATTATTATTATTATTATTGGCCAATGATCCTGACTGTGTCGTAAGTTGAGCTCGCAATTCAATATCTGCTGGCACATGCACGTATAGCGATGTCGCTCCAAAGTTTAGCGTGCATTCAGGAGACGCGCAAGGGAACTGCCATTACTTGAACATTTTCCACTTTTCCGAGCGTGATAAAATTATTATCTGGTTTGTTGGAGGCAGTTTCCAGCCCAGCTGTTCCACTAGTAATTTGAGATGTCGTATTTACCTCCGGTCTTCGTCATTAACGACAAGTATTCGTGCTTCCACTTCACCAGTTCGTGTGTTAAACAGTTCGGGCCTAAGTCGCCTTGGAAATAAACGGCTGTCTCCTTTACACTTGCTGAAACGCAAGATAATTCTATATTTTTAATGGCGAATATCGGGGTGAGCGTCCTGCTTAAGGGGTGAACGGGGTCCTCACAGCGCGCCAGGCCTGCCAACTTCACACGTTTTTTCAGTTTTTTTTTTTTCAATATATATGCACCTGAGCCAAGGCTCTTCTTGGTGCAATACAGAGAATACAATGATAACCATGTTTCACAATGAAATTACAAAATGTCATAAAGTGATGTATAAATAAGATAGGACAAAGCTTCAGGAACAAAATGCCTTTACTAGGTACTTTAAGTATTTACTTAAAAACCAAACCAAACCCCAGGGCACTACAGCCCTTGAAGGGCCTTGGCCTACCAAGAGACCGCTGCTCAGCCCGAAGGCCTGCAGATTACGAGTAGTCGTGTGGTCAGCACGACGAATCCTCTCGGCCGTTACTCTTGGCTTTCGAGACCGGGGCCGCTATCTCACCGTCAATAGATCCTCAATTCTAATCACGTAGGCTGAGTGGGCCTCGAATCAGCCCTCAGGTCCAGGTAAAAATCCCTGACCTGGCCGGGAATCGAACCCGGGGTGTTCAACAGTTCGGGCCTGAGTCGTCTAAGTATTTACTTACCACTTGAAAATAGATAAAGTTAGTAAAATTTTGATATATTTTGTAAGTGAATTATACATAGTTATAGAAAAAAAGCACAGGCCCGGTTTATTCAATCTCAGTTAAAAGAACACCAACACACTGTTTGTTAACATAGCGTTAAAAATTTAGCAGCATGTGAAGATTTTTGCGTTTATCCAAACATTTCCTGGGAACTGTTAGCTAACACGGTTGTTAACTCTCACAAGAGTCATGATCAGTGAAAATCTAGAAAGCAGTGGCAGAACCGTACGGTTTGTGAGGGCGCTCCGATGCGCTTTTGTTTTAAGACAGCTGTAAACCAAGGCGCGTGAATTTTTTGTCTTGACCGTGAATTTTCTGTTGCTCTATAGACCAATATGAAAAAAAGCCGAGAAGAGAATGCGTGGTTCAAATTTCTTTTCTTTTGGAAATTATTTTCCCAAGTGTTCTCCCTAGGACCTTTTTAATAGGCGCGCCGCCCTGGCGTTTTTACAAACCGCCCGCCCAACATAACCTAAAAATGTGTTAGTTACATGACATTAATACATATTTGAGTCAAAGGGTGTTCCAAATTAAAATGTAAATACTGCAAAACTGTTTAATTAAATGATAAATCTTCATTATTATCGGCACAATTGCATCAATTACAGCCGAGTTCAAATGTTCAACTTGACTACCACGAAGTATCGTGCGCGAACAATGTCCTGATTAGCATGCGAACACAAGATTCCGCATAGCACTCCACAGCAACCGAGGGGGAAGTCCCGGAGTTAAATAGTGAAGAACGAGCAGCAGAAGTTCAAAATACTGTTATGTATTGTTCGTGATAATAACACTAAAATAGTTCAATTCTGAAGTTAATGTTTATCTGTCTGATTTTACTGTTAATGCTCTGAGGGGAATAAAATGAAATTTTATCATATTCATTTCTTACGCAGTATATCCCGCCCGACTGCTGATTCCTGCCCCCCGGCTGGCGAAAATTTCTGTATACCTATTACAGAAACTAAGCAAACTAATGGATCCGTACTAAAGTGACGCTTGGCAAAAAATTTGTAGTGAATTCAATCTACATAATGACGTTAGCCAACTGAAACAACTGTATGAAAATCATCTCTTTGGAACTCTTTCTGGAAAAGACCTATCATATTCCGAATATTCAAGATACAGAAGCTCTTCGTCTAATGCACTTGTCATATTTTAAGTTAACAGAGTATTTAACTGTTTGCACCTGGGCAGTTACGTTAACTGAGAGTTTAACACATTGTTAGTCTTAAGCAATGTTGATTAAATGCTAATTTGGTGAAGTTCACTGTCAAATTATTTTAACAGGCAGTTAAATGTTAACTGAGATTGAAGAGATTTTTTTATTAAGATGCTTTGTAGTCGCTTTAGCACCAAAGATCGCTACTTCTAATTCTAGATTTGACATTAAATTACTGTAAACCGGGCGAGTTGGCCGTGCGCGTAGAGGCGCGCGGCTGCGAGCTTGCATCCGGGAGAGAGTAGGTTCGAATCCCACTATCGGCAGCCCTGAAGATGGTTTTCCGTGGTTTCCCATTTTCACACCAGGCAAATGCTGGGGCTGTACCTTAATTAAGGCCATGGCTGCTTCCTTCCAACTCCTAGGCCTTTTCTATCCCATCGTCGCCATAAGACCTATCTGTGTCGGTGCGACGTAAAG
Source organism: Anabrus simplex (assembly GCF_040414725.1). Lineage (NCBI taxonomy): Eukaryota > Metazoa > Arthropoda > Insecta > Orthoptera > Tettigoniidae > Anabrus > Anabrus simplex. Next base: position 57,177,638 of record NC_090274.1, read on the forward strand.
CCCCTAGCAAAAAAAAATAAAATAAATACTATTACAATAATTGGGCACAGATAGAACAAGAGGGTTATAACAGATTTCGATATTTTAAATTTAACAGTCCAGTGTCTTTGTAAAACTTAATATTCGTAGAACTTCAGTGACGTATCTCTTCTCTTTATATATAATTTGAAGGTGTAACAAAATATTATTTGAGGAAACCGCAATACTAAATAAACCTTATGTAGTATTATACTGGATTCAGTGGCAGATTTTAAGATTCGACAATTTACTATACAACATATCCAGTAAAAGAGGAAGAAATTTATATTATCAGCTCGTCACCCTGGCGCCAGCATTAAAACCCGGAAAGGTTTAAAACTCACTCTCTATAATACGTACATTAAATGCTTCGTCGACCAGGAAGACAACCTAATGACTAACAGGATCTTTGAAGGACGTGATCCTACGAACAGCTGGTGTCAAGGCTGGCGCTTCCTTTCACACATCAACAATACCCTGAATTATTAATGTCGCTAACCTGCTGGATCATGCCTGGCATGTGACTTTAAATTATCGCGAACAGCTCCATGTGCCCACAAGTGAATAAGCTGTGGTCACGTAAATGTGAGAGTGCCGTATTTATAGCAACAAAACCTACAGACCTCCCGGCGGGCACTACCAGATTCTTTCTCTGCTGTAGTCATTTGACAATAATAATCCAATAACATCCATCCGATTATTTTAAAAAAATAGAATAAATAATCGAATGAGTTTCAAATACTATTCAGTTGTAGTGATGGCATAATCAAAAATACTTTTAATATTCGAACAACCTCCATCCGATTATTTAAAATAATCGAATAAAATAATCGAATGCGTTTCAAATATCATTCAGTTGTATCGCATAGAATATTCGGATGCGACATGAATCAATTTTTCGGTTTAAGTGTGTCGGATGGATTATCCATTGAAATAAGCGAATAGATGAACTCTTATGGAAAATAGAAATACGCCTTTTTCCAAACGTATCTCCAAGTGTTGAAACTAAATGAGTGAATTGACTGTCTTAATAACATCCCTTTTCATTTATTTCAAAAACATTCACTATTTAATTGTCTCATGCTTTTTAATGCAGTACCGAATGAATAATCGATAAAATAATCGAATGGAAAAATTCATTATTCGATAGCCTCATTGATTTTAATGGAGTTTCGAATTAATAAGGAAAAAATAATCGAAAAATAATCGAATGGAAAAAATTCGTTATTCGATAGCCTCACTCATTCGAATGGAGTTTCGAATGAATAACCGAAAAATAATAGAATGAGAAATAAAATCGAATAAAAAGAAATAATCGAATAAGCGATTATTTTGTATTCGATTGTCCCATCACTACTGTGCTGTTTTTCCCACGCCCTGATGGGAAGGCTGGTGCGATGTGCAAAGCTTTACGGCTGGATGTCCTTCCTGTCACCAACGCTATGTGGAGGAATGTATGCATTACGTGTTTCTGTGGTATTAGGTTGTGTGGTGGAAGCGGTTATTATATCAAGGGGAAGTACAATTGGGCAGTCATCCATTCTTAACCCTGGATTGGGAACGTAGGTTTATTTAGGACATAAACCGAAACATGGGGCACTCAGTATCCCGTGTTTTAAATGACAATTTGTGCACAGCATCCTGCTGTATTACAACTGACAAGGAGAGGCCAGACCCTGCGTCCAACCGATTTCAACAAGCTCCAGTGTACCTGTTGGGGGACACTCAACAGTAACTCGTGTACAAGGGTTTAGGACATCACGCTTTCGTTTTCGAGAAAAATGAGGTCTAATGTTATGACGCAGGAAGCGGTTTGGACCAAGTGGAGGTGATAGAACACTAAAAGGCCAACAAATTTTACTTAAACATGACAGCTCCGCAACCTAATATTTTCCGAAAAATTGATGAGTCCCCGATTCCAATGCTACTTGGAGAGCTATATCGCATTTAACCGAAGTGGTGGCCTAGTGGTCATTGTACTTGTCTGCGAACCTCGACGACGTAATTTCGAGTGTCGTCGAAGCTATGTTTCTTGCACAAAATAAATTCATATTAGAGGGAACGTGAAGATAAAAATGAGAAAAAAATATTACGCAAATTGCAGTACACTTATTTTTCTACCAGAAATTAATATAGGCCTAGGTCTAAACGTTATCTCAGTTACTGCTGAATATATCTTTATATATTTTCATTTGAGGTAGAAAATAAAGTTCACTGCAGTTAACCTAATATTTTTATTCGCATTTTTATATTCACGTTCTCTCAAATGATAATTCATTTTGTACAAAAAAAAAAAAAATAGCTACGACGAGAATCAAATTCTCGCCGCTGAGGTTGATAGACAACTACGTTAACATCTCGGCCACCGCTCCAATTGACTGTGTTGTAACTCTCCAAGTATATGTGCGCCGCAATGGAATCGGGGAAGTCATAATTTTTTTCGAAAATTATTAGGTTGAGGACCTGATATGGTTTAGTGTTCTATCACCTTCACTTTGTTCCGAAGCGGATCCTGCGTCATGACATTTGACTTGTTTTTTTCTTTTCCGAAAACGAAAGCTTATTGGCCTAAACCCTTACACACGAGTTACTGTTGAGCGTCCCCCAGCAGGTACTGTACATTGAAGCTCGTCGAAATCGGTTGAAGCAGGGTCTGGCCTCTCCTCGTGAGACATACAGTACCATAACACTTATGGAAGTAATTCTTAACGAACATAACACGAAATATTATTTCCAAAAGTCGTACTTTCAACAATAATAAAGCGAAATCTGCTTAGGTACGAGTATCTCCATTATACCGTAGGCCAGCGTTAGGTTTAATCTGCACTGCAATGATTTCCTTTTTACTTAAATGAGTCTTATTGTCCAACCACCATCGATAGACAACCCCAAAGCATCGGATGTTGTTTTCACGACCTTAGTATGGCCTTTTGGAGCTGGTCTAATGAACACAATGTCACGCCTCAGTATTCTTCCAGCTTTCATATGATATTTGGATGACCATCGATGACCGTTCTTTCCTTTCCATTTAACATGTTCCGGAAACATATATAACAGTTTCCTCCTCTTCGTAATCTCAAGTGAATGATGTTCCCCAGTTCGCCTCCAATGCAGTCATCATATTCGCAGCAATAGAAGTATTTTCCAGTCATATTATGAAACTATAAGTATTGAAGGAGTCATAGAAAACAGATCCATTATGTTTCTTGCTGGAGAAACAATGATAGTTCCAAACCAAACCAAACCAAACCCCATGGCACTACAGCCCTTGAAGGGCCTTGGCCTACCAAGCGACCGCTGCTCAGCCCGAAGGCCTTCAGATTACGAGGTGTCGTGTGGTCAACACGACGAATCCTCTCGGCCGTTATTCTTGGCTTTCTAGACCGGGGCCGCTATCTCACCGTCAGATAGCTCCTCAATTCTAATCACGTAGGCTGAGTGGACCTCGAACCAGCCATCAGGTCCAGGTAAACATCCCTGACCTGGCCGGGAATCGAACCCAGGGCCTCCGGGTAAGAGGCAGACACGCTACCCCTACAGCACGGGGCCGGCTTAATGATAGTTCCACAAACAATTAAATAGTTGGAGGAACAACAAACTCATGTAAACTGAAACACGTGATACTGCATGCCCCAAAGCTACCACAGAGTACGGGAGAAAAGCTCTGCACACTAACAAATAGTTGCATTCGGATACTGACACCCTCCGAAGAGACGTTACGTCATATGGCGTTCACAGATAGTAAATAAAATGATAGCAGAAAGAAATGTATCTGGGTCACTGTATGCGCCATGTTTCCATTCTAGGGTTAAAGGAAAAGTGCAACCCTTCGAAGCTGAAGGAAGGGAGGGGGGGAAAATGAAATGGGGTATGGCTTTTACTAGGGACTGCCTGGCCAAGGCGGTAAAGGTGTGCTCGGTTCGCCCGGAATGACGTGAGTTCGATCCCCATCAGGAAGTCGTAAAATTTAAAAAACGAGATTTCCACTTCCGGAGGTGCATATGGCCCTGAGGTTCACTCAGCCTACACCAAAAATGAGTACCAGGTTAATTCCTGGGGCCAAAGGCGGCCAGAAGTAGAGCTAACCACTCTACCCCATCAAGTGCCGAGGTTGCGGATAGTGGAAGCCTTTACCTTCCACCCCTCCAAGGGCCTTCATGGCCTGTACGGAGATGGCTTTGCTTTTGCTTTTTGTATGGCTTTTAGTGCCGGTAGTGTCCGAGGACAAGTTTGGCTCGCCAGATGCAGGTCTTTTGATTTGACCCCCGTAGGCGACCTGCGCGTCATGATGAGAATGAAATGATGATGACGACAACACATACACCCAGCCCCCGTGCCATCGAAATTAACCAATGAAGGTTAAAATTCCGGACCCTGCCGGGAATCGAACCCGGGACCCCTGTGACCAAAGGCCAGCACGTTAACCATTTTGCTATGGAGCCGGGATCGGCTGCTAAGAGCGCGGAAAAACAAATGAAAGGCTCTGTACGCCTCGTAAATCGAATGTATGGATCGGAAAAGAAAAAGAGTTGACCAAGGAAGATCGGATAGGAAAACTGAAAGTGAGGAACCTAACACAAGTAGTTGAAGAGCTGCCAACCTCAACTAAAGGCCCCATAGCTGCCAACACACGCTCCCTCTACGACAGGTAGGGGATACAGCGGATGTATACTACGACCCCTCAGCCACAGGGTAGTTCACCGAGAAACGCCTTTTCCATTAAAATATAGTTAAATGGATTCGATGCTGCAACCTTGGGCACAAAATGCAAGCCCCGCATATTTTTATTTTCTAATTAAAATACTTTAAAAACAACTGGACAGAGACCACAGTCTGTTACTGCGTGAGTTCATAAAGCAACTCGAGTAAACCTTGTGGCAGTCTTATATTGCAAATCCCTCCCAGCCTGTGAGTAATTGGAAGCAACGCAGAAACTCCTTCACTTCCGCACGTGGGGTTAGACGGGCATATGGAACTGTTTGTGCAATCCAAGACGTTCAGCGTTCCAACTGTCTTGATATGAAGCTATCGGCATACTAGTGCGGCATTACCTAGCCTTGTCTTGTGAACAACAAGCTCAGGATTGACGGATGTCACACGGCATGGTCTCCGGTGAGTTTTATCTTTATTAGGCTTCTTCAAGGAGCAACCCCTGGTCCTACGAAAGTATGTCTCTACACCTGCAGACTCCAAACTTATTACTTTGAGTTTCTCTGCTGCAAGTAACAGGCATTTTCTTCCTTAATACTGAAAAAAACAATATCAATTGTTTACTAAGAAATAAAGATAATTTATTTTGCATTCCAATAAAATCAGTGAGATTATTTATTTGAAGGCATTCGAGTACATACGTTTACACTGTTGTACTTCAATTCTGGATACTTAATATCGATGTCACCACTCGTGATGAAACTCCCAAAACCATTTAGAGGCTAGCTATTATCACAGGACACCTGTTAAATGTTAAATAATATCTTGAGAAATTCATTGAACAGTCACACAACACTACAACACTGTGCAAAATCATTGTTGCATTATGTAATTATATTACTTTTTGCTTAATGAATAACAGGAATTCTACATTTTTAAAAGGAAATACTGTCATTCCAATGCAAGGAATTGTAAACCGTAGCTTGTAGGCTTAAACCCTGTACCAATCAATCAATTCTGATCTGCATTTAGGACAGTCGCTCAGGGGGCAGATTCCTTATCTATTGTTTCCTAGCCTTTGGAAATATACTGAACATCTCCCTTGGTAAGTTATTCCAATCCCTAACTCCCCTTCATATAAATGAATATTTGCCCCAATTTGTCCTCTTGAATTCCAACTTTATCTTCAATCAATCAATCAATCAATAAATAAATAAATAAATCACTACTGATCTGCATTTAGGGCAGTCGCCCAGGTGGCAGATTCCCTATCTGTAGTTTTCCTAGCCTTTTCTTAAATGATCGCAAAGAAACTGGAAAATTATTGAACATTTCCCTTGGTAAGTTATTCCAATCCCTAACTCCCCTTCCTATAAATGAACATTTTCCCCAATTTCTCCTCTTGAATTCCAACTTTATCTTCATTTTGTGATCTTTCCTACTTTTAAAGACATAACTCAAACTTATTCGTCCACTGATGTCCTCCCACGCCATCTCTCCTCTGACAGCTCGGAACATACCATTTAATCGAGCAGCTCGTCTCCCAAATCTCGCAGTCCAAACTTTGCAACATTTTTGTAACGCTACTCTTTTGTCGGAAATCCCCCAGAACAAATTGAGCTGCTTTTCTTTGGAATTTTTCCAGTTCTCGCATCAATTAATCCTGGTGAGGGTCCCATACACTGGAACCAATAATAATAATAATAATAATAATAATAATAATAATAACAATAATAATAATAATAATAATAATAATAATAATAATAATAATGCATCCGGGAGATAGTAGGTTCGAATCCCACTATCGGCAGCCCTGAAGATAATTTTCCGTGGTTTCCCATTTTCACACCAGGCAAATGCTGGGGCTGTACCTTAATTAAGGCCACGGCCGCTTCCTTCCAACTCCTAGCCCTTTCCCATCCCATCGTCGCCATAAGACCTATCTGTGTCGGTGCGACGTAAAGCCGCTAGCAAATAATAATAATAATAATAATAATAATAATAATAATAATAATAATAATAATAATAATAATAATAATAATAATAAATATAATAATAATAATGTTATTTGCTTTATGTCCCACTAACTACTCTTTTACGGTCTTCGGAGAGGCCGAGGTGCCGGAATTTTGCACCGCAGGAGTTCTTTTACATGCCAGTAAATCTACCGACACGAGGCTGACGTATTTGAGCACCTTCAAATACCACCAGACTGAGCCAGGATCGAACCGTCTGAGCCACTCAGCCCGGCATACACTGGAACCATACTCTAGTTGGGGTCTTACCGGAGACTTATATGCCCTCTCCTTTACATCCTTACTACAACCCCTCAACACCCTCATAACCATGTGCAGAGATCTGTACGCTTTATTTACAATCCCATTTGTGATTACCCCAATGAAGATCTTTCCTTATATTAACACCTAGGTACTTACAATCATTCCCATAAGGAACTTTCACCCCATCAACACAGTAATTAAAACTGAGAGGACTTTTCCTATTTGTGAAACTGACAACCTGACTTTTAACCCCGTTTATCATGATACCATTGAGTACTGTCCCTCTCACAACATTATCGAGGTCGTTTTGCAGTTGCTCACAATCTTGTAACTTATTATTTTGTTACTCTATACAGAATAACATCATCCGCAAAAAGCATTATCTCTGATTCCACTGCTTTACTCATATCATTTATGTATATATAAGAAAACGTAAAGGTCATAAAATACTGCCTTGAGGAATTCCCCTCTTAATTATTACAGGGTCAGATAAAGCTTCGCTTACTCTAATTCTCTGAGATCTATTTTCTAGAAATATAGCCACGCATTCATTCACTCTTTTGTCAAGTTCTATTGCACTCATTTTTACCAGTAGTCTCTCATGATCCACCCTATCAAATGCCTTAGACAGGTCGATCGCGACACAATCCATTTGACCTCCTGAATCCAAGATATCCCTCCTACATCAAGCACTGCCGACTATCAGGTATCTCCCCGCTCGCTTGCCATGTGAGCTACTGCGACACTTGACATATGGCGCCCACTTCCCAGCCTATACAGTACCGTACTCCCGGTCTGTGCGACCACTTCCTGTTTTAAAGTACGTGTACTCGTTTTACGGGTTCATTCGAGGCGCTCACGATTCCTGCTGCCATCTAGTGCGTAAACACACATCTCATAATATTACCCCGGTTTAGGGAGAGGGATCGATGTCTTTCAGAATTGTAGTAAATGTGAAGGGATGCATAAAACTGGATCGCAAGGGGGTGGTGGACCACCCGATATAGTGATGGTTTTCTTCGTGACTTGCGAGAATTACGTGTTGCCACTGCCATATTGTTAAAATCACTAGTGTTACATTTACGAGTATAAATAAAGTAAGCTATATATATATATTTTTTTCTGTGGGATTTAAAAATCTGTTTGGGTAATATCAGCTAAGTAGAATTGTGGCTTGTTCGAATAACGCATTTAATAATGTATTTAGTGTGAAATGACGAATACGGTCTTATTTTGTACAATGCATATGGATAGAATGTATAACAAGCAAGAAAAATCTGCAAGAATTCCTCCGAAAAGGAAAGTAACATTACCTTCTCTGTAAAGATCAGTTCAGGAGTAATTGAAGGAAAATTCGTTATCAACCTAACCTAACCTAACCTAACCTAACCTAACCTAACCTAAGCCTGTATTGTCATGTTACGACTACGCTTTGCAGACATAACCTTCGTGTATTCTTATTTACTTACGGCGTATGTGCATGTAATAATATATTTGTTAGTGTGTATTATTACAGAGAGGTTTCACGTAAGTCCGAAAAGTAATAGCAGATTTCAAGAAGGAAGCTGAATTATTTGTTGTTGTTTGAGTCATCAGTCCATAGACTGTTTTGATACAGCCCTCCATGCCACCCTATCATGTGCTCAATTTTCATTTCTACATCCTATATCTGCTCTAATCTGCTTGTCATATTCGTACCTTGGTCTACCCTTACCGTTCTTAACACCTACATTTCCTTCAAAAACCAACCGTGCAACTGTCTTAAGATGTGCCCTATTATTCTATCTCTTCTTCTGGTCAAATTTAGCCAAATAGATCTCCTCTCACCAATTCGATTCAGTATCTCTTCATTCGTGATTCTATCTACCCATCTCACCTTGAGCATTCTTCTATAACACCACATTTCAAAGGCTTCTGTTCTCGTTCTTTCTGAGCGAGTTATCGTCCATGTTTCACTTCCATACAATGCCACGCTCCAGACGAAAGTCTTCAAAAACATCTTCCTAATTCCTACATCAATTTTTGAGGTGAACACATTTCTTTTCTTAATAAAGGCCTTCCTTGCTTGCGCTAGTCTGCATTTTATGTCCTCCTTACTTCTGGCATCATTAGTTATTTTGCTAACAATAGTCATCTACTTCCTTCAAGACTTCATTTCCTAATCTAATATTTCCTGCATCACCTGACTTTGTTCGACCGCACTCCATTACTTTTGTTTTGGACTTATTTGTTTTCATCTTCTATTCCTTCCCCAAGACTCTGTCCATACCATTCAGCAATTTCTCCAGATCTTTTCCAGAGTCAGATAAAATAACAATATCATCGGCAAATCTCAGGGTTTAGATACCCTTTCCAAATTCCTCTTTGATTTCCTTTGTTGCCTATACTATGTAAACATTGAAAAGGAGAGGGGGGGGGGGAAACTGCAGCCTTACCCCACTCCTTTCTGGATTGCTGCCTATTTTTCAAAGCCCTTGATTCTTATCACTGCAGACTGATTGTAGATAATTCTCCTTTCTCAGTATCTGAGCCCCATCACCTTCAGTATCTCAACCAGCTTGGTCTAATCAACATTATCGAATGCCTTTTCTACTGTAGATCTAAGAATGCCATGTACGTGGGCTTGTCTTTCTTAATTCGATCTTCTAAGATCAGACCTAAAGTCAGGATTGTTTCACGTGTTCCCACCTGAATTATTTACACCAGGTAAACACAGAAGAGTATGGTTATAGGAATGCGTATATCAAAATAAAGGCAGAAATATGCAACATTAAATTGAGTGAAGGTGAAAGAGTGTATATTTTCTTAATTCTTCATTGAGCTTAAAAACAAATTTAATTACGAATATCTTGATTGCTCATTTACTTGGGTAAGGGAACCTCCATTATTGGTACTTACATTGATGTTAGTTTATTGATGGTTATGTCTCGTGACTTTAATATGTAACTAGTGAAGTTGGCAGCATTGATGAGTCATTAAGAAAAAGAGAATAGGGCGACGATATTTGCTTTTTAGTGCATAGCCCTACGTGCCAAACTTACAGACAATTAGATTTACAAGAGGCTCTGACACACGAACAGGAGCATGAGTATTCTTATGTCACACTACAAGCAATAAAAGCAGTTTTATCGCGTAATTATTTGAGTTCAACTTTGGCAAGGAGGGAAACACATTGCAGTGTAGCATCAGCACACCGGGCTGGCTGTTTGACTCATGACAGCGGCACACGGTGGGTAGCTAGAGAGTGCGTCGCGACGCACAGAGCCAAAACTGTCAGGAAGGCGCCGCGCTGGCCGCCTCCCACACACAGGGGTAACCAAACACTTACACACCTCTATCACACGCGAGATACCAGAGACAAGCAAAGAAACACAGGCAAAGAAGGAAGTGATCCACGGGACGAAGGTAAAAGATGTCCAACGACACATTAAATGAAGAGGAAGGAAACGGGAAGACAAGACAGGAAAAGGAAATAAGCAACTGAGCCAAGGGAAGGAGAGAAGCATCGAGATATGAAAAAAGAAAGAAAGCAAAATATATAAAAGGGAATTGAGAAATGAAAACAGGCACAAAAGGAAGTTCATAAATAAAAACAGATAATTAATGAACGTAGGTTTTCGTGGTTCATTGTATTAAAATAAATAATTAAATACGGTATGATTAAATAAGTAGCTTTAACCCAGTATTTATTTTAACAACCGATAAATTTAATTATCGATATCCTTGTCTCGTTCTTCTTCACCAAGCTAATATAAAAATAGTTACTGCACAAAACGGATGAGTAGACTGAACAGAGAATAAAACAAATTAAAAATGGAAAAAGTGTCAAGAAAAGAAGACAGAATATATAAACAAAATAAACAAACTGAAGACGATACAGCTGGCCTCATGGCCTGCCTCTCGCTCGGAGGCACCGGGTTCGATTACCGGCCAGATCAGGGATGAAATGAAATGAAATGAAATGAAATGGCGTATGGCTTTTAGTGTCGGGAGTGTCCGAGGACAAGTTTGGCTCGCGAGTTGACTCCCGTAGGCGACCTGCGCGTCGTGATGATAATGAAATGATGATGAAGACGACACATACACCCAGCCCCCGTGCCAGCGGAATTAACCAATTATGGTGAAAATTCCCGACCCTGCCTGGAATCGAACCCGGGACCCCTGTGACCAAAGGCCAGCACGCTAACCATTTAGCCATGGAGCCGGATGATCAGGGATTATTGCCTGCATCTTAGGGCTGGTTCGAGGTCCACTCAACTTACGTGATTACAATTAAGGAGCTAATGACGGTGAGATGGCAGCTCTGGTCTAGAAAGCCGAGAGGACACGTACCGCTGACCATGCGTCAGCTCGTAAACTGCAGGCCTTCGGGTGAGCAGCGGTCGCTTGGTAGGCCAAGGCCCATCAGGGCTGTAGTACACGCACGCACATTAATGGTGTCCCGACATAAACAATCAACACTGCCCCACTCCAGTACTGAAAAGGAGGGGAGAGAGTAAAGGGATAGTGCTGAAGGTCACTCCAGTACTGAAAAGGAGGGGAAGGGAGTGAACAGGTAGTGCTGAATACACAGTGTGTGTGTATTCCGGCGTTATACTGTAACATTGTAATAAGATTCCTCCTATCCTATCACAGGTGAATCGAGGACGTATTATTGGCATGTGGGAGGCTCACATGGTCCCCCATGCAATAGCACAAGCAATACCATGCAGTCTTAAGACAGTTTGGAGATGGATAGAAATATGGCAAGAACGAGGTGAAGAAGGATTGGTAGATCCGATATAACGCAGCTACAAAATATTCCTAACTACTGTAGTATAAAATACTTTTCGGTTAAAAACCTCCTTTACCTCATAATACTGTAATTATCAGAGTAGGTTACTTTTTTAATTGTTTATGTTAAAATGCCATTTGTTCGAGGCGTCGACCTATAGAGTTCTTTTGCCCCTACTTGCACAATATATGAACCTGCATGTAATTGGAATTGCGGAAGTGTTGAGTGTTGAATGTGAGGAACGTTAAGGACGACACAAACACGCAGTCCCCAGGCCAGATATATAATCATTTACAATTAAAACCCCCTGGCCCGGCCGGGAATCGAACCTGCGGCGGCCGGACGCGTTGCCCCGTACACCGCGGGGCCGGACGAGTAGGTAACCTAATGCTGTACTTCAATACATCCGCCACTGTGCCCATTTTGATCACAACGAAGTCTTGTCGCGGGCTGTCTGCATGTAGTCCATGCAGCAATGCGTTAAACGAGAAAGTGAGTCATTGTGACTTCGACACTACCCCTTCACTCTCTCCCCTTCTTTTCAGTAATGGAGTGGGGCAGTGTTGATTGTTTATGTCGGGACACCATTAATGTGCACGTCTGTACCATGGGGTATGTTTGATTTGAATACAATACAACACAAGTAAGGAAAAATCGAAAAAGTACATTGAAAAAAAACAAAACAGAAATGACCCGAAGGAAAGGAAAGTACAAGGGATACAAAACTATAGAGAGGAGAGAAATATCAAGAACATAATGGGAAAATAAGAGAGAAATGCGAGGGAAATATACCAATGGGAATAATAATATTAATAATAATAATAATAATAATAATAATAATAATTTATATCGTGTCAGAAGCATACGTAAGTTTAAAATTAAAGATAAGGAAGAACATAAAACATAATATAAATACTCCAATGGCGAAGAGCCACATTAAACTATGTGAGCCCAAAACCTTGCAACATCAAGTGCATTTGGCTTCGCTTTAACCAGGTCTTCTGTTGTGCAGCTGAATGGACATGAACTGCATTGCAGCAAATGGGCTGTGGTCTGCTCTTCTCCACATACACACAAGGTACTGTCCACTTCGAAACCCCATTTCTTCTGGTTTACCCTGCACCGCGTAACACCAGAGCGCAGTCTGTTCAGTGCTCTCCAATTCACCCAATCTGTGACATGGCCAGGAGGGAGTTCCTCTTTTGGGGTCATCCATTGACTGATCCTCGTATGTTGACTCCTGACGCGCCATTCTTGAATTCTTGCTTGCTGCGCTGTTCCTGCAAGTGTTTCGGTTACTCTCAAGAAGCTTTTCCTAGACTTAAGCCGCTGGCGTGGTGGCTCATATCCAAACAAAGGGTGGGCTTCCGATGTCAACACCTTTCTCTTTTCTTTCTTGGCTGCCACTTCACGGCGAATATCGGGAGGTGCTATCCCTGCAAGGCAATACACCAGAAGCAGAACTAATCAATAATAATAATAATAATAATAATAATAATAATAAACTACTTCTTCTACTATCATTTTTCCTGCATCTAGTAGTGGAGCCGGGGGTGTGAACTGTGGACGTGGCCCTGTTTAACAGGCGAATGCCCTTCATGACATGTTGTTGTTGCTGTTGTTCTTTGCGTCATCAGTCCATAGACTGATTTGATGCAGCCCTCAATGCCACCCTATCCTGTGCTAACCTTTTTATTTCTACGTAACTCCTGCATCCTACATCTGCTCTAATCTGCGTGGCATATGCACACTTTGGTCTACCCCTCTTACCGACTACACTGCCCTCAAAAACCAACTGAACAAGTCCTGGGTGTCTTAAGATAATAATAGAACTAACAACAACAACAACAACAACAACAATAATAATAATAATAATAATAATAATAATAATAATAATAAATCAATCTGTATGACGTCGCAATTTTTATTCTGATTTATTTATTTATTTAATTTATTTATTTATTTATTTATTTATTTATTTGGCATAACGTCGTACTAACATATCGAAGGGTGTCCGTATCGCCAAGGATGAGAAAGTGATAGGACTGCGATAGTAGCAGCCGTGGCCTTAATAAAGTTACAACCCCAGCATTTGCCTGGAGTGAAAATGGGAAACCGCGGAAGACCATCTTCAGGAATATAGGATTCGAACCCACCATTCTCGTAGTTCTACATTAAATTATTTTTGAGCTATCATTATTTTGAAGAATTTCATGAAAAATGTTACATCTATTTTTCGCTCCAAACTCCCCACTGGAATCTAAATCTGAATGTCAAAACTGGACTTAAGGGGACAGTCTGGTGATAAACAGGTATTTTTGCCTAATGCATGGATTTTCACGAACATTTGTGGGAATATCGCCTAAATAAAAGTAAGGATATCACGAAAATTTATTTAATATACAATTAATAATTTTTCTAAATAATATTTGAAAATTTTTAATTTTATTTTTAATGAATTTTAATTGAGATGTTAATTAAAATTTGGAATTAGGTGGATAATACTTCTTTAAAAAGCACTGTGTAATCATTTGTCTGTACATAATTTATATAAGTCTGCGTAATATTTGTTCTAACATTTTAGATTTAAAGATCCCTGCTACTTGAAAAATTCTACAATGAAAATTTCCACAGACACGTTTCTTATTATAGCTGTGATGCATATACTGTACAGATTTTGTTACATTTGGCAGAAAATTATGGGAGAAAATGGGAATAATATGTAAAATTATAATTGGTGGGATAATGAAACCAAAGCAGACGCCACGCCCATTTCTGCTGTGTACAGACCGGCAAACAAAGCTTTATTACAGTGATAAATTGTTTGAATTCAACGGAAGAACTCCGTAACGAGAAAGAAGAAACTAATTAATTTCAATTTTAGCCATTAAAATGTTTCCGAAAAATGACCAAAATATCAACTTTTATCTCCAGTCTGCCCCCTTAATTCGTATTAGTGCCGACCCACTGGGGAAAAAGGCCACGAAAGCAGATCACTATGAAGAGGTTTCGCCACTGTATATCGTAGTAACCTTGTAACACTGAAGTCCTGGAATGTGACTGACTCACAACACACCCGTTCTCAAAGTGCAGGAACCGCTTCCCTTCCGGGATTCCCTGCTTATCTCCCTCCTAGTAGAGTATTTATGTTTACAGAGCCTCTTGCCGAAAGTCAAGCTTACACCCGTGACTCACCCGTTTTTGTTGACTCGTCAGATAGAGCACGCCACTAGAACTTACCATGGTTGGCGGATGCAGAATGTGTCTCGGTACACAAGTGGCTACAAGCTGGTCCGTGGTCCGACAGCACTGCTCTCCGATCGGTCAACCGAGCAGAGGAGAGATGACCCTCTACGCCTCTGAATTTGGGAGACGGAGAAAGGCTGGTCCTCCACCGTCGGCTGTCCTGAGAATGGTTTCCCGTTGTTTTCCATTCTCCTGCACTAAGACGAATACCGGGACAGTTCCTAGTATACGCCACGACCGCCGTGCAAGTATCTAGGTGTTAATATAAGGAAAGATCTTAGGGGTAATCACATAAATGGGATTGTAAATAAAGGGTACAGATCTCTGCACATGGTTATGAGGGTGTTTAGGGGTTGTAGTAAGGATGTAAAGGAGAGAGCATATAAGTCTCTGGTAAGACCCCAACTAGAGTATGGTTCCAGGCCCTCACCAGGATTGCCTGATTCAAGAACTGGAAAAAAATCCAAAGAAAAGCAGCTCGATTTGTTCCGGGTGATTTCCGACAAAAGAGTAGCGTTACAAAAATGTTGCAAAGTTTGGGCTCGGAGGAATTGAGAGAAAGAAGGAGAGCTGCTCGACTAAGTGGTATGTTCCGAGCTGTCAGCGGAGAGATGGCGTGGAATGACATTAGTATACGAAAAAGTTTGAGTGGTATTTATAAAAGTAGGAAAGATCACAATGTGAAGATAAAGTTGGAAATCAAGAGGACAAATTGGGGCAAATACTCATTTATAGGGAAGGGAGTTAGGGATTGGGATAACTTACCAAGGGAGATGTTCAATAAATTTCCAATTTCTTTGAAATCATTTAGGAAAAGGCTAGGAAAACAACAGATAGGGAATCTGCCACCTGGGCGACTGCCCTAAATGCAGATCAGTATTGAACGATTGACTGATCCCCTCACCTTCCCCGATACAAATCCCCTGTCCTGAGAGACGGCGCCACCGTATAGGAGGCCCGCCTCCCTCTTCAGGGGAGGAATGAAAACATTTAGTAGTAGTAGCAACTTACGATTTAACTTGAATTTTGCACAGTAGAACGAAAGGCGTGTTCGGTTTATCCCGAAGGACGTGGGTTCGATTTCCTGACAGGAAGTATCAGGTTAGTTGCTGCGGGCCAAGGTGGTCGGGGATAGAACTAACCAATTTATCCCAAAATGTGGTTACCAGATACACTTCCTGCATCTTTCACAAGGTAAGATTTCATATAAGACTGTACACACGCTTAAAGCAGGACGGCCGCGCGTGACAAGTTTGGCTCAGGCAGCTGCCGTAGCGCAGAATACAAACACCATGCGTTCGGTCTGAGCTTATATGGGAGACCCTGAATAGGATGTCTTAGAGGATGGTTACCTAGTTGTACTTCCTCTAAAGGCGACTCTCCAAAGATAAAAATTAAAATTTTGATCCTTTTGGTGATTTTTTAATGACTGAAATTGAAAGGATTGTTGTTGCTAGTTGTTTTACGTCGGACCGACACAGATAGGTCTTACGGCGACGATGGGACAGGAAAGGGCTAGGAGTGGGAAGGAAGCGGCCGTGGCCTTAATTAAGGTACAGCCCCAGCATTTGCCTGGTGTGAAAATGGTAAACCACGGAAATTGAAAGGATTGAGTTTCTTTTCTGTTGTCCCGAAGTTATTCAGCTGAATTCAAACAATTTATCACTGCAATAATGCTTTGTTTGCCAACTGTAATTTTACATTTAAATTCCATTTTTTCTCCCATAATATTCGACCAAATGTAACAAAATGTGCATGGTATATACATCACAGCTATATTAAGAAACGTGCGTATGGAATTTGTTATCGCAGATTTTTTTTTTTTTTCAAGTAGTAGGGATTTTTAAGTCCAAAATTTTAGAACGTAAAAATTACACTACCTTTACTACGATATATCTCCTTATATAAATTATGTACAGAAAATCGATACCAATAATTTTAAAAGAAGTATTATCTACCTAATTATGAATTTACATTAACATGTGAATTAAATTGCATGAGAAAAATGGATTTAAAAATTTTTAAAAATATATTTTGGAAAACTATTAATGTCCGCCTTTGTGGTGTAGTGGTTGGTGTGATTAGCTGCCACCCCCGGAGGCCCGGGTTCGATTCCCGGCTCTGTCACGAAATTTGAAAAGAGGTACGAGGGCTGGAACGGGGTCCACTCAGCCTCGGGAGGTCAACTGAGTAGAGGTGAGTTCGATTCCCACCTCAGCCATCCTGGAAGTGGTTTCCCGTGGTTTCCCACTTCTCCTCAAGGCAAATGCCGGGATGGTACCTAACTTAAGGCCCCTGTTCAGCCCTTGTTCAGCATAGCAGGTGAGGCCGCCTGGGTGGGGTACTGGTTATTCTCCCCAGTTGTATCCCCCGTCCCAGAGTCTGAAGCTCCAGGACACTGCACTTGCGGCGATAGAGGTGGGATCCCTCGCTGAGTCCGAGGGAAAAAGCAACCCTGGAGAGTAAACAGATTAAAAAAGAAAGAAAGAAAAATAAAGAGAAAACCATTAATTGTAGGCCTATATTAAGGAAATGTTCGTGATATCTCTACTTTTGTGTAGGTGACATTCCCACAGCGTTTCGTGAAAATCCATGCATTAGGTAAAATTATCTGTTTATCTCCAGAGTGTCGCCTTAAAACAACAATCACCATTACCACTACCGCCTCAGGATGTCTGGGCATATTTTTTTCCTAAACTTCATTCCAGCACAGAGGTAAGATGAACTAGATCCGTTTGAGATGAATGAATACTAATGTGTATTATGTCAAAAGGCATATGCATTGGTTCCTCATCTGTCTGTCTGTTAGGTCATCAGCCCAGAGGCTGGTTGGATCCTCAAATAGTATCACCAAAGGCTATGCAGTTATAGGGAAACCACAAAAACCAATGGCAGTACCAAACTGAGGCGTACTAGGCAAGATGAGGAGTGAGGTAGTTTGCCATTGCTTTCCTCACTGGACCAGACAGTGTTATTGTAGCACAACTAACCCTATGAGCAACACCTTTCATGACACTCAAACACACTGGTTGTGCTCTGAATGTCATTACTCAGCACCACCCATACCCCAGCAGCTTCCATATTGTCACAGCCATGGAGGAGACTGGGACTTCAGTGGAAGCTACATTTTGCTCTGGCCTGTGCCAAGAGATGGATGCAAAAGTACTGTAACCATCAAGAAATGACAGCAGGCAGTGGTTCTTCATATGCAAGTCTTAATCGAACATTTTTTTTAAAAATCTATGTACTGTATTTTATATTTACCTACTCACATGTTACTTTTCAGCAAACTTGTTAACCTGTATATTTGATTCTCTTTAAAGAAATACAATTTGAATTTGTATAAAAAAGATCAACTGATTTTTTCATTCATGAACTTATGAGGCGAGAGGAATCTTTCATGTAATCGGCCTATCTAATGGTAAAACCGCTTAGTTATTTACCCGAAGTAATCTTTATTTTTCAACTTGTTTTACGTCACACCGACACAGATAGGACTTACGGCGACGATGGGATAGAAAAGGACTAGGAGTGGGAAGGAAGTGCCCGTAGCTTTAATTAAGGTACAGCCCCAGTATTTTCTTTGTGTGAAAATGGCAAACCACGGAAAGACATCTTCAGGACTGCCGACAGTGAAGTTCGAACCCACTATCTCCCTGATGCAAGCTCACAGCTGCGCGCCCCTAACCGCACGGCCAACTCGCCCGGTCCCGAAAATATCGTGTAGTGCTTTACTGAAATAGGTGCTTAGTTATTATTTTTTAAATATAAAATTATGATAAATTTTGACAGCTTTTTCTCGATTTTTTCCTATTTCTTAAGTCGCACCGACACAGATATGTCTTATGGCGTTGGTGGGATGGGAAAGGCCTAGGAGTGGGAAGGAAGCGGCCGTGGCCTTAATTAAGGTACAGCCCCAGCATTTGCCTGGTGTGAAAATGGGAAACCACGGAAAACCATCTTCAGGGCTGCCGACTGTGGGGAGCTATCGAGCTCGGTGCTTTTTCTCAGTTCTGATTGGTGCTTGGTACTAGTGATGGGATAATCGAATACTTTTCATATTCGAATAACCTCCATTGAATAATCGAATGAGTTTCGAATACCGTTCAGTTGTATCGCATAGAATATTCGGATGCGTTATGAATCAATTTTTCAGTTTGAGTGTGTCGAACTGGTAATCGATTGAAATAAGCGAATAGATGAACTGTTATTAAAAATAGAAATACACCTTTTTCCAAACGTATCTCCAAATGTTGAAACTAAATGAAGGAATTAACTGTCTTAATAACATCACTATTCATTCGATTATTTCGAAAGCATTCAATATTCAATTGCCTCATTGATTCGAATGCAGTTCCGAATGAATGTGTTAGATTTATTTCAGATATAACTTACCAAAGTTTAACCATATTTCTCCCGCATTTGATAGACTTACATGGCTTCGCTTAAGAGAGCGACGAAATTTACACACTGTTTCTCTGTTACATCGTATAGTGAACCTTAACACTCCTGAATACCTTGCCACACAATTCCATTACCTAGCATCACCTTCTAGTATTCCTACCAGATCATCATCCACTCCCATTCACCGCTCAACTGGCTACTGCAGATCATTTGTAGTCGCCGCCAGTCGAATATGGAATTATCTTCCTGCTGAAATTAGGAGCGTGTCAAACCACCTCCGCTTTAAGAAACTCTGTCAAACCTGGTTAATAAATAATAATTATTCATAACATACGTAGGATTAGATCATAGCTAAGTTATTAGGTTAATTACAACATTTAATTGATACCTTAAGATTTTTTTTTTTTTTTTTTGGCTAGTGGCTTTACGTCGCACCGACACAGATAGGTCTTATGGCGACGATGGGATAGAAAAGGCCTTGGAGTTGGAAGCGAGCGACCGTGGCCTTAATTAAGGTACAGCCTCAGCATTTGCCTGGTGTGAAAATGGGAAACCACGGAAAACCATCTTAAGAACTGCCAACAATGGGCCCCTAACCGCACGGCCAACTCGCCCGGTATATTATATTGTAAATAATTTACTTAGTGTATATTTATGCCTTTGCTGGCGAGATGTACTCTTTATAGTGCACTATGTCTTCTGGTATGGGCTATATCAAATCTGTTACTTTCATTGGCCTGTCTCAGTCTCATCTTTGGCTTTGACAATATGAAAGTGACTGAGGTATGAGTGATGCTAGTAATGCCATTCCTTATGCAGCCAGTCCCTGTTATGAATGGTGTGAAAATGTCGCTCATAGGGTTGGTTGGTGCATGCATTTCAGTGGGCTTGACATAGTGATATGTAATAGCAACTGCTGGCTCGGTGAGGAAAGCAATGGGAAACTATCTCACTCCTCATTTCCCTAGTACACCTCTTCGGTGACGCCTAGGCTATTTATGACAGCTGTTGGCGGAGCTGCAGAGGATCAAACCAGCCTTTGGTCGGAATACCTAACATACAACATACAGTATATATTTAACTCTTAATGTAGGTGTATGTATTGTCGGATAGAAGAGCAGGCTTCATAGCCTGAGTCTCGCCATATAAAATAGGACAATAAATAAATAAATAAATAAATAAATAAATCATCGAAAAAATAATCGAATGAAAAAATATTCACTATTCGATTGCCTCATTCATTCGAATGGAGTGTCGATTAAATAATCGGATGGAAAAGCATTCACTATTCGATTGTCTCATTATTTCGAATAATCGAAAAATAATCGAATGGGAAATATAATCGAATAAAGTGAAATAATCGAATATGTGATTATTTTGTATTCGATTATCCCATCACTATTTGGTACCATCCAATTGTCCGGTTCCACGGCTAACTGGTTAGCGTGCTGGCCTTTGGTCACAGAGGTCCCGGGTTCGATTCCCGGCAGGGTCGGGAATTTTAACCTTCATTAGTTAATTTCTCTGGCACGGGGCTGGGTGTATGTGTTGTCTTCATCATCATTTCATTCTCATAATGGCGCACAGGTCGCCTACGGGTGTCAAATCAAAAGACCTGCACCTGGCGAGCCGAACATGTCCTCGGACACTCCCGGCATTAACAGCCATACGCCATTTCATTTCATCTACCATCCAATTGTAAGTCAGGAGACGGTTCCGTGCAAGCGAGATGCTCTTTGCCTCGAGTTGATGACAGGAGGGCGGCACTTTGCGGTCCAACCTCCCGTTCTACAACAGAGCACAGATTGAGTGCTGAGTTGGGACTTGCTCCACCTGTTGCATGCCCTGCTACAGGGCGTGTCACAAGTGTCATTAGCAAGAGGATCGTTGTCATTCAGTTTATCAAAGGCCTGCAGATTACGTAGTTACGTGTAGTCAGCGCAACGAATCCTCTCGGCAGTATTTCTAGATTTTCTAGACCACGGCCGCTACCTCATTGTCAGGTAGCTCCTCAAATGTTCTCATCTAGGTTGAGAGGACTTCGAACCAGACCTCAGATTAGGATTCAAAAATATAAATAAGTACAGTACCGGTCAAAAGTTTAGGACCACATAAAGAAACCACGAAATGTCATCTAGAACCTAAAATTGTGCCACTAGACCTCGGTAATTTACTTTCTGAGCTCTCACATCTAATAGGATATATGCCGCCTGAGTTCATTGAGTTAGTCCAAGTACTGCAGAGGTTATGAATGTTTAAATCTTGAAAGATCACACCAAAAATTCAAAAATTTTGGTAATATAATGTACTGAGAATGAAAACCTATAATCTATTTTCCAGTCAGTGACCGGGTCAGGGATGGGATGAATGAAGCCCCCATCTAGCGACGAGGATAGGAATTGAGCCGGCTGCTGATGCCTGTCGCGCCTTTCTGGGGCAATGATTAATGACTGACAGATGAAACGAAATAATAGTGGTGAGTGTTGCTGGAATGAAAGATGACAGGGAAAACCGGAGTACCCGGAGAAAAACCTGTCCTGCCTCCACTTTGTCCAGCACAAATCTCACATGGAGTTACCGGGATTTGAACCACGGTACCCAACGGTGAGAGACCGAGCCTAAGCCACGGAGACTACAATATAATATACTCTAATTGGTCCCAAGTATCACCACAAAGATTTTGTAAACTTAGCAATAGGTGGGGGCCATTTTAGTATAAATATAAGAATTCCGAAAATATGCGACATCGATTTTTTGCGTCTTCTATGTTTTTTTTTCGAACCAGCGCCAAAATTGTTGATTTTTCTTTGCCTTTGTCATGTATGGCCCAAGGTCCCAGGACGAGCATTAGGCTTCAAACTTATCTGCCCTGATAGTTTCATTTTCACTCTGTGGATGGCATCCAAGAACACATTTCTGATGCCGATAGCTCACACTGAGACCTATGACAAGAACAAGGAAAAATTGTGCAATGTAGCACTGGTTTAAAAAATAATAATAATAATAATAATAAACGCAAAAAAATCGGTGCGGCATATTTTCGGAAT
Organism: Anabrus simplex; assembly: GCF_040414725.1. Classification (NCBI taxonomy): domain Eukaryota; kingdom Metazoa; phylum Arthropoda; class Insecta; order Orthoptera; family Tettigoniidae; genus Anabrus; species Anabrus simplex. The sequence goes on from NC_090274.1 coordinate 57,200,056, forward strand.
TTTTATACTAAAATGGCCCCCAACTATTGCTAAATCTATAAAAGAATCTTGGTGGTGATACTGAAACCAATTAGAGTATGTAGTGCATAATATTTCCAAAAATGTTGACTTTCTGATGTGACCATCCAACAGTTAAAAATGTATAACGTATGCAGTACCTGGCGTGAATCACTGAAATCAGGCGACGTATATCGTATTAGATGTGAGAGCTCAAAAAAAAAAAAAAAAAATACAGAGGTTTAGCAGCACAATTTTAGGTTCTATATGGAACTTCATGATTTTTTAATGTGGTCCTAAACTTTTGACCGGTACTGTACATGTCTTCACTACATGTAAAAGCATAGAATTGTGGATACGTTTTTGGGCTTAGAACACGAGAGAGCGAGCACAGATTCATTGGTTGTTCCCCTCTTAGTAGCCTCTGACGATGATTATTATTATTATTATTATTATTATTATTATTATTATTATTGCTGTTTAAAGGGGCGTAGCACCTAGGTCATCGGTTCCTAATGGTACGAGTTGCAACGAAACGATATGGTAATTAAAACTTCAGTCCGCCTCTGTGGTGTAGTGGTTAGTATGATTAGCTGCCACCCCCCGGAGGTCCGGGTTCGATTCCCGGCTCTGCCATGAAATTTGAAAAAGTGGTACGTGGGCTGAAACGGGGGTCCACTCAGCCTCGGGAAGTCAACTGTGTAGAGGTGGGTTCGATTCCCACCTCAGCCATCCTGGAAGTGGTTTTTTCCGTGGTTTCCCACTTCTCCTCCAGGCAAATGCCGGGATGGTACCTAACTTAAGGCCACGGCCGATTCCTTCCCTCTTCCCTGTCTATCCCTTTCAAACTTCCCATCCCCCCCCCCCACCATGCCCCTGTTCAGCATAGCAGGTGAGGCCGCCTTGCCGAGGTACTGGTCATCCTCCCCAGTTGTATCCCCCGACCCAGAGTCTGAAGCTCCAGGACACTGCCTCTGAGGCGGTAGAGGTGGGATCCCTCGCTGAGTCCGAGGGAAAAACCAACCCTGGAGGGTAAAGAGATTAAGAAGAACATGAAGAATTAAAATTTCAAAATGTACCCACTGACAAAAACAGAAAACAAATGATGACGAAAACATACCATGAATCCAAAACAATCAGTGGATCAAATTCACAATGCCTTCTCTTCTGAGATGATGCTTGTTAAAATAATAATAATAATAATAATAATAATAATAATAATAATAATAATAATAATAGTAATAATAATAATGTTATTTGCTTTACGTCCCACTAACCACTTTTAGTGTCTTCGGAGACGCTGGGGTACCGGAATTTAGTCCCGCAGGAGTTCTTTTACGTGCCAGTAAATCTACCGACACGAGGCTGTCGAATCTGAGCACCTTCAAATACCACCGGACTGAGCCAGGATCGAATCTGCCAAGTTGGGGTTAGAAGGCCAGCGGCTTAACCGTCTCAGCCACTCAGCCCGGCTGCTTGTTAAAAAAAAAAAAAAAAGGGCTCCGAAATCCAGGTCACCGTCCCTCATAATAGTACTAACCAGTGGTATAGCAGAACCATGGTGTTCCTCCTATAGTGGTATTAATCACAGGTAACGTAGACCCTTGGTTTTCTTCGTAAGGTGGTACTAATCACAAGTAATCTCATGGTTCTAGTTTCAACATCCCTTGGTCTCACATTTTAGTCGCCTCTTACGAAAGGCAGGGGATACCGTGGGTGTATTCTTTGTCGGCATCCCCCATCCAAAAAGGTACCTGTGAATAACAGATCCCTGCCCCCGTTTAAAGCAATTTATAACGCATATTTTGGCCATTTTTTTTTATTGCTTTGGTCATGTTTTGTTCGTTATAGTGATATAAGGTCATGTTTGTTTATATTTTGAGCATGTCTGTTTAAACTGAGGCATCGTTTTTAACAAGGTACAAGTTATCTGCGTCCAGTTTCGAACACAGGATTTCAAAATATTCTAGTAGATGTATTTTTTTTTCTTTCTTTCTTTTCCCGAAACAGATATGTAGCAGTCCACAGTTAATCCACAATCGAATTATCCACACCTGGATAATCAAGAGCTGACTACATTATTAAATAACTGGCGTGTAGTTTGTCTCTTCTATTACCACTTCCGTCCGTTAGATGGCATTAGTTTTGCAACTGTAGGAAAACTAACCCGTCAACGAAGAATAATTATTTGTCAGCCTGGCCATGCTGAATATTGGTTTTTCCAAAGTCGGTCCCGGGACCAGCTCAGACTTAGTTCAGTACTCTCTTAACCTCGCCGTATCCACGCCCCACTCCGTTCGTTCGACCTCATCAAATGCGTGGGTTAACTGGAGCAAACGAAGGCTGTTAACACAGCGGTCAAGTTTGTGTAGCGTGGTCCAGTCCGCAATCGAGCAACGGTATTTGAAAACACGAGTGCGTAGTAGACAAGAAAGCAAACAAGAACTGCAGTCGATCTCATAACATCAACCGGGCTTATTATTGCAAAGTTAGAAAATATTTAAAAAAGAAAGCTTGTAATTTACATGCTTGTTGATTTTGACATAACCGAGCTCGATAGCTACAGTCGCTTAAGTGCGGCCAGTATCCAGTATTCGGGAGATAGTAGGTTCGAACCCCACTGTCGGCAGCCCTGAAAATGGTTTTCCGTGGTTTCCCATTTTCACACCAGGCAAATGCTGGGGCTGTACCTTAATTAAGGCCACGGCCGCTTCCTTCCCACTCATAGCCCTTTCCTGTCCCATCGTCGCCGTAAGACCTATCTGTGTCGGAGCGACGTAAAACAACTAGCAAAAAAAAAAAAGATTTTGACATAGTACATTATTATTTTTATCTATTTATTTCATTTTATTATTATTATTATTATTATTATTATTATTATTATTATTATTATTATTATTATTATTATTTCGTTTCACCATTTTTGGGTACGCTTAATCAATAATTTCCCTGTGTGTTGTTCTTTACTTAGTGCCCAGTATTTCTTTATTCCTTTTGATCTTCCTTTCCTCTCATCTTCCGAGATCCTGTAGATTTGTCTTGGAACCTTATATTTTCATCTTTAACTGTACCATCGAATAGTGAATTTTCAGTTTCTTTAAACCAGTTTTGTTTTGTTTTGCGGTTACGGAAGAAGTCAAAGATTTCTTTGGCTAATCTATTAGAGTTCATTCTGAGAAGGCGACCGTAAAAATATATCCTCAGATACTATTATCTGACAGTTTTTCAATTTTCTTCTAGAGTGTTACATTCTTATGATGCTGAAATTTTGGTCCTATGATCTTTCTTTAAATTTTTCTTCCTTCTAGCTCGAGTTTCTCCATCTGGCCTTTGAAATTCGTGTCTAAAGTTTCTGCTGCGTATAGTTCCTCTGGTTTAATCACTGTTTTATAATGCTTAACTCTGAACGCCCCATGAAAGGGATTTCTTGTTGTTGTATCTTTTGCTAGTTGGAAGGCCAGTTCAAGTTTATTCTTTTCCTGGATTCCATTACTTTGCATTCCACAGCACTTCAATCAATCCACTCTCCATTTTTTTTATTTACTTATTTGATTTGATTTGTTTATTTATCATGAACAGAGTTATTAATTCTCCAATTACAGATGACATAATACATTCAAATAATAAAAATACTAACAGCACTTACTACTATTACTAACTAAGCAATTTATTTATTTATTTATTTATTTATTTATTTATTTATTTATTTATTTATTTATTTATTTATTTATTTATTTATTTATTTTATGGCTTTTTGAGTAGCTATAGCCTAATTCATACGGGGATAGTTTACTGGAGTCAAGAACTAGAAACCTCTAAACTTGAAGCCAATACGTTTAATCAGACGGTGAAAGCGCTCGCTAACTGTTCTTAAAAGCGTACCCAGTGGTTGCAATTCACTGGCAACAGTCTGTCAATTTGTATTCAGTTTATTGAAGTGGAGATGCCAAATGCACAAATAAAAAATGCGTACAGCTAATCTGCACATTACTGTTACATGAATTACAAAACTGTCTTAAAAAGAAGAAGAAGAAGAAGAGGGATACGTGGATTAAAGGATGGATTAGTAGAAGGGCTTTGCATGGTTCATCTAACAACTCGTTGAAAGATGTAGCTGGACAGGATTTGTTAGCTTATAGGTTCATAAATGCCGAGAAACTGTTATATTTTGTTTGCATTCCATACTGTTAGAAGCATTCATTATTAGTATATGCCAACAAACAAACAAACAAACAAACAAACAAACAAACAAACAAAAAAATCGAGAAAAATGCACGTGCTCTGTTTTGTTATTGATTTGCCTACAGGTCGGGGTTCAGATGGGGCAACTAATGAAATCAAGTCAGGCGCGTGATAGGAAAGTGGACGCAACTCAAATTTACTTGCAAGGGAAGTTAATATTTGACTGTCCTGACCTATTCATACGCGGAAAGTTGAAGGAAAATCGAATTGCTTCAAGTAAACTATCCCCGTGTGAATTAGGCTATCTAACAGTGAGATAGCGAGCCCGGTCAAGAAAGCCAATCTACAGGCCTTTGAAATTAGTAGGTAGGTAAGCCAAGGCCCATCAGAGCTGTAACTTTACGTGGGTGGATTTTAGAGCAATTTTTAAAATTAACTTATAGTAAATTATTGCATCACAGGACATAAATCACTTGTTGTTTGGGTGTTCAGTCCATAGACTGGTTTGATACAGCTCTTTATGTCACCCTATCCTGTGCTAACCTTTTCATTAGATGTAACTACTACATTCTGCATCTACTGTAATCTGCTTGTCATATCCATACTTTGGCCTACCCCTACCGTTCTTACCTCTTACACTTTTCACAAAAACTAACTGAACAAGTCCTGGGTGCCCTAAGATATGTCCTATCATTCTATCTCTTCTTCTGGTGAAATTTAGCCAAATAGTTCTCCTCTCGCCAATCCGATTCAGTATCTCCTCATTCGCGATTTGATCTAACCACCTCAACTTTATCAATCTTCTGTAACACCACATTTCAAAGGCTTCTATTCTCTTTCTTTCTGAGCCAGTTATTGTCCTTGTTTCACTTCCATACAAAGCCACGCTCCAGACGAAAGTATTCAAAAATATCTTTCTAATTCCTATATCAATGTTCGAAGTGAGAAAAATACTTTTCTTGAGGAAGGCCTTCCTTGCTTATGCCAGTCTGAATTTTATGTCCTCATTACTTCTGCCATCTTCGTTCTTCTGCAAGTTAAGTAACAATATTCAACTACTTTCAGCCGGGCTGACTGGCTCAGGCGGTTGAGGCGCTGGCCTTCTGACCCCAACTTGGCAGGTTCGATCCTGGCTCAGTCCGGTGATATTTGAAGGTGCTCAAATACGACAGCCTCGTGTCGGTAGATTTACTGCCACGTAAAAGAACTCCAGTGGGACTAAATTCCGGCACCTCCGAAAACCGTAGAAGTAGTAAGTGGGACGTAAAGTCAATAATATTACTAACAACTACTTTCTATAAGACTTCATTTCCTAATCTAATGTTTCCTGCATCACGTGACTTCGTTCGAATACACACCATTACTTTTGTTTTGGAGTTATTTATTTTCATCTGATACTTCTTCTCCATGACTTAGTTCAGACCATTCAGCAATTTTTCCAGATCTTCTGCAGATTCATATAAAATAAAATCATAGGCAAATCTCAAGATGTTTGATTTCCTCTTCTTGGATTATGACTCCCTCTTACCCCCTGTGGGTGGGGGACGCAGACGAAGAATACATCCACGGTATCCCCTGCATCCCCTGCCTGTCGTAAGAGGTGACCAAGGGATGATTGTATTAGAACCATGAAACTCCTTGTGATTAGTACAACCACGCGGGAAAAACCATGGGTCGCTTTTACTTGCGCGTAGCACCACTATGTTAGGTACCAAATAGGTTTGTGATTAGTTGCAAACGAGTTTGTTGCCGGCTTTTACAGTACCCGTGATTAGTAGCACTATATGAGCGACACCATAGTTCTGGCTTGCCTATGATTAGTACCCACTATGTGAGGAACACCACGGGATACCGCGAGTCCCTGAGGTTAGTACACTTATGTGATAAACACCATAGGTTTGCGTTGCCTGTAAATGGCGCCGCAATGTGCGAAACACCATAGGTCTGTATTATATGTGCGAATTTCATTACCTGTGAGTAGTACCATAATGTATGGAATACCGCGAGTTTACGCTACTTTTGATTAGTACCGCAACATGACAAATACCATGCTTCCACTTTCCTAGCGATAAGTACCATTATGAGGGGCCGATGACATGGATTTTGGATCGCTTTCGACTACAAGCATCATCGATTTAGTATCGTGCTATAGAAGCACTCCCTTGGTCTGGAATACTATTGTTTTACGCCAGCTTATGTGCCTGTGAGGCACTGTGGGTCGGTTCCACTGACTGTTTTAAATTCATATCCATCCATCCATTCATTCTTCGTCATCACGTTTTAAAGTCTGGTCAGTGGAGGCTTTTGGACTTTTAATTTTTCATTTCAGTTCGTCTCATTTCGTACCATTAGGGGCCGATGACTACATGTTAGGCCCCTTTAAACAACAAGCATCATCATCATCATCATCATCATCATCATCATCATCAACACAAATTCCTCTTTGATTTTTTGCCAATATTCTATATAAACAGTGAATAGGACAGGAGACGAATTGAAGTCTTGTCTCACTCCTTGCTACTTCTTTTTCATAGTCTTCGATTCCACATAACTCAGCTAAATATTGATTTGATACCTACGCAGTGAACTAGAACACCTTTTATACCACGTTCATGGTCATCTTGTGCTGTCAAAGCTGGCGCGCTCGTGTTGCTCATTAATGAAGACCTAACTTGACATCACTAGCCTTTGTTTGTTCGCTAGTTTCATAATCCATAAAGAACAGACTAACGATACATGCGTAGTAGAACTAAACACATATATACTCTTTGAAGGAAGTACGTAAAACATGGTTTCTGAGAATATTAGCTCTCATGGCCTCCTTATACAGCAGATAGAGGCGTGCTCCCGCTAGCACAGCATGCCACGGAAATACTGTGTTACCATCGCTCTTCCACTCTATACTATTAAGCCTCGAGTGGTCGCATGCATTTTGCAGTTTTTTCTCTTTGCCGTCTTATTAGTTTTTTTGGATTTACCTCATTTATTTGAATGCATTTGACATGTTAATAACTTACATTGAACCACTTTATTCAGAATAACAGTATTTTTAAAACTACAATTCAGCTTCGTTATAACGACATCCGTTTTAGCGACAACACGTCTATAAAGTCATTTTTTTGTGGTACGGCCTTGTTCCTCATAAGAAATGTGTTTTTCAACCTTACTTAATGTGACAAACGTTATATGGGTCTACCTCGCATATAACGTCATTTTCGACCTCAGTTTGGAATAAGATTCTTAAGAACCAAAGTATTTTAAGAAATACTTTGTTGAAATCTGGCCAGCTGGCAAATTCTTTCCTGTCCCGTTTTGTCATAGACCTCGAGAATTCAGGCAGATTCCCCACCCCGTTGTAATTCGCTCCAATTGTTGCGGTATTAACAATACCTGCGTGCGGTCAGTTTCGACTGGAAGTTTTCTCTAAGTCCATTTTAACGCAGTATGACTACTAAAAGGTCCTCCTCTGTGGTGTAGTGGTTAGTGTGATTATCTGCCACCCGCGGAGGCCCGGGTTCGATTCCCGGCTCTGCCACAAAATTTTAAAAATGGTACGAGGGCTGGAGAAGTTCCACTCAGCCTCGAGAGGTAGGGTTCGATTCCTACCTCAGCCATCCTGGAAGTGGTTTTCCGTGGTTTCCCACTTCTCTTCCAGGCAAAATTCGGGATGGTACCTCACTTAAGGCCACGGCCGCTTCCTTCCCTCTTCCTTGTCTATCCCTTCCTATCTTCCCATCCCCCCGCAAGGTCCCTGTTCAGCATAGCAGGTGAGGCCGCCTGGGCGAGATACTGGTCATTCTCCCCAGTTGTATCCCCCCACCCAGAGTCTGAAGCTCCAGGACACTGGCCTTGAGGCAGTAGTGGGATCCCTCGCTGAGTCCGAGGTAAAAACCGACCCAGGAGGGTAAACAGATAAAGAAAAGAAGGATAAAATGTTGCTGCATTTGAACAGAATGGTACGAAAACTGAACAGAGCGGCGTGGAAAAAGCCTAATTAAGTTTATGTTACTTTATTTTTCATCTCCCACTGGCTGAATGGTCAGCATTAAGGCCTTCGGTTCAGAGGGTCCCGGGTTCGATTCCCGGAGGTGTCGGGGATTTTAATCACGTGTGATTACTTCTGTTGGCTCGGGGACTGGGTGTTTGTGTTTGTTCCAAAACTTTCCTCTTCATATTCACACAACGCACTACACTACCATTCCCCACAGAAACACGCAATAGTGATTAGATTACATCCCTCCATATAGGGTTGGTGTCATGAAGGGCATCCGGCCGAAAAACAGGGCCAAATCCACATGTGCGAAAAGCGGTGGTATTAGAAGAAGAAGAAGAAGAAGAAGAAGAAGAAGAAGAAGATTACGAATGTCGGTTACTACGACACTAGTTTATAACGACAACATTTTTCAGGTCCCTTGGATGTCGTTATAACAGTTCTACTCTACATAGAAAAACTGAACTATTTCCCTAAACATGTAAAGAGGCAAAAACATATAACTTAAACATTTCTTCAGAAAAGTTTTTTATTTAGGCCCAAATCTTCTTATTCAAATACATTTTACACTCTTTGATTAGTCATTTTCCTGAGTATTTTGCATGTGATTAAATTTTTATCTCCGTGCAAATTTTGTGGCAGAATGTATAAAAACAGAAATCAAATTCTTCTTGAAACACATTCAAGGACATACCACCATCAGTGTAATCAACTTCTATGTAAATCAGGGCCTCTCAGAGTGCATGCGCCGTGGCATTGCGCGGCGCGAGGTGCATAAGACGACTTCGCTAGGTTGACCAGAGTGCAGACCCCCACTCCTCGATTTTGAGCAATAGCTCTGTCTCTCTCTTTCCCTGCGCCTGTCTCGCTCGCTCCGCCTGTTTTCCCCTTCCTCACTCGCCCTCACTCGAGCCGATTTAAGTCGAGCTTAGCCGAGTCGTCCCGAGACAGAACGCTGATCCGAACTAAGCCGAGTACGGCCGATGCCCGATGCACGGTGCACAGAACCTCTGCGCCTCGTTTTTCACGCGTGAGATTTTGGACATTTGAGAGGCCCTGATGTAAATGTTGCAAACAAGTTGTCAATGTTCTCCACAAATTTAGTTTTGGCACTTGAGACAGACGAAAGATGTCTACCTTTATTTCATCGGTCACATTATTATTTTCATCTCCACCTAGAACTTCATTTTGAGATTCCTTCAACATGGAACGAATCCAGGCGGCATTAGCTTCATCCACTGTAAAACAACAGTCAAAATACACTAAAGCAACAATGAGAGTTTTGAAAATAATGGCCAGCAAAAATGGTCGCACCAGGTCAGCCAAACCCGACAAGTCCATACGCAATGAACTGTCAACGACAACTGAATATTGACTGTGGTGTTTCGTGGGGGCAGAGGAGCTAGTAAGGTACCTAGGATGGAAACAATAAAAAACATATCGAACCGGGTATCTCAGAATCACGTCCGGGTGCACCACTCGCAGTAGATATCAGGCGTTACGAAACCGTGGTAAAACACTTAATGCCTATTGCTCACGGTAAAATGTTTTGTAAAATTTGTTGTACAATTCATTTTATAAAAAATTGTTGAAAACAAGTTGTGTTGCTCACGGTAAAATTATTTCATAAAATCCGTGGAAGCATCAGGATGGCCATCTATGAACTCACTTCTGAACTATGATGTGCATGTGCTGCCATCTATTGATAAACTTTTAAACCAAGGATTAGCTGTTCAACTTACAGTGTGTTTGACAGTATGAACAAGGATCATATAAGAGAAATGGCTCCAACAAACAAAGCAAACGTTACTGCTTTAGCTGCAATTATATGCTGTACAATGGTAAAAAGGAAGAAAAGAAATGCCAGGAAATTCTGGACCTGGGACTGGATCAACAGAAGAGAAGAAGGTAGAGGACTGCTGTCCTTGGTTGAAAATTAGTTGAGGTTAGAAGACCAGCATTCATGTAGGAATCCGGCGATTGTATTTTCTGCCTCTCTTTTTGCATTTCTGTTGTGGTAAAGTAGCGTTTTAACTTCGTACAAACAAGGATATTTCTGGTATTCGTCTAGTAGAACACTAACAGCTTCCTTAGTCCACCCAGATCCTGCCATTTTAGAAAGAAGTGTTTGTTTACAATCGAGCTTCACAATCTTCTCACGACGTAGCGCCACCACCATCGTGATGTCAGCTTCGCTGATTGGTTCGTTTCGTGAAATTAATTTTACGGAACAGAACATGTCCTATTTTATGAAAAGTTTTATCAAATGTTTTATAAAACTTCAATTTGAACGTGAGCAACAGAAATTTTATAAAATTAAATTACTGTACAATAAATTTGACAGAAAATCTTACCGTGAGCAACAAGCATTGCCGTGGTATTGTCATAAACCTGTTGCACCATTGCTAATCCTTGGCTTCGAAACCGCGGTTTCTTGATGCTCGTTTTTCTCGCTATTATTCACCTCGGAAGTAATTCAAAGCAGTATTCAGAAGGCAGTGATGTTTTCGACAATTTCTATTAAGGTAACCCATGAGTGAAATTCAAAAGTCCTAAACTATCAAAGCTATATTTTTCAAATTTATACCAAAGATGTAATATGATATCAGAGGACTGTTTATACCTTTTCAATTCAGTAGCTTTAATGGTTCAGAAGATATGGTCAAATTACTTCATTTTTATGGGACGCCATAGAAAAAGTTCCTCGTATTGCAAATTTGATTTTTTGAACTCCATATGTTGTCAACATGTTCATCAAACATGCAATTTTTAAAATTGCCTTTGGTTTTAATGTGCTAATGATAGATAATCCACTAGAATTTTTTAAATGTATGCATTCATAAATTTTTCCTTAAATCTCAGCAAAAAAATAGTAATTTGAAAAAGAATAATAGTAATTATTTTCCCAGAAGAAAACTGTTCGCAATTTTTATTCATCATATATCTGTGAACTAATGTAGCAAGTTTGAACTGCCTATCTCAAAAACTGTAACGCAAGGGACATTTTATATGCAGGAAGGTACTGAAAACTTGAATTATGAGAAAACAGCAATTAAAGATCCGCATGCACTATTCACCCTAAAATCCTCCTGGTACATATGTGGGGCCCTGAGATTTATTTTTCTCCTGCTCTCCTGATGCTTTAGCAATCTTCTTCTTTCTCAGGTCCTTTCCACTGGTAGAACCTCGCTTTTTGCATTCAAACACAATGCAACGAAAATGTAAATGAAAACTAAGTGATGCATGGACTGAAGAAGTGGGCTCCGCGAGACATTTAAATCGCTGCAGGGACATTAAAAATGGCGGTTGCGGTTCGGCGATGCAATATTTCGATAGAAGAAGGCCCGGGGTATCTTATAACGTCAAAATTAAAATTTCAATTCTTTAATCGATTTTCACGAAAATTCACTCATGGGTTACCTTAAACACTGTTCCGCCTTGTCAATACTTTACATTTTATTATAATTATCTACCGTACATGTTTCGAGAGAACAAATTATACATAAATCTTGAAACAGTTTTTCGTTGATGACTGTATTGTACAAATGTATCAAGTCCAAGGATTTAGTCTGATGTTTGGCACCGCTGATGAAGAGGGTAATAGCTCTCGAAACATGTACAGGAGATAATCTATATATTAAAAAAATGTATGAAAACTTAAGTCAGTCAGTCCGGCCATTCTTTCTGGTCTATTTCCTTCATTATTTTTTTAACTGAAAGGTATTCATGGACAGATTTGTCATCAGGTACTAAAAACCACATAACTTCCGCCTTCCTCAAATTATTTGATTTTTTCAATTTTTTGTAACTTTGAAGCAATCATATCATTGGTTCTAATTGAGGTATGTAGTTCGTTTTGGCCTAAGAACACTCAGTGGATCAAGCTCTTTCATATCAGCTCTTAACTATTCAAATTGGTTGATTCTAAGGAAAGTTATGAGTGCACGTTCAATTTGACGTCTCATTTCTTCAACATTTTTCTCATTGAAACAATCATAACTTTCATTCTAATTGAGGTACGCAGTTCGTTTTGGTCTAAAAACACTCATTGGATCAAGTTCTTTCTTTTGAGGTAATAACTACTTAATTTGGTAGATTCTGAGAATAGTTATGAGTATATTTATCTTCATGACGAAGATCTTTGAAGGACTTTTTGACAGTTCGGCGCGTAGTGTTGTTCCAAGGAACGTTTAATTCAACTTCTTTGTGTGATGCATTTTCAAGTGTTTTGTTGACATAATATTACATTCTATTACCACAGCAGATCATGTGCTTTATTTCATTAAGTCGAAACTTTGCAAATACATCCGTGAGGGTAGTAACGAACAACACCATAGTACATTGCGGGCGGAGCCAGCGGGAAACTGCAAGTTATAATAAAATGTAAAGTACTGACAAGTAGAAAAGTGTTTCATAGAAATTGAATATAAGTCAATACGGGCAAGATGGAACCAACATTGTTAAAATAATCAATATTTTCGACAGTCATATGTCTCTAATCTATCCAGTTCTCAGTTGTTTACGTTTCGTCTGGAATCGCCAGCTGTCGTTTTATTTCTAAGACGAATATAATTGAAATTATATTTAAATTAAAGTTCTATAATCATTTTTCTCCTCGTCAGTAACATTGTAGTCATATTATCGTATCATCTATTACAGCACTTTATTTCTTAGACGAATTAATTTTGTTTCGTTATGTTAGTTTAGGTTAGGTTATCAGTATGAGACGATATGGGAAAGAACGGGCGGACGAGAATGCCAAATTTTAGTGCATTTGATGATGATGATGATGATGATGATGATGATGATGATTGTTGTTTAAAGGGGCCCAACATCTAGGTCATCGGCCCCTAATGCTACGAAATGTAATGACAATTTAAAAGTCAAAGATCATCCAATGACCACAGTTCAAAACATGATGACCAAGAATGAATGCATGGATATGAATTTAAAACACTCAGTGGATCTGACCCGCAATGTCCCACATTCCCAGAAACTAGCTGACCAAGGGACTAACTACATCTAAAGCACAATCGTGAATCGATGATGCTTGTTGTGTAAAGGGGTCCAAAATCTAGGTCATCCGCCCCTCATAATGGTACTTATCGCTAGGAAAGTAGAACCATGGTATTTGTCATGTTGCGGTACTAATCAAAAGTAGCATAGACTCGCGGTATTCCACACATTGTGGTACTACTCACAGGTAATGTAATGCGCACATGTAACACAGACCTATGGTGTTTCTCACATTGCGGCGCTATTTATAGGCAACGCAAACCAATTGTGTTCCTCGCATAAGTGAACCAACCACAGGGACTCGTACTATCCTGTGATGTTCCTCACATAGTGGGTATAATCATACGCAAGGCAGATCAATGGTGTCGCTCATATAGTGTTAGTAAGCACAGGTACTGTAAAACTCACCCTGATTCACACAGTCTCTATTAATCACAAACCTATTGTGTACCTAACATAGTGGTACTGCGCGAAGTAAAGGCGACCCATGGTGTTCCCCGCGTGGTGGTACTAATTACAAGTAATGTCATGGTTCTAATTCGATAATCCCCTGGTCGCCCCTTTTAGTTGCCTCTTACAACAGGTAGGGGATACGCGGGTGTATGCTTCGCCTGCGTCCCCCACCCACAGGAGGAAGTACATTTGAAACGGAAATGCTCACTGACTTAGATTACTTCTTGGAGAAAAGGGATTGCTATGAGTTTGGAATTCTAGTTGCTCACCTATGCAAAAAGGATGTAACAATCTTTTTCTCTCTGTTCATCATTCTCAAGATATTGTAGATATACGGTATGAGGTGCCAAATCCACTTTAACTATAAGATCACGGCACTTTGGATGCACGCACTGTGAGGTTATACCACTCACCGGGCGAGTTGGCCGTGCGCGTAGAGGCGCGCGGCTGTGAGCTTGCATCCGGGAGATAGTAGGTTCGAATCCCACTATCGGCAGCCCTGAAAATGGTTTTCCGTGGTTTCCCATTTTCACACCAGGCAAATGCTGGGGCTGTACCTTAATTAAGGCCACGGCCGCTTCCTTCCAACTCCTAGGCCTTTCCTATCCCATCGTCGCCATAAGACCTATCTGTGTCGGTGCGACGTAAAGCCCGTAGCAAAAAAGTTATACCACTCACTCATGAACGATAAACCTTTAAATCGGATCACGATACTTTTGATGCACGCAATATACAACTTACCCGTGAAGTTATGTAGCGTACATAGGCCTCATGTCCCTTAGCTGCCTAACCGCTCGCTCATGACCGGTTAACAGCGGTAAAACGTCACAAATTTCAAAATAGGGCTTGATGAAGCAGAAATTCGACCTAACCATGGTAAGGCATCCATTTTACCACGGTTAAGTCATAACGGAGGTCGACGCATCAGTGCGACCACTGTACGGTTATTTTTTCAAAATGAGAAGGTGTCTGTCCGTTTGTTTGTTCCGAATAGGCTCGGAAATTACTGAACCGATTGAGCTGAAATTTGGTAAGAATACAGCTTGAAATCTCGAGTATCGCCAGAGATACTTTTGATTTTGATACATCTCACCATTTCGAACTAGCAGGGGATTTTACAGAGGTATGTCAAAACATTTAGGCAATTTTTGCCCTACATCAACAAAAGTAAGAGGTAAACGGTTGACCCTATAAAAAATGAAGCGTAACTTGTGGCCTTGAAATTACATTTTCTACAAGAAACGTCATCTTTGTATCTCTAACGTTTTCCTAGAAAATTCAACTTCCGTGTGGGTTTTTTTTTTTTTTTTTTGCCATGGCCGCCTTCACGCTATTCATTTCGCGCGTAAGTTCGTCATTTGTGTAAACTCGCTGATCGTCCGTTAATAGGCCAGTTAAAGAATCAATCAATCAATTACTACTGATGTGCATTTAGGCCAGGGCCTCTCAAACGCCCAATATCTTACGCGTGCAAACCGAGGCGCAGAGGTTCCGTGCACTCTGTATCGGTCCGACTCGGCTCGGTTCGGACCAGCGTTTTGTCTCGGGGCGACTCGGCTAAGCTAGGATCAACTCTGTTCGGATGGTTTGAGCGCTAAAGAGCAAGTGAGGGAGAGGGAGATATTTGCACCTTGCGCGCGCAATGCACCAGTGCATGCACCCTGAAAGGCCATGATTTAGGCAGTCGTCCAGGTGGCAGATTCCCTATCTCTTATTTACCTTTTTTCTTAAATAATTACAAAGAGTTTGGAAATTTTTTGAACCTCTCCCTATGTAAATTATTCCTATCCCTAACTCCCTTTCCTATAAACGAATATTTGCCCCAATTTGTCCTCTTGAATTTCAACTTTATCTTCATATTGTGATCATTCCTACTTGTCAAAACACCACTCAAACTTACTCTACTAATCTCTACAGCTCTCCAATGACAGCTAGGAACATACCATTTAGTCGCGCAGGTCATCTCCCTTCTCCCAAGTTTTCCCAGCCCAAACTTCGCAACATTTTCGTAAGGTTACTCTTTAGTCGTAAATCACCCAGAACAATTCGAGATGCTTTTCTTTGGATTTTTTTTTCAGTTCTGGAATCATGCAAGCTCGCATTCCGGAGACATGGTTGGAATCCCAGTGTCGGCAGCCCTGAAGATGATTTTTCGTGGTTTCCCATTTTCACACCAGGCAAATGCTGCAGCTGTGCCTTAATTAAGGCCACGGCCGCATCCTTCACACTCCTAGCTCTTTCCTATCCTATCGTCGCCATAAGACATATCTGTGTCGGTGCGTCGTAAAGCAGGTTGTATCTTTTTAATATTGCGTAGGCTGAGTGAGTTTATAATTCACATTTCGTTTTGCGTCATTACCTACATTAATCCCTGCTCATAAAGGAGGAAGAACGGGTACTTTTATCTAGTATCCAATAAAGTTACATTATCCGTTAAGGAAAGACTAGCGATAGCGCTCATTGAATACAAATCTAGGCCAATTTTAATACTACTGTTTCCAATCTAGAACAATTCTTCTTCTTCTTCTTCTTCTTCTTCTTCTTCTTCTTCTTCTTCTTCTTCTTCTTCTTCTTCTTCTGTGAATCTGTCTTGATACAGGTATCAACTGGACAGCCTCCATGATTCTCTGTCCTGAGCATCTTGCTTCAGTTGTTCATAGCTTCTCCCTTGTTTGACATCTGTTAACATTCCAAACCTTCTTCTCCCTCTTCCTTTTCTTCCATCTATTTTTCCCTCCATCGCCCTCTGTTGAAGACAATTTCTACGTAGTATGAGACCCAAGCAGGATATTTTCTTCTCCCTTATCGTTTTCATCAGGTGTCTCTAAACTCCTACTTTTCTTAGCACTTCATCATTTCTCACTTCATCTGTCCACTTCACTTTTTCCATTCTTCTCCACAACCATATTTCAAAACTTTCCAAATACTTTGTTTCTTTCTTTCTTTCTTAATGTCCATGCTTCAGCTCCATATGACACTACACTCCACACAAAACACTTTGCGAATCTCTTCCTTAAATCAATAGGGATAATTAATTATATTATATATTATAACAATTATATGTCCATTAAATTTACAATCCGAATTTTTGACCACAGGTCTAGCGGTAAAGACAGCAACGTTTATCACTACGGTAGGGTTCGACTTTTGATGACATTATTATTATTATTATTATTATTATTATTATTATTATTATTATTATTATTATTTTGCTTTACGTCGCACCGACACAGATAGGTCTTATGGCGACGATGGGATGGGAAAGGGCTAGGAAAGGGAAGGAAGCGGCCGTGGCCTTAATTAAGGTACAGCCCCAGCATTTGCCTGGTGTGAAAATGGGAAACCACGGAAAACCATTTTCAGGGCTGCCGACAGTGGGGTTCGAACCTACTATCTCCCGAATACTGGATACTGGCCGCATTTAAGCGACTGCAGCTATCGAGCTCGGTGTTATTATTATTATTATTATTATTATTATTATTATTATTATTATTATTATTATTATTATTATTATTATTATTATTATTAAACCAACTTTATTGTGGCGAAGTTAAAGCTCTCGGCCCTTTCTTACACTTAACCACTTCATGTACATAAATGACTAATTTACAATATAATTTTTAGTTTTACAATGTTAGAATTTCAACAATTTTCATTTTAATACACGATAAAAATGAAATGGCGTACGGCTTTTAGTGCCGGGAGTGTCCTAAGACATGTTCGGCTCGCCAGGTGCAGGTTTGGATTTGACTCCCGTAGGCGACCTGCGCGTCGTGATGAGGATGAAATGATGATGAAGACGACACATACACCCAGCCCCCGTGCCAGCGAAATTAACCAATGATGGTTAAAATTCCCGACCCTGCCTGGAATCGAATCCGGGACCCCTGTGACCAAAGGCCAGTACGCTAACCATTTAGCCATGGATCCGGGCATTTTAACACATGATACCAGTATAACTAACTTAAACATATTCAATCTTTACAACCTAAAAAACTTAATAAATCGTCTGAAAAACATAATTTAAGTGACGAAAACTCCTTCAAAAATACTTCAAATCAGTTAAGAATGACACAAAAATAGAATTAAAATATGAAAGCAAAATAACAGAGCGTCTGCATGTCGCCATTGTTAGGAAATTATGCAATCAAAAGTGGAAAATACTTGAAAAGCGGAAGGTGAAAGCCGAACTGAGTAGCTGAGATTTACCGACACGCAAAAAGAAATACCTTGCAGACAAAATTCCAGCACCTCGGCGTCTTCGAAAACCGTACAAGTACTAACCGGGACGTAAAATCAGCAACATTCTTCTTCTTATTATACTTCTTCTTCAATTTCAATTCATCCTCCTCCTTTTCCTCTTCCGTTCTTTCCAGTATTCCTTCATCATTGCACTACGCTTTATTGTCCGACTCGTTGGCTAAATGGTCAGCGTACTGGCCTTCGGTTCAGAGGGTCCCGGGTTCGATTCTTGACCGAGTCGGGGAATTTAATCGCTTCTGATTAATTCTTCTGGCTCGGGGACTGGGTGTATGTGTCCGTCCAAACACTCAACAACAGAGCACACTACCAATCACCACAGAAACACGCTATAGTGATTACATCCCTCCATATAGGGTTGGCGTCAGGAAGGGCATCCGTCCGGAAAACAGGGTCAAATCCACATGTGCGACACAGTTCCCAAACGTCACCCCACAGATGTGAGGAAAAAGCGGTAGCAAAAGAAGAAGATTGCACTACGCTTCATTCTTCTCTCCTCAGACCGCTTTCCATTTCATTCTTCCTTGGATTCCTTCCAATATTAAATCTTTCTTTTTAAAAATATATTTTTATAGTTTCCTCTTCTCTTCTTTTATTTCTTCCTAAATCTTTCTTGACCTCTTGTATACACACCTTGCCGACCTTTCTCCCAAAGGTACCTGATTGAATATCTGTTTTGTCAATCTGTTATCATCCTAAATCCAAAGCATAATCCTTGCGTCTTGATAGTGACACTTCCTTCGCCCTTCCTGACAGCAATCTAACCTAATTTAAAGTATGTCATATTACACAATAAAATGTGTACATTACCATTTCTGTGATTAAAAACAATTCTTTGTAGGCTAGCTTGATTTGTACCCATCAGCTACTTTTCAGTGTACGTTTTCTTGAAGCATCCTTCCCTCCTGTGATGGCATTTTTGTCTTCTGAACCCTAAGCAATTTCTACGTAGCTGTGCTTAATGTAGCCCTGAATTGCCTGATATTTTCCATTAACACTGAAAACATTTCCTGTGGGAGAGTTACTGTCAGGTAACAAAAATTACGTAAGGTGTTACAGTCGAGAAGAGCAATGAATTGCACAGTGCTCACGGGTAGCAAAAGTCTGATGATGATGCTTGTAGTAACGCTGCCTAATATCCAGTAACTATTGAATAAGGATCGTTGCCAACCCACAAGCAGTGAAACGAGGAGGGTTGAGCAGTAATACTCGAAATAATTGGACATTTTTCCTTCTTTCCTTTTTTTTCGTAGATTTTTTATGATGTCACTTTCCTGTAATAATTTCACCTTTGACCGTAATGCCGTAATCGTGAGGTGAAATCAGTAATAATTACGGACAATTCATAATAGCTGGCACCTCTCTATGTCCAAAAATAGCCTTTTTTTCTTATTGTTTGTTATATTTTCTGATATATTTACTTATTACTTCTCACTTTCTATTGTTGTGTTGTTTTCACTGGACCTAAGAATCTTCTCATGATTATCCTTTTTAGTACTTCCATTTTATCTAAACTATAGTTCAAAAATAGGCATTCACTTGCATAAAAATATTATTATTATTATTATTATTATTATTATTATTATTATTATTATTATTATTATTATTATTATTATTTCTTTCTAAATCCGGTTACCCTCCAGGGTTGGTTTTTTCTCTCGAACACAGCGAGGGATCTCACCTCTACCGCCTCAAGGACAGTATCCTGGAGGGTGCGACTTTTGGTCGGTAGAATACACCTGGAAAGGAGGGCCAGTAACCTCGCCCAGGCGGCCTTACCTGCTATGGCAAACAAGGTCCTTGCAGGGGATGGAAAGATTGAAAGGGATAGACAAGAAAGAGAGAAGGAAGCGGCCGTGGCCTAAGTTAGGTACCATCCCGGCATTTGCCTGGAGAAATTGAGAAACCACGCAAAACAACTTCGATGATTGCTGAGGTGGCAATCGAACCCGAGCCTCAGGGGCTGGCAGCGGTGCACACAGAGGCAGACATTATTATTAGACCCAGCAGGAAAATATCTAGAAAGCAATAGCTAGATTTTGCAATTACGATGTTTCAAGTACTAATGACCTAGTTTATTTAGAGCAGCTTTCAGACCGAGCAATCCATGAACAGTACAGAATATATTAATCAATTAGGTCATTAGATTCTTCTGCATGCATTGCGATCACTAGGAGATAGTGAGCAATATTCGCCTTGAGTATGTGTATTTTTTCATAGCTTTATCATGAGTTGCATTGATAACTATGTTAAAGAGCGCGTGTCTGATGATAAGGAAAATAAATTATCAGAAAATGTACATAAGTACATTTGCAATTTCAAATACAGTGCCCTTTTTTCTTTATTTTGAAAGGAAGACAATCTTCCAGTCAGTGCCTAGTCAAAAACTAGATTAGACAGACGTAGAATAGTTTCTCATTAAAAAAAAGAACTTTAACCCCGAAATGTCATGCCTGTCGGTTTCCGTCTATGCCAGTGCCTCTCAAACGGCCAAACTCTCACGCGTGCAAACAGCGGTGCAAGGTTCCTGTGCACAGTGCATCGGTCCCGCTCGGCTCGCCTCGGACCAACGCTTCGTCTCAGGCCTACTCGGCCAAGCTCGGCTCAACTCGGCTCGGAATGGAGAGCTACGGAGCAAGTGAGAAAGAGGGAGACAGGGGGAGCGAGCGAGACAGGCGTGGGGAAAGAGAGAGACAGCGCTATTACTCCAAATCGAGGAGTGGGCGTCTGCACTCGGGTCAACCAAGCGAAGTCGTCTTTTGCACCGTGCACAGTGCATGCACCCTGAGAGGCCCTGGTCTATGCGGATTATTGGTACAGGCGTTCTGTCCGATATGCATTCCATCTAACTTTTCCATGGATGAGTACCATACCCACATACTCGTCGCTGGAATACATCACGTGACACTGAATAAGCGTTGTGTTGCGTTATGACATTCCTCGAAGGAGCGGGAGTTCGCGCAGCTAGATAACTACAGTGGCTCCAGAAACTATAGAACACAACGCAAGATAATTTACTGAAATGAAACTGTAAATACAGACAACGAACTATACATTGCTTATAATTATGTATAAAGCATAGTAGCCACAAGGAAAAATAAAACTCTGCACATTTGTCCCTGTTACTTGACAAAGCAGACAAAAACAACAGAGCAGTTCATAAAGTGGTCTCCAAGAATTATTCGTCCATGTATTCGTCTGGCTTTTTCAACGTAACTTTTGGAGTTCAGTACTTCGTTGGGCCACCTTTCTTTTTGTTTAATTTCCTCTGCCCGTCGTCGCGGCATGGACTTAACAACTTTTCAGTCGTGCTTCTTGTGATTTTCTTCCACTCGTCCAACAATGCTGCCTGGAACTCATTCTTGCTGGAAATAGAAGTTTTTCGTATGCTTCCAAAACATCCCATAAATGCTCAATAGGATTGAGGTCCGGTGACTGAGGTGAAGTCTTCATATAACGTAGTGTGTTATTTATCAGCCACAGTCTGGTATTAAGAGCCGTGTGTTTAGGGTCGTTGTCCTGCTGAAAATGTAGTCCCCTGTCAGGGTCATATCTTAACTATTTTTGACAAGATAGCCCTTCAGAATCTGAATATATCCACGGTGGTACAAGATACCTTCAATTGGATGTAAGTCCCCAGCACTACTCGCACTCGTGCACCCCCACACTTTGTTTGGTGCTCGCACCGTGTTTGACAGTAGCAGTCAAGTTCAGTTCTTACATCTCACTTTTCCTTTGTCTCCAAACCGTCACTCTCCCATCCGACTTGAAAATATTAAATTTACACTGGCGGAAAAAAATATCCTAACACCAAGAAGGGGTTGTGCTAGATTAACGAACGTTGGCAAGTGTGTTTATACATCTGGAAGATCACGTTGATTCAAATTTCCCGCAAATAGCATTAGCTTGGCGGTAGTAGCGGCCCTATAACGTTACACATCAAGTTTGCTTTAAACAAGGGCTGTACTATGCGACAGCGTAAGTTACCTCTGAGAATGGACGGAGTGACTGAGTGGGTGAAGAATGCCTTTACGACGACGAAGAGGCCAGTATCAAAAACTCATTGCGGTTGAACGAGGCTTCGTGAAAGTGGATTTTCCTTCCGCGCTATTGCAGAACGACTAGGCAGGAATGTCTCCACTGTGCATGCGTGCTAGCAGCAGTGGTCACGAGGAGGTACGCTCGCAAGAAGACCGGGCTCCGGACGTCCCCGTGGCACCACCGAGAGCGAGGACCGCCGTATTCAGCGTATGGCTGTGGCGCGGCGGACTGCGTCTGCAGCAGTAATTCGAGAGGCAGTTGGTACCACAGTGACGCAACGATCTGTTCGAAATCGGTTACCTGAAGGACAGCTCCGAGCCAGACGCCCTGCGGCGTGCATTCCATTTATATCAAACCACCGCCGTCTGCGACTTCAGTGGTGTCAAGCTAAAGCTCAATGGAGACTGGAGTGGAAGTCCGTTATGTTTTCTGATGAAAGCCGGTTCTGCCTTGGTGCCAGTGATGGCCGAGTATTGGTTAGAAGGAGGCCATGTGAGCGCCTGCATTCCAACTGTCTTCGGCGTCGACACACTGGATCTACACCGGAAGTTCCGGTCTGGGGAGCAATTTCCTATGACAGCAGGAGCACCCTCGTAGTTATCCCACGCACCCTGACTGCAGATGTATACATCCGTCTGGTGATTCGACCTGCTGTGCTGCCATTCAAGGACAGCTTTCACGAGGGTGTTTTCCAACAGGATAATGCACGCCCCCATGCCGCTGTTGTAACCCAACGTGCTCTACAGAGTGTCGACATGTTGCCTTAGCCTGCTTGATCTCCCGATCAGTCCCCAATCGAGCACGTATGGGACACCATTGGAAGACAACTCCAGCGTCATCCACAACCGGCATTAACCGTCCCTGTATTGACCGACCAAGTGCAACAGGCATGGAACTCCAATAATAAAGCAGAGTTGAAAGTACAGGATGACTCAAAAGTCCATTAACATTTGACGAGATAATACTTTACGGAATATTTGAGGTAGAGAGGTAAGAATTGACACACAAGATTGGCATGACATGGGGTTTTATTGACACCACAATTAAGTACAAGAAATGACCAACAGATGGCGCTGGACAACAACGCATTTGCAATCGCTTTTCTCGCTCAAATATTTTTTTTTTTTTGCTAGGGGCTTTACGTCGCACTCGCGCAAATATTAACCTGTATTCTTGCACCTTTGGAGAAAGTCGAAATAAAAAAATAAAAAAATAAATAAATAAATCGGGAGTGCTCATTCAATTGTAATTTATATGTCCTATCACATCTCCTTAAATCTCGTATAGCATTACCAGTACTTGAAGGATAGAGATCCAGAATTCAGGGAAATTTAGACAAAATATCAACTCTCAGCAACTGATGCCGGACCTTCCCTGAGATACATTTCTAAACACGAGCCTACCTCCAGGTACAGTTAGGCAAATGCAGTGTGACCGGGACGCCTATACGCGCTGAACTTGCCCGGTTGCAGATCTTTGCTACCCAACATCGCCTGGCACTTCCCACGGCGAGGGCAGATGGACATGCCTGATTTACGCCGGCACATGTATGATAATGAACAAACCTCTCTAATGTTATGTCGGATCAATTCAAGCGAAGAATCGCTTGAGCAACATCAATTGACCCGTTGAGTCGCATTATGCCGCTAATTGTCGAGTCTACACTTAAACAGCCGCGCAGTCTGACAGGATGCAGCTTGGTTCATTCACATAACAAAACTTTACTCTGCAGGGTATAAGTGAAATAAGGCACGTCCATCTAATACGCGACAGAAGAGACTGTTCTAACCTATGCGAAGAAATTATGAGCTATTTTTAAATTTAGATATTAAAAAGTCCATGTTTACAGGTTTACAGTAACTCTTCAGATAACAGTGGCAAACTACTGCCTATTGTATACCATTATTTGTTTTTCAATTCAATACTTCACAAGAAAAATTGTCAAATCTTGTCAAAAACGTAGAGAAAATTGTAAATAATAGACTAAGAAAATCAACAAGTTTGGTGTTCCTCGATTCATGATCTCTCAGACTATCTGTGTTTAAATTGCTATGAAGCGGAGTTCGTTCAATCAGAAACGATTTCTAATAAAGCAGAGTTGAAAGTACAGGATGACTCAAAAGTCCATTAACATTTGACGAGATAATACTTTACGGAATATTTGAGGTAGAGAGGTAACAATTGACACACATGATTGGCATGACATGGGGTTTTATTGACACCAAAATAAAGTACACAAAGTGACCAACAGATGGCGCTGGACAGCAACAACGGTGGTGCTGGTGATAATTGTTTTAGGAGGAAGTACAACTAGACAACAATCCTCTATATAGCACTAATCAGAGAGGAAAACAACTGAAGGGATCCGACACTTCGAAAAATGAAGGTATCGGCCAAAGAAGACAAGGGCCACGAAGGGCGTGAAAATGAACGACTCCCTAGGTCTCAAGTGCTCTAATACCGTCACGGTCGGAAAAGAACAAGAGTTTCCCAAGCGAGGTCAGATAGGACAGATGAAAGTAAGTGGAAGCAATTGCAGGACCCAGCTGAGGGTCCCGTCGTTGCCAACCCACGCTCCAAACTACAGAACGCCTGGGACCCCTATTAGTCGCCTCTTATGGCAGGCATGGGATACCGTGGGTGTTATTCTACCGCCTCCACCCACAGAACCACGTCAGGTACAAATGGCCACACATGCTTTCACGACATGAGGTTTTATTGACACCAACAACGAGTGCACGAACAGACCAACAGATGGCGCTGGACAGCAACGCATCAGTGATGCTGCATGTGAACTGTTAACGGCATAAAAGCTGCTGTCGCGAGAGAAGGCGTTAGATGCGCTGGAATCGCTGCATATCATGCTTGGCCTCCGCGGTACCACGACTTCAATCCGAATGATTATTGATTTTGGGGTTACTTGAAGTCGTAAGTCTACCGCGACCGTCTGACCTCTGACGGAAATATCTCATCATACCTATGGATATACTGTATAGAGCTGTTCATAACACTGTCCCTCGACTACAGCTATCGCTGATGAATGACGGCTGACATGCTGAGCATCATGCTAAAAAGAGAGATGTTCCACCTATTCAATACAATGATAAACTGTTGCACGAATTAATGTCACAATATGTTTAATTTTTTTTTTTTTTTTTTTTTTTTTTTTTTTTTTTTTTTTTTTTTGCTAGCTGCTTTACGTCACTCCGACACAGATAGGTCTTATGGCGACGATGGGACAGGGAAGGGCTAGGAGTGGGAAGGAAGCGGCCGTGGCCTTAATTAAGGTACAGCCCCAGCATTTGCCTGGTGTGAAAATGGGAAACCACGGAAAACCATTTTCAGGGCTGCCGACAGTGGAGTTCGAACCTACTATCTCCCGAATACTGGATACTGGCCGCACTTAAGCGACTACAGCTATCGAGCTCGGTATTAATTTGGTTAGGGACCGGTTTCGACACACATGTATGTCATCATCAGCCGATAGAAAAAACATGGCAAGAAGTATACGATTATCAACACACAAAAAAACAAAATCATGTTATTCACTACCTAGCAAGAACTTTATTCCTTGCCTAACAACAATTGTAAATAATTATGCTGCATCCTTTTTTTAACCTGAAGATTTGCAGCAAAAGTGTTCAAGAACATCACACTGCTTACGATCTCTACAAAAAGTATCTTCATGGAAAAGTGCTACATGACCTTAGATTGTTCACTTCTTCAAGAAAGTGTCCCATGGGAGACTACTGGCAAAAATGAGTGCAATTGGACTAGACAAAAGAGTGACTGAATGGGTTGCTATATTTCTAGAAAATAGATCTCAGAGAGTTAGAGTAGGTGAAGTTTTGTCTGACCCTGTAATAGTTGAGAGGGGAGTTCCTCAGGGCAGTGTTATCGGACCTTTATGTTTTCTTATATATATAAATGATATGAGTAAAGGAGTGGAATCGGAGGTAAGGCTTTTTGCGGATGATGTTATTCTCTATAGAGTGATAAATAAGTTACAAGATTGTGAGCAACTGCAACGTGACCTCGAAAATGTTGTGAGATGGACAGCAGGCACTGGTATGTTGATAAACGGGGTTAAAAGTCAGGTTGTGAGTTTCACAAATAGGAAAAGTCCTCTCAGTTTTAATTACTGCATTGATGGGGTGAAAGTTCCTTTTGGGGATCATTGTAAGTATCTAGGTGTTAATATAAGGAAAGATCTTCATTGGGGTAATCACATAAATGGGATTGTAGATAAAGGGTAGTACAGATCTCTGCACATGGTTATGAGGGTGTTTAGGGGTTGTAGTAAGGATGTAAAGGAGAGGGCATATAAGTCTCTGGTAAAACCCCAACTAGAGTATGGTTCCAGTGTATGGGACCCTCACCAGGATTACCTGATTCAAGAACTGGAAAAAATCCAAAGAAAAGCAGCTCGATTTGTTCTGAGTGATTTCCGAAAAAAGAGTAGCGTTACAAAAATGTTGCAATGTTTGGGTTGGGAAGAATTGAGAGAAAGAAGAAGAGCTGCTCGACTAAGTGGTATGTTCCGAGCTGTCAGCGGAGAGATGGCGTGGACTGACATTAGTAGACGAATAAGTTTGAATGGCGTTTATAAAAGTAGGAAAGATCACAATATGAAGATAAAGTTGGAATTCAAGAGGACAAATTGGGGCAAATATTCATTTATAGGAAGGGGAGTTAGGGATTGGAATAACTTACCAAGGGAGATGTTCAATAAATTTCCAATTTCTTTGAAATCATTTCGGATTTAGGCTAGGAAAGCAATGGATAGGGAATCTGCCACCTGGGCGGCTGCCCTAAATGCAGATCAGTAGTGATTGATTGATATGTGTTACAGTTATCCTTTAATGTGTTGTGACATTAATTTGTGGAACATCTCTTTTTTTAACATTGTGATTCTCAGTTTAATACGGATCAATTAAGAAGTTTTTAACTTTAAATGCTGAGCATATGTTACAAAGAACATCAACTTTCCTAAACTTCGATTGTTACGCTAATTAGTGCTTTTGTATCGTATGAAGCGTCGCCTGTTGGTCATTTTATGTACTTTATTGTGGTGTCAATAAAACCCCATGTCATGCCAATCATGTGTGTCAATTATTACCTCTCTGTCTCCAATATTCCGTGAAGTATTGTCTCGTCAAATGTTAATGGACTTTTGAGTCATCCTGTAATTACAATACGGTAAAATACCATTTTCTGTACTCTTGAGAGTACGGGAAGAAGGGGATTATGTCCTAGTATAAAAATACAATTACCTTCTTTCCCCCTTACCATATCTCCTCTGGTATTTTTCTCTACTCTTCTTCCCTTTTTTCCTCATCTTTCTCCTCCACTGTTCATGTTTCCTCTTGTATTCTTCCCGTTCTTTCTCCTTCTCCCGGTGCTCTTTCCCCAACAAGAGAAAGTTTATACTCAGCCCCATGTTTGGAGCCTTACCCGTGGCCAGGTTGTCACAGCGATATTAGCCCGCGCAGTAGATTTATCTGCTAGACGACCTTTGGCAAGAAGAGTAGCCTAGTACCGGTTCTCCTCTACGTACATGCAATTGCGAAATTTAGACGGCAAGGTGGGAGATGTGCCAAACGTTCCCTTCAAAGTTCGCTACAATATTGTTGGAGGATATCGCAATAAAGAATTGAACCCAATAACGAGTTTGTACCAAAAACGAGGTCTTGCCATCTATTCAGAAAATTACTTGTATTGCTCAAACACACGGAGGACTTTCAGAATATGGAATTGGCTGCACCTACATCCCACCGTTATTGGTGTTTCGAGTCTGTGGACCACTTACACGACTACCCGGCCGTTGTGTAACAAACCATAGCACCAGAAGGGCTACGACTCAAAATATGTCCAAGATGACCATTCTTATTCTCCGACTCTACGACTAGAGGGCGGATTTTGGCATATTTGCACGTTTGGTTTCAAGATAATCATAATATGCCCATAAGAAGTAAAGGCGATTCATACCTTTTGAAATCAAATGGTTAAGTTTTATAGTGCATATAAATGCATAATTGCAGTTTTTATTATTTTATTTTATATAAAACAACATTCAATATTGTATTCTGATCACTGCCTGCTCGATCTGCATCCGATGGCTGCTTATACTGCCTGCTCATTACAACATTTTAACATGGCACTAAATGAAACACTCCGTTCATAAATACCCACCGCAGGTGGCAGCACCAACCGGCTCCTGAACTGTCGGAATGACATAGCGGGAAATAGGGTGGTACTGTATTTGTTTACAGTGAAAATGGTGTACTGCTGCGTATTCTGCAAATCAAAGAAAGGGAAACCAGAATGCCGTTGTATTTCATTCCATGACACGGGCTCTTTCAGGAGATCCAGTTGAAGCCATGTTTAGTTCTATAAGAATGGGAGGAGGGTGCAATGACATGACTGACTCTCGGCCTACTCAGAATTCTATAAAGAGAATTCTGAAATCCGGTATTTTAATGTCCACCGATGGTGCTAACGTTATCCATAAGCAAAATTCAAAATTTTCTGCCTCAGTATCCTCTCCCGGACTTGACGAAACAGAACCAGTGATGCGCGCTGAGTATGTACTTGATTTACTGGAAGATGTTCGTGAGCCCCTGAGTCAGTGCGTGTCACTTTGGGAACTGCTTCCCATGCATTAGTGTGTGGTTATTTAGTGCGAGTAATCGAAGAAAAAACAATGCAGCACGTGCTTGAGTAACGTTTCAACCTCAGTTAATGCATTCCCGTTGATGAACTTAATCAGACAGTCGAATAGAGGAGGCCTGCGCTATCCCCAGCAACGATTTATTGGCCTAATTATGGGGCTACATAAATTTGTTGAAGCGGCTCTACCGTACTGCAAGAAATCTGCAAGTCTGCTCCAGACTATTTAAAAAAACTATGTTCTACCCTCTCCGTGCCACTGCAAGATTTTAAAGGGTTTTAGTAACAGTAAGCACCAGGAACTTGTGTCAGAAACTGTGGTGGCCAAATTAGTGAAACCTCTGCCTAGTCATGTAGGGAAGTACCATACAAAGTTTCCAGGTTCTCTTGTTCGTCGAAATCTCTTTCTCGAAAAGTCCTGAAGCTATCACTCCCTAGAGCACCACTTTATGTGTACAATTCTTTAATTTTTCTGTTCCTTTCAGATTTTAAATTTTGCTTGTATGCTTATCTAGCTGTATTCACGCGATAACTGGGTACGTCTGGTGCTGCCATCTAGCGGCAGATTGTTTGTAAGTCGTGTTACACGTTTGAATATGGAATGAGCAAGCACTATAAGCAGCCATCGGATGCAGATCGAGCAGGCAGTGATTCTGATATTCAAGTCGGTACAGCAATGCAAAGAAATGAATATGTAAAAATTCCGTTCTCCGGCGCATTGTTGTTGACAGTCGACAGTATTAATAAAAGCTCAACAATGCGTAATTTCTTTCGGTGGTGTTTTGGTATTCAGTGTAGTGGAGTAGTGTTTAAGAACCTTGATTAGGATGATGGAATCATAGAAAAGTAATGTTTTACGAGACCTGAAGTAGCAGAACGGAGAGATTCTTCCTCGATATTCGGCAGGGACCAACCTACCCGCCCCAAAAAGTATTCTTACTTACATAGGAGAATTAAAACAGAAACTATCTGAAACTAAATAATTTTGTTTGTTCCTATGGTCTTGTCATTAGCAGGACCTAACCAGTCCAGCCCAACTGTCTTGTCCAAACCAATATTTTGTAGCTCAAACCTATCTTTACCGTTCATCTTTTTGGTGTCATTCAGTATCTCCGGATAATACGCCGACGTTGGCAAATCTGTTTAGTGCATTGCGAGATCGCCGGATCCGCTGCTGTCATTCTTCCTCTTCTTCCTGTCAAATTTCTCCAAATCGATCTCCTCTCGCCAATTCGATTCAGTATCACTTCATTTGTGATTCGATCTATCCATCCCACCAGCAGCATTCTTCTGTAACACCACATTCAAACGCTTGTATTCTTTTTATTTCTGAGCTAGTTATCGACCATGTTTCACTTCCATGCAATGCCACGCTCCAGACGAAAGTCTTCAAAAACGTCTTTCTAATTCCTATATCAATGTCGAAGTGAGCAAATTTCTTTTCTTAAGAAAGGTCTTCCTTGGTTGTGTTAGTCTGCAGTTTATGTCCTCCTCACTTCAGTCATCGTTAGTTGTTTTAATACCCAAGTAACAATATTCATCTACTTCCTTTAATACTTCATTTCCTAATCTAATATTGCCTGCATCACCTGACTTCGTTTGACTGCACTCCTTTCTTTATTTATGGTCACATTTTAAATGCATGCATGTACATTATTCATTTGTTACAAGGAAAAGCACAGAATTATGGGTATGTTTTTGGGATTAGAAGACTAGCGAGCGAGTACAGCTTCTTTGGCTGTTCCCCTCTTAGTAGCCTCTTACGACATGCAGGGGATACAGATAATGCACCCTTTAACTGCACGCGCAGGGGAGGTAAAGTGCTCCCATAAACCGAAAGAAATATGTAGTATCATGATCTACGTCCAACAATATGGCAGCTGATCCAGAACACAACATTCCCATGCCATATCACAAGATAGCTCCACCTATCAAGATCTACGTCCAACAATATGGCAGCTGATCCAGCACACAACATTCCGATGTCATGTTACAAGATAGCCCCACCTATCATGATATACGTCCAACAATATGGCAGCTGATCCAGCACACAACATTCCCATGTCATGTCACAAGATAGCCCCACCTATCATGATACACGTCAAACAATATGTCAGCTGATCCAGCACACAACATTCCCATGTCATGTCACAAGATAGCCCCACCTATCAAGATCTACGTCCAACAATATGACAGCTGATCCAACACACAACATTCCCATGTCATGTCACAAGATAGCTCCACCTATCATGAAATACGTCCAACAATATGGCAGCTGATCCAGCACACAACATTTCCATGTCATGTCACAAGATCTACGTCCATCAATATGGCAGCTGATAGAGCACACAACATGTCATGTCATGTCATAAGATAGCTGCACCTATCAAGATCTACGTCCAACAATATGGCAGCTGATCAGCACACAACATTCCCTTGCCATGTCACAATATCATGATCTACGTCCAACAATATGGCACCTGATCCAACACACAACATTCCCTTGCCATGTCACAATATTAAGGTCTACGTCCAACAAAATGATCGCTGATTTAGCACACAGTTTTATAGCCATAAATATTCGTTACATACGCATTATGAGAACAATTCTGCTGCCTTCGGTGACGTTACTCTGTGTAAGGGGTTTTGCTGTGATCTGGACGAAACGCCAAAGACAGTGGAAACATGCTTAAAACACGGCGCCATTTGTAGCTACTGTATATAGAAGGCAGTGTAATCACGTGAGGAAGATGATGACATGACTTAGTATAGAAGATGACGAACGCTGGTTGCAATGGTTACAACGGTGTCGGAAAGTTGTGGACGTTAAACTGATGACACTAATTCTAGATCGACCCCAAGCCCAAAAATATATCCATGTTGGAAGAACAAAAGAACCGCGCAAGAAGTGTATTCATAATCTAATTTTGAGTCACAGCCTTCTTGATTGATACGACAGCTGTTTCCGGCGAGAGTTAATAAGGTGTTAGTTAACCCTCTGCGGAAACAAGCTGGGTGAAAGGCGTGACTCACACGAACGACTCAAAACATTAACCCGAAGTTAACAAATCCAGAGTTTATTTAACACTCCTTGATGAATCCGGGCTTTAAAAAAATTGCAGTATGACGTTCCGCAAGTGGTACACGTACATACCTGGTCATTAACAGTATACACGAATGGTTTATTTATTATTTTGCAATAGACGGATGAATGCACAAGGCATGACTCCAGTATCCACCTGACAAAACGCATCTATCAATCAGTCACTACTGATCTGCATTTAGGGCAGTCGCCCAGGTGTTGGATTCTCTATCTGTTGTTTTCCAAGCCTTTTCTTAAATGATTTCAAAGAAATTGGCAATTTACTGAACGTCTCCCTTGTAAAGTTATTCCAATCCTTAACTCCCCTACCTATAAAAGAATATTTACCCCAATTTGTCCTCTTGAATTCCCACTTTATCTTCATATCGTGATTTCTCCTACTTTTAACGACACAACTCAAACTTATTCGTCTACTAATGTTATTCCACGCCATCTCTCCGCCGACAGCTCGGAACATACCACTTAGTCCAGCAGCTCGTCTTCGGTGTTTGCGTTGGCGATTGACTAATTCGAACTACCTTCCGATTTTTAAGCAAGTTATGCCTAGGTACATTAATTTTCTATGTGCGCAGAGTAACTTAAAATAGAATACATTGACTTATTGTAGTTTCTTAAGTGTATACCTGTACTATGTATATTTGAAGGGGAGAAATGTGTCCTTGAGTGCAAGTAAGCCATCTCACTTGGTGTTTTATTTATTTATTTATTTATTTATTTATTTATTTATTTATTTATTTATTTATTTATTTATTTATTTATTTATTTATTTATTCGTACCGTAGAGAAGGACTTCAGCAAATACCTATACTGTATGAGTACGGTACCTATAATAATCTTGTTAAAATACGGATGGAAGGTTCAATGTTTCTTGTTAAGCAGCTCTGAAAAGAGCTGTTTGCATTAGGTGTACGGATCCATGGCTAAATGGTTAGCGTGCTGGCCTTTGGTCACATGGGTCCCGAGTTCGATTCCCGGCAGGGTCGGGAACTTTAACCATCATTGATTAATTCCGCTGGCACGGGGGCTGGGTGTATGTGTCGTCTTCATCATCATTTCATCCTCATCGCGGCGCGCAGGTCGCCTACGAGCGTCAAATCAAAAGGCCTGCATCTGACGAGCCGAACATGTCCTCGGACACTCCCGGCACTAAAAGCCATAGGCTATTTGATTTTTCCATTTAGTGATCTTGACATCATGTGATAGCCAGGAGATCTTTCCAGATAAAGTGGCTGCCAGAATCTTGTTGCTCGCTTAGCACCACCCAGCGGTCAGTTGTATGGTACTTTAAGGTTATACCTACGGACGTGAGCAACGCCAGAGGCAGTATTAGAGTGGATGAAAGGACTGGACATTCTGATTTGAAATTATGTTTTCTTGTTATTTTGTTTTATATTCAATTGTATATATGTACATTTTATGCCATATGCCAAATAAATAAACCGATGATGATGATGATGATGATGCCTTCTCCAACCCATACGGAGCACAAGTATACAGACTACCTACCTCCTTTCTATTCTTTATAATACGACCTTTGCGTGACTCGAATTATCGTCTTATTTTTAGCCCCCTGTGCCCACCCTAAAGTAGTATAGCCTATCTTTTAACGACTATTTTCCAAACTGAACGATAACAGAAGGCAAAACATAATGGCTTATTACATCCTTCCTTTCTCTCTTCTTCCCGTACTTACATTCAAGATCACTTCGTAACTCGTTCAAAACTTGGAGTGGATAGGTAGGAACTTTCTTATGTATAGTGGAGAGACGGGGAAAAGGGAATTAAAAAAACGAATTACGATCGCCTAAAACCAATAAGGAATCCAACATTTACTTTACACTATAGGTTTAATAAAGCTCTCCTATACTGAGATCGAAGGAAGAAACTTACTATGTGGCAACAAGATCTCTTCACAGCCTCCTAAAGAACAAGAATCAACCAACTGCTAACATCGCAAGTTCCGGCATGACCACCTACAAGTAACAGGCGTACGCATGGTCCTCTGAAATAACGCTGTAATGCCGTATTAAGAAAATCAAAATGAAAATCCACAGCCTGTTTCCAGTCATTCGACCGGGTCAGGAATGGAATGAATGAAGCCCCCATCTAGCGGCGAAGGTATGTCGCCCTGTCGTATTCCTCTAAGGCAATGACTATTGACTGACACATGAAATGAAATGATATTGTTGAGTGTTAGTGGAACAAACTGAAGATGACAGGGAAAGCCGGAGTACCCGGAGAAAAACCTGTTCGCCTCCGCTTTGTCCCGCACAAATCTCACATGAAGTGAGCAGGATTTGAACCACGGAACCCAGCGGTGAGAGGCCGGCGCGCTGCCGCCTGAACCACGGAGGCTAATTCGGCTAATTATATAATTTGACACAATGATATTAATAAAGAGAGAAAACATTTACCGTCTTACTAATAAACGGTGTATAACTTTTATACAAGGTTTATACACCGTTTCTTTTACACAAGGTTTATACACCGTTTACGCGAAATTCGTTACTAATAAACCGTGTATAAGCCTCCTGTGTATACATCTGTTATAGTTATTCACTGAATTGCTTATGCAGACCGGGACCCTTGTATAAGCGTTGTATAGCAGGGAGTAGCGGAAAAAAAGAAACGAGTGAGCAGTTTATTTTCGTGGTATTTATTGTCTACAGTAATATAATCGTTGTGAAATATTCCACTTATCCATTTAACATTGAACACACGTTGAAAGAATGGACGATAACGTTGATGATCTTCACGATATTTTAAACATAGAAGACACACCATTCAGAGGTTATGGAAACTAGACATCTTCGTAAAGTAAAACACTTTAAAGAGACGGAATGACAATGAATAACTATAAAAGAAATGATGGTTGGGCGTATTTTTGTGTAATAATGTGTTACAGCTTAATAGACCTTTGATATTGCGAGTTTATTATACACTATCTGCCTCTACAAAGATCTTTCTCAATTGAGTACCTACCGTATAAAAGGGGACATATTCCTCGGGATAAAAAATGGCATAACTTGAAAACCATACGTAATATGATTTCCATACTTTGTGGTTGAATACGCAGAAATATGATGTATAAATGCCTAACAGAAACTTTTTTGATCAAACCTTTCTTTTATGCTACAAAACAGTTTTTCCTTTCTCCTGAAAAGTAAGGATTTTGGAATGTGTACACTTTTCAACTCGCCGATTCAATTACAATTGCCTACGTTTTCCGTATTATCCCAGTTAGGAGCTATTGATCTTTCCTTAAGCATTTCCATTTCTTATTTTGACGTTCATTACACAAGCAAGCTGAAGAAATATTGATATCAGTATAAGCCAATTTCCAGCTGTCTCACTTAGTGCTGCCACTGCCTTTTCGATATGCCGTGCCACTGTGCAACTTTCCGGAAAGTTTTGCTCGTAGATAACCAGCAGAAGCGCTCATAAAGGCGGTGAACGTGCGAAATACACCGGTGAACTGCAGGAAGAGAATCCTACGCCTTGGACGTTACGTTTACTCGTTTTCATTCCCCACCCTGAAGGGGTGGGGCGGGCCACCTAGAGGGTGACGCCCTCGCTCTGGCCAAGAGTTGCGGGCGGGTTGAGGAGGTTTGGTGGATGAGGGAGGTGGGTAGGAGGATGTGAGAAATAGAGGGGATGGTAGTGGGTTGGGCTTCTTTACTGAGCTTTATTGAATGTGCTTTTCCAAATGTTACAGAGAGGATTTTATAAACATAAACAATATTTTTCATTATTAGATAGTTTTAAAGAGTTTAAGAGGTGTTTATCTTTATTTTTTTGTTGTCTATTTTTTCTTTTTCTTTTTGTTTCCGCTATTTTTCTTTCTTTTTTTCTTTTTCTTTTTTCATCCTTCGCCTGATGCTGTACAAAATATTATGCTATAAATACATCTAAGAAGAAGGACAAGAATTTGGTGGTTCTAATAGCATGCCGGTCTGAAGTGATTCTGGATCTTGGGCATTACATTGCGTCATTAAGATATGATGCTATTGTCCATTTCTTGATGCTGAGAGGAGGTTGAGGGGATTTATACGAGAGTTTCTAAGGGTGTGAAGTTAAAATGAGTATTTAAGCCTGAATGGGTAGTGAGAAAATGGAGATTGAGGGTCTGATTAGCAGCAGCCTGAAGGTGTGTGAGAACCAGGTGTCGATTGTATGGATGGATATTTAACAGGGAGATTGTAACAAATCTGACAAGATCTTCAATTGTAGGGTGGGGGAAAAGTGAACGGGTGGGCGTGGTTGGTGGGTCAATAGTTACGCCTTGGAACGAGTGTATACGTGCTGTATAGTAATACAATATACATCGTTTATTAGTAAGAAAAATGTAAAACGCGTATACAGTGTTTATTCACTGTATAATTATACAAGACTTAAACAAGTGTATAAGGACATTTTATTAGTAAGACGGTTATAGTATAATGTTCTCTCCACCTCTCAATTGCTAGTTGTTTTACGTCGCACCGACACAGATAGGTCTTACGGCGACGATGGGACAGGAAAGGGCTAGGAGTGGGAAGGAAGAGGCCGTGGCCTTAATTAAGGTACAGCCCCAGCATTTGCCTGGTGTGAAAATGGGAAACCACGGAAAACCATTTTCAGGGCTGCCGACAGTGGGGTTCGAACCTACTATCTCCCGAATACTGGATACTGACCGCACTTAAGCGACTGCAGCTATCGAGCTCGGTACCTCTCAATTGCAGGCGATATCTCGGTGTCTTCTTGAAACGTATATATATTTGAAACTTTCTTTCAAATAGTATATCTAGTACTTATTATTGATATATTTTTAATATAATCTACGTACAATGTGTATTATATAGATGATATTTGTTTTTCAATGTATGATAAGGTTCTTCCTTAATATCACTACCTTCGATTATTTTATAAATACAATTACTGTTATTAACGTAAATATTGTTTTCATATTATTGTAATCAGTACTTATTATTAACAGTCTTCTAGGTTAAGACTGGTTAAGTGTATGAAAGGGAGTACATCCCTAACTTTGCCAGATTAAATAAAATATATTATTATTATTATTATTATAAATGCAAGAGATTTTATTTTGCAATTTCGCTTTCGTCGCACCGACACAGACAGGTCTTATGGCGTCAATGGGATAGGAAAGGGCTAGGAGTGGGAAGGAAGCGGCCGTGGCCTTAATTAAGGTACAGTTCCAGCATTTTCCTGGTGTGAAAATGAGAAACCATGGGAAACCATATTCAGAGCTGCCGACAGTGGGGTTCGAAACCATTATCTCCCAAATGCAACCTCACACCTGTGCACCCCTCACCGCACAGCCAACTGGCTCGGTAAATCCATCACAAATAACGATAATGTTTGTTAATTGTTTATATACAGATGGAGCTAATAATAATAATAATA
This sequence comes from Anabrus simplex, assembly GCF_040414725.1. NCBI lineage: Eukaryota > Metazoa > Arthropoda > Insecta > Orthoptera > Tettigoniidae > Anabrus > Anabrus simplex. Next base: position 57,237,174 of record NC_090274.1, read on the forward strand.
ATAATAATAATAATAATAATAATAATAATAATAGAGACCGGGCGAGATGACCGTGCGCTTAGGGGCGCGGAGCTGTGAGCTTGCATCCGGGAGATAGTGGGTTCGAATCCCACTACCGCCAGCCCTGAAGATGATTTTCCGTGGTTTCCCATTTTCACACCAGGCAAATACTGGGGTTGTACCCTAATTAAGGCCACGGCCGCTTCCTTCCAACCCCATCGTCGCCATAAGACCTATCTGTGTCGGTGCGGCGTAAAGCCAATAGCAAAATAATAATAATAGATACTGAACAGCAAGAAAGTAAATTTCTCCGGAAAATTTATGGTCCCATAAGAGAAAATGGTATGTGGACTAAGAGGAGAACAGCGCGGACCTCGCTTCATTATCTGACAGATTCACTGATGCCGTACGCAAGAGACGCCTGAAATGCTATGGCCATATCTATAGAATGGACAGCGACACACTCAACAAAAGATTATTTAAAGTAATCAACTCAAAGAAGGCGAAAATAAACTGGCTAGAAGAAACTAAGGCGGAGCTCCAAGAAGTGAATATCAAGGACGACATCATAAAAGATCGTGGAGTCTTTAGTACAATAGTAGCCTAGCACAAATTCGTGGAGAAACATAAAAAAGAAAACTGGTAGGAAGTGGTCTACAGAACACAAGTTGCAACACAGTGCATTCATGAAGAGATTTTGTGAGGATAAGAAGGCGAAAACCATCGGGCCAACGAACAAGTTCAAACATGCTCTCTGAATGGGCATAACGAAATAATAATAATAATAATAATAATAATAATAATAATAATAATAATAATAATGTGATGATGTGCGCAGTGATACACAGATATCTCCTTAGCCTTGAGATTACATCATGAGGCAACCTGGGCCGAGAGCCAACTGCAAGCCAAATCAGTCCCATGCTCAAGGTGCGCCTTCACACGTTCATAGTCACCAGTGTTCACAAGCCCCGTCAACTTCCCATTGAAACAGAAGACATCTTAACAATTGGCTCACTGTCGCAAACCTTGGTCCTTTGATTTTTTGTCCCAGACTTCTTACATCATATTTTTTAAATATTTAAGAAACTGCCAAGGCGGCTGCTACCCATTCAGGTGGTCTGACGATATTGGAGTGTCACGTGGTCAGCGCGATCACCTCTCTTATGACCGTGTCCTCCTACTCTCATATCAGATAGCTCTTCAATCAGTCTCGCAAGGCTGAGGTGAATCCCGTTCCAGCCCTCAATTCAGGCTTTCAATCATTCGAAATGAAAACTAGGACCTCCAGATAAAAGCAAGCACGCTAATAATAATAATAATAATAATAATAATAATAATAATAATAATAATAATAATAATAATACCTTTCCCAAAACACTAAGATACGTCACTATGAAACTGCGCTTAAGCCAGTAGTTACGTATTCATCCGAAATCCTATCCCTAAATGCCAGTAAAGGACTCCACCTGGAAGAACTGGAAAAAGAGGAGCGCGGAATAATTAGGAGAATCATGGGAACCAACTGCAAGAATGGCATTCACCAAAAACGATCCAATAAGGAAGTCTATAGCAAAGTAGAGAAAACTACAGACAGGATCCTCAAAAGACGGGCACGATTCTACGGTCACCTCAAACAAATGGACGGAAACAGGTTGACCAAACAGATCTTTCACCTATTTGATTGAAAACCGAACACCACGATGCCTTGGTTTGGAAACACCAAAGAAGTATTTCAAGTGCCACAGATCAAACCGGAAGACGCTTTTGACAGAGATCCTTTCCGAAAGAAAAAGATAGTGACGAACGGGCTAACCCGAGACGGAGAACCGAAAAGAAGACACGGCGTTCCTTGGACAGAGGAACGCAAGCAGGCCCACTCAGAAAGAATGAGGGAATTCTGGGCTCAAAAGAAAGCAAAGTAATGTAACAAGACTTAACGAGGTCCTCGGTGGTCCCAGCCAATAATAATAATAATAATAATAATAATAATAATAATAATAATAATAATAATAATAATAATAATAATAATAATAATAATAATAATTTTATTTATTTAATTTATAATTCAGTATGTAATCACAGGCCATCATAATTGGTACGTGTAAATCACATGCTATACTATAAGATGCAACTATACCCAGTGTCATGCTCAGTGGAATACCAATAATATTTAGAGATCATGTAAAGAACCAAACCAAAACCAAACCCCATGGCACTACAGCACTTGAAGGGCCTTGGCCTACCAAACGACCGCTGCTCAGCCTGAAGGCCTGTAGATTACGAGGCACCGTGTGGTCAACACGACGAATCCTCTCGGCCGTTATTCTTGGCTTTCTAGACCCATGTAAAGAACCTTGGAGTAGTATTCGATAAATATTTAAGTTGGTCGGAACAGGTCACATAAACGTGTCAAAAAGTATTCTCTTCATTACATTCTCCAAAAGAAAAAAAAATGAAGAACAGGAAACACAAGAAAATTGCAGTACTTGTTCAGAGTCAAATATTCCCAATAATTGACTATGGGAATGTAGTTTATAACAGTATGAGCAAAACACTTCCATGTCGATTATAGCGAGCTTATAATGCTTGTGCTCGATTCATATGAAATATCCTAGTCCAAAGTCATATCAACCTTTTCCTCTCTCAGCTGCCATGGCTAAGATTGACCAAACAACGTAAATACCACGCCGTTTCCCTCCTCCACAGTGTTCTACAAACAATTAACAAGGAAAGGTTTTCATTCCGCTCCCCGAAGGGGAGGTGCGGGCAACCTAGAAGGGAACTCCTTCTCTCTGGCCAGGAACAAGTAAACCAGACTATCTCAGAATAGAGTATAAATACATCTCCCCTTCAGGTAGAGCTCCCTCAAGGTCATCCACACGATCCCTCTTGTCTATTCCCGTTCACAAAATAAGTAATAACGCATATAACAACTCATTTATATCTGCTACCATACGTAAATTACATTATGGGCCGATGACCTAGATGTTAAGCCCCTTTAAAATAACAAGCATAATTATCATCAAATTACATTACTAAGGACTGTACAGTAATTTCTTATCATTTTCAATGTGGTGAAGAGGGAAAGAGTCTACAGTACAAAATCATGATCACTACTATATAAGGCAGGGTTTCCCTAACATTTTGTCTCTTATGCCCCCTGAGCTTATAGCATGCATTTTCAGGGACCCCTTACCCACTGAACATAATACCACATTCAGTAAACAAATAAAACAGAATTTTGTAATGATGCCATGTTTGATTTTATTCGTATAATTTATGACTAATAATTACTTTCTTTGACAGTTTGATTTAACAACATTTACATAGAGATACTTTATACTTCTATCCATCTTAATCTGCTTACCCTCCAGGGTTGGTTTTTCCCTCGGGCTCAGCGAGGGACCCCACCTCTACCGCCTCAAGGGCAATGTCCTGGAGCGTGAGACACTGGGTCGGGGATACAACTGGGGAGGATGACCAGTATCTCGCCCAGGCGGCCTCACCTGCTATGCTGAACAGGGGCCTTGCGGCGGGGGGGGGGGATGGGAAGATTGGAAGGGATAGACAAGGAAGAGGGAAGGAAGCGGCCTGGAGGAGAAGTGGGAAACTACGGAAAACCACTGCCAGGATGGCTGAGGTGGGAATCGAACCCAACTCTACTCAGCTGAGTAGAGTGAGTGGACCACACTAACCACCACACCACAGAGGCGGACAAGATACTTTAAACACGCACAGAAATTATGAAACTGCGTGACACTTGGCTAATAATTACAACAGTCTGGATCTGGAAACGTATTTGAAAAAAATCACTTGTTGCAGTTGTTGGGTCAATGGAAATGATGGCACTGTTTTCCAAAGATCAACCGTTCTACTAGCGTAGTCGTTCGAACCGAAGATCAGCCTCTACATTAGCTCTGTTTCAGTACTTCGTTTTTATTTGTGTGAGAACAGAAAAGGTACACTCGCACGGGTATGTTGTCGTGAAAGGCATTAAACGCAGAATGTTCCTATTTAAGTTTCACTTTCTCTCTGCTAAGATACTTCGGCTAGATGATCTTCCTCATGTTCAGTTTCAAAGAAGGGATTTCTGATGGACGAGATTTTCTCAACTAGAGGCGGAAAATATTGTCAGTGTGGATACTAGCAATTTCAAGTGTCTCTCAATTACATCACTTATACCAGTGGCGGCGACAAGGGCCCCACACCCGAACCCGCGGGGCATGGCTTGTGAGGGGCCCATGACTGTTTCATAATTAAGTAGCGGAAGAGGGATTTTACGTATTGATAAAGCTGCAGCACACAACACGGTATTATTTGTATTACAGAGGGTTATTCCAAACTTGGCCGTCGTAGTGCAGAGCTTCTCTCGTCAATAGGAATACGGTGGCAAATACAGTATTTGACGGTAGTTATTTCTGAAAGAATGTGGGTTTCCCAACCTGTTCCAATAATAACCATCCCTTGCTGTCACTCACAACAATCAACAAGGCTGATGTAATGGCGTATGGCTTTTAGTGCCGGGAGTGTCCGAGGACATGTTCGGCTCGCCAGGCGCAGGTCTTTTGATTTGACGTCCGTAGACGACCTGCGCGTAGTGATGAGGATCAAATGCTGATGAAGACGACACACACACCCAGTCCCCGTGGCAGAGAAATTAACCAATTATGGTTAAAATTCCCGACCCTGCAGGGAATCGAATCCGGGACCCCTGTGACCAAAGGCCAGCACGCTAACCATTTAGCCATGGAGCCGGACTTCAAGGCTGATGAAGCAATTAGACAGTTCTGAGAGCCCAGTAGACAGCGAAGATGCGATAACAAAGACATCCTCCTCATCTAAACTTTAAATACTGAAGTCTCGAGCCTTTTTATAACTCACGGCAGTCAGTATAGTTAAGTAGGCTTAAGATGGACGATTGAGTTGTAAATTATTTGGTCTAGGAACGAGTTTATGTCTTAATATTGTGACGATCAGCGTGTTTTGGTTACTGTACCGGGCGGTACACCTCCACGCAGCTTATTTAAAATTTGCGCCAATTGAAACTCCTCTGCTGGAGGAAGTCTGAACTTTATCTACGGAATTAATTTTTAAGTTTCTCAGAAGATGTCACTACTGGGAAATTTTGTAGTTTCTGAACTGGGTCGTTTTCGACGCATTTTTGTTTCCCTATTGTAAGAAGTGTGAACTTTCTCTTCTAGAGGACACTACTGAAGATCAACAATAGTGCACCCTAGTGCGAAGTGAAAGAACTGTTTTTTGGAGAAAATTTTTATTTCGAAAGTTTGTTTCTTGTTAAATTTCTTTCTGTTATTGTTTAGGTTGGCTGTATACCCCTTTCTTTCCCCTTGTTTTGTATTTAGCCAATCCCGAATTTTTAGAATTAATTTCTAACCAATCAGGTGTATCCTCTCCAAAGGGGATATGTTGCTGTACCCTAGCCAATAAAGTGATTGTGGGCGGGTGTTTTCTTACCTGAAACGCCTCGAACTTTCCGCGAGAGTATATAAACTGCTGATTTTAGGGTCTCTGTGCCACTTCAGTAACATCTTTCAGTGTGTAAAGTACGTAGCAGGGGGCGGGAAGCGCCTCTTCCTTCGGGCAGCAGTTCAACAACAAGGTAATGGCCGATTAATAACTTCTTTTCTTGCTAGCTCAGCAGTTTAACTCTCGGGGCGGGTCCGAAGCGTTTCCACCATGTAACTTTCCCTAAAATGTAAAGACACCTTGTATTTATTCTATCTTTTAAGCTACATAAGCTATTTTTCATAACCGATTCTTCCTTAACGTAATGTAAATTGTTTCCTTCCTAAGTCACCTCTTTAGTATGGGATTAGCCCTTGCATTAGCGGCCTAGAGCCAGGTTAGGTTTTTAACAAAAGGTATTAGGAGTGCGGATCGCCTCCTCTCAAATTGTTATTTTAGAGGTCATGTAATTAATCTTTTTCTCACTTAATAGACCTCAGTAGGTTGGGTATTTTACCCCTGTGTCTATGTCCTGAAAAGACAACTTGAAGGTGGAGTTTGGTGTGGCCTTTGAGAGGCTTAAAGTTTGAGAGCGAGTGGCTCTTTCTTGAAAATTGAGTGTGGTATGCCTCGAGGAGGCTTTTCTGTGTAATTTGGAGCAAGGGCTCCTGAGCATGAATGGGGTTTTCTGCCCCTCTGGTAAAACTTATTTTGGAGTAAGGTTGGGCTGATTGCCCAAGAATTGTGAAGTCGGGGCGCGAAGCCCAAATCCGGTAAATATTGTAACTATACTTTTGTTGCCTTGCTACTCTGTACCTGCCATGCTTGTTATGTCTTAATTTTGAAAAGAAAATATAACCTTGTTAGATTTTACATTAACTTTAATTTCGTAGTTTGAGACCCGTTCAAGCCCGCACCTTCTTTCACCTCTACCTACCGCAAAAACACGGTAACAGTTACTATAATTGGAACATGCATTTCTGTGTGTGTGTTCGTACCATGTGTATGTATGTTGGGTATTCAGCCCGAAGGCTGGTTTGATCCTCTGCAGCTCCGCCAACAGCTGTCATAAATAGCCTAGGCGACACTGAAGAGGCGTACTAGGGAAATGAGGAGTGAGGTAGTTTCCCGTTGCTTTCCTCACCGAGCCAGCCGCTGCTATTACATATCAGTCTGCCAAGCCCATTGAAATGCATGCACCAATTGACCCTATGAGCGATATTTCCACACCATTCATAACAGGGACTGGCTGCATGTTCGTACCACAGAAGTGTATTATTTTAATTTTTTCGGATTTGAAAACTAAATTATTATATTATTATCGTTGCGTCGCTGTAATGATATACAACCCTGTACTACGAAATAAACTTGTAACTTTCCTTATCAGGAAACGAGGGGCCCATTTTCAATTATTGTGGCGGTGGGGGCGAGCTTCTTAGCGCCGCTACTGACTTAAAGTGCCTTGTAGTATTTCTTCTTTTTCCGCTGTACTTGTACCGTACTATCTATCGTCCAGGTTACATACACTATATCTAAATTATATAACAATGATGGCATAGTAACTAAATTTAGTATAATGGTCTATTAACTGTGTGTGTACAATAAAGTTTCGCTCTTTAAGAACTTACATTATTATTATGGACCCCTTGGATTCTCGTCGCGGGCTCCCAAAGGTCCGCGACCACAGTTTGGAAATGGCTACTATAAGGTACTCAATTGCTATTTTCAAACATTACCTTTATGACACAACTCAGATATTTTTGAACTGCAACCAGAATCTTCAATGCCTCAGGACCTACGCACCTCGTTCGCCTTCATCTTACGACTCCGGACGCCGCCCAACACCTCATCGACAATGGAATTCATCTCCAAGGCCGCCATCATCAGATCGAACCCTCTCGTTCTCCTCCCCAACCTTCTTCTACCCGACCTCGTCGCCGTCCCCGACCAGCTCCACCTTTCTTTCCACCGAGTCCACAAATCCGTTTTTACCCGCCTCCACCCGATTTCTGTCCCACACCACCGCTTCTATCAAACCCCCTCCAAATATCACTCCTTTCACTACATCACTTCTCTTGTATCTTCCACAACCTCGTCCATTCCTTCACGCCTTACATGAACCCCTCACTAGTCTCACAGCCTTTGCATCCACCCTTTACCCCATCATGCTTCTCTAACTGCTTATAATTCAATGAATAATCTTTGTAACATGTAGCAACCGAAATTGTAATTCTGTAACTATTATTGGCAATAAAATCTCCGAACATACTACACCCCCCTTAGCCAAAAAAATAAAAAAATAAAAAATAAATAAAAAAATAAAGCTCAGCAACCAGGCCCTACCCACTACCATCTCCTCTACTTCTCACATCCTCCTACCCACCTCCCTTATCCATCAAACCTCCCCAACCCGCCCGCAACTCTTGGCCAGAGCGAGGGTGTTACCCTCTAGGGTGGGGAATGAAAACATTTATAGATAGTTAGTTTGGAACTGCATTTTATGAACTAAAGCCAAAATTTGTTAATCTGTCTTAAATAAATACATACATACCGTTCATAATCTGTACCTTGTTGCCCTCTATTCATGCGATAGGCTCACCACAATAATTCAGATTAAACAGGTCTTACCTGGAAGAAACAAAACAATAGGAATTATTATTCAAGTCATAAAACGAACCACAAGGAAAGAATCAACGAAGCAACATACATACATAAATACAAGGACTTTAATCGGAACGTTAGCGAGTATTGTCAAGTGCAATGATATGGTCATTCTAAGGGTTTTTTTTTTTCTTTTTTTTTTTTCGTGTGGCTATCTCTAGCCGAGTGCAGCCCTTGTAAGGCAGACCCGCCGGTGAGGGTGGGCGGCATCTGCCATGTGTAGGCAACTGCGTGTTATTGTGGAGGAGGATAGTGTTATGTGTGGTGTGTGAGTTGCAGGGATGTTGGAGAAAGCACAAACACCCAGCCCCCGGGCCATTGGATTTAATCAATGAAGGTTAAAATCCCCGACCGACTGGGAATCGAACCCGGAACCCTCTGAACCGCCAGTACGCTGACCATTCAGCCAACGAGTCGGACGTCATTCTAAGTAACTAAAGGATATATTTATGACGTGTACTGTTGGCACAAGATCATCTACAATGCAGTAAATGTAGATGGTGTTGGTTGGCAGTATTAGTTCTATAACACGACGAGCAAATTGCCCACACTACGTAACGTGGCTAGCACAGCTCGCCGCGTGCGGTTATAATATTCATGGTCGTTTACTGCTCCTGAATACGTAATATGTCGCATTCCTCAGAGTATACCGTATTAATAGGCGACAAAATATAACTGGAGTGGATATTATGACCCCCAAATCACTCACTACCGAATAGAATGAAGTTACTTATGAAAGTGACTTGTTAGTACTCGTTTCAGCTTTGCAAGTCAAGAAAGTACTTAACTGGAAGAAGAACATTTATCGTCGTGCCTTAAACTAATGAGTAAGGAAAATATCGAGCCTTGGTGATGCTTGGCTCAGCTAGCCAATACTAGCACCAATAATTTTTGATGAGGTACAGGTCGTCCTCTGAGCAGCCTGTCTACTTTTACAGGCAGTTCGAGTGATAGCGATCTGCCTCAGAAACTAATGTAAACACAATGAATTTTGTCTATGTAGTGCTGGCAAAACTGTTCAAAATATTGATATATCGGTGTTACAATATCGAGGTCATTGAAATATCGATATATCCATTTTAAAAATATTAGCGCTATTATCCATTTTTGTAAGTCTAGTTTTACATTTAACAAAATGATTAAAGGATTCATTAGGTTTAATAAATATGATACAGATCAGGAAACAAGCTTAAAACAATGACCAAGTAACATCACTTTTTCACTACAATGACACATTATAAAATCGTTTACAGCCGAAAGATGTTATAATTCATAGAAAAACAGTATATACAGTACAAGGTGTCTGGTAACTTACACCGAGAAACCATATGAAAAAACCACAAACGTATAATTTGTGTACGAAGTACATCTGATCATTATAATAATAATAATGCTTTTTGCTTTACATCCCACTAAATACTTTTACGGTTTTCGGAGACGCCGAGGTGCCGGAATTTCGTCCCGCAGTTCTTTTACGTGCCAGTAAATCTACCGACACGAGGCTGACGTATTTGAGCACCTTCAAATACCACCGGTCTGAGCCAGGATCGAACCAGCCAAGTTGGGGTCAGAAGGCCAGCGCCTCAACCGTCCGAGCCACTCAGCCCGGCTGATCATTAACAGAAAAGAATAAAACATTTTCCTCCCAACTTCTTCCTCAGCACTGCAATTCCATTTGTTCGTGAAAAAAAAATCATGATGATGATGATGATGATGATAATGATATTAGGTCAATTTCCAATACCTCTTAGGTAAATCATTTAGAAAAAGCAGCTTGTATAACATTTTAGCATTTAATCGGTTTCTCTTTTCCGTGATGGTGTTTCTGGCCTTTGAAAACAATGTCTCTGCTGTGACAGAGGTCGCTATAATGCTCAAGTATTGCCTAGCTAACGTGTAAAGCTATGTATACAAGGTATGCACGATGTACGAGTTGTGATATTATCACCGAAGTGAATTGAGAAATGAAAATTCAAATTTCGTAACTGTAGCATATTGAAAGGGTCTGAAAAAGAATCAAATCGTACCAAAAGTATAAAAATAGAAATATTGATATATTGGGCACAAAATATCGATATCAACAATATATCGGACCACGAAATATCGATGTCGATATATCGATATATTGGGCACAAAATATCGATATCGACAATATATCGGACCAAAAATATCGATGTCGGTATATCGATATTTCAATGTCAAAATATCGATATTTCAATATCGATATTCGTTTACCACATATGTATATTCCAATTTTTGCGTCACAGTTTTGATTTCGGATATGGAGTACAAAGTTGGCAGTCGGTGGTTCATTTCAGTTTAAGTCTGCCTGTCACATCACGGGAGAAAGACGTAAGTCCACAAATATGCGGGTTGTGCAGTAGCTTATATTATTATTAGTAGTATGCAGTGGCGTAGTAAACTTTAAGGGGGCCGAAACGGGAAGTAACAAATTTTTCTCTTAATATTAGCGGCATGGAAACACTGAATATAATGTAAAATATAATGTCTCGATCTTTTAAGTTTAATGCGTTTTTACCTAACAGGACTAATAGCAGATATATTCGCGATTATTGTTTTTTTTTTTTTTTTTTTTTTTTTTTTACGAAATTTCAAGTATCACCACAAATACTAGTTCTATCTAAGAAGTGTTTATAACAATACTGGTAGAAAATCTGATTTACAATTGTTTATATTGGATACATTTTTTTTTACTCTACAAGCTAAGTTATAAGAATGAAAATATTCATGAATATAGATTTGAAGTCCTTCAACGGTGAACATCGCAGTCGTGGAAATGTGGTTCAGATGTCTTAGTAAGGAATTAATTGGCGGTGGTAGTTCTTCTCATGATATGCTGCAAAACTGCGTGGTCATTAGCCCCTATTCATCAGCAAGATAACGATGGTGACTGTTGACATGAGAAAAAATGGAGGAATGTGGAGAACTAGGGAAAAAGGAATCAGAAAATGGTGTGATGGTTGAAGACTCATATGTCGCCGAGTTAGAAGAAGGAAAAAAGATGTGATGGCCTACAACATCCTAAGCGGAGGTGGGGAGTAACTGATTTAAATTGCTTAGAATAAATACTTTTTTCAGTAAATTTTACTCATAATCATTAATTTTTTACAAAATGTTCATTTTTACTCGTAATTTACTCCTTGAAATAAAATCGTAATTTCTCATTCCAGTAATTACCGAGCGAGTTAGCCGTGCGCTTAGGAGCGTGGATTTGCGAGCTAGCGTTCGATAGATAGTGGGTTCGAACCCCACTGCCGGCAGCCTTGAAGATGGCCTTGTGTTGTTTCCCATTTTTACACCAGGCAAATGCTGGGATGAGGATGAAATGATAATGAAGACGACACATACACCCAGCCCCGGTGCCAGCGAAATTAACCAATTAAGGTTAAAATTTCCGACCCTGCCGGGAATCGAACCCGGGACCCTCGTGACCAAAGGCCAGCACGCTAACCATTTAGCCATGGAGCCGGACAGTTTTTCTTAATGAGAGAAGATCATGAAACTGTTCCTGATTTTGACGAAATATTTTTTTTAATTCTTCATCATTTCCATGCAATGCTTGAATCAAATTCACCATAAATTGTTTTCCCTCCAATTTCACGTATACATAGGCCTACTCTTCTCTTTCTGTTTCCTTCTCTTTCTTCGTCTTCCACAACAGCGGACAATAATAAAAGCCTCCTCTTCAATTAATCCGCCATCTTTAAACGGCTGCCTAGTATAGTTCAGCTTAGCTTTTTATTCGTGACATAGCACAACATAGCTTAGCGTAGCGTAGCTCAACGTAGCTTATCTCAGCTTTCTGTGTGTAGCGGCCTTTACTTCAGGGTGCGCGGTTCAAATTGACGTACTCGCCGTATTTGCTGGGCTGGCAGAGGAAGTGAGGTGTATGGTGAAGACAGAGGTAATGCTCCGCGCGTATGCACAAGTTTCCTCGTTCGACTCGCCCGGGATTGTCCATGTTACAAGTTCATCTTCTCTTTCTACCGGGGTTCGCACCTGCTTACTGGGACTGGGAAGTAACTACGGGAAACGAACGATAAACTTGTGCATTGGCACCGAGCATTACCTCTCTTTCCCATCCTCCTCTGACACACAGCAACAGGCAGCGGCTTATCAGTTCTCATGGTCACAATTTTGGACACTTGATGTTACCGAAATATTATCTGATAACAGTATTATTCATCAGTGACCTTCGTGTATCCTAAGTAACCTTCAAAAGACAATCGTCTTCAGACGCACTATTAAAAGGTATCATATCTACTCTCAATCTCCTCCACCTGTGAAAGAAACTATCAATTTCACATTATGTTCCGCTCCGGGCGAAGATGAATACACAGTTCACGTACACCTGTGAGACAGAGCGTACTGGAATCATTTACAGAACATTGATATTATGAGACTGATAAAACTTAACATTATTAGTTTACAAGGCTTGCCTGATGGCCATGTCAAGTCTTTATGCGGTTAACCGCTTCGAATCCCGTTCCTGGGAAAACATTTCACCATCAAAACGTTGGCCGGTAGGGTATGAGACGTGGTGATCAGTGATGGGATAATCAAATGCAAAATCATCGCTTATTCGATTATTTTACAATTTTTTATTATGATTTTCATTATGTGTTCAAGAAATTTAACTCTACCCTCCTCTTTCTGATTGTATAAGTCATTTTCGCTTTTTATCCTCTTATAGAGAGCTTCGTTCTTTCTGTACTTAAACTCTCACTTATTATTATTATTATTATTATTATTATTATTATTATTATTATTATTATTATTATTATTATTATTATTATTATTATTATTATTATTATTATTATTATTATTATAACCCGAATTTATCACATGTCGACTCGGTGAAAAAATAACTAAAACTAAGAAGAGGCCTACTCGAAAGATAACAGAATACAAGCAGATAAAACGAATAACTACCTAGTGTGAACTTCGTTCAGTTCAACTGTTCACTAAAATCACTAACAAAATAAGTACAGCTAAGCCTCACCAGAAGAGAGCAAAGCAAAGCATAGTCACCTCCGTACAGGCCATGAAGGCCCTTGGTGGAGTGGAAGGTTAAGGTTTCCACCATTGTTAACCTCGGCACGTGATGGGGTAGAGTGGTTAGCACTACGCCCGGCCGCCTTTGCCCCCAGGAATTAACCTGGTACTCATTTTTGGTGTAGGCTGAGTGAACCTCAGGGCCATATGAACTTCCGGAAGTGGAAATTTTTTGTTTCTTAAATTTTACGACTTCCTGACAGGGATTCAAACCCACGTCCTTCCGGGCGAACCGAGCACGCCTTTACGGCCTCGGCCAGGCAGCCCCTCCCACCAGAAGATAACCGAACTAAATTATCGAATGTACTGAATTACACTCTAGCTTTCCTGGTGTGAAAATCGGAAACAATGGAAAACTATCTTCAGGGCTACCGACAGTGGCATTCGAACAACTGTTTCCCGAATGCAAGCTGACAGCTGCGTGACTCAAACCGCGTAGCTACTCGGAGCTTTTTGGTATTTAAAAAAAATACTAGCTTTTCCGTTTCTTAATTACTGGCGCTTTTTCACATTTTCTCATTTCCTTGTTTTCCTTTTTTATTTTCTGTATTGAGGACGACATACACACACACACACGCACACACACCCAGCCCCCGAGCCAGTGGAAATTACCATTTAAGGTTAAAATCCCCGACCCGGCCGGGAATCGAACCCGTGGCCCCTGCAACCAAAGGCCAGCACGTTAACCATTTAACCATGGAGCCGGACAATTTGGCGTCCCTCGATAGGTTCGTCTATCCACAAGTCGTCTTGCTCGTGAATCGTAGTTTCTGCAGGAGTTGTGCTTTGTCTCCAGCACTCTTTATTATTCTGTAGTTTGCTTATTATATTCTCACCAAGGTACCGGAAGCTGTCGACTCTCCTTCTCTCCAACCTTCTAGTTGGCTTTATTTTGTTTCCTCACCATAATCTAATGCACTAAATAAAACGAGACATTAGGCATAATAAAACTGGTTTTTTTTCCTAGTTGCTTTACGTCGCACCGACACAAATAGGTTTTACGGCGACGATGGGATAGGGAAGGGCTAGGAATGGGAAGGAAGCGGCCGTGGCCTTAATTAAGATACAACCCTAGCATTTGCCTGGCGTGAAAATGGGAGACCACGGAAAACCATCTTCAGGGCTGCCGATAGTGGGGTTCGAACCCACTATCTCTCGGATGCAAGCTCACAGTTGCGCGCCCTTAACCGCACGGCCAACTCACCCGGTAATAAAACTGTTAAGTTTAAATTTGCTTAGATACGCGCCCCTTCCCTAGTTGTAACTGAGAGCCGTGCAAGCAGCTGCTAGGCTGTACTCTGCTCCTTCACTAGTTGTAACTGAGAGCCGTACAAGCAGATGCTGGGCTGTGCTCTGCTGCTTCACTAGTTTTAACTGAGAGCCGTGCAAGCATCTCCTAGGCTGTACTCTGCTCCTTCACTAGTTGTAACTAAGAGCCGTGCAAGCATCTCCTAGGCTGTACTCTGCTCCTTCACTAGTTGTAACTAAGAGCCGTGCAAGCATCTCCTAGGCTGTACTCTGCTCCTTCCCTAGTTGTAACTGAGAGCCGTGCAAGCAGCTGCTAGGCTGTACTCTGCTCCTTCACTGGTTGTAACTAAGAGCCGTGCAAGCAGCTGCTAGGCTGTACTCTGCTCCTTCACTGGTTGTAACTAAGAGCCGTGCAAGCATCTCCTAGGCTGTACTCTGCTCCTTCACTAGTTGTAACTGAGAGCCGTGCAAGCATCTCCTAGGCTGTACTCTGCTCCTTCACTAGTTGTAACTGAGAGCCGTGCAAGCAGCTGCTAGGCTGTACTCTGCTCCTTCACTAGTTGTAACTGAGAGCCGTACAAGCAGATGCTGGGCTGTGCTCTGCTGCTTCACTAGTTTTAACTGAGAGCCGTGCAAGCATCTCCTAGGCTGTACTCTGCTGCTTCACTAGTTTTAACTGAGAGCCGTGCAAGCAGCTGCTAGGCTGTACTCTGCTGCTTCACTAGTTTTAACTGAGAGCCGTGCAAGCAGCTGCTAGGCTGTACTCTGCTCCTTCACTAGTTGTAACTGAGAGCCGTGCAAGCAACTGCTAGGCTGTACTCTGCTCCTTCACTGGTTGTAACTAAGAGCCATGCAAGCAGCCGCTAGGCTGTACTCTGCTCCTTTACTAGTTGTAACTGAGAGCCGTGCAAGCAGCTGCTAGGCTGTACTCTGCTCCTTCACTAGTTGTAACTGAGAGCCGTACAAGCAGATGCTGGGCTGTGCTCTGCTGCTTCACTAGTTTTAACTGAGAGCCGTGCAAGCATCTCCTAGGCTGTACTCTGCTGCTTCACTAGTTTTAACTGAGAGCCGTGCAAGCAGCTGCTAGGCTGTACTCTGCTCCTTCACTAGTTGTAACTGAGAGCCGTGCAAGCAGCTGCTAGGCTGTACTCTGCTCCTTCACTAGTTGTAACTGAGAGCCGTGCAAGCAGCTGCTAGGCTGTACTCTGCCCCTTCTCTAGTTGTAACTGAGAGCCGTGCAAGCAGCTGCTAGGCTGTACTCTGCTCCTTCACTAGTTGTAACTGAGAGCCGTGCAAGTAGCTTCTAGGCTGTACTCTGCCCCTTCTCTAGTTGTAACTGAGAGCCGTGCAAGCAGCTGCTAGGCTGTACTCTGCTCCTTCACTAGTTGTAACTGAGAGCCGTGCAAGCAGCTGCTAGGCTGTACTCTGCTCCTTCACTAGTTGTAACTGAGAGCCGTGCAAGCAGCTGCTAGGCTGTACTCTGCTCCTTCACTAGTTTTAACTGAGAGCCGTGCAAGCAACTGCTAGGCTGTACTCTGCTCCTTCACTAGTTTTAACTGAGAGCCGTGCAAGCAGCTGCTAGGCTGTACTCTGCTCCTTCACTAGTTTTAACTGAGAGCCGTGCAAGCAACTGCTAGGCTGTACTCTGCTCCTTCACTGGTTGTAACTAAGAGCCATGCAAGCAGCCGCTAGGCTGTACTCTGCTCCTTTACGTGCCTGACCTGGAGCGCTGCTCACTGATCGTGAGCCGAATTGTGCCCGATTTTGCTGTCAACTACTCGTTTTTATGTTCGATCAATTGTTTTCTAAAGTAAATTATATCAAAAGAAACAGCCTCAATAGCTAATAATTTCCGTTTTTCATACGTGTTAACGCGTGGGAAAAACACAACAACATCAACAATAATAACAAATAACTTTTTTTTTTTTTGCTAGGGGCTTTACGTCGCACCGACACAGATAGGTCTTATGGCGACAATGGGATAGGAAAGGCCTAGGAGTTGGAAGGAAGCGGCCGTGGCCTTAATTAAGGTACAGCCCCAGCATTTGCCTGGTGTGAAAATGGGAAACCACGGAAAACCATTTTCAGGGCTGCCGATAGTGGGATTCGAACCTACTATCTCCCGGAATAACACATAACCAACGCCCCATGAAGTGTAAGAAGTAGGAGTAGCAAGGCATGGCAACATTGCCCCCCATAAGTAACAAGAGATTATCTTTTCATGGCCACCTCCGCTCTTGTGATGTGCAGTCTCATGCAGATCTTTGGTCTACAAAAAAGCCTCCGTCTGCCAAATGCGATATAGGAAGCTCTTCTCTTTTGATTGATACTAAAGCCATTTGAGCCACTGATTACAACTGCCGGGGTCAAATGTACAACACCATCCATAATGTTCCCATTTTCGCCAAGACCGAACACGATATCTGCGATACAGTAACAATGCTTTTTACAATAAAATATAAGAAAAGGTATTTTACCGAGGAAAAACAAGTTTTGCTGTTTCTCAAATGACGTATTCCTATGAAAATGAAAATCCACAGCCTGTTTCCAGCCATTCTATCGGGTCAGGAATGGACTTTATGAATGACCCCCCCCCCCACTCCCTAGCAGCGAGGATAGGAATTGTGCCGGCTGCCGAAGCCTGTCGCACTCCTCTGGCGCAATGATTAATGAATGGCAGATGAAATGACAGGGAAAACCAGAGTACCCGGAGGAAGATCTGTCCCGCCTCCGCTTTGTCCAGCACAAATCTCACATGGAGTGACCGGGATTTGAACCACGGAACCCAGCGGTGAGAGGCCAGCGCGCTGCCGCCTGAGCCGTGAATGCTATACGTATTCCTATAAAATATGTAAAAATATTCCAATAAGGTTTGAAATGCTAACTAAAACGGAAATGAGAGGGATTAATTTTGTGGTTGATGGGGGTATAAAATACGGAAACTATTTATTTTAGCCCCGGGTTCAATTCCCTGCCAGATCGGGGATTTTTACCTCGATCTGAGGGCTGATTCGAGGTCCACTCAGCCTACGTACTTATAATTGAGGAGCTATCTGACGTTGGATAGCGGCCCCGGTCTAGAAAGCCAAGAATAAGGCGAGAGGATTCGTCGTGCAGCGGTCGCTTGGAAGGCCACGGCTCATCAGGGCTCTTTTACCGTAGGTTGGTTGATTTCAATTTATTTTATATAATAAATATACGAAAGTGGTTCACACATTAAAAAACTGCAAAGGGAAAAGCAAAATAAGAGAAAAAATATACAGGTGACAAGGAGATGTATAGCGATCGTCTGGTTCAACAGTAAGACATCTCAGAAAAGCCAGTTCTGAGTTCTGAGATTAGAAATTTACGTGTCTACAAAATAAGGCATTTTTGGGAGCTTCTTATTATTTTATCCTTCGGAGCCATTGTAGAAAAATGACACATAACGACATTTCTAAAGGTTTTTTTTTTTTTTTTTTCGATTCTTTCGGTTCTGATTAGCGATGCGACTCATTGCAGCTTGAAAAAGGGAAGAGAATGATATAAATACATTAATTAGAAATAGTGGAGATCGTGTTTTATAAACTAATTTTAAAACCTAAAGCATATCATTATAGACATACAACGGCATTGTCACACATGGTGACATACACGCCAGTTCCCGTTTTGACATACCGCATTTGGACGTGACCAAATATTTGTTATCATATGGCATTCCCCAGGCAATGTAATTTTAATCATAGCTGCATGATCTATATATGAATGTATCGTTCAGCTGAAGATGACCCTATGTAGGGGGTCGAAATCGGTACTGTAGCATAATAACTGCAATAACTAAGTATTCATAGGTGGAAGTCCTTTCCTATTTCTAATTGTGTAGTTCGTCAATACGGATATAAAGATCATAGATTACGACAAATACATCAAAACAGTAATTTTATAGTTGTCGCACTTTTAAACCAGACGATCGACAGTAAGTTGAAACTGAACTGGATATTTTGTACTAGTTTAGGTTATTAAACGGCGAATGGAAGAAATTGCCGAACACAGCGGAACTACATAATATTTTCAGAGTTTTTTTAAATTTTCTTTACATCGCTCTGACACAGATAGGTCTTATGGCGACGATGGGATAGGAAAGGGCTATGATAGGTCTCATAAACCTAAAACCGTCGGTGTCGGAAAATTACAAGAGTTGACTATGGGAGGTCGAACAGGACAGATGTGTCAGGAGCCAACCCACGCTTCGACTGGGCCCTTTTTAGTCACCTCTTACGACAGACAGGGGATAACGTGGGTGTTATTTACCACCCCATCTCCACCCACAAGGAAATAGAGAGTTTCCATAAATCGGAAGAAAAATGAAATAAGTATCCACAAAAGAATGTTAAGGCTCATGAGTTGTGAGAAAATGGAAGACATCTTTGATCTCGTAAATATAATACTTATATTATTATTATTATTATTATTATTATTATTATTATTATTATTATTATTGTCCGTTTCCGTAGTGTAACGGTTAGCACTACTGTTTGCCGTCCTCGGAGGCCCGCGTTCGATTCCCGGTACTGCCAGAAATTCAAGAATGACAAGAGGACTGGTATGTGGTTAAAATGGTACATACAACTCACTTCCATTAGGGGTGTGCCTAAAAAGAGCTGCACCACCTCGGGATGAGGACAGTCCAGCTCCATGACTAAATGGTTAGCGTGCTGGCCTTTGGTCCAGAGGGCCCCGGTTCGCTTACCGGCCAGGTCGGAGATTTTAAGCTTAAATGGTTAATTCCCTTGGCTCGGGCACTGGGTGTTTGTGCTGTCCCCAAAATCCCTGCAACTCACACACCACACATAACGCTATCCTCCACCACAATAACACGCAGTTACCTACACATGGTAGATGCCGCCCACCCTCATCGGAGGGTCTGCCTTACAAGGGCTGTACCCGGCTAGAAATAGCCGCACGAAATTATATTATTATTACTATTATTATTACTATTAGCCAGCCTTGTGGTGTACAGGTAACGTGCCAGTCTGTTATTCCAAGGCCCTGGGTTCGTCTTCCGACCAGTTCAAGGATTTTAATTTTGGACGGAGAACTAGAACGGGGTTCACTTGATACGATATTTTCTCAAGCCTTTTAGTTACATCCTCCTGTGGGCGGGGCCCGTATAATAACATCCATAGTATGCTCTACCTATCGAAAGAGGCGACTAAAAGAGGCCCCACGGGCTCTTAACTTGGCGACCATAGGGTCCTTAGCTGAGTCCTAGCAGTGTTTACACTTAGTTGAACCAGGTACCGCACTTTCAGGTCTCTTATCCGACCTTTTCTGGTTAACTTTTATTTATTTCCGACCCTGATGATATTAGGTAAGGAGGCCTAGGGAGTCTCATTTTCAAGCCCTTCTTTCTTTGTCCGATACCTTCATTTTTCAAAGTGTCGGACCCCTTCCATTTTTTCTCTCTGATTAGTGTTAATAGGGGATGGTTACTTGGTTCTACCTCCTCTCAAAACAATAATCACCACTACTCTTTAGTTACAGTAAGAAAGCGCACAGTGAGAAAACTACACTACTGGCCTGTTATTCTTCATTTCCCTAGTACGCCTCTTCAGTGATGCCTAGCCCATCTATAACAGATGATGGCGGAGCTGTTGAGGATCAAAACAGCCTTCGGGCTGAGAACTGAACATACATTCAACTCTCGATTTACCGTAATCGGATCAACCGCGCTGCGGCTTAACCGCGATATCAAAAACACTAAAAATGAACGAGTGTTAGGAGTTCCAGTAATACAGAATTACAAAGGGTCGGGATAATATTACCAGGATGATGCTCTCGTCACCGAAAAAGTTGTTTTGAGAAACTTGAAAAACCAAAATAAAGAAAAAGTGTTTCTCGGTACAAAAGCAGAAAACCATGACTGATTATTAGTTTCAACGAAAAGTGCTGTTTAGTTTTCCATCTATTAATTGTGCTAAGTGCTACTTTTACTACAACGTATTGGCTAAGTTAATAAAAAACAATACAGTAGTATCATTTATTATCATTTTAACTGTACTTTCAATACACCTGTTCTATTGCTAACTTTTTGCGGGTTAACCGTAATTTTACTTATCCGGGAAGCCTTAACCCTATATTATCCCGGTTAATCGAGAGTGGAGTGTATATAAAATTCTAGATACACTCCGAGCTCAAAAGCATCTCCATATTTTAGATGAGACAAGCTCTGGAGCCCAAATACTTCGAAAGAGACTCCATGACGCTTTAAATCTGCGAAGTTCCATCTGTACCTCTTCCACCAAATGTGCCCGGATTCTGGAGTTGTTAATCACAGTTCAAAGTAGGAGAATCCAGCAATTTCGAACGTTGCCGTTTAAATTACTGTACAAGGAACCTTCAAGAGAAGTAACGATTCTTCTAATTATAACTGAACTTCGGACCGCATCATACTACCTGGAAATGCACACTGTTGTAAATGAGAGTCATTAAAGCCGTTCAGAGCCGGTCGGAACCAGCTCAAAGGAGCTCGCTTTGCAGTGGACGTGATAAAAAAAAAAAAAAATCACGCGCTTCCATTCACGGCGGAAAGTACTGTGTTTTAAAATAATACAGAAGAACCTCGATATCTCGAATGTTCATGAATTTCTCGAAGCAAACATTTCCTCCCTTGGTACAAAAATTACTCTGTAATTCGAATTTTGTGCAACATTAACTGTGCAATACGGCATTTGTGGTTTGTGAGGAACAGTTAACAAGTAAAGAAAGGGTTACAGTGATGCTGGAAGCTAATATGATAATAATAATAATAATAATAATAATAATAATAATAATAATAATAATAATAATAATAATAATAATGTTATTTGTTTTACGTCCGACTAAACTACTCTTTTACGGTTTTCGGACACGCCGAGGTACCGGAATTTCGTCCCGCAGGAGTTCTTTTACGTGCCAGTAAATCTATCAACACGAGGCTGACGTATTTGAGCACCTTCAAATACCACCGGACTGAGCCTGGATTGAACCTGCCAAGTTGGGGAGCTAATATGACGGGAACCGAAAAACTAAAACTTCTAATGATCGGAAAATCGGTGAAGCCTGGCTGTTTGTCGGGTGTGAATTAAGTACCGGTCACGTATAAAAGCAACCCAAGAAGTCGCGGATGACAAGCTCCATTTACGAACCTCGGCTGCGTGGTATTGACGAGGAGTGTCAACGTGAAGGGAGGAAAGGTAAACAGTAACAAACAGAAGAGATTAACAGATCTTTTTCCAAATGTGTTAACGGAGGTATGTTTCTTGTTTCACAGTTGTAGATATGTACTGTATCGTGTCTTCTAAAAAGTTACTATAATAACGGTTATAATTAAAGTGAGTTTGTTTTTATATGTTTAAGTACGGTACTGTTAAACATAATGTATTCAGTATAAGGCGGTAGATACACATGATAAAGAGCCTTTTCATCACACTTTATCCAGAATATTAATCTAGAGCAAGCGAGCAGGAGCCCAGGCAGGTTAGCGAGGATACCCCGAGATTAAGTTAATGAGTCCTATCCCCTGCAGTAGTAGCCGCAAAATCTCCTGTGACTGCTGGGGAATTTCTGTGAGTGGGCACAAGTTTATCTAAGGGACCGCAAATGTCCGTGGCCACAAATGGATATGTGCTATGCATGCTTAAAAACGGTATTCTCTATATCTCAAAATTTCGATAACTCGAAGTAAAATTTTTCTCCCGACGTGATTCGAGATCTCGATGTTTCACTGTATTAATATTTGTCGCAATCGCTACTTAGAAATTCTTAAGAAAGTCAAGGTAGTTACGCATTTATAAGTTGAGATTCGCATCTCCGCTAGAGCTCTGTCACTGTCTTGTGCTTCAAATGGGGTGCATGTAAGTTGCGGTCAGAGTATACAGTCGAAATCGTCTATTGCGACATCGCTTATAACGACGTATCGGATATAACGACAAATTAACGGTGCCGTACAATCCTGTAAATATTTTCCGGGTCAGTTTTATTTTGTCCACTGGGTACATACTGTCCGATTCCATGGCTAAATGCTTAGCGTGCTGGCGTTTGGGCCAGGGGTTCCTGGGTTTGATTCTATCGTAATCGCAAAGACGCACATAGGAGATGCTATCAATTGTGAACACTGTTTTATTTACAAATTATATACACACACAATAATGAGCTGCCATCTTGAACTGACTCGAAGAATAAGAAGACTGCCACATTAGCATGTCAACCAACTACCAACACAAAAAACTCACAACATGAGTTCACACACTTACTAACAACTCAACTCAACAACCCAAGACTGTCTCTTTATATACGTTCCCTGGTCAGACTTCTAGAAAAGTATGACAACATGTTTTCTCGTATCTTCTCGAGTCTCCAATAACCTATGTACGAATGAATAGAACATTCTGTAAAACTCGAGTGACAAGGGTGCGTTGTTCTGGACTATTACCCTGTGTTTTCACAACATTTCATTAGATTTATACATCATATTTACAGGTAAAAATAAATTATATACTATTAATTACGTGTTCTTACTTTAAATAAAGTCGTATTAATACACAAACAGCAGACGTATAGTGATATAACCTCACATGTTTTGTTACAAAAGACAGATCATACAACACACAAATAATAAATTATACGACCACGATGTATACCAAATAAAGTCCGTACATAACTGCGTAAATAATAATAATAATAATAATAATAATAATAATAATAATAATAATAATAATAATAATAATAATAATACCTACTAATCGAGCACGATATTTCCACTATTTACCGATGGGTTTAGATAATTGTTTCCAAGTTATACTAGTCCATTACACTTGCATCAATTCCCGGCCGAGTCAGGAATTTTAACCTTCACTGGTTAATTCTAACGGCTCAGGGCCTAAGTATGTGTTAACCGTCCTCAGAATTAGAATTCATCACAGGAAAGACCTTATCCTCACAGAAGCGCAGGTCGTCCATATTGCGTCAACTCGAAAGATCTGCATCAGGCCTCTTCGGAGGGCACACGTCATTTATGTATGTACATATTTAGCCATTTTATTACATAAGTATCCTAGCTTTGATGATGATGATGAAATAGGACCCGGATGTTTATGACCTAAAATGTATTAAAATATGGCTATAAATAAGACTTGCCACTGTTTAAATTTATATTGAAAATGTCCTTTTAAAAAGTTTAGAACATTTAATAATAAATCGTTCTTAATCTGTTTACCCTCCAGGGTCGGTTTCTTCCCTCGGACTCAGCGAGGGATCCCACCTCTAACGCCTCAAGGGCAGTGTCCTGGAGATTCAGACTTTGGGTCGGGGATACAACTTGGGAGAATGACCAGTACCTCGCCCAGGCGGCCTCACCTGCTATGCTGAACAGGGGCCTTGTGGAGGGATGGGAAGATTGGATGCGACAGGCAAGGAAGAGGGCCTTAAGTTAGGTACCATCCCGGCATTTTCCTGGAGGAGAAGTGGGAAACCACGGAAAACCACCTCCAGGATGGCTGAGGTGGGAATCGAACCCACCTCTACTCGGCTGACCTCCCGAGGCTGAGTGGACCCCGTTCCAGCCCTCGTACCACTTTTCAAATTTCGTGGCAGAGCCGGGAATCGAACCCGGGCCTCCGGGGGTGGCAGCTAATCACGCTAACCACTACACCACAGAGGCGGACAATAATAATAAATAATAATATTAATTTTAGAGCCTCCGTGGCTCAGGCGGCAGAGCGCCAGTCTCTCACCGCTGGATACCGTGGTTCAAATCCCGGTCACTCCATGTGAGATTTGTGCTGGACAAAACGGAGGCGGGACAGGTTTTTCTCCGGGTACTCCGGTTTTCCATGTCATTTTTCATTCCAGCAACACTCAACATTAACATTTCATCTCATCTGTCAGTCATTTATCATTGCCCCACAGGAGTGCGACAGGCTTCGGCAGCCGGCACATTTCCTATCCTCGCCGCTAGATGGGGGCTTCATTCATTCCATTCCTGACCTGGTCGGATGACTGGAAACAGGCTGTGGATTTTCAATATTAATTTTACTATTATGATGTTTAATTAATTTAATTACTCAATCCAAAGGTAACTCTCGGTTCTGCACAGAATGAAATAAATGTCACATTTTAATGGGCGATCACAAAGAATTACAATAGCAAATTACATCAATTTTAAAGTTTTCAAATGGGAACGATCTTCTATTTTCACGCAACATTGACTTGTAGCGGGAAAAAGACGCTCAACATCGCAGGATGTTATTGGGCCATATGAAACACGTCAAATCAATTAAGGCTCACTATAATGTCGTTTTCTACTCATCATCTGTCTCTTTCTGTAAAGCTTCCCTCCTAAAACACATAAATATATATTTCTAAGAAAGATAATATAAGAAATTACAAACAACAACTTCTTCTTCGTTTTGCCTCATGACTGAGGCGTCGTGACTTTCATAATATTCAGCCAACTAGCCGATGAACCATACTCCGCCATTCTTCCCTATCTAAAGCTTTCAATGTGGTTGCTCTGAGAGAACACTGTAGAGGGCCGTCCACCATGTCAATCCATCGCGTTGGTATTCGTCCTCGTTGTCTGGTTCCCTGGACTTTGCCCTCAACAATCAAGTTTTGAAGACTACCATCTCGGCGCATTATATGTCCAAAGTAGCGTACAATCCGCTGGCAGACCTTACACGATAGACGAACTTTTATCTGAGTTTGGTTCAGGATTGATATGTTCGTGCGATGAGCTGTCCAAGGAATCCTCAAAATTTTCCTCCAGCACCACATTTCAAAGCTTTCTATCCGTTCACGATCACGTTTGAGGATGTTCCACGTCTCTGCGCCATACAAGAAGACTGAGAAGACTAGAGATTCAACGAGCTTCATTTTTGTATTGGTTGTGATGTTATTATCTTTCCAGATCTTCCGCAGGTGGATCATTGCTACCTTTGCTATTTCAATTCTTCGCTTTATTTGATCTTTGGAACCACCAGAATTGGACAATAAGGACCCTAGATATACATACTGATATACAACTTCGCAACCTCCAATCTGTTGGATATGTGGACTGTTGTTCTTACGATCAACAATCATGACTTTGGTTTTCTGTCGATTTAGGCGTAATACAATTTCCAGGCTTGCTTCCTCCAATCTCTTGATCAGCTCTGTCAACTCCTCTTCAGATGATGCTATCAAAGTGGTGTCATCAGTAAATCTCAAGTTGTTGATCTTGCATCCCCCAATGGAAAATCCTTTGTCCCAGTCATCTAATGCAGTTCTCATTGCATATTCACCACAGAGATGTGAAAAATCCGTCTTTGAGACTACTGAAAGCAGGTATGTGAAAGTGCAATAAAAAGATTAAAAATATAACAAAACACGAAAATTCACGGGGAAAATTACCGGAAAAGGACAAAAAACTATAAAGGAGCCAAAATATGATTTTTATATGACCTGTGAAAATTGCATAATTTTATTCACCGTAGACAAAAGAATGCTTAACTTGTATTTCCCATGGAAATGATTTAAAGAAAAAGGTAAACATTCGGGCTCTGCTGATTACAATGTACTGTGTGGGCTCCGCTCATGAAGTTCACTTGTGTGCCATGGTGTAGTAGAGACACGCACGGCGTAAGCACACCAGAGGCAGGTAGGCGCCGTGTGCAACCTGCTTGCTGCATTATCAGTGGCGTGGAGATAAGAGTGAAGAAAGGAGACAGGCCAATGATATGTACAGATCCGGTCACTCCTCGGGCAACACCTCATAACACTTCTTGGCTCGCAGCGAACAAAAACAGGTCAGCGATTTCGTCCGAACTTCGGAAGACAGATTTACGTCCTTCCTGGCCCTTGGTCCGACCTTTCTATTTTTACTCTGAATACCCATTTTCATATCAAGAGAGGATGGTTGCTCAATTGTTGTTCGTATTAAAGCAACTACTACTACTACTACTACTACTACTACTACTACTACTACACTGTTTTCATTCCTCCCCTGAAGGGGGAAGCGGGCCTCCTAAACGGTGACGCCGTCTCTCCGGCCAGGCGATTTGTTACGGTGAAGGAGATGCTCGGAGAAGGTGAGGAGATTGGCGACCGTGGCCTATACTAGGAACTGTCCCGGCATTCACCTTAGTGCAGGAGAATGGACAACCACGGAAAACCATTCTCAGGACAGCCGACGGTTGGGGCCAGTCGTGAGGTCCAGCCCTGTCCCGTCTCCCAAATACGGAGGCGTAGAACCACGGTAGAGCCGTGGCCACCCCTCCTCTGCTCGGTTGGTCGGTCAGAGTGCAGAGCTGTTGGACTACGGACCAGCCGTGGGCACCTGAGGGCCGAGACCAACTCTGCAACTACCGACCGTTAAAGTAATAATCACCACCACTATTTAGCACCTTGGTCAGTACTAAATTGGTTTAACATCGCACAAACACACGGAATGTTTTCGGCGATAAAAGAAAGCGAAAGGGCTACGATTAGGACAACCCCAACATTTGCCTGGTGTGGAAATGGGGAAACAACATTAAATTCGATGACGTCTCAGCACCTACCAGTGCTTCAAGCGCGAAGTTGCATTCTGACAAACGAATGTCTCATGTCTCGAGGTTATCCGAAAATTTGTGTAATGTGACGGAAGTGCAACCGTAGCAACCGTGGAGGCAGTGATGTAAGGTATGGATGGATGGTCAGACAACGTTACCTAGCAACCGTGCAGGCAGTGATGTAAGGTATGGATGCATGGTCAGACGATGTTACCTAGCAACCGTGCAGGCTGTGATGTAAGGTATGGATGGATGGTCAGACGTCGTTACCTAGCAACCGTGCAGGCAGTGATGTAAGGTATGGATGCATGGTCAGACCATGTTACCTGGCAACCGTGCAGGCAGCGATGTAAGGTATGGATGGATGGTCAGACGTTGTTACCTAGCAACCGTGCAGGCAGTGATGTAAGGTATGGATGGATGGTCAGACCATGTTACCTGGCAACCGTGCAGAGAGTGATGTAAGGTATGGATGGATGGTCAGACCATGTTACCTGGCAACCGTGCAGGCAGTGATGTAAGGTATGGATGGATGGTCAGACGTTGTTACCTAGCAACCGTGCAGGCAGTGATGTAAGGTACGGATGGATGGTCAGACTATGTTACCTGGCAACCGTGCAGAGAGTGATGTAAGGTATGGATGGATGGTCAGACCATGTTACCTAACACATGTGCAGGCAGTGATGTAATGTATGGATGCATGGTCAGACCATGTTACCTAGCAACCGTGCTGGCAGTGATGTACGGTATGAATGGATGGTCAGACAATGTTACCTAGCAACCGTGCAGGCAGTGATGTAAGGTATGGATGGATGGTCAGACAATGTTACCTAGCAACCGCACAGGCTATGTCTTATGGCTGGTTGCTATCTGAAATTAGCAGCCGTTGATGAATTGCCACGACCGGGAGAACTCAATAATGTTATTGGCTATACGTCCCAATAACTACTTTCAAGGTTTCTGGAGACGCCGAGGTGCCGGAATTTAGTCTCGCAGGAGTTCTTTTCTTGTCAGTAAATCTACCGAGTTGGGGTCAGAAGGCCAACGCCTGAACCGTCTGAGCCACTCCATCCGGCTGCTGCGAACTCTGTCGAAACACTGAGGAGGAGGTGGGATTCTGGGCCTCTCATGGCGAGTGCCTCTACTTGACAGCAGGCAACGGTGAAGAGAAATGGTGATCACTTAGGATGGTTTCGACAAAACTAACAGGCTAAACGGTTAACAAGTTGAGGTTAGCTTCGGTTAAAACTGAACTAATGACGGTATATTTTGGAATGTGAACTCAGAGGTACTTTGTACAAGTACGTGCGCTTGGTACAAATTTTCTTGCTTTGTGAGTATTTTCTACAAGAAAATATTAGGTTATTCAGATCTGCAACTTCTCCGGGATCTAATGGACAAATTGGCGGTTCAATAACAATTCTATGTAACAAGCATGTCCAGGCCTCACCCTAAGGATGGAAGTGAATGTCTTCGGCTAAGAGGTAAAGATTGAAATAATTGTGTTACGTATGATGATAGGTTGAATGCTAGCGTAGTGATTACCTTTCGTACGTTGAGAGATAGTCCTCTCGTTTGTCCCCGTCCAGGTAACTTGGATGATACTCTAACACATTAACCAGTGCTACAAAGCGCCAAGTTAACCTCGATAGTGTCCAATCAAACTGCGCAGGTAATATGGATGGTGTTCTAACACCTTGACCAATGCTAAAAAGTGCACAGATAATTTGGGTGGTGGCCACACAAATTGACCAGGGCTACAAACGTGCGTATAATTAATTAATTGGACGGAATGGTAGCATCGTGGCCACTGCTATAACACATCTAGTTACCTTGGACGGAGCCTTAGCACGCTCGTCAATGGTAAAACCCGCGAAGTTACCTTGGATGGTGTTTTAACACATTAGTTAGAGCTATAAAGCACCCAGCTACCTTGGTCGGTTGTTTTAAAAACCCGATAACAGTGACCCTGATAGAGGAATACATATACACACAAAAATACTTCCACACACTGCACGTTCAATGAACTTCGCGATATCGTGTACAAATATTGAAACAGGAAGGCCTCCACAACACTACCTTACGTGAAAAATACTACCACACATTCACTCGCAAAGGCGTTTTGGAACTCAGGTGTAAACCTGAGATTGCAGAATGGAACACAAGGGACGGAATCCAAAACAATATGACAATGGTAAAAGAGACCAAGACATGAAATTGACACTGGTAGAGGAGACCAAGACATGAACATGACAATGGTAGAGGAGACCAAGACATGAACATGACAATGGTAGAGGAGACCAAGACATGAACATGACAATGGTAGAGGAGACCAAGACATGAACATGAAAATGGTAGAGGAGACCAAGACATGAATATCACAATGGTAGAGGAGACCAAGACATGAATATCACAATGGTAGAGGAGACCAAGACATGAATAGGACAATAGTAGAGGAGGCCAAGATATGAATATGACAATAGCAGAGGAGACCACGATATGAATATGATAATAGAAGAGAGGAGGCCAAGATATGAATATGGCATTAGTAGAGGAGGCCAAGATATGAATATGACAATAGGAGAGGAGGCCAAGATATGAATTTTTCAATGGTAGAGGAGACCAAGATATTAATATGACAATGGTACAGGATACCAAGATATGATTATGAGAGTGGTAGAGGAAACCAAGACGTACATATGGCAATGCTTTGCACAGGACATAAGTACTTGAGTAAAGATGAAAAATCAGCATTAGATACCGTGCGATAGCAGAGTGTGGCATTGAACCAATTGAATGAATTGATTATTTGACAGCAACAAATTCGATAAGAAAGGTTAAGGACCTCAATAGCAAAAGTCAAACGAAATAAATGTAGCTTTCCATTTCATTCAGACCATGAACAAACACTAATATTTTTTTAAACCGAAGTAATTAGAGATGTACGCTCCACTAACACATGATCATCACAGAGTATATGATAAATACCTCTCCCAATCAACGCGGCTACTGAATTTTTCTGTCTGTCGACATCTCTGGCTCATTAGATCACAAATGTTAAACATATATTGATTAGCATGATTTGCGTTCTTGAAGGCGATTATCTTTATATAATGTCACTCGTCTGTCGGCGATACCGTTAGCAACCTGCCATGTCACCTCGAGCCGCTGGACCACCAAGTTGATGGGTGTCATGTCCACTGCCACGTCCATCTTCAGGGAGTCAATTTATCTGCTGTATGTCAAACTACACACTTTGACACATCAAGACGCAGTGAAAGTGTACTGTTGAAATTTACAAGCAAATCACTCCAACGAGCGACTAAAAACATTTCCATTTAAGACTTCAAAGGTTTTTCTTATTCAGTGTGGAAGCCTCTGTGACAGAAATAACTGCTTCCATATTCCTTCAACAGCATCTACCACTTCCGTTCTCACCGGCTTAAAACAAAAATCACCACCGTCGCTTCTATGCTCTTTCTCTGAAATCGGCTATGATTGTTGTTTTAAGAGATATAACATCAAGGTCATAGGCCCCTAACTTGCAATCGAATCGAATCTAAGGATCGATCTATCTCTTCTTCTCTTACCTCCGCGACCCAGTCTAGAATATTTTCCTAGGAAACCTGCATTACACCACAATCAGCACAACACCCAATAATAATAATAATAATAATAATAATAATAATAATAATAATAATAATGATAATAATAATAAATAATAATAATAATAATAACTCTTATTTGTTTCACGTCCGTCCTAAACGCTAGTTCTTAACAGACGCCGGGGTGTCGGAATTTTGTGCCGTAGGTGTTCCTTAACGTGCTGGACACCAATGACACAGAGTTGTTACCTTTAAAGCACCCTTTAAACACAGACCTGAGCCGGATTTGAGCCCACCAACTTGGGCTCAGAAGGACAACGATTAACCAACTTAGCTGCTCAGGCCGGCGGACTTATTTGGGTACCTTCAAATAATAGCGCACTGAGTCGGGACTGAACCCGCTGACTTCAGCTCGGAAGGTATGTCGTAAGAGGAGACTGAACGAGGTCCCAGGGGCTCTTAACTTGGGAGTGTGTGTTGGGGACAGCCATGGGAATTAACCAATGAAGGTAAAAATTCCCGACCCGGCCGGGAATCGAACCCGGGACCCTCTGGACCAAAGGCCAGCACGCTAACCATTTAGCCACGGAGTCAGACTGTCCTCACCCCGAGGTGGCGCAGCTCTCTTCAGGCACACCCCCAATGGAGGTGAGCTGCATGTACCATTTCAACCACATACCAGCCCTCCTGCCATTCTTAAATTTCTGGCAATACCGGGAGTCGAACCTGGGCCCCGCTACGCTACGGAGACGGACAATGAAGAGCTACTGGACAAGGAGGAAAGCTCAGCAAATATTGATTCCGCGTGGTCTTAGTGACCCACTGACTCAGAAGAAGGAGAAGAAGAAGAAGAAGAAGAAGAAGAAGAAATGAAACGAATAAGTCTATGAAACCCTCAGAACCCTACGGTCGTTAAAATAGTGACAGATGATGGTTGCCCAATTGGTTTTTTTTTTTTTTTCCTCTTAAAATATTAATCAGAACCACCACTATCTGCGCTGTTCAACCCGGCTGATTTTTAATGTTCTTACTAGCGTTGAGGAGACTTCTTAAAGTTCTGTTTAATATTCTGTATTCTGAAACACGTGATGATTTTATTTCTAAAAGAAAAATGTGTAGCGTAGTATTGGCCGTTAAGTTGGGAACAGTGGTTATTACTGGAGTTGATGAGTGGTAGAGGATCATTTGAAATAGATTCAACAGCGTGTGCGAGTGAAAAAAAAAAAAGAGCCTTGTAGCAGCTCATTGCTCATAAAATAATCACTCAACATGGGGGAAGCGTGGTATTCATCATATTTATTTATGTGGTGAGCCATTAATTATGAGGCTTGGCCATATATACCGCACAATTAATGCGATTGACACCGACCAACCTCGCAGTTTGTCACCGATAGCGAACGAACGAGTCCGGCCCGCCAAAACCTGCAAAAACAGTTACAAGCAGGGGATGAACGCTTCACCCTCTACGCCACTCACAGCAGGCCTTGGACGAAGGCGGTGAAGCGTGACCATTTTTACAAATCTCGCACTTCCTATGGGTGGAGTACTGTTTCCAGATCTCAAGTATTTTAGTCTTATTTTTTAAAGTCTTCCATATTTAAAAATAATCTCCCGTAAACTTTTGCTGCGCTTTAGAATGGTTGTTTAATATTTAGCCTTAGCCCTCCTACACATTAGCTTTTATCGGTTACAAATTATGCTGAATGACGCATCTGTAGACGTTAATCAAGGCACTGAATGTGTAGTGACGATGTGATAAGACATCATGAGATTTAGAAGGTTATAGCGAATCGGTAGAAGAGTATGAAGATCAAGGTGGGTAAGGATTTAGAAGGTTGTGGCGAATATGTAGGGGAGTATGAAGATCAAGGTGGCTAAGAATTTAGAACGTTGTGGCGAATATGTAGGGGAGTATGAAGAGCAAGGTGGGTAAGGATTTAGAAGGTTGTGGCGAATCTGTAGGGGAGTATGAAGATCGAGGTGGCTAAGGATTTAGAACGTTGTGGCGAATCTGTAGGGGAGTGTGAAGATCGAGGTGGCTAAGGATTTAGAAGTTTGTGGCGAATATGTAGGAGAGTATGAAGGTCAAGGTGGCTAAGGATTTAGAACGTTGTGGCGAATCTGTAGGGGAGTATGAAGATCGAGGCGGCTAAGGATTTAGAAGGTTGTAGCGAATATGTAGGAAAGTATGAAGATCAAGGTGGGTAAGGATTTAGAAGGTTGTGGCGAATCTGTAGGGGAGTATGAAGATCAAGATGGCTTAATTAGCCACCATCCTTTCAGGGTCTCTTGTTAAAAGTGCATTTTCTTCACTACAATCGTTTTGAATCCGTTTCATTGCTAGATGCGACTGCATTGTTGAGTTTTATTGACATGTGTATTATCGTCCAACATTCTTCCAAAATCAAAAGTCACAAATAAGCTGACCTACTGCATTTTTTGTTATTTTATCGAAATATTTAGCTGGCCTTACATTGATCAGATGGCCCCGCAGTGTAGGGGCATCGTACCTACCTCTTACCCACACGCCCCGGGTTAGATTTCCGGCCAGGTCAGAGAATTTTACCTGGATTTGAGGGTTGGTTCGAGTTCCACTCAGACTGTGTGATGAGACTACGATTGAGGAGTATCTGACGGTGAGATGGCAGCCCAGCCACGGTATAGAAAGTCAAGAATAACGGCCGAGAGAATTCGTCGTGCTGACAACATGACACCTCGTAATTTGCAGACCTTCGGGCTGAGCAGCGGTCACTTGGTGGGCCATGGCCCTTCGGGGCTGTTGCACCATGGGGTTTGGTTTGGTTTGGTTTTTACACTGATCAATTCTATGTTTCCATTTACATACTTCGGAGCGTGATTCGGTAGAACTGATGATGATGTTTCAAGAACGAAACATGTCATTATATTTTTAATTCGTTTGTTTTTTTCAAGTAGTTTATTAATTCATTCGGAGCGTGATTCAGTAGAACTGATGATGATGTTTCAAGAACGAAACATGTCATTATATTTTTAATTCGTTTTTTTCAAGTAGTTTATAATTCATTCGGAGCGTGATTCGGTAGAACTGATGATGATGTTTCAAGAACGAAACATGTCATTATATTTTTAATTCGTTTTTTCCAAGTAGTTTATTAATTCATTTGGAGCGTGATTCGGTAGAACTGATGATGATGATGATGTTTCAAGAAAGAAACATGTCGTTATATTTTTAATTCATTTTTTCAAGTAGTTTATTAATTCATAAATCAGTTTTTGCAGACTGAAGAACCGAACAGGTATAAAATAAATGACTCGAAGCTGAAAAGAAATTGCTTCAGAAATTACAAAAAAAAAACACAATCTAACATATCAGGCAGAGTATAAAGGGGCCCAGGCGCTTAACTTCTGGGACTTCAACAAACTACATGTTGCCATCGGAAGCTAATATAATTATACACGGCCAACACTAATTTTGAAGAAATGACCTTTCTAATGCTGAAAGAATTACTGTATTCGATCGAGTTGTTCCAGAGATTACCCTCCACAAACAATCATATTTTCTCTCGAAATCAACACTAAATTCTAAGAGATCTCTTACCGCTAACAATTGGTTTCATCTTTTTTAATTGATTATTCTGTCGTCTAAAACAGGACAACTATGGGAGTGCAATGGCCACAGTTCACTTTTCCTGTTAAAGAAACAGCGCCCTACATAGTCTCGTTGCTAACAGAAAAAACTTGTAATGACAATCAATAAGTTAGTTGTGGCACATGTGGTGACCTTCCCAGGACAACTGTCACTCAGTCACTCACTCAAGCACTCAATTATTTCGGAGGAGCAATCAGTAATAATGATGATGCGAGATTTCTGCTTGTCTACTTTTCCACAGACAGTTTCGACACGGTACGTGCAGCCCCTTAATGGCATTACCACAAATTTCTTCGAAGTGAGCGTTCTGTAAATGATTTATGGATAAATAATTTGAATGCTGCGGAACACAAATTGAATACTTTGTATTTTTACAATCTTTCTTTTGGTGAGTATCGTGTCAAGTTATGTACAAAATATGCAGGCCGAGATTTCTTACTCTACAGTTTTGCCGGGAAAGTTAACGGACACCGTATGACACGAGGACATGAGAACCTGTCCCTGTACGATTAGATGGCGTAAAAGAGTTTTAAACATTTTATTAACATGGGGAAACAAGTATTTTTGGGGAAAATTAGGATTTTCTAAGACGACTCTTGCTCTTTCTCGCAAACGAAAAATTAGGGTTTTTTTACAATAAAACTCAAAATAATTGAGTAACTAACAATGATGCAGTTAATGAAGTATTGCTGGATTGTTTTGCAGCGAATTATATTTTAAATTAGCAAAGGATGAAATGTCCCTTGAAAAAATATTTACCGGGCGAGTTGGCCGTGCAGTTACGGGCACGCAGCTGTGAGCTTTCACCCCACTGTCGGCAGGCCTGAAGATGGTTTCCGTGGTTTCTCATTTTCACACCGGGCAAATGCTGGGGCTGTACCTTAATTAGGACCCCGGCCGATTCCTTCCCACTCCTGGGCCTTTCCTATCCCATCGTTGCCATGACACCCATCTGCATCGGTGCGACGTAAAACAAATAGAAAAAGATTCACAAACGTCCGAGCATTTTTTGAGTTTTGTTTTATCTAGACAAGGGTGGGGAAAGCATGGAATAAGTTGTTTGATAAAACTTCCGAATGGAAACATATAGCGTGCCGCGGTCTGCACAGCAGCGTTCATTGCGATACACTTTGTATGCACTGGTTGCTTCAGATACATACTCCGCAGTACAAAGTGTGGTCTAACTGGTCCGCTGAAGGCGCTTCCATTGCCATGCATGAAACGGCTATCTGCAACAATGTACAGTCCAAAACGTTGCCGAACGCTGCAAGGTCAGTTACGATAATAATAATAATAATAATAATAATAATAATAATAATAATAATAATAATAATAATAATAATAATAATAATAATCATCATCATCATCTACCACTATTCCCACACTTTGTGGGATCGCGGGTGCAAACTGTCGCAAATGTTGATTCGGCCCTGTTTTACGGCCGGATGTCCTTCCTGACACCAACCCTATGTGGAGGGATGTAATCACTATTTCGTGTTCCTGTGGTGGTTGGTAGGGTAGTGCATCTGAATATGAAGAGGAGAGTGTTGGGACAAACACAAGTATCCAGTCCCCGAGCTAGAAGAATTAATCACAGGCGATTAAAATTCCCGACCTGGTCGTGAATCGAAACTGGGACCCTCTGAACCGAAGGCCTCAACGCTGACCAATCAGCCAAGGAGTCGGATAATAATAATAATAATAATAATAATAATAATAATAATAATAATAATAATAATAATAATAATTTTACCGTGCTCGATAGCTGCAGTCGCTTAAGTGCGGCCAGTGTCCAGTATTCGGGAACCCCACTATCGGCAGCCCTGAAAATGGTTTTCCGTGGTTTCCCATTTTCACACCAGGCAAATGCTGGGGCTTTAGCTTAATTAAGGCCACGGCCTCTTCCTTCCCACTCCTAGCCCTTCCCTGTCCCATCGTCGCCATAAGACCTATCTGAGTCGGTGCAACGTAAAACAACTAGCAAAAAAAAAAAATATAATAATAATAAGACACTGAAACAGCCATGGTACAAATTGAAACACTTCAAGAGACTGCTGTAAAGACGGGACTTCAGATATCCTTCGAAAAGACGGAACTAATGATTCAGGACAAAAAGGATCCGACACAAAATATTGTCACCAAGTATGGAACAATTAAAAGAGTACAGAAGTTTAAATATCTGGGGGAATGGATAACCCCAACAGGACTACCAGGAATAGCATTACAGGAAAGGGCAAAAAAGATGGAAGCAGCATACCAGTTATGTCGAAATGTCTACAATAAAAAATCAGTTTCATTCACTGCAAAAATCAGACATTACAACACTGTCATCAAACCAGAAAGTCTATATGCGATCGAATGTATTCCACTGAACAGGAAGGGCTTACTAGAAAACATTGAAAAGACAGAAAGGAAGATCTTGAGGAAGATACTAGGGCCCAGGAAAGTGGGTCAAGAATTTAGACTGCGACCAAATGAGGAACTATACAAAAGGACCGAAAAAATTACAACATCCTTCAAGAAGAGAAGACTCTGCTTCTACGGACACATTAAAAGAATGCCACCAGAGAGAACAGCCAAGCGAATTCTGAAATACATGGAGAACAGGAAGACACAAACTAGCTGGCTTAAAGGGGTCAAGGAGGATATCGAGGAAAATAATATATCACAGCAGGTAGTATACAACAGACAGGAATACAGAAAAATCATCAACAAAATTAAGGGATTCCAAGATCAAAGTAGCAAAAAACGGACCGGCAACAACTGGTCACGAGAACGTAAAGAAGCCCACTCCGAAAGGATGAAGAAGTACTGGGCCGATCGAAAGAGGAAGAACCGTAATTGAATGATGCTTAACGTGGTCCATAGTAGACCCATTCGAAAACAAGAATAATAATAATAATAATAATAATAATAATAATAATAATAATCATTTTCACGGGGCATTAATTACTTTTACGAGTTTTGGAGACGCCGAGGTGAAGGATTTTGGCCAGCAGGGGTTATTTTACGCGCAAGTAAATATACCGACACGAGAATGATGTAATTGAGCACCTTCAAATACCACCGGACTGAGCGAAGATCGAACCTGCCAAGTTGGACTCGCAATGCAAGCGCCTCAACTGTTTGAACCACTCACCACGGCAGATTCGGGAGGGGGATTCAAATAGAGTTCCCGGTTAGTCTGCTATACTCATACTGTTGGTGGTGATGATTACTGTTTTAAGAGGACGTACAACTAGACAAACATCACCTGTTAACATTAATCAAAGGGGGGAAAATGGAAGGAATCCGACAATCCGAAAAATGAAGGTGTCGGCCAGATAAAGACAAGGGCCATGAAAGGCGTGATAAGAGAGACTCCCTCGTTTACTCTAATACCGTCGGGGTTGGAAAAGAACAAGAGTTGACAAAGGCAGGTCGGACAGGATAGATGAAAGTGTGGAGCCTGACACAAGTGGAATGAGGGATATTTTATTATTATTTTTACAATTACAAACGCCGAAATTGACGAGCAGACAGTCAGATGAAGTCAAGTAAAATGTCTGCACACGGTAGCTGAGGCCATACGATCATCTTCTTCTTCTTCTTCTTCTTCTTCTTCTTCTTACTATTATTATTATTATTATTATTATTATTATTATTATTATTATTATTATTATTGTCCGCTTCACCCTCTTTAGGGTACAATAGATGTATCAATGGTTAGTGGGTCGTGTTTTCCTGTCCCCCATTATTTTTTCATCCTTTCAGATCTTGCCTTCCTCTCTTTTTCAGAAATTCTGTATAGTCGTTTGGGCTTCACCCTGTCCTGAAACCTCTTAATTTTAACTTTGGTTATTTTCCTCGCGGATTTATCTACAAGCATCTCTTCTGTAATTTGGAACTCTCGTAGGTCCTTCTCAGTTTCCTTAATCCAGTTTGGCTTGGTTTTCGTATTGCGGAAATAGTCGAAGATTCTTTTAGTTATCCTTTTCAGGTCTATTCTTAGGATGTGGCCATAGAAGTGAATTCTCCTTTTCCTTATTGTGCCGGAAATCCTTTCCGTTTTCCTATACAGGATTTCATTGCTGATGTGTGAAATGTCGTTGTTATGGAATTTGGGACCTAGAATTTTTCGTAGGATTTTCCTTTCCTTTATCTCCAACTTTTCCATTGGACCATAATTATGTAGTTATAGACAGTGTTTCTGCAGCATGAAGGGCTTCAGGCTTGACTACTGTATTATAATATCTGATCTTGGAATTCCAGGAGAGGGATTTTTTGTTATAGGTGTCTTTCGTAAGCTGGAAGGCTATTTCTATTTTGGTTATTATTATTATTATTATTATTATTATTATTATTATTATTATTATTAAAAATCTCCCTCTTGCTGTGGCCTAGCGTTAGACTCATCAGCAAGCCTGCAGTAACACGTGAAATGAGCCGTGCAAACTAAGGGAGTATGTTACATCTGATATAGTCAATGCATTGCACACGCCAGCTGTATGGCAGGCACGCCATACTTACGCATCGCTACAAATTGGCTTCGCATATGTATGACGTATTATGAACTGTTAGGAGGCATTTTGCAATGAACCAGTACGGTGCCACACAGATCAAGCGGTGACGCTTTTAAGGCTCGAATTTTCACACTGTCTTTTAACCAATTAATAATAATAATAATAATAATAATAATAATAATAATAATAATAATAATAATAATAATAATAATAATAATAATAATAAGCGGAGTCAGACTAGGCCACAAGAACAAGAACCTTTCAATTGACTGTCTAGCATTTGCAGACGATCTCGCGGTTTTCGCTGATTCCTTGGATGTGGCCACGAAGCAGATCAACCAGCTTCAAACACAAGCTGCAAAAGCGGGCCTCCAAATCTACTTTGAGAAAACGAAATTCATTACAAACATCAAACTGGCACGAAGTGAGCTAGAAGGGACACACAGAAAAGTCAAGCGAATTGAAAAATTTAAGTATCTTGGTGAATGGATAGAACATAACATGTCCGATAAAGAAGCCTTTGCTTCACGCATGAATAAAATGGAAATGGCTTACCATCTGACTAAAAATATCTATAACAAAAGATCTATATTTCTGAATGCAAAAATCAAACACTATTGCACTGTCATCCGGCCAGAGGCGGAATGTCTCGCCATGAACAAAAAGGCGTGATGGAGAAACTGGAGGCCAAGGAAAGATTTTGAGGAAAATCTTAGGTCCAGTCAAAGACAACGGCGAGTTTAGGAGACGGCACAACCAGGAGTTGTACTCGCATGTGGAGAAAATAACCGATGTGATGCGAAAAAGGAGGATTAGGCTACTTTTTATGGACACATGGCTCGAATGAAGTCAGCACGGTTAACCAACCGCATTTTCACTTTCCTCCAAGAGAAAAAGGCAAAGGGGGCATGGTTCAGTGAAGTACAGAAAGCTCTGCAGGAGATTGGGATCTCATTTTAAGATATCCAGGAGCGTGTCCCACTTAAGAAAAAAACTCCAAGAACATCAGAGTTTCCAACCAAAGCTGAAGATGAAAACTTGAAAGGCATGGACGGAAGAGCGAAAGGAGCAACACCGTATACGAATGAAGGAATACTGCACCAACATTAAAGCTCAAGGAAAACAGTTGAAATGACGTGGTCCTTAGTTGGCCGAAACGAAACAAGAAGAAGAAGAAGAAGAATTGAAAACAAAATTCATCTACCCAGATATCCTTTTTTTGAGAAGACTAAATTGATGTCAAATATTAGGGATTCACCCATGGCGCTAAAAACAGAGTACGGGAAAATCAACAAAATTAATAAATGTAAATAGCTACGTGAAATAATTCAGGTTAATGGACTCGATAAAGAAGCAAACATATCAAGAGCAGGAAAAGTGGAACAAGCATACCAACTCACTGAAGATACCTACAATAAGAAGAATCTCTCAAGGAAAACTAAAATCAAACACTACAACACAGTAATCAAACCAGAGAGTCTGAATGCCACATAATGCATGTTCTTTATGAACACTGGTGAAATAGAAGAGATGGAGAAAAAAGAAAAGAAAATATTGAGGAAATTTTGGAGACCATTCAAAGCGAAGGAAGGAAAGTTTAGACATAGGAGGAATAAAGATCTGTACAAGGATGGAAAAAAAAAATGAAAGGCTGTTAGACACGATCAGAAAGAGGAGAATTAAATTTGTTGGTCACATAATGAGGAAGGATAACAGTAGATTGACAAAACGAGTGTTTAACCATGTTTACGAAAGCAATTATTGCAACTAGTAGATCCAAGGAGTTAAAAAAAGATATGACAGAGACTGGAATAATAGACGATATAATACAAGAGAGAACAACTTTCAGAAGATTAATACAAAATTTCAGAGGAAAGACCATAACATCTGGACACAAGAGAGGATAAAACAGCAAAGTGAACGGATGAAGAACTATTGGAAGTCAAGAAAAGAAGGATTAAGGATAACCTTCAGTGGTCCTTAGATGACCAAAATTGAAGAAAGAATAATACTAAACAGAATGTCGACATTGGTAGTAGGGTGTCATGCCATGGTTTGATTTTTAAAATTGTTTTATATTTTGGTATGATTAGTGTTAAAAGGGGATAGTTGCACAGTTGTACTGCCCCTTAAAATAATACGAAC
Source organism: Anabrus simplex (assembly GCF_040414725.1). Lineage (NCBI taxonomy): Eukaryota > Metazoa > Arthropoda > Insecta > Orthoptera > Tettigoniidae > Anabrus > Anabrus simplex. The sequence goes on from NC_090274.1 coordinate 57,278,056, forward strand.
ACCACCAGAACCTTTTTCATGTGGAACTGGCTCTGCTTTACAACTGGAGTCCCTTTTTGCTCCCAACCGTGTATATGGAAGGATATAATCACTATTGCGTGTTTCTAATAAAAATAATAATAATAATAATAATAATAATAATAATAATAATAATAATAATAATAATACTTGCTTTACGTTCCACTAACTACTTTTAGGGTTATCGGAGACGCCGAGGTGCCGGAATTTTGTCCCGCAGGAGTTCTTTTTATGTGCCAGTAAATCTACCGACACGAGGCTGACATATTTGAGCACCTTCAAATATCACCGGACTGAGCTAGGTTCGAACCTGCCAAGTTGGGGTCAGAAGGCCAGCGCCTCAACCGTCTGAGCCACTCAGCCCGGCATTGCGTGTTTCTGAGGTGGTTGGTAATGCGGTGTGTTGTAAGCAAATGTGTATTAATATAAACTTATTTTTCTAGTGGCGTTACGTCGCACCGACACAGATAGGTCTTATGGCGACGATGGGACAGGAAAGGCCCAGGAGTGGGAAGGGAGCGGACGTGGCCTCAATTAAGGTGTGGCCTGGTGTGAAAATGGGAAACCACGGAAAACCATCTTCAGAGCTGCCGACAGTGGGGTTCGAACCCACTATCTCCCGGATGCAAACTCACAGCTGTGCGGCCCTAACCGCGCGGCCAACTCGCCCGGTTTAATATAAATAAAAACAATGAGTCCCACAATTAGAGTAAGTAACTAGACGCGGATAAAATCCACGTTTCGAACGGTAATCCAATCCGGTGCCATCTGAACCAAATCCCAGTTCACTGGTCATTCAGCAAAGCATCCGGAGTTAGTTCCAAATAGAAGAGTGCTTAGTTAATTCACAGAGGCATGCAGACAGAACGCTGAAAGGCCGAACAGTTTATAAAGGAGATGTATTATTATTATTATTATTATTATTATTATTATTATTATTATTATTATTATTATTATTATTATTATTATTGCAAAAAATCACCTTGAAGACTGCAAGACAATCATCCCTCCCCTCACAGCCTCCATTTCGGACTTAGTAGCAAGATTTTAGTGACAAACTGCGCTCTACTTGGAGTCTAACCAAATTTGTCAGTGTCATGCCTTTTAGTTTTTATAAGTAGATCCATATTCATGAGCTACAATTTGTTAAGCTGGGCTCACATTAGCGTGGCTGCTGGACTGAGAGACGAGACCAGGCACCTGTTACTTCACAGCTGTGTGGAGGCAGTGTACATCTGTGTCATCATGGGAGACAGCCTAGTTCCTTGCAGTACCCCACTCACTAACACTTGTGTTGTATTCCATCTGATTACATCCCATTTTCTTGTGAAAATTTGCACTGCTTACAGTGAAACGACTGAATTTTGAATACGCTGCTGTAAGTGAAATATAGTCCCAAATATAATCCGAAAACAAAAAATGATATTTTGGTCCTCCAAAAATTATTGCTCGTGGTGACATTTTTCTTTATTCACGTGAGGCAATTTTTAAAGGTCTAGCGGAGGCATTTAAATCACACCCGTGGTTTTGAATGTGGTCATAATTATAATAACATCGAACAAATAATTAAAGTGAAAGTAATTCTAGTCTTAATTGGTGGTGAATGTGAAAGGGAAAATAGCTAGGGAAGTTAGCGGGGTCTTTTTTATATCGAAAAACTATTACATGAGGCATCTAACTATAGTGGTTGTACATCAGTCTGACTGAAAAAATTAAAAATAAATAGGTTACTCCTCGAACCTCAGTCATGATGGACCATTTCTTCGTAAACACATCAGTTATGATGGACCATTTCGTTGTAAACACATCAGTTATGCTGGACCATTTCGTTGTAAACACATCAGTTATGATGGACCACTTCATTGCAAACACACCAGATATGATGGACCATTTAGCTGTAAACACATCAGTTATGATGGACCATTTCGCTGTAAACACATCAGTTATGCTGGACCATTTCGTTGTAAGCACATCAGTTATGATGGGCCACTTCATTGCAAACACACCAGATATGATGGACCATTTAGCTGTAAACACATCAGTTATGATGGACCATTTAGCTGTAAACACATCAGTTATGATGGACCATTTCGCTGTAAACACATCAGTTATGATGGACCATTTCGTTGTAAGCACATCAGTTATGATGGACCATTTCATTGCAAACACACCAGATATGATGGACCATTTCGTTGTAAACACACCAGATATGATGGACCATTTCGTTGTAAACACATCAGTTATGATGGACCATTTCGTTGTAAACAAATCAGCTGTTCTCGAACCATTCCGCTGTGAATACGTCAGTTATGCGCAGACCATTTATTTGAAAACACATGAGCTGTGACGGATCATTTCTTCGTAAACAAAATCAACTGTGAAAAGGAAATAATATACAGGTACCATGAAACACTCACTGTTGCAAACTAGGAACTAACTCGCTGAGTTAGTATCATGTTCGTGCTGGCGGAGAAGTTCTGAGTCATTAATAGATATTGGATTTTTAGGGAATTATAGCTTAGAATGTAAACTAATTTGGTTATTAGGAAGTGTCGTCTGGCCGGTTATTCCATTACGTGGCGAGGATAACATAAATTCTAGGGGTTCTCATGGGGCGTATCCCTAATGTTTATACAAAACACATAGCATAAACGTTGTGCAGACAAGAGTATATAGTAGTTACTCCTTTCAGTAAGTCACCCAGCTGGCAGATTCCCTACCAAATGTAAGTTCTTTCTTAAATAATTTCAAAAAAGTTGGAAATTTCAATCCCTAATTCCTCTTCCTAGAAATGATTATTTGCTCCAGCCTCTTATATTCCAACTTTTTCATATTATGATATTATCTTTAAAAACACCACTCATTCGTCAACTAATGTTAATCCATGCCATCGGAACATACCGCTTAGTCGAGTAGCTCGTCTCCTTACTCCCATGTCTTCCTAGACCAAAGCGTGCAACATTTTCGAGAACAAATCGTACTGCTTTCCCTTGGATCTTTTCCAGGTCTCGTATCAAGTAATCCATACACTGAAACCATACTCTTAATAATCGAAAATCTCCCCGGAATAAGGATGTAAACAAATTTTGAAAAATGAGTTGTTGTGGTGTCGTCTTACATTTGAAATTCAAACAGGTTTACAGCCAGTAGAACTTTGTCCTCCGTGGTGTGGGGATGGAACATCAGACAGTGCTTGTGTTCGTTCATCACCAGGTGTAATACATCATTTAAATAAAGGCCATGCACAAAACCACATCTGTATTTTGAAATATCTTCTTGACATGTTATAGTTTTTATTTGTATTATTACACTAATATCATTTGCTATCATTTGTGTTCCAAGTGCAGCATGTACAGCATTTCTCTTCTGTTATATACAAACGTAAGACATACTTGTCAATTATTTCCCATCGTATCACGTCCTTGTTCATACATTAGTTTTAAAACCTTAATTTATTACGTAATATCCAAAAACAATACAGGAACTCAATTTTACCAAAGGTATATTAGGGTTATAGTTAAAAATCATAACAAAGAGAATTCTTATAAATTACCGGGCGAGTTGGCAGTGCGGTTAGAGTCGCTTGCATCCGGGAGACAGTGGGTTCGAGTCCAACTGTCGGCAGCCCTGAAGATGGTTTTCCGTGGTTTCCCATTTTCACGTCAGGCAAATGCTGGGGCTGTACCTTAATTAAGACCACGGCCTCTTCCTTCCCACTCCTAGGCCTTTCCTATCCCATCGTCGCCATAAGACCTATCTGTATCGGTGCGACGTAAAGCAAGTAGCAAAAAAAAATCTTATAAATTTACTTTACAAAAAAATTTGTTACTGAATGTGAGATACTGCACATAACAACATTGTCTCTTGAGTACATAATACAGTGGTTTAGGAAAGTTCCAGGTTACAACCATTCAGGTAGCATTGTAAAAGAAAAAAATCTCTTTTCAAACACTGGAAACTAAAATATCAAATGATTCACTGTCTGAATTGTTCCACAAAAGCATAAGTAGCTGTCTGTAACGTTAAGTTTTTTTTTTTTCATTTGCTTTACGTCGCAGCGACAGAGATAGGTCTTATGGCGAAACGTTAAGTTTAAAGCGTTCCAAATAAGATTTAAATTTTCCATGACCAGATAAAAATTGAGTGAAAACAAAGTTCGGCACTAATAGTCGACTTCCGGAAAAAAAAAATATTTCTCGCGTAACAGATCCTTTCAAACACAAAATATTCGAGTGGTGTAAAACAGGCCTATATCGCCTGATTTGTCTTTGAACATAGTATACTGGAGATTTACTGTATGCAATATCCGACTCGTTGGCTGAACGGTCAGCGTACTGGCCTTCGATTCAGAGGGTCCCGGGTTCGATTCCCGGTCGGGCCGGGGATTTTAACCTTAATCGGTTAATTCCAATGGCACAGGGGCTGGGTGTATGTGTTGCCTTCATCATCATTTCATCCTCATTACGACGCGCAGGTCGCCTACGGGGGTCAAATAGAAAGACCTGCACCTGGCGAGCCGAACCCGTCCTGGGATATCCCGGCACTAAAAGCCATACGACATTTCATTTCACTGTATGCAATATCGAAAAGAGACGTAGCAGTTGATTTAGCTAATGAATCTGCTTTTTCATTACCAGTAAACCCAGTGTGACCTCTAATCCAAGTTATTTGGCTACTTGCTTTACGTCGCACCGACACAGATAGGTCTTGTGGCGACGATGGGACAGCGAAGGGCTAGGAGTGGGAAGGAAGCGGCCGTGGCCTTAATTAAGGTACAGCCCCAGTATTTGTCTGGTGTGAAAATGGGAAACCACGGAAAACCATTTTCAGCGCTGCCGACAGTGGCGTTCGAACCTACTATCTCCCGAATACTGGATACTGGCCGCACTTAAGCGACTGCAGCTATCGAGCTCGGTACCTTAAGTTATAACAATAAAATATTGTTTAACAGATGAACTAATTTGTACACTTGCTTAGGCAATTGGTTCAAATTAGTGTATACAACGAAATAAACCCCAAAATTAATTAATTAATTAATTAATTAATTAATTAATTAATTAATTAATTACTTAATTTGTCTTTCTCCTGAAAAATGACTGAGTTGTTGGTCCAGGGAGGTCTTCAATTATACGCCTTCTCCTTGTAGCAAGGATGTAAAGGAGAGGGCGTATAAGTCTCTGGTAAGACCACAACTGAAGTTTGGTTTCACTGTAATTTTTGAGATGAAAATCTCAACATACGATAGACAGGGATTCGACCTCCTAAAGAACATCTCCCAGCCAGAGGTTAATGCCTTTCACACCACCAAAGGCAAACTTTCCACGTTCCACGTTCTTCTGTTGACAATGCTTTTCAATGGTAGCTAATATTGTGAATATCATCAACATTACGTCTTCCTAACCAGGAAGTAAGAAGGATTGTTTCTCAGTGAATTAAGAATCACTTTCGAACGAGAACAATGAAAATAAAATACTCACAGGTTTCAATTCAGGAAGTTCTCGGCTATGCTAGTGACACAGACATTTTTTTTTTACTCACGAGTTACATAAAACTCGACTGGCATTGGACGTAAAATAAGAAAATAATTAAAACTTTAGTAATCAGCTGTTCTACTTCGAGAACAAAGAGCTCAGTGTATGAGTATTGTCCAGACGTACCCTCCCGGCCGAACCGATAAATAAAACATCAACGATTTGCAAGTTTGATCAATGAATAACAATACACGTGATTCTCACTTGAGTTCATGAGCAGTCGGTCCAATATGTGACCTAGAACGGAAATAAATTGCACGGGAAAATGAGGATGTGGTGATCGTGCATAGCTGTGACCGAAAAAATAACCACTTTTTGGAAGCCTCCTAGTCGCAAATAAACAATTAAAAAATGTAGTGGTATCTAGGAAGTCCGCCTCTGTGATGTAGTGGTTAGTGTGGTTAGCTGCAAGCCCAAAGGGCCCGGCTTCGATTCCCGGCTCTACCATGAAATTTTTGAAAAGTGGTACGAGGGCTGGAACAGGGTCCACTTAGCCTCGGGAGGTCAAATGAGTAGAGAGGAGGTCGATTCCATCGTCAGCCATCCTCGAAGTGGTCTTTCGTGGTTTCCCACTTCTCATCCAGGCAAAAGCCGGGATGGTACCTCACTTAAGGCCACGGACGCTTCCTTTCCTCTTGTCTATCCCTTCCAATCTTCCCCCACCCCCCCACAAGGTCCTTGTTGAGCATAGCAGGTGAGGCCACCTGGGCGAGGTACTGGTCGTCCTCCCCGCTTGTATCCACCCGACCCAAAGTCTCGCGCCCCAGGACACTGCCCTTGAGGCGGTAGAGGTGGGATTCATCGCCTAATCAGTGGGAAAACCAACCCTGGAGGATAAAGGGATAAAGAAAGAAGAACTAGGAAAGCCATGCTTAAAGAGTGGAAGTATAACTTCTATTACAAGATTCATTGAAGAGTGAGTTGTACAAATATTTAGTTTTAGAGCGTAGTAAATGTGTCCGACTCTTTGACTGAATGATCAGCATTGAGGCCTTCGGTTGAGAGGGTCCCGGGTTCGATTCCCGACCGGGTCGCGGATTTTAATCGCGTCTGATTATTTCATCTAGCTCGGGGACTGGGTGTTTGTGTTTGTACCAACACTTCCGTCTCCATATTCAGATAACGTACCACACTATCAACCAGCACAGAAACACCCAATAAAGGGTTGGCGTCAGGAAGGGAATCTAGCCATAAAACAGGGTCAATCCACGTGTGCGGCACAGTTCGCTCCGCGACCCCACAGGTGAGAGAAAAGCGGTAGTAGTAGTAGCAGAAGAAGAAGAAGAGTGCATTTGTATAATTTTAAGGCAGAATGCGCTTCTTTCCGGAGAATCTACTTCGTGAATGAGACACGAACAGCGTGTACTCTCTCATGACCATAGTTACTTTTTTTTCGCTAGTTCTTTGTTTTACAACATCACAATATTTCGACGAAGCAGTTATGGGAAAGTGGCAGGAATGGAAAGGATGCGGGCGTGGCCTTAAGTAAGGTACAGCCCCAGCATTTTCCTGCTGTAAAAATGAGAAACCACGAAAAACCACCTTCAGGGCAGAGGGTTCGAATCCGCTATCTTCCGAATGCTGGTAGCTCGTTCAATTTTCATGAAACTGTCTTCTTTTTTATTCTTCTTCTTCTTCCTCTTCTTACGTTTCGGCCAGCTATGAACCACGCTATTTCAACCGTTTTCTGCCTTGAGCTTTAACACTCGCCCAGTACTCCCGCATCCTCCTTCAGCGAGCTTCCTTTCGTTCTTCGGTCAACATCTTGCCTGTTTTCATTTTAGGTTTACCGAACGAGTTGCCCGTGCGGTTAGGGGCGCGCAGCTGTGAGCTCGCACCTGGGAGATAGTGTGTTCGAATCCCACTGTCAGCAACCCTGAAGATGGTTTTCCGTGGTTTCCCATTTTCACACCAGGCAAATGCCGGGGCTGTACCTTAATTAAGGCCACGGCCGAATCCTTCACGTTCCTAGCCCTTTCCTGTCCCATCGTCACCATAAGACCTCTGTGTCGGTGCGACGTAAAGCAAAAAAAAAAAAAAAAAAGGCATTTTAGGTTTTGTTCGAAAACTCTGTAGATCTTCCAGTTTCTTCTTTAAAGGGTCACGTTGCAAGATGTCATCACGTAAGATCCCCACTTCTTGTAAATCCTATTCCACCCCGGTGAACCAGACCCCTTTAGTATTCTTTGAATGTTGTACTGTTTGGTTCTTGTGATGTGCCCAGTACTTTTTCCATTCGTTCCGATTGTAATTTTCTCAATCCGTCTGGAATCTCAATAGCCCTTCTATGTGTCATTTCTGCTGACAATGTGTGAGTCTTGACCTTCCAGCAGGCGCGTTCGGGTATAAAGTACACCACTGCTAATTTTTTTTCAACTTGGGAACAGTATAGCTTTTCTAAGATTGGTTGCTCGTCTGCTATTCCTCCAGTGTGACCTTAGTTGTTGAATGTGATAGTTTGGATTCCCTGTGAGTGCACAAGAACGGCTGTATTGTAGCTTCAATTCGGAACCTGTCACAGGCGGGCTACAAAGTACCCCGCGCGCCCGACGGTGTAAGTATTTCGACTACATTATTTACGAATATTTTCAAGCACGTCGCCATTTAAAACAATCAATTTATTATTATTTCTCTAATTACAATACATTTTCCATTTATTTAGGATGTTGGCGCGTGAAGAAATAGCCAAATTACTTCACCAACAGCCAGAGGAAGACAACTTGGACAGCGCTGAATCAGGTGAGGAATATGAAGTGATAACGAAACTGAATCTGTGGAAGGTCTCACTTCAGAGGACGGATCTGACTCAGAAGGAAGTGAAAATGAACGGTATGAATACTTTATTGGAAAAGACAAAACCTCCAGGTGGAGGAAAACTGATTTTTCAAAGGTATGCAAAACTAAAACAAAAAATGATGTCAAACTATTTCCTGGTCCCGAACGTACTGCAAGAGGAATCAAAGATGAAATATCTTCCTTTCATAAAATAGTTGATGAAGATATGGTAGATGTCAGCGTGACTCTCACGAACATGCACATTAGAACTTGCGCGGTGCCTGTATATTAGACGATGCTTGTGTAATCTGATTATATTTCTGAAAAGTTTTCAAGCGTGCAAATAGCATTTACTGTTGCGTTTTCACTTGCTACAGTGTACAATATGCTAACATTTGTAATTATTAGTGATGTGGATAAATAAAAGTTGATGAAAATGAGATATTTACTATTATTATGTGTTGTTGAAGTGTGTGGTATAAAATGCACCACGCGCCTGGTCACGTATCATTTCTAGGCTCACCTGCTGGAGAGTTAAGAAAGGTGTTTAATTTATTTTTGTTCTCTGCATCTGCTTTCTCGAGTCCATCTGCTTTGAGATCTTGCTGAATTTCGTGGATCCACTGCCCAAGAGTTCTCATCACTAGTTGTCGTAAAAGCCGATTTTCTGACAGTCGGAACATATGGAAATAAATACGAGATTCCTTTCTTTTCTTCTTCAGTGTGCTGGTGATTGGGCCAATCTCTTGCCTTCTTTTAATGCAGCAAAATTATTAAAAATCAATGTTCGAAAAAAAATCTGCAACCTATTTCAGTGACATCTTCTCAAATGACAAGTATCGTTCAGCGTGACGTAACTGATCATAGAAGGCGGGATAGAAATAATACGTGGACGAAGGCGGAAAACATTATTCCGAGCGCGGAACCTCCGACAGTGGTTCAATATCCATAATACGGCGACTCTGACAAGAGAAATGCAAATTGGGAAAACATACTCCATACTGGTCATCAAGCCTCTGTCAGAGGACTACACCAGAAGAAGAAGAAGAAGAAGAAGAAGAAGAAGAAGAAACAAACGTCGTGCTTGCTGGACAGCAGCCACGGTCTAAAAGCCGTTGTCATTTTCTTGAAAATAAAGAAAAACAAAATGTTTACAGCCAAAATAATAAAGATAGCATTGTATAACTGAATATCATACCACATAAGTTCGACTTCGCTACATTTGTCCATCTCTTTATGTAATCAGTAACAGAGTGAAATAACGTTAAATGTTTCTGAAAAGGCGGCGGGGCGGCGCCCAAAAGCCCTTCACGCACAAACCACCATAGGTTCAATACTGTGCGATGATCCTCAAAGATGATGATGATGATGATGCTTGTTGTTTAAAGGATTTAAACATCTAGGTTATCGCCCCTAACGGTACAGGATGAAACGAAATGTAATGATAATTAGAATTTCAAAATTAGTCCAGTGACTAGAATTTAAAAATGATTATGAAAGTGAATATGAATTTAGAATAATCAGTAGATCTCATTCGCAATGCATTATTTTCTTTGATTTAAAAATAAAAGTGTAATAAAATGAAATAAGGCATTGTCTTTGAAGTTTATAATTATAAGTTTTTAAAAACATATTAAAAGGACACAAAGATCGAGTCCTTTTTTTTTAGAATTTGCTTTACATCGCACCGACACAGATAGGTCTTATCGCGACAATGGGAGAGGGAAGTGCTAGAAGTGTGAAGGAAGCGGCCATGGCCTTTAATTAAGGAACCGCCTCAGCATTTGTCTGGCGTGAAAATGGGAAACCACAGAAAACCATCTTCAGGGCTGCCTACTGTGGGTTTCGTACGTAAGAAATGGACACTTCATAGACAGTGTGTTCCTTGTATCTTGTTCTGCCCATTTAGTAACTGAAAGTTATACTTCCTTCCTTCGGTCATTTCAAAACATGTCTTTTATCCTTCGTAATGTGTTTTGTAAATATGTATATATTATATATTGCTTATTTATAATTAGTGGTAGTAGTAAGTTCTGTTAATATTGTTATTATTTGAATGTATTATATCATCTGTAATTGGAGAATCAATAACTCTGTTGATGATAAATAAACAAATCAAATCAAATCAAATCAAATCAAAATTCACTTTTAAACACGATAAAATAGGCCACTATCCATCATAAAACCAATGACGAAGACGGCTGGCAAATCCTCAATTCTCAAATATCAGATATGTGCTGCGGGGCAGTATTTCTCGAACAACATTGTCACATAGCTGTTTTCGCAGGGGCAACGAAGTAATAATAACGACGTGTCGCCATAAGTAACTTGAAAAAAGCAGGTACTCTTCGATTTCAAATTTTAATTTTTGAAAGCATGGATTTTGACGCACTTTTTAAACCCTACATTTCTGAATAAATGTGATCAATTTGGTTCATCCTAGCCGTGTTGAAACACTGGATCCCGTGAGATCTCCGAAGTTAAGCAACCTTGGGCGTGGTCAAGATTTTGATGGGTTACCACGCGCTGTAGGTGGCGGGGTAAGGGAATGGAGGAGCGGAAAGGAACTCGCCACCCTACTGTACGTGAACTCCGGCTCAGGTACACCTTTCCGGAGGTTCGGACCTGCCTTCGGGCAGAGCACACCATTACCTTACCTTCAAAACGGTAAGTGAATGATCCAATTATGCTATGGAATATGAGGTTAGAATAGGTTGAATCTTTGTTTATTCATTGACCAAGAGAGCAAATAACGCAACTCAAACAAACAGCATTCGAGATACAGAGCACCGTTGTATTCATAAGTCATGCTCGGCATTTTAATTAAATTGTTTCTTTTTCGGGTATAATACTAGTATGTTACCTATTATATATTATACGTATTTTCAAAATAATATTTATTCGTAAATTAGATTCGACAGGCTGAAGAAACTAATAGTTATATGATGTTTTAAATGTTTTTGTAGTTTTTAACTTCGCTAACTTTCTCCCTTTCTTAATCCATTTAACCTCCATGGTTGGTTCTCCATCCGACTCACCGAGGTATTAAACCTCTACCGCCTTAAGGGCAGTGTCCTGGAGCGTGAGACTTTGGGTCGGGGTGAGATACAACTCGAGAGGAGGACCAGTGCCTCGCCCAGGCGGCCTCACCTGCTATGCTGAACAAGGGCCTTGTGGAGGGATAGGAAGATTGGAAGGGAGAGGCAAGGAAGAGGGAAGGAAGCGTCCGTGGCCTTTAAGTTAGGTACTATCGCGGCATTTGCCTCGAGGAAAAGTGGAAAACCACTTCAACGGTGATTGAGGTGGGAATCGAACCCCCTCTACTCAGTTGATCTCCCGAGGCTGAGTGGACACAGTTCCAACCCTCGTACCGCTTTTCAAATTTCGTGGCAGAGCCTGGAATCGAACCCGTGCCTCCGGAGGTGGCAGCTAATCACACTAACCACTACACCACAGAAGCGGACAACTTCGCTAACTGCTTTTTTAGAATTGTTTACATTTGTATATAGGCCTATTTAACTTCACAATCGTTTTTAATGTTTAGAGTGCTTTACAAACTACTACTTTTAAAATCAATATTCACTGTATTGGGTATTCTTTGTCTTGGGAGCTTATAGGTGGAGGAAGAATGTATAATAAAAATAACATTTTTTTAAACAAGTAACTTATAATGTTATTCGTTTTACGTCTTTAAACTAACTATATTTTTATGGTTTTCGTGAGGCGTGGGGGGGGGGGGGGCGGAATATAACTGAAGTTGTGTATTAAGAAGAACAGGAATCCCCAACTCCCGAGCTAGATTAATTAACCAGCCGTGGTTAAAATCCTCAGTGCGGCTGGGAATCGATCCAGGGACCCTCTGAAACAAAAGTCACTACGCTGACTGCTCTACCAAAGAGCCAGATTTACACTAAAATACAAATTAAATATTTTAAAAAACTAGGAACTTTCTTTCTTAATCTGCTTACCCTCCAGGGTTGACTTTTCCCTCGGACTCAGCGAGGGATCCCACTTCTACCGCCTCAAGGAGCGTGAGACATTGGGTCTGGGGATACAACTGGGGAGGATGACCAGTACCTCGCCCAGGCGGCCTCACCTGCAATGCTTAGCAGGGGCCTTGCTGAGGGATGGGATGATTGGAGGGGATAGATAAGGAAGAGGGAAGGAAGCGGCCGTGGCCTTAAGTTAGGTGCCATCCCAGCATTTGTCTGGAGGAGAAGTGGGAAACCACGGAAAGCCACTTCCAGGATGGCTGAGGTGGGAATCAACCCCCCCCCCCTCTACTTAGTTGACCTCCCGAGGCTGAGTGGACCCCGTTCCAGCCCTCGTACCACTTTGCAAATTTCGTGGCAGAGCCGGGAACCGAACCCCGGTCTCCGAGGGTGGCAGCTAATTACACTAACCACTACACCACAGAGACGGACAAAACTAGGGACTAATGCATGAAAATTAGTAAAAAAACTGATGCGGATCAGATGAAGGTAAAAAACAGAAAGTGAACATTTTTATGTACTGTATAAAAATCCCTTAACGATACCACGAAATTTACGATCAAGTCGATCCTCGAAGGAAGAGGATTGTGAACTCAAACGATATTACTACGGGTTTTCTCAAATGCGAAATTTCGTCACATCCTTGACGTTAATGAGGAACTAGGAAATGTGAGGACTTACAACTGGAAGTGGGTGGTTTCGGTGAAGTCTTACTAGTGTGGACCTTGTTCATTTAGAAGGAGATCTACAATCGTCCTTACTAGAGGTCCTTGTGTTTGAGGCTCCTGATTGCCTCACCAAATACTGTATGCGGCAATACAAACGACACTAAAATCATTACTCACTAGTACATAACCCTCTTTTCGACAGTCGAAATTAGTATTTATCAAGTAATTGGAAATTCTTAATGGTCTATTAATACATCTTGGCATGCTGAAAAGAACCCGTTTTTAAGACAAGTGACCCACCTACAAATATTCCCGAATTACGTGAGAAAATAATGTCATTTTTCTGTCCTTACAGCACCCTCTATACATTAACATGTTCAGTAATTTTCAGAAATAGTATGAACAGACGGCAGCGTGTCGGCCTCTCACCGCTGGATACCGTGGTTCAAATCCCGGTGACTCCATGTGAGATTTGTGCTGGGCAAAGCGGAGGCGGGACAGGTTTTTCTCCGGGTACTCCGGTTTTCCCTGTCATCTTTCATTCCAGCAACACACTCCATTATCATTTCATAGCATTGTCTGTCTGTTGGGTCATCAGCCCAGAGGCTGGTTGGATCCTCAAATAGCACCACCAAAGGATATGCGGTTATAACGAAACCCCAAAAACCAATGGCAGCACCAAAATGAGGCGTACTAGGCAAGATGAGGAGTGAGGTAGTTTGCCATTGCTTTCCTCACTGGGTCAGAAAGTACTATTGCAGCATGACTGACCCTATGGGCAACACCTTTCGTAACACTCAGATGCACTAGTCGTGCTCAGAATGTCATTACTCAGCACTACCCATACCCCAGCAGCTTCCATAATGTCACAGCCATGGATGTTGACTGGGACTTCGGTGGAAGCTACACTTTACTCTGGCCTGTGCCAAGAGATGGATTCAAAAGTACTGTATCCATCAAGAAATGACAGCAGGCACTCATAGCATTTATGGAATGGCGACCCCATTGTAATAACAGCCTATATATGTTTCATTCATTACATCCCAGACCCGGCAATGACTGGAAAACAGGTTGTAGGTTTTCATTATGAACAGTGTGTCACGTGATGGTACATATTTTGAACACATTCTGTATCAGTGTCGTTTGATTTTCCGCATAAGGTATGACAAACAGATGTACCAATTGCGTAAAAATGTAAAGATGAGCACAGGGTAGAGTCTCATAGAAAGCTTCATCAGAATCAGTCTATAGACTGACAATGCAAACACAGTACTATTCCGTTCGTTTTTCCAATATTGCATCGGAATTGTTAAACACCCTATATCTTGGCGGATGAAAAGGGCTCGTGTCTACAAGACCGTTGTGCGGATAATAAGCGGGAACACTTCCTCTGCCGCCGACAACGAGTGCAATGGAGTGTCTCTCAATTTTATAGACGTTTTATTGACATAGCTTTTATGACGAGAACAGTAGAGTGACACCCCGGGAGGGGGAAATCGTGTTTACACTGCACTACAGGCTGTCACTGAAGTAAATACAGCAAGATATATTCTCTAAAAACATTATTATTACCGAGCAAATGACCGCACGGTTTGGTTCACATAGCAATCAGCTTGCATTCGGAAGATAGTGTTGCTTTTACAGAAAAATTGCTCATGAAAAAATTTATTTACAATAGGCCTATATTGTACAAACATTTATGTTCTATACCTTTTATCGACGAAGTGGAAAATGAGGGAAATATCAGTGCCAATCTTGTGAAAGTCCAACAGCAGATAACTAAAGAGTTGCTAGTCTGGCCCCGCGGTGTAGGGGTGTTACCCGGAGGCCCCGGGTTTGATCCTCGGCCGGGTCAAGGGTTTTTAATTGTAAACGATTTATATCCCTGGCCTGGGAGCTGGGTGTTTGTGTCGTCCTTAACGTTCCTTTCCTCACATTCAACACTTTTCACTTCCGCAGTTTTCAAATACACGCAGGTTCTTAACATATGGTGCAAGCAGGGGCAAAAGATTGTAGCAGATTTTAGAAGGCAGTGAAAGACAAGAGACAAAAGAAATAACAGAAAAAAAGAAAGGAGAAACCCGATATCGCGAATTCATTAAGATGATGAATTTTTGCTTGTAAAGTCTTATTGTTGTACATACAGCAGAGTAAATAAATGCATTAAATACTGATTAGTGACCAAGAGTTATAAGCAGTAACATTGGTGACCCCGACGTGATTTGGCGGCCGTATATTTAGCAGTTCCTGGTCCTGTTATTATATCCCAAATATTCTCGATATATTTTGGTTCGAGTTGGGCAATTATGTAATTAAATTTGGTTTCTTCGGATGTGATTCTATTAATGTTGAACTGGGCTTCTACTTGGAAAAACCAAATTTCGGGCTTCTCAGACCAAAACAGAGGAATTTTTACGCTAACCTTGTTAGCTTCGCATTCTACGGTTGGAATATCTTTGTTTTTCTGGGTTGCCATTTCGTTGTTGGTTCATATTGTATATGTTTCTGAATACGCAATTTACAACACAGTCTACGGCCTAAGATGGATACTCATCACAGGACGATGAAATAAATGCGACTAGAACTTCTACTCACGTAACAGTGTGGCTTCTTTATGTTTCACTTCACTACACTTCGAAAACTTGCCGTTATTTTTATCAGTAACAGTAACAAGATCTTTCTAGGTCGACGCCCCGAACAAATAGCATTAAAACAAGAAAGAGTTGCTATCGAAATCATCCTGACAACGTTTGACGCCTACGTACAAATGGCTGTTGTCTATATTTTTTTAAATATTAACCTAATATTAGGCTTGTATACTGTAAAGAAGAGATGAAACCATCAAAGCTGGCAATAAAATAAAGATTTAACTGCGAAGGGTCACAGGCAGTCAAGGAAGCGAGAAGCGCCACAGGGGTTAAGTTAATCCAGAGACGTGAAAAATACTGCGAGAGAACGCTGCTAACTCCTGTATTCGAACCTCGGATCTCAGAACATTCTCGCATCGCAAGTTGGCTACCGAGGTGTGTGTAAGTGAGTACTATAAAACAACTAAACCATTTTAACAGCACTAAGAACAAGTCGTTCGAATGAATCGCTCTGCTTCACAAACACTACGTAATGGGAGCCTTTCACAGAGCCACTTAGTTCCCGGCGGCATTATGTAAATAGTGAACATTTGTAAACGTGAGCTCGCCTGTCGTTAACAAATACCTTTTATACAGAAATTGAAGTAAGGTATTGACAGTAGAATATATTCTTTGATCGAAATAATTAGAAGAGTTCCACAAGGCTGCCATCTTTCGCCTTTATTATTTGTATTTTATATGGATCATTTATTGGAAAATATAAAGTGGCAAGGAAACTGAAATTGAAGGAGGATGGCTTGATCTTAGAGGCATACTGAGCTGGAAGCATACAGCAGTCTAATATCTAATACAGCGAAAGAAATAGAGAGAAATAATTAACTGCAGAGTTCAATAGAAATAACGAGAAGATTTCGGAAATAACTTGGAAAGGGGACCGTAGTTCAAAAGGCACTAAGGCAGGAAAACATTTCTGGACTGTAATAAAGAATCTTCGCAAGGGAGGGAAAAGGGAAATGAACAGCGTTTTGTGTAAATAAGGAGAACTCATTGTCGATCCCATGGAATTAACGAACAGATGGAGGAATATTTTGAAAATCTTCTCCAGGTAAAAGAAATATTTATGTTGAAATTGTCCGGCCCCGCGTTGTACGGAGCAACGCGTCCGCCTGTCACCCGGCGACCCCGGTTGCGATCCCCGGCCGGGCAGGGGTTTTAATTGTAAATGATTAATATCCCTGGCTTGGGGACTGGGTGTTTGTGTCGCCCGTAACGTTCCTTTCCTCACATTCAACACTTTACACTTCCGCCATTGACATAATATACGCAGGTCCCTCGGATATGGTGCAAGTAGGGGCAAAAGATCTTTATAGGCCGACGCCCCTAGCAAATAGCAAAAAAAAAAAAAAGTTGAAATTCCAACAATACAGTTCATGGGGAAGAGAATAATGATAACAACGAAATTACGGTCAAAGAATCTTCGCACATCCACTCTGGTAGTGACTGAAGGCCCTTGAGTCTAAATACTATAATAATAATAATAATAATAATAATAATAATAATAATAATAATAATAATAATAATAATAATAATAATAGTATGGCCTCAGCTACCGTGGGCAGACATTTTAACTTGCTACCATCAATTTCGACGTTTCGGTTTACTCTAGGCCCACTAGATGGCAGATTGAGTAAACCGAAACTCTCTAGGGCGTCCATGGCTGAGTTTTAATTAACTTTGTCGGGTAAACACCAAATGTGTCACCAGAGATATTTTACATGCCGACATCGTACGACATGGAATGTCGACTGGACTTTTAAAAATCCGACTACCTCTGCCGGGTTTCTTGGGATCCGAAAGCCGACATTCTACCACTGATCCTCAGAGGCAGGTAGTCCGACGATAAAGTTATCAGTGCAGGAATATACAACAAAGTTTACGAAGATGGACTGTATTTCACTACTTCCGTAATATTCTTAGCCCATCACCATGCGGAGAATGTTGTGAAAAATATCCGAATTCACGATATTGAGGTGGTGGTGGTGGTGGTGATTACTGTTTTAAGAGGAAGTACAGTAGGCAACCATCCTCTATATAACACTAATCAGAGAGAAAAATGGAAGGGGTCCGACACTTCGAAAAATGAAGGTATCGGTCAAAGGAGGACAAGGGCCACGAAGGGCATGAAAATGAAAGACTCCCTAGGCCTCCATACGTAATACCATCGGGGTCTGGAAAGAACAAGAGTTGACCAAGGGAGGTCGGATAGGATAGATGAAAGTGAGGAACCTGGCACAAGTAAGTGGAAGCAATGCCAGGACTCAGCTGAAGGCCCCGTGGTGGCCAACCCACGCTCCAACGTTCAAAGCCCCTGAGGCCCCTCTTAGTCGCCTCTTACGACAGGCAGGGGATACGGTGGGTGTTATTCTACCGCCCCCACCCACAGGGAAAGATATTGAAGTCCGAGTAATCGAGACACTGTACACAGGTAATGTAATATGTTCACCGTTGACCGAGGTCAGTGGCAGTACATTAACATCTAACAGGTGTGAAATCACATCTCAGCTTCCTGTCTCTTCTCATTAATAAAGATCGCCACACAGATATGTTCCGCAGGTGTTGTCCGAAGGAGAAGAAGAAGAAGAAGAAGAAGAAGAAGAAGAAGAGACGAATAAGAATAAGAAGAGACGAATAAGAATAAGAAGAAGATCCGAGAGAGTGGCTGTGCGGTATAGTCACGTAGCTGTGAGCTTGCATTCGGGAGATAGTGGGTTCGAACCCCACTGTTGATAGCCCTGAATATGGTTTTTCGTGGTTTTCCATTTTTACACCAGGCAAATGCTGTGGCTGTACGTTAATTAAGGCTACGGCCGCTTCCTTCCCACTCCTATCCCTTTTTATTCCATCGTCGCCATAAGACCTATCTGTGTCTTGCTTTTTATTTATTTATTTATTTATTTATTTATTTATTTATTTATTTATTTATTTATTTATTTATATAACAAGTCTGTACAGAGTTATCCTCCATTTGCAACAGACCTATGAATGAACTAAATAATGGATTGCATGAACAGTTGGTTAATAATTGCACTACTGATCATACGGCAAACGGCAAAAGTTATATTGTATATGTTAAACCTTGGCTAAATCAGCGTGTCTTGTCTATCCAAGACCGTTTGCTGATTCAAGCAACTTCCCTCCCGTATGCTTGCTGAGCTACAGTGCCCCATATCATTACAACATTGCACTAATACATCGCAGTACTCACACACGATAACTCGCCTCTGTGTCCGAGTGTCTCTAGCTCAATAATCACATGTCCACTTCCTTTATTTTCTTTGTAGCCATACATAATTCCCTCACTTCACTTAAAAACACACTTAAATTACCTACCCTTATCTACTGTTTTACCACCCCTCCAATAATCTTCTACTGTTTGATTACAGCTAAATACTAACCCTTCTCCTTTCCTGTAACTTTCGTATACACATATTAATTCTAACTACAACTAAGTACTTGCTTACATTACTAGGATTATTCCATTAATTTTTCATCCATCTTATAATTTTACAATCATTCTCTTTCTGACTTAATACTAATAGTTCATTATTACTTTTAAAAAAATGCTTCTAATCACGATAGTTTCTTTACATACTTTTAGGAGATGAAATTCTTCTCTGATTTCCCTACACAACACGCAACTTTTATTGTCCTTTTCCCTTATCCATCCCTTGTTTTTGTAGATTCCCATCATCCACCCCTAAGCCCTCTTCTTTCTCTTCTGTTAACATTACTTATCCTCACATTAGTTTCCTGGTTTATCATATTAAATACCGAGAGGGTCGGCTTGCTCCTGCACTCAGACTCCAACAACTGTCTTTGAATATCCTTGACCCTTCGTACAATATTCTCTTCCATAGTATAGTCTATCCCCTAGCCATGTCTATCTCCCAATAATTACCCAATCCTAACCTCTCTATATCTGTGTCTAATTGCGTCCCTGTTCACTGGGGTAGGTTTCTCCATTTGTTAATGTCCTTAACAGGCATCAAAATTACATTTAATATCAATAAAAGACACTTACTGAAAGCATTACAAACATGAAATTACTCATCTCAGGGAATAACAACATATGGAAAAGTTCTCAGGGGAAGCATTTTTTAAAACAATACGAAATCACCGATTCACCAAATGTTCTCAAACCATTCTGCGTTTTTCGAAACAATGGTTTTGGTTTGATTTTGTTTAATTCAAAAAACGAATGAAGTATATGCTTTGGGTCGCGAATGATTTGTCCTATACTGACCAAGCATTATTTTCTTATGTGTACCAGTAAAAACTAAAGCTTGTAAGTCACATTTGTGTACTGTTAGCTAGTAATATTTAATAGATCTCTTTAACAGAAGCAGCTGTGCAAATTCACTGTCAATATTTCATTTACAGGGTAATAATTTCCACATCAACAATAACCAAAGGAAGTGTGTTAGACAAACCGACTTATCTGGTTCTTACCGGGGACTATTTTGTATTCTTCGATAATGTGGAAGTAAAATTTAACTATTACTTCAATATTATTCCGAAATGACTTATAGAGAGCAATGACTTTAGTAGGTTACTGTAAAAATGAAAAGAAAACATCGAAATAATTGACTTATTTGGTTTTTCCCGGGGGAAAGAGTTGTGCTACATTAGATTTCGCGCATGCACAAAATCTATATTTTTTTCCAAGAAAGAGATAATCTAGGCAGCATTATAATCTATACATACAAGGTGTAACTAAATATGTGGGAAAGCTCCGGGTATTCGATAGAGGACTTGACAGCAAGCAGAACATGTCTTGTAAACATATGCTTTCGTTTCCGTGTTACAGGCACCGTGGCCTGCGCGTTCTCCTTATCTCAATCCGTCAGATTTCTACTTGTGGAGTCATTTGAAGGTCATTGTGTATGCCTCACCTTTTCATAACCTGGAAATGCTACGTCAGCGAATAGAGCAAGAGTGTCAGCAGATACGACAAACGCCTGGAATGTGGGAACGAGTGCGACAGTCAATGATGCGGCGCACTGACGCCTGCATTACAGCTCTTGGTAGCCATTTTGAGCACCTTGTGTAGAGAACTGTAAATAGTAAATTACACTTTATCAACACAAATGAGCAACATGCATAGTGAAGTGGTCTGTGTTATGTACAACACAAACAATGGCTGTAACAGGGAAACGAAAGCAAATAAACCACATGTTTACAGGACATGTTCTGCTTGTTGTCAGGTCCTCTGCAGAATCCCCGGAGCTTTCCCACATATTTAGTAACAGCATATATATAAATGAATGTTTGTTTGTATGTCTGTCTCGAATAGACTCAAAAACTACAGGACAGATTTCACTTCATTTTTCACAATTTGTTCTTATTACTCCTAGAAGGGTTGAGGAAGTGGTTTGAACGAAATCCGATCGGTAGTTATTTTATGATGAGTATTTTTATGTCATTAATATCACTGCTAAGCCGCACCACGAATGGCTCGTCTTGATGGACAGACTGTCGCTTGACGACAGTAGCTCACGCTACATCATTATAGTCCGGTGGATTTTTCCTTCCCAGACGACAGTGGACGACGCTAAACCGAATTAGGACCGGCCAAGGTGGATGTGGAGCTACTCTCTTCAAATGGGGATGGAAGACATCACCACAATGTGACTGCGGAGGAGAGGAGCAGACAGTGCATCAGATTGCATTTGAGTGTCCTTTGCATGCTTATAGAGGTTCTATAGAGGACTTGCACTGTGTCTCAAGCGAAGCTCTTTCCTGGCTCTCAACTTTTGATATGGAACTTGAGATGGTTGTTGTACATATTGTATATAATATAATATTCATCATACACTAAATAAATAATTATTATAGTCCGGTAAGAAATGCTGTATAAAGGAGGATTGGAACACGTCTTGTAAGGAGGTTCATGACCGTGCTTCTTATTTGGATATAGAGCAATTCAACTTGCCATGATTGTGATGTACTTTCATGTCATATGACCAACTTTGACAGGTCTGCCCAGTTTGGAAAATGTAGCTGGTTATTAGATGTGAAAAAATATTTGAGAAACTGCGACAAATGTAGAATATCATCAGTGGAATGACACGAGTTATCACCCACAGCTAACGAAGAGCAACTGGGGATTTCCAACAAGCAAAGCCGAGTTTATGTCGTTGTATATGTGTTTCTATGTGTGTTTCACATCTTCTCCTCCTGAACCACTGGAGCGATTTCAACCAAACTTGGTACACTTATGACTCAGTATCAGGAGACAAACCGCGTGAGGTTAAGACAACCCAAGCCCACTTAGGGATGGGGTGCGAGGGGGGTGATATAAAAATAACTGAAACTAGTGTACTATAATTTTAAGGCACAACCAAATGAGTGGCATCTTACCCACGACACAATCATTTTATCAGATGTAGGGTAAAACGGGGTTCTACTTGAGAATAAGATGTGTCTTTTTGTTCCGCTATACAAGAGCTGCTTTAGGCATCGTCTCCACTCACAAAATTATACGAAGTACCGACTTTGTATGCGAATGTTAATGGCGGAAGAAGTTACAGCAAGGTCAACAGGAAGTAAGGGAACTTAAAGAGGACGTGGTAGATTTCAGTTCTCTTTTTAACAGTAAAATAATGCCCGAAAGTCATTCAAGATTTACGTCAATTATCACATTTTCCCGGTGTTGTCGGAGCCTTAGATTGCACTCGTGTAAGGATATATTGAATGTTGTGATATAATCATCCGTCCTTTTATTTTTCAAGCACACTCGCATACATTTCAAATTAAATCTAACCTTTGTCTCGCATTCATTATAATAACGCTTTCGTTACTTCTTACTGCACATGTTTACATCTTAGCGGTCTCCGCTAACCATGTATGTATGTTGGGTAATCAGCCCGAAGGCTGGTTTGATCCTCTGCAGCTCCGCCAACAGCTTTTATAAATAGCCTAGGCGTCACTGAAGAGGCGTACTAGGGAAATGAGGAGTGAGGTAGTTTCCCGTTGCTTTCCTCACCGAGCCAGCCGTTGCTATTACATATCAGTCTGCCAAGCCCACTGAAATCCATGCACCAACCGACCCTATGAGCGATATTTTCACACCATTCATAACAGGGACTGGCTGCGTAAGCAATGGTATTACGAGCATCACTCATACCTCAGTCACTTTCATATTGTCAAAGCCAAGGATGAGACTGAGACAGGTCAATGAAAGTAACAAATTTGATATAGCCCATACCAGAAGACATAGTGCACTGTAAACAGTACATCTTGCCAGCAAAGGCATCCGCTAACCATAACCTATAATAATGTCAACCACGTGTGACAAATTCCAATATATACTGTTAGGAGCGCTGTATATAAAGAAACAAAAGGTGCTCGCTGCCGAATTAGTTCAGAAATCTCACGGATACGTGTTAATTTGTCTTTTAACACTTGTTTCGTAACAAATGCTGTGTTCGTGAAACAGCTGACTTTTTTTTCTTTTCTTTCTTTTTTTTTTTTTTTTTTTTTTTTTTTTTTTTTTTTTTTTTTTTGCTTTACGTCGCACCGACACAGATAGATCTTATGGCGACGATGGGACAGGGAAAGGCTAGGAGTGGGAAGGAAGCGGCCGTGGCCTTAATTAAGGTACAGCCCCAGCATTTGCCTGGTGTGAAAATGGGAAACCACGGAAAACCATCTTCAGGGCTGCCGACAGTGGGGTTCGAACCTACTATCTCCTGAATACTGGATACTGGCCGCACTTAAGCGACTGCACAGCTGACATTTTTTTTTTGCTAGGGGCTTTACGTCGCACCGACACAGATAGGTCTTATGGCGACGATGGGATAGGAAAGGCTTAGGAGTTGGAAGGAAGCGGCCGTGGCCTTAATTAAGGTACAGCCCCAGCATTTGCCTGGTGTGAAAATGGGAAACCACGGAAAACCATTTTCAGGGCTGCCGATAGTGGGATTCGAACCTACTATCTCCCGGATGCAAGCTCACAGCCGCGCGCCTCTACGCGCACGGCCAACTCGCCCGGTAGCTGACATTTAACCGAAGCTTTAAATTAATAACAATTCTTAGTTAACATTTGTTAAGTAAACTTTGCCAGTCCCGCGGTGTAGGGGAAGTGTGTATGTCTCTTATCCGGAAGCCCCGGGTTCGATTCCCGGCCATGTCAGGGATTTGAACCTGGATCTGAGGGCTGGTTCGAGGTCCACTCAGCCTACGCAATTACAATTGACGAGCTATCTGACGGTCTAGAAAGCCAAGAATAACTACCGTGAGGATTTGTCATGCTGACCACACGACACCTCATAATCTGCAGGCGTTCGGGATGAGCAGGGATCGCTTGTTAGGCCAAGGCCCTTCGGGGCTGTTGCGCCATGGCATTCGGTTTTAATTAAGTTAAACTTTAACAGAGAATTGAAATCAAGCATAAGTTTTCGTCATCTCCTTCCACGAGTTATTAAGCAGCCTCTGCGGTACCCCTTCTAGGCGGCTCCTACAATAGCTAGGGAACGCTGTTGATGTATTCTATCACCCTCACCCACAGGGGGTGGTCCTCCACTAATCCCCTCTGACGTCACGCAGGGGATAATGTGAATGTATTCTACCGCTCCCATACACACAGGGGTAGGGTAAACCTTGGTAATATCGTGATAAGTTTTTGAAATTCCATCTCGAAGTTATCCTTCGTCCTAGAAGTACAAATTTTCGCCAGCAGGTAGTGCTGTATGCCTTGTTTCTGAACACATCCCCTAAGGCTTTCTACTTTCACCCAGCTTGCGTTACAGAGAATTTTTACCACGTGGGGGAAGTTTGTTGTTGTCTTTTGTGCTATGAAATTCTTGCGTTATTTTAATAATAGATATTTACAAAGAGAAGAAAAGTACACTCAACATTACCGTATTTCTTGAACACATTTTAATATTATTGTGAACATCGGTTTGTACGTAATATCCTTAGCTCTTCAGATTTCCAGGTGGCCCGCCTCTCCCCTTCAGGGAGAGGAATGAAAACTGTTCATGATGATGATAGAAATTTCAGCTTTTTGAGGGAAAGATTTAACAGGTATAGCGTTGATACAATGTATTTAGTTTTTGTATATTTAATATCATAATTTTGTCATGGTTGACTCTTACATAAATAATGTTCTTGATATATTATATATAATATTTAAATTAACATATCACGAATTAACCAAGGTATCACGAACTTACCATACCCTTACTTTTCTCTTCAATGTTAGATGCCGCCGAAACACCGCCAATACAAAAACGAAAACATTTTTAATTCAGCTGGAAAAGGAGGAAAATAACGCCTTTTGTAAAGCTTCGAAAGAATTTCAGGTGCCATGGACCAATCTAACTTT
Source organism: Anabrus simplex (assembly GCF_040414725.1). Taxonomy (NCBI): domain Eukaryota; kingdom Metazoa; phylum Arthropoda; class Insecta; order Orthoptera; family Tettigoniidae; genus Anabrus; species Anabrus simplex. The sequence goes on from NC_090274.1 coordinate 57,303,016, forward strand.
TTAAACGCACTTAAGGTGAAGACTATGTCAGACACTACGTCCCTAAACTAGGCAAACCGTTTGGTTTGTCGTTAGAGATAGAACAAAGAATATATAAATGTGTTCTCGATGATGTAATTCGGTTAGACAATTTTACAAATACAAAAGTTTTCTATTGTTTATTTTGATGAACTCAAGGATACTGTGACGTCATGATGCTTGTGACGGGTATTCGTTCTGTAGTCGTTAATTCTCCCCTCCCCTCTCGCAAATTTTGTTATCTGTTCACGTCTTTGTAATGACTGTTTGATAAAATAAGGGATATTTTAATTTTATAGAATAAATAGCTGTGTTAATAGTATTTTAATGGACTCATTTAAGCATCACGAACTTACCAAGATACTATCTCGGAATTACCGAGGATATCACGAAATAACCAATGGCAGTCAGTTGTGACAAAAGGCGAAAGTTGCATAGAAGAGGTAAGTTAACTATTATTTCACCCATAAATAGTATCGACCGAAATGTCAGTCTAACGAAATACAACTTGCAAATGTTTAAATATTCGCACGATTTTACTGTATTTAAATACAGCCTGTGACAATAAAGTTCGGTGAAATAAGTCAGAACGGTCGATCCGGCAACACTGGCGACACGCAACGCTACACCTGTGTAGCAGCAGGTTTTGACCACCCGCTCCCAACGTTGTTCAATTGAGCATCGTGTGTGTGCCGTGTAAGACCTGTTCGACACAGTGCGCGTTTAGTGCGTTGGTTCTGAACTGCGAACAGGAACATGAAAGATCAAAAGATCAATGTACAGTTTTGTTTTAAGCCTGGCAAGACATCGAAAGAAACGCATGCGATACTGTTACGTGTTTATGAAGATCAAGCACTGGAAGTGTGTGTACGAGTGGTTCGCCCGTTTTCCAGGAGGTCGGGAAAATGTTTCTGACAACCCCCGGAGCGGAAGATCGGCGACCGCCGTCAGTGACGAAAACACTCAGAAGGTGAGAACATTAATCACGAACGATCGGCGATTAACTGTACGCATGACAGCGGATGAACTGCAGATTAACAGTGAATCCGTGCGACAAATCGTTACCCAGAAGTTAGGGAAGAGGAAAACGTGTTCTCGTCTTGTGCCACATCACTTGAGTGACGATCAGAAGCAGGCACATTTACAGGCTTCACAGGATTTTGTCGAAGGGGCGGATGCGACACCAAATTTCTTGAACTGTATTGTCACTGAGGATGAAACCTGGTGTCTCAGGTACGACCCTGAAACGAAACGGCAAAGCATGGAATGGCGTTCTCCGGGATCCCCTCGTCGAAAAAAGCTCAGAGCCGAAAAGTCACGCATCAAACTCGCTTTGAAAGGAAAGAGATTTGACGATGTTCCTGATATCCAAGGAAACGTGACGAGGGTTTTGAATACCATCCCAAAGGAAGCCTTCTTGCAAAGTTTCCAGGAAATGTATCGCCGATCTCAGCAGTGCATAGTTATGGGAGGGGACTATTTCGAAGGACAATAAGGTCACTATCGTGCATTGTTCATCTATGTTTATAGTACAGGACTATTCACCGAACTTTATTGTCACAGGTTGTAATTACCAGATTATCACGATATTACCAAAGTTTATCCTATTGGAGGTTGGATAGGAAAAAGGAAAGCCTGAACCCCAGCATGGCCAGCTAGGAGCCTTATGGACTTCACTCTGCTCTCACAAGTTACGACACACTCAAGTTGTAAGCATAATATTAAGTCGAAGAATACAAACTTGGTACACTTCATTATTACAGCATTTCAGTCGAAGGGCAGACAGGAAGGGGAATTAGTTGGGATCAAAAGGCTATCTGGGCAAAACAAACGCGAGATATTATTCCCAGAAAGGAGATCGATATTCAAACAACCTGAACTCTCCGTATCCAAATCGACAGAATTCTTCTGTAAGCTGATATTAAGCTGCTGATAAGAGATAAGTGTTATCAGAAGACACACTCCCGATGCTGACACGTTGATTGGTCGCAAGTGTCGTTTAATCTCAATAATGATGGTGTGTTAATGATAATACCAGAAGAGACGGAGAATGATGAGAAATAATTCACTAGCTGGCGAGTATAATTCCCCCTTTGGGTGAGAGCAATTAATTATGTTTAATAGTTAGACTTTTTGGCATTGAAACTTTCTGGTTGGCGTACCCCCCAACATGCAACTGATTTACTTTCGAACCCCCGAAGTAAGAGTATATTGCGATTATACCAAAAGTAAGAAATTACAGTGGAACCTCGATATTTCGAGTGATCGAAATTTTGAGATATAGAAAATACAGTTTTTGAGCATGTATATACCGGGCGAGTTGGCCGTGCAGTTAGGGGAGCGCAGCTGTGAGCTTGGATCCGGGAGATAGTGGGTTCGAACCGCACTGTCGGCAGCCCTAAAGATGGTTTTCCGTGGTTTTCCATTTTCACATCAGGCAAATGCTGGGGTTGTACCTTAATTAAGGCCACGGCCGCTTCCTTCCCACTCCTAGGCCTTACCTACCCCATCGTCGCCATAAAACCTATCTGTGTCGGTGCGACGTAATGCCAACTGTAAAAAAGAAACACTAAATAAAAACAAGATTTCACTGAAAATGAACAGACTCAACTCTTTTCTGAACTGCTCACCAACAGCAGCGGCGATTAGGGGGGGGGGGCGAGGGAGGCAGTCGCTCCCCCCCCCCCCTGTTTGGAGGAAATAATACATTTTATTCCATTTTAACCTGCTGAAACTAGGACTTATTATTTTCTTTTATGTTTTGCTATTTGCTTGAGGTCGCACCGACACAGATAGGTCCTATGTCGACGATGGGACAGGAAAGGCCTAGGAATGGGAAGGAAGCGGTGGTGGCCTTAATTAAGGCACAGCCCCAGCATTTGCCTGGTGTGAAAATAGGAAACCATGGAAAACCATCTTCAGGAAATGATTATTTAAAAAAGGCAAATTGTACACGCCTGTTGTCTTATCAGCTAATTCTTTCCTTCATTTCCTTTAATTATTAACAAAATTATTATCAGTATACGCACAAAATACCGTTCGTCCTAGCTAACCGATTTCTATAGCTCCCTAGCAAGTGGTGGAGACTTTGCATGTGCTGTGAGGAAGGGTAGCAGGTTGTTTGATTCACCCACTTAATGCGCGCAATTCGTCAGTCTCTTTAGTGTCTATTAAAGGGGCCCATAGACGTGCAATATTATTGCGCAATATCGGGGTTTGTGCAGTATATTGAACGAAATCAAAAAAGTTTGAAATATATTGCGCAAATCGCAAAATACTGTGCCGTGTGTTGGAAATATTGTGCAATATCCCGTCATCCCACCAGTTGGTATCAACAAGTGGGGGAGAACGTATCGTGATGGAAGACAAACAGGTGTTGAAAAAGTTTTATCGGAGTTTATAGGAGTTTATCGGAGTGTACCATGACCTTCCGGCTTTATGGGACGTTAAGAGCCAAGATTACAGTAAATCACGTTTAAAAAGAAAAGGTGAACAGAACGAGGTATTTATTGAGAAATATCGCGAAATATATCCGAACGCCGACAAGCAAGAAGTTATTTTAAAAGATAAGTTCTCTACGTACCTACAAACTTCCGGAAGGAAGTGAAGCGGCTTCCTGATACAGACAAGAGTGTTCAACAAACAAAATTCCGGCATGGACTGACTATATATTGCCACGCATATTGAACGTCTGTGGCCGCTTTGCACAATATATTGCACAACCAACAATATTATCTCCACACGATTCTATTTATTGCACAAACCCTATTGTTGTGCGATAGTATTGTACGTCTGTGGCCGCTTTGCACAACATATTGCACAACCAACAATATTATCTCCACACGATTCTATTTATTGCATAAACCCGATTGTTGTGCGATAATATTGTACGTCTGTGAGCAGCGAACAATATATTGTACAATCCATTTTGCGCAGTAATGTTGCACGTTTATGGGCCCCTTTAGTATCTTAGTGTGTAGTCAAATATTAAAAGATTTTAATTGTATAATCACATCGCACTTCTTTTTAATTGCAAAAAATGTGTAATATTGTTTATTTGCTGAAAGTTTTATTGTATGGTATTGAATCAAAATCTCAAAAAATATTATTACCGCAGAGATAAGGCTTTTTGCAGATTCTGTACAGAGTAATAATAAGTTACAAGATTGTGAGCAACTGCAAAATGACCTCGGTAATGTTGTGAGATGAACAGCAGGCAATGGTAAGATGATAAACGGGGTTAAAAGTCAGGTTGTGAGTTTCGCAAATAGGAAAAGTCCTCTCAGTTTTAATTACTGCCTTGATGGGATCATTGTAAGTATCTAGGTGTTAATATAAGGAAAGATCTTCATTGGGGTAATCACATAAATATGATTGTTAATAAAGGGTACAGATCTCTGCACAAGGTTATGAGGGTGTTTAGGAGTTGTAGTAAGGATGTAAAGAAGAGGGCATATAAGTCTCTGGTAAGACCCCAACTAGAGTATGGTTCCAGTGTATGAGACCCTCACCAGGACTACTTGATTCAACAACTGGAAAAAATCAACAAAAAAAAGCAGCTTGATTTGTTCTGGGTAATTTCCGACAAAAGAGTAGCGTTACAAAAATGTTGCAATGTTTGGGCTGGGAAGACTTGGGAGAAAGGAGACGAGCGTATGTTCCGAGCTGTCAGTGGAAAGATGGCGTCGAATGACATCAGTAGACGAATAAGTTTGAGTGGTGTCTTTAAAAGTAGGAAAGATCACACAATATGAAGATAAAGTTGGAATTCAAGAGGACAAATTGGGACAAATATTCGTTTATAGGAAGGGGAGTTAGGGATCGGAATAACTTACGAAGGGAGATGTTCAATAGATTTCTAATTTCTTTGCGATCCTTTAAGAAAAGGCTAGGAAAACAACAGATAAAAAATCTGTCACTTGGGCGACTGCCCTAAATGCAAATCAGTAGTGACTGACTGACTGTTTGATTGATTGATTGAGTGAGTGAGTGAGTGAGTGATTGATTGATTGATTGATTGATTGATTGATTGATTGATTGATTGATTGATTGATTGATTGATTGATTGATTGATTGATTGATTGATTGATTGATTTGGAAATTCAACGTTTACCTCTCTGTCGAAATTCGCTCAGAAAGCATGAATAAACTTACCATTTTGTAGCTTTTCCTTCTCAGTTTTGATGTATAACACACACACACACACACACTCTGGGTCCGCTATATCCCACAAACTCGGGTACTGTTTGTTGTCTATACATTCTTTTGCCCCCGCACTTTTAATTCCCAACCGCCGCTACTGGTCACCGAAAACAGGAGCTACGATAACTTGATTACCCCTAGCGGCACGCGAACCACACTTTGAATACCTCTGTGCTAGACTAACTAACAAGGAAAGGTCATAGCTATGGGGTCAACGACTCCATTCAAATTTCGAGATGTTTGATCTACATCAAAAATAAACAGACAACACGTGACCGGGGGTTTGTACCATTGCCCCTTATTCAATGAGATCATTGCCTTTAAATTTAACAGCCTACTGTACGATTCCCGATGTCAAGACAAGAGTCAGTGCCACATGGATGATATGGCGCCAAGTTACTGGAGTTCTAGGCGATAAGAAAATTCCACTGCATTTAAAATCTAAAGTCTACCGCACAGTGATCAGACCGGTGGCTCTTTAGCGGTGTGAATGCTAGAACATCGAGTCATGAACAGGCACTTCATGCAATGGAAATGAAGATGCTGGGATGGTCGAAAGGCTCGACTCGACTAGACCATATCAGGAATCATGTTGTGCTGAAAAAAATTCAAGATTGCCCCAACCACAGAGAAAATGCGAGAATCACTCCGCAGCAGTGGAACGTCAGTTGAAAAGACTGCCCTTCAACTGAACATGGCGGGTCGCCGACTTCGAGGGCGACCTCAAACACGCTGGCTGGACAAGGTGGGAGATGAAATGCGGTTCACATAACTCAGCCCTCGGGACGCTATGGATCGATTGAGAGGGAGGGAACATTGCAAGAAGGCAGACCCCGCATAAATGGGAAAATGCAAAGATGATGATGATGATGATGATGATGATGATGATGATGATGATGATGATGATGATGATACATGTTAGTAATTTGCGTGTCAATATCTGTAGAAGTGCTGGTCCAGTCATCATTCGTGACTTCCAGAGGATGTCTCGAGTTCGAGAAATGTCAGTCACTCATTCTTAATGTTATTCTTATTTTCTTTACTTGAAAATACTTGCATTCATAGCTGAGTACTAATTGTTGTTACAAAGTATGAGTTATATATTATTCCACTAATTACAAGACCAAACATGTCACCATGTTCTAATAAACAATTCATTATTCACTACTTATCTACCCTGGGCTGCTGCCCAGGTGGCAGATGCCCTATTAGTTGTTTACGTAGCCTTTTCTTAAATGTTTTCAGAGAACTTGGGAAGATATCGAAAATTTCCCTTGACAAACTATTCCAGTTCCTAACTCCTCGTTCTACATGAGTGTTTGCCCAAATTTGTCATTTTGAATTCTAAGTTTATCTTCACGCCTACTTTTAAAAGCTCCGTTCAAGCTTATTGGTCTATTAACGTCATCGGAACATACCACCTAGTCGAACAGCTCGTCTCCTTATTCCCAAGTCTTCCCAGCGCAAAGTTTGCAGCATTTCCGTAACACTACTCTTTTGTCGGAAAACACCCAGAACAAATCGTGCAGCTTTCCTTTGGATCTTATCCAGTTCTCGTATCAAGTAATCCTAGTGGAACCACACTAACTGGGTTCTTACCAGAGACTTATATGCCTCTAGTTTACATCCTTACTACAAACCCTAAATACTCTCATAACCATGTGAAGAGATTTGTACTCTTTATTTACAGCCTCGTTAATGTGATTACCCCAATGAAGATCATTCTTATTTTAACATCTAGGTACTTACACCCCATCTACACAATAATTAAAACCTCACTTTTCATTTTGTTTACCATCATACCATTGTCTAGGTCTTTTTGTAGTCACTGACAAACTTGTCACTTATTTATTACTCTATACACTATGCCATCATCCGCAAAAGCCTTATCAGAGCGATTCCAGTTCTTTACTCATACCATTTATACATATAAGAAAACAAAGGTCCAATAGTAGAGCCCTGTGGGACCCCCGTCTTAAATCATTACAGGATCAGATAACAATTCACTTACTCCAATTCTCTGAGTTCTTTTTTCAAGAAATTTAGCCATTCCATTCAAGGCTCAACAATTTATGGACAAGTTTTGGGAAGGCGTACCTAAATAGCGAACAACGAACAACTGACCGTCCTAGCGTATTGTTATCCAGTAGTGCAGGCCGACACACCGTGTTAAAGGCAAGCAATAAAGAAGGCAGTGGTTACAGGTAAACCTGTGAGTGGAAAGACTTGGCTGACGTCGTAGTAATATGGTTGATGGCTACAGAGATAAGATAAAGCAGTTAAGTAAGCAGGCTGAAGAGATAACGGCTCCATTGAACGTAATAACACTTTTAGTACTGGAGAAGTGTGGCTACAAATTTATACTCATCATGAATGTCACAGAAAGTAGCAGTAAATTTCTTCTCACAACATACAGCGTTTCCGAAGTGTTGTACCGACATACAGGGCGTGGATCAGCGGTAAGCAAAGAGGAAGTGCAAACAAGTTTTCGTACCAAATCCATAGACAGTTCTCTTGTTGGCGGTGCTGTGCTGATTGTTATTTTAAGGGGAAATTAACCTGCGGCCACTGAATTACGAAGGTGAGGAAAAATGTGCTGTTGTCCAGGCGCGCCATCTTCGGGTAGTTATTGAGGGGGAGGGGGGGGCATGAATAACATGACCAAAGGCATGCGAAATTAGGAACAACTATTAATGCAAATATTCCTATATAATAACAATATTCACAAACAGAAAAAATAATAATGGAGGTTGCTTCTTAAACACATTTTTGAACGAGACTTATGTAAGGATTTTCAATAATATTCATAAGTAAACAGAAAAAGAGAGCTTGATTCATAAATTTAGTAAGTATTTTGAAGGAATGCTTTATATATGAAGCTATCAAACATAATCACAACTAAAACAATTCATAAATATATTTTCTTAATAAATATTCTATTACCATTTTGTAGTCCGGCTCCATGGCTAAATGGTTCGCGTGCTAGCCTCTGGTCCAGAGGGTCCCGGGTTCGATTCCCGGCCAGGTCAGGGATTTTAACCTTAACTGGTTAATTTCAATGGCTCGGGGGCTGGGTGTGTGTGGCGTATTCAGCATTAGAAATCATTCTAGGTAGGGCCCTCATCTTCAAAGACATGCAGGTCGCCTAATAGGCCGTCTACGAGAAAAAGATCCACACCAGGCCTCCTCGGAGGCCATACGCCGTTATTACCGTATTGTATATAACACATTTCATGATACGAAATGTGAAAAGCTCTACCACCAGAGGTACCGCCTGAACTGTCTCCATTGGGAAATGTAGTTCTGTGAAGGACTGCCCGCTTTCTAATCGCATTTTTTATATAAAACCATCAACCACCTTCTAACGCCAATGGGCGTAGCCGTGTTGAAACACCGGATCCCGTGAGATCTCCAACGTTAAGCAACATTGGGAGTGGGCAAGATTTGGATGGGTTGCCACGCGCTGTTGGTGGAGGGGCAAGAAAATGGAGGAGAGCCAAGGAAATGGTCACCCCATCGTACATAAACTCCGGCTCAGGCACACCTCTGCGGAGGTTCGGACCTGCCTTCGGACAGAATACACCCTTACCTTACCTTGCCTTCTAACGCCTTAACAGACTACCAAAGACCACGTTTTAAAGGGACTTAACATCTAGGAGGAGAATTTATTGGGGGGGGGGGGTGGAAGCGAAATGGCACTTTGCTTCCCTAAGATCATTTGCAAGGAGCAGAAAACACCTTCCCCCCGATATCGGCGCCAATTCTGTTGTCAGATGTGGGAACAGCGAAGCGACAGATCGAGAGTCGCTAACCTCTGAGAACGGATTGGTAACGCTGACCAAGTAACGAAATAGTGCTGTCTAGTCGAAGTCGGTCCGCTCCTAGTCCACGTATTCTTTTAAAATAGTTCTATTTTCAATATTACGCAGACCAAAAGTATTCAAATATTTGAAGTTATGCAGTAAATCTTGAACAAACATATTATAATAAAACTGATCCAGATTAATACGTATTCCGCAATTTAAAAAATCCACACTCTGTTTCCAGTCATTTGACCGGGTCAGGAATGGAATGAATGAAGCCGGCTGTGAAACCTCTCGCATTCCTTTGAGCCAATAATTAATGAAGGATTAATGAAATGATATTGGGGAGTGTTGCTGGATAGGGAAAACCTGAGTTCCCGGAGAAAATCCTGCCCCGTTCAGCTCTGTCCAGCACAATTCTCACGGGATTTGAACCACAGAACCCAGCGGTGAGAGCTGACGCCTGAGCCATGGAGACGCTACGTAATCCGAAAGTCATCATCATAAATCGTTTTGCTCACTGCTGAGTGTCTTGACCTCATAATTTCTTTGTTGCAACCTTGACGAGATTCCTGTATCCAGAGCGGTTTTAGCTTTCCTTAACATGATCTGAAGAGGTAGGCCAGTGATCTTCTTCGCATGATCTAACCATCTACTTGCTGTTCTTCCCCATGGTCTACTGCCTTCAACTTTGAAACGACCATTTTGCAAGGCAAAATGCTCTCCTCCTTTTTTGAAAATGTGGCTAAGGAACTGGAGGTAACACTCGCTCCCACGGGAAGATAGACGTTTATTGATGCTTAATGCATCCACACTGGAAACATTAGTTCTTCTTTCTTTCTGTCCAGGGTACACGGAGCATTCTCCGCCAACACCACATCTCAAAGGCATCAATTCTACCTTTGTCTCTAGCATTCACAATCTAGGTCTCACAGCCATATAAAAAGACTGAGAACACTAATTCCACCAAACACATCTTCTTAGCTTTTGATACTGCCCCGTTCTGCCAGATGATAGTGAGTTTGACCACTGCAGCACGACCTAGGGCGATACGTCTTTTGATCTCCTTTTCACAGCCTGACCCCAGATATATACATTTCTTTACTAATCTCCAATTCCTTTAGACAACCTGGATTTGACCTCGCCGATCAACTTCCATTAGTTTGGTCTTTTCCACGTTTATCTCCAGTAGTTTTTTAAATATAACTAGAGGACCCATACTACTCCGCAACATTCACTATAAATTGGTCAGATAACTCGTTCTTTCCGTTGTCGTACTCATATTATTTTGCCTGCTCATTTCAATGTTTTTTTAATGAACATCTAATAAGAAGCGCGTTATGCTATGTCGCAGTTCTTAGTCAGAATTCATCCATTCTGACGTCATCATGCCGTCTGTTTGGTAAAAATCTATCCATATATTCGCTTTTTTCATCCTGCAGTTCTTGATGTAAAGCTTGGCATTGTGTCGTAGAAGGTAATGTAACTTTTAATCTCAGTTCTTCCATATAGAACAGTTCTCTTGTGAGCTCATAGGTTAGTCTCGAAACCGAGCTCGATAGCTGCAGTCGCTTAATTGCGGCCAGTATCCAGTAATCGGGAGATAGTGGGTTCGAGCCCAACTGCCGGCAGCCCTGAAGATGGTTTTCCGTGGTTTCCCATTTTCACACCAGGCAAATGCCGGGGCTGTACCTTAATTAAGGCCACGGCCGCTTCCTTCCAATTCCTAGGACTTTCCTATCCCATCGTCGCCGTAAGACATATCTGTGTCGGTGCGCCGTAAAGCAAATAGCAACAAAAGTTAGTCTAGAAGGAGCGTTTATTGCCAGGCAGAGAGAGAATAGTGATGGAATAATCGAATACAAAATAGTCGCTTAATCGATTATTTCATTTTATTCGACTATTTTCCATTCGATTATTTTTGATTATTCATTCGAATGAATCAGGCAATCGAATAGTGAATATTTTTCCATACGATTTTTTTTTCGATTACTCATTCGAAACTCCATTCCAATGAATGAGAAATTCGAATAGTGAATCTTTTTTCCATTCCACTATTTTTTCGATTACTCATTCGAAACTCCATTCCAATGAATGAGAAATTCGAATAGTGAATATTTTTTTCCATTCCACTATTTTTCCGATTACTCATTCGAAACTCCATTCCAATGAATGAGAAATTCCAATAGTGAATATTTTTTCTATTCGATTATTCATTCGGAACTGCATTGGAAAGTATGCTTTCGAAATAATCCAATGAAAAGTGATGTTATTAAGACAGATAATTCACTCATATTCACTCATTTAGTTTCAACATTTGGAGATACGTTTGGAAAAAGGCGTATCTCTATTTTTTGTAAGAGTTCATCTATTCGATTATTTCGATCGATTATCCATCCGTCACACTTAAACCGAAAAATTGATTCATGACGCAATCCGAATATTTTATGTGATACAACTAAATGTTATTTGAAACATTCGATTATTTTATTCGATTATTTAAATAATCAGATGGAGGTTATTGTATTATTAAACGTATTCGATTATCCCATCACTAGCAGAGAACTTCTTTATAAGATACAACATGGCTGCATGCAATGTTTTTACTAAGTATGACAGTCACATACAGTATATCAGAATATTAATGAAAGTGTTAGTACCGGGCGAGTTAGCCGTGCGGTTAGGGGCGCGTAGCTGTGAGCTTGCATCCGGGAGATAGCGGGTTCGAATCCCACTATCGGCAGCCCTGAAGATGGTTTTCCGTGGTTTCCCATTTTCACACCAGGCAAATGCTGGGGCTGTACCTTACTTAAGGCCACGGCCGCTTCCTTCCCATTCCTAGGTCTTTCCTGTCCCATCGTCGCCATAAGACCTATCTGTGTCGGTGCGACGAAAAACAAAATAGCAACAGCGAAAGTGTTAGTCGCTTAGCAACCTGCTAAGTACAGAATGTATTGCGGGCTAGAGTAGCCCTCGCCTGCAATTACTGGAGTGATCATTTAATTATTTTATTTTATGATTACTCAAAGCTGGCTGAACTTAGAGACCTATTAGCGTGCTTGCCTTTGGACACAGGGGTCCCGGATTCGATTCCCAGCAGGGTCGGGAAGTTTAACCCTGGCACGGGGACTGGTTGTATGTGCCGTCTTCAACATCATTTCATCCTCATCACGACGCGCAGGTCGCCTAAGGGAGTCAAATCAAAGGACCTGCACCAGGCCTCTCCGGAGACCACACGCCATTAATTGAAGGGCTGAGAACCATAGTGGGCCAAGTGCCATTTTTTTAAAAACGGAGAAAAATAAGGTTAAAGTTTAGTCACTGCTATAATTCACAGACACAGATTACAGATACTAAAACATTTGCATATTATAGTTAATAGATCCATTAGTCACTACACAGTAAAATACAAAGATTATCTGGCTTTTTAATACAAATAAAAAGTAAATGAATACCATCATTTTCCACTGGAGTGGATTTGGCCCACTTTGGCTCTGAACAGAGAGGATGACTTTTAACAATACGCCAGTTGGCCAACTCCACGTGGCACTGTAAGGTACTTCATTTTGCCGTAGTTACATCACAATATTGCAAATCCCTAAAAAAAAAATATGATTAACTGATGGAATGAATGGAAGCATGGCAAGTAAATCATCATATTTAGCTTTTGTCAGCTTAATGGGTGCTGCGTAAGCAGGACTCAGTTCCCATGGTGAAGGTACTGAAGCTGTTACCTTTACAGATGGCCTGCCCTTACGAGGTGAAATATCAAGGATTTTCCATTCTTCCATTTCGTTGAGGGTGTACCTGAACTTAATCTTAAGAGTTTCATTAGACTGGAAACGAAACCACCTAATTGTGAGCCACTCAACCTTCTCTCCATCTATTGTTTACTTACGAATCACAAAGTTTTTTTGAGAGCTCCTTAATGTTCACAAATTCTTTCTGTTCCATTTTGTCCACACTAAAGGGCTTATTTCTCCTACATTCCTTAACTAAGGTCGCATAATCTTCTACCGAAAACAGTGATTTTGCCTTACATTTTGAAGTTCGATGGTACTAAAATCTCTCTCATCAGGCAAATATCAATGGCCAGGTTCTAGGAACTTACGATCAATAGTTTTAAATTGGGAATAATGAACTAATGTGGCCCACAAAGATGCAATATACTGATTCCTATTCTGAACACCACAAGTGTCTGAATAGGCTATTAAATGATTTGCTGTTGTGCTGACGTTCCTCAGGTAATACCGAATACATGAACCTACTTCTGTTGGGCCCCTTTGTGCTGTATCTTCACCCCACAAGTACATGTACCCCTTCTCATCCTCACAGTTATGTATTCCAACATTATACACCAAAAATTCCTCTTGTAAAAATAAACTATACTTGTTATTAAGGGAAGAGGGAGGGTCTGCTGCATGTCAAATCACTGCTTCTATTTTCCTCGTGGCCGATGTCCGCCATGATACTACGTATGTCACATGACAGAGCAAGCGAGGAATTGGTCGTGCGGATTTGGCCCACTATGGCACTACCTCCAGCGGCTAGTTCAATTTGGTTGATATTTTGTGACCCTGTAGCACATAAATGGGAAGACGTAGAGATAGCCCAGTTGGAGAGATAATACCTAAGTCAGAAATGAACCGCTAGATGGCATTAACTCAATTTCGACGGTTGGTGGATTTGGCCCACAATGGTTCTCAGCCCTTCATTATATAAATTCAGGTGTGTTTGGAATATTGTCTTTTATTGTTTATACTTGCATGTGTAAATATGCGCGAGTATTTTGACTTACCGTATAATATACTATCCGTGTCTGTATTTAAACTATAACGTCCCCTCCTACACGAAACTTCACGAACTACCAATGTTACCCCCGAAGAAGCTGAGAATACTTCTTCTTTGCACTCGTTACAGCTTTCAGATATTTCTTTCGTTTATCGTGCTGTTGTACAACAAACTTCCTTTGCACACTCTAACACTCCATTACGTACTAAATAAAACCCGCCCATCTGTTATAAACACGTGTTATCCGAATTTAAAATACATGTTGCGGTGATGTCACTTATGGCATTTTTCTTGCACAGAATTGGGAGGATAATTCTGTACTGAAGCGGAAGATTATATGCCGTAACTGGTGTGTCCAATCCCTTCTCTTTTCTATTTATTCTTGGCCTTGAGATACGCAGGGATGAATGACTGGCTGTAGGGGAGGGTACAAAGGCTGATGCATTCCTTGTGCTTGAGACACGTTAGGAAATACTTTCTCCTAATAATTATCAGAGTTCTGTACTGTGTTCTTGCCCATATCTTAGAAAGTCAAGACTCACAGGCATACAAATCCTTTCCTTACCCTTTCTTAGTCAGCAACAACTGCTGGATCATTTGGATAGGTCATGAAAGACGTTTAGCAAATTCAACCATAAGTAAGAAAAATTTACAATAAAGTATGCATGCATAAATTTTAAAAATCACTTTAAAATTATATAAACATTCCTCAGAATGCTATATATTGATGTATAATCCTTCTTGAAAGTTGAAAAAATGAATAACAAAGTAAACACCATGGCGCAAAGACCCCGAAGGGCCATGGCCTACCAAGTGACCGCTGCTCAGCCCGAAGGCCTGCAGATTAGTGATAGCATAACCGAATACTTTTAATATTCGAATAACCTCCATCCGATTATTTAAACAACTGGATAAATAATCGAATGAGTTTCAAATATCATTCAGTTGTATCGCATAAAAGATTCGGATGCGTCAGGAATCAATTTTTCGGTTTAAGTGTGTCGGATGGATAACCGATTAAAATAAGCGAATAGATGAACTCTTATGAAAAACGTAGCCTATCTCCAAATGTTGAAACTAAATGAGTGAATTAACTGTCTTAGTATCGATTATTTCAAAAGCATTCACTATTCATTTGCCTCATTCATTCGAATGCAGTTCCGAATGATTAATCGAACAAATAATCGACTGAAAAAAATCACTATTCGATAGCCTCATTGATTCTAATGGAGTTTCGGATGGAGAATCAAAAAATAATCTAATGGAAAAGATATTCACCACTCGATTGCCTCACTCATTCAAATCGAGTTTCGAATGAATAATCGAATGGAAATATAATCGAATAATCGAACAAAATTAAATAATCGAATAAGCGATTATTTTGTATTCGATTATCCCATCACTACTGCAGATTACGATGGGTCCTTTGGCCAGTACAAAAAATACTCTCGGCCGTTATTCTTCGCTTTCTAGACCGGGGCCGCTATCTCACCGTCAGTTGGCTCCTGAATTGTAATCACGTAGGCTGAGTGAACCTCGAACCAGCCCTCATTTCCAGGTTAAAATCCCCAACCTGACTAGGAATCGAATCCGGGGCCTCCCTCTAAGAGGCCGGTCCGATACACGTTTACCGCGGGGCCGGCTTGTAATAATAATAATAATAATAATAATAATAATAATAATAACAACAACAACAGAACGGCAGATACCCAGGAAGATATTTGAACCCAAGATTTAAGACGGTATCTGGATGCGTAAAAGCCCATAAGAGCTGTATACTATGACTGAACTATGCTCCTCAGTTGCACGGAAGAGGCGCACGAAACTTTATGGACACAGCACGAATGGACGACCCTCGACTGACCAAAAAATTATTTTTCATCACTAACGGAAGCCGACAAACCAAATTACACTGGTTGGTAGACACTCAAAGCGACCTTGCAGAAATTAATATTGACCCATTGGCAACTACACGGACCACATCCAGTTCACATCCAAGAACCCAACAGCCAGGAAAATTGAAACTCAAAAATGCTTGAACACAAGAGAGAAGACAAGCCTATAGTCAAAAGAATGAGGAAGTTTTGGGAAGATAAGAAGAATAAGAAGTCCAGTGCTAAATAATAGTTCTACGTGTTCCTTGAGAGGACAAACGCATTGTATAATACTGTATTTACGTCCCACTAACTACTTTTTCGATTTTCGGAGACGCCGAGGTACCGGAATTTAGTCCCGCAGGAGTTCTTTTACGTGCCAGTAAAAAACCGTCACGAGGCTGAGTATTTGAGCACCTTCAAATACCACCAGACTGAGCCAGTATCGAACCTGCCAAATTTGAGTCAGAAGACCAGCGCCTTAACCGCCTGAGCCACTCAGCCCGACACTTGAAATAATGACTGCTAATACCAAATCAGCAAAAATTGTAAAATAATGCACATAAAAACATATTGTTATAGTTTGTTATATCACAGAATGAATCTGCTCCCTAGTAATAAGTTTACCGTCGGTGAGAATGGATAACGACCGCCTCTGTGGTGTAGTGGTTAGTGTGATCAGCTGCCACCCCCGGAGGCCCGGGTTGAATTCCCGGCTCTGCCATGAAATTTGAAAAGTGGTACGAGGGCTGGAACGGGGTCTACTCAGCCTCGGAAGGTCAACTGAGTAGAGGTGGGTTCGATTCCCAGCTCAGCCATTCTGGAAGTGGTTTTCCGTGGTTTCCCACTTCGCCTCCAGGCAAATGCCGGGATGGTACCTCACTTAAGGCCACAGCCGCTTCCTTCCAATCATATCGCACCCCCCACCAAGGCCCCTGTTCAGCATAGCAGGTGAGGCCACCTGGGCGAGGTACTGGTCATCCTCCCCAGTTGTACCCCCGACCCAATGTCTCACGCTCGAGGACACTGCCCTTGAGGCGGTAGAGGTGGGATCCCTCACTGAGTCCGAAGGAAAAGCCAACCCTAGAGGGTAAGCGGATAAGAAAGAAAGAAAGAAAGAAAGAAAGAAAGAGAATCGATAACGAGAGGTCACATGGCAGAAGTGAAAGTGAGGAACGCGGTACAAGTACGTGAAAATGACACGAGATCAGCTAGGGAAACTCTGGTCCCCCTATGCGTAAGTGTGGTAGAATACAGCCGCAACCTGTCGTAAGAAGCAACTAAACCATGGAACCCGCAAAATGAGTATTTGCCCGAGAGCAGGTCCGAACCTCCTCAGAGGTGTGCCTGAGCCGGAGTTTACGTACGGTAGAATGGCCAGTCCCTCCCTACTCCTCCATTCCCTTACACCCCACCAACAGCGCGTGGCAACCTATCCAATCCTTGACCACGCCCAATGTCGCTTAACTTCGGAGATCTCACGGGATCCGGTGTTTCAACACGGCTATGGCCGTTGGCACCCCTTAAACAAACTCGATCAAAATAATTGTACCCACACTGCGAACAACAATTTCACTATGATGTCCCTACGAGGGCTGTAAATAAAGTTAGTGGTAACATAGTCCAGACACTCGTAGGAGGTCGGGCATGCGCAAATGGGATGTGGGGAAAGGACACGGGGCGCTGTTGCCGATGTGTAGTGTGCATTTGACGGACATTCAGTTGGGAGCGTTGTTGCTGTGTGGCGTTGAAGTGACGAGTGTCGATTTCACCGCTCTAAAACATGCTTTCAAAAGCTGATCAGCGTTCATGGACTAAAACCGAGGTTGCCCGTGGAAAAAATGCATCAGAATGTTATCGAGGATTATGTGAATCTGGGGCGAGAATAAATTACCGTATAGGACGTTTGCACAATGGGTCAAAGCGTTTCGTGCCAGTCGGAAGGAGACTGCGAATTTGTACCGCACAGGGTGGCTGTCCATTCCTCAAGATCAGATTGACACCGTGAGTGATCTCGTTTCCTTATACCAGGGCCTCTCAGAGTGTATGAACCTGGTGCATGCACTGTGCACGGTGCAAAAGACGACTTCGCTTGGTTGACCAGAGTGCAGACCCCCACTCCTCGATTTGGAGCAATAGCGCTGTCTCTCTCTTTCCTCACGCCTGTCTCGCTCGCTCCCTCTGTCTCCCTCTTCCTCACTTGCTCCGTAGCGTTCCACATCCGAGCCGAGTTGAGCCGAGCTGAGCCGAGCAGCCCAGAGACGAAGCGTTGGTCCGAGCCGAGCCGAGCGGGACCGGTGCACTGTGCACAGGAACTCTGCGTCCGGCTATGCGGCGCAAACGTCCATGTTTATTGCGAGACGATCGCCCTATCGTGTCGTAAACGTTGTGAAGCTCTTACTGCACCGGTGACATTGGGAAGTCTTGGAACATCCTCCGTACTCACCAGACATGAGTCCTATTTCCGAAGTTGAAGGAACCCCTCCGAGGCCGCCGATTTCCTGACGTGGCATCTGTACTCCGCGGAGTAGCGTGCTCCATCGCTGTCATCAACAGAGAACGTCTTGCAACGGACCAAACGGCTTCCCGACATTTGAATACTTTAAAGGAATGTAATGCAACTGTATTTGGTAGCTATTAATACTTCCACCGTTTTATTTATAATAATAATAATAATAATAATAATAATAATAATAATAATAATAATAATAATAATAATGTTATTTGCTTTACGTCCCACTAACTACTTTAACGGTTTTCGGAGACGCCGAGGTACCGGAATTTAGTCCCGCAGGATTCTTTTACGTGCCAGTAAATCTACCGACACGAAGCTGTCGTATTTGAGTAGGGCCTACTTTCAAATACCACCGGACTGAGCCAGGATCGAACCTGCCAAGTTGTGGTCAAAAGGCCAGCGCCTCAACCGTCTGAGCCACTCAGCCCGGCGTTTTATTTATAGCCTTTGTATTTAAGAATCTTATGCTCCTACTGAAGAATACTTTGTACCAAGATGGCTTAACGGCTTTCTTGACAAGATGATCGATAGACAGATGAGGATTACAACTGGATATAACTATCATATCTACGCCTCTCTATTGGCTTCCAGCTTTAAGTCGCATTACACCAGCAAAATTACGTAGGAAAAAAAATGTTCTTTTCTGATATATCTCCCGGTACTCTAAGATAAAGTAATCTAATACCTCAACTGCCCTCTATCCTATTTTTTTGCAAGTTGCTTTACGTCGCACTGACACAGATAGGTCCTATGGCGACGATGGGACAGGAAGGAGCTAGGAGTGGGAAGGAAGCGGCCGTGGCCTTAATTAAGGTACAGCCCCAGAATTTTCCTGGTCTGAAAATGGGAAACCACGGAAAACCATCTTCAGGGCTGCCGACAGTGGGATTCGAACCTACTATCTCCCGAATACTGGACACTGGCCGCAATTAAGCGACTGCAGCTATCGAGCTCGGTCCTCTATCCTCTTAGCAGAATCGCTGCAACAGAATCATTTCAGTTAATATAAGGAATCGCATGAATAGGATTGTAAATAACGATTGCTGTGCGGTTAGGGGCGCACAGCTGTTAACTAGCAACCGGGAGACAGTGGGTTCGAACCCCACTGTCCGCAGCACTGAAGATGGTTTTCAGTGGTTTCCCAATTTCACACCACGCAAATGCTGGCGTTGTACCTTAATTAAGGCCACGTCCGCTTCCTTCCCATTCCTAGGCCTTGCCTGCCCCATCGTCGCCATAAGACCTATCTGTGTCGGTGCGACGCAAAACAGATTTCAAAAAAATAACGATTACTGATCTCTTCATGTGGTTATGAGTGTATTTAGAGGCTGAAGGAAGGTTCTAAACGAGAAGCCATGTAAGTCACTGGCAGAACCACAATTAGAGTGTAGTTCCAGTGCATGGAACCCTCATCAAGATTACTTGATTCGAGGAAAGGAAAAAAAATCCAAAGAAAATCAGTACGATTTGTTCATGGCGATTTCCGACAAAAGAGTAGCGTTACGAAAATGTTGCAAACTTTCAATTGGGAAAACTTGGGAGTAAGGAGACGAGATGCTCGACCGATGGCGTGGAATGACTTTAGTAGACGAATAGGCTTGGAAGGTGTTTTTAAAAGTAGCAAAGAAACACGATATGAAGACAAAACTGAAATTCAAGAAGACAAACTGGGGCATATATCAATTTATAGGACGATGAGTAGGGATTCGATCGACGACTATTAAAACCAATAAGAACTTTGCCTATCAAAGTTGCGCTGAAAATTAAAATTGTTACGCTCAAGAGACAAGCCTAAGTTTCATATTTATTTAACTGTCATTGTCAACAGAGTTATGAATTTGAAGAACTCTGTACCTCTTTTTTTTATGGACTGAATCTTTAGAGATACAGGCGGCAAGGCACCGGCCTCTTTACCACTGCGTTCCATGGTTCAAATCCCGGTCACTCCATGTGATATTTGTGCTGGACAAAGCGGAGGCGGGACAGGTTTTCCTCCGGGTACTCCGCTTTTCCCTGTCATCTTTCATTCCAGCAACACTCTCCAATATCATTTCATTTCATCTGTTCGTCATTAACCACTGCTCCAGAGGAGCGCGACAGGCTTTGGCAGCCGGCACAATTCCTATCCTCGCCGCTAGATGGGGGCTTCATTCATTCCATTCCTGACCCGGTCGAACGACTGGAAACAGGCGGTGGATTTTCATTTTCCTGTCAGCCACTGTGGGTTCCTCAAAATTTAAATACGTATTTCTAGGATTGTATGAAGCAAAGGAGGTTGGGAAACTCTGGGTTAGGGATAAGGAATCAAGCTGCTCCCACAGAATGCAAGGAATCTGTAGATACTAATCATACATCGGTTTATATGGAACATTCAAGAAAACATCAAATCTTAATTCTTTGTGTTCCACAGACTGTATCACACTTCTCTCTTCACGATACTGTGTAGAAT
This sequence comes from Anabrus simplex, assembly GCF_040414725.1. Lineage (NCBI taxonomy): Eukaryota > Metazoa > Arthropoda > Insecta > Orthoptera > Tettigoniidae > Anabrus > Anabrus simplex. The sequence goes on from NC_090274.1 coordinate 57,323,668, forward strand.
TCGTAGATTAAGAAAAAGGCACCATCAGTTTCAGCAGCTTGCTACAGGACAGACAGACAAGACACGTCCCCCTGCTATCGCTTGAAGTAGCGTGTCCAAGCGACAGACCGAAACACGGCGATCGGGTCGGCTGCCAACTCCCAACTTAATTTTAAATCTTACGAACACGGCATGGCAACGTCATCCAGTGGAATACTGCATTCTGTGGTGGGTGTTCACCACTTAAGATTCCTTTACGAATAATAATAATAATAATAATAATAATAATAATAATAATAATAATAATAATAATAATAATAATAATAATAATGATAATAATAATAATTTTCTATCACGTTTCCCACAACTGTGAGGTCGCGGGTGCGAACTGTGTCGCACATGTGGATTTGGCCCTGTTTTACGTCCAGATGCCCTTCCAGACGCCACCTCTGTGTGGAGGGAATATTCGCTATTATGTGTGTTTCTGTGGTGGTTAGTAGTGCAGCGTGTTGTATGTAGACCGAAGGTAAGTGTGTTAAAAGGAACATAAATACCCAATCCCCGAGCCAAAAAATTAACATACACAGTTAAAACCCTGGGCCCGGTAGGAAATCGAACCCGGACTTCCTGAATCGAGGGACAATATGCTGACTACTCATGTGAACAGCCGAACACCTCGATATGTGTAACAACTGCGTAGAAGCGAACTTCAAGTCTTTTTTTTTTTTTTACGTCGCACCGACACAGATAGGTCTTATGGCGACGATGGGACAGGAAAGTGCTAGGAGTGGAAAGGAAGCGACCGTGGCTTTAACTGAGGTCCAGCTCCAAAATTTGCCTGGTGTGAAAATAGAAAACCATCTTCAGGGCTACCAACATTGGGGTTCGAACCCACTATCTCCGAATGCAAGCTCAGAGTTGCGCGACACTAACCGCACGGCCAACTCGTTCGGTGAACTTCCAAGTCTGATCATATTGTTAAAAACGAAACTGGGATTATATATTGCGCTGTCCAGTCTGTTAATGTCACCAACTTTCATCTACTCTACCACTGTCGCTATGCAGGCCTCTAGCATCATGTCCTTCCTCTAGAAGCGTTATACAATGAACATTCTTGCAAATGAACAATGCCAGCGACGAGTCCATAGCTTCAGATAACAAGGTAATACTTCAATAGAACTTAGGATAGGAGAACAATCCCTTGTGTATATTAACAACGAAAGAAGTAATAAAACTATTCTTTATATAGCTGATACCAGGTACCATTGTTCCTTCTGTTCCTATAACAACCGCCTATCGCCTGATGGCACAGCATCTTCTATGAGGAACTGTTGTCTAGCACAATCCTAAACACGCCATGGTGGATTAAAAACTTATCAGGTTCGATTACCAGGTGTATGCATACGTTTTTGCCCGGTTTCTCTGGTAAAGGAAACATGTAATTTTCAAGGGAAATTCATTTTGTGTTTATTCAAAATATTGGCCATCGGCTTCTACAAACTTCCCCCATCTTTCAGATAAGTTATGAACACCATGCCAGAAAAACTGCTTGTCTTTTGCAGCAAACCATTCGGCGAGCCTTTTTCCAACTTCCTCGAAATTGCTGAAGTGCTGCTCTGCGAGCGCGCACCCCATTGATGCGAAGAGGTGATAGTCAGATGGCACCAGGTCGGGAGAGTACGGCGGGTGCGGATTGGTTGGCGATAGCGTAGTGCATTAAAAGTTTCCACTTTTATGGTCTACCACAGCGCGCTCTGCCTTTCACATTGAAATCACCAAGTTTAAATTGTCTCACAGGTTCTAATCGACGGAGCGTGTTCACCATATTTTTCTACCAGCAAACGATAACTTTCCACAGCCTTTTCCTTTTGATTAAATAAGAAAAGCAGTGCGTGCCGCAAATGTTCTTTTTTTCAGGCACAAACGTCGACATAATCATTGAAGGATACAAGACCGACGCTAGTGTTTGGCGGACTCAACTTGTGTGTGTTGGTAGGTTATAATGTTGGACGAACAAACTGACGTGGATGTCAAATTCATACGTTGCGAACTGTTCGCTGGCGCCATCTCTTAGTGAAACCGGAAAAGACTTATGCATACACCTGGTATTTGTACCAGCCACAGTTTTTATATAGTCTGAACAGAATCGTCACAGTTACAGGCGTGTTTCAGTTATCGAAACATCATGAGTGCAACAGTGACCTCTGATTCGAAAACATCACTGGGCCATCCTGTTCCACCGCCGCAACATGAAAGAATAGGTAGAAAATACCCAAAAAATGACATACGTACATTTCTCCGCTGCTCGGAAAAGCACAGAATCATAGACAAGTTTCTAGGCTTAGAAGACGAGAGAACGAGAATATATTCTTTGGTTGCACCCCTCTTAGTATCCTATTATGACATGCAGGGAGTACAGATAATGTGCATCCTTTCACTCCACCCACACGAGAGATGTAGAGTTACGATGAATCGAAATAAATATGCAGCATCAAGATCTACGTCTAACAATATTTATCTATTAAATAATAATAATAATAATAATAATAATAATAATAATAATAATAATAATAATAATGCCGGGCTGAGTGGCTCAGACGGTTAAGGCGCTGGCCTTCTAACCCCAACTTGGCAGGTTCGATCCTGGCTCAGTCCGGTGGTATTTGAAGGTGCTCAAATACGACAGCCTCGTGTCGGTAGATTTACTGGCACGTAAAAGAACTCCTGCGGGACTAAATTCCGGCACCTCGGCGTCTCCGAAGACCTTAAAAAGTAGTTAGTGGGACGTAAAATAAATAACATTATTTTAAATAATAATAATAATAATAATAATAATAATAATAATAATAATAATAATAATAATAATGGTATTGTCTTAACATTCCCACTAACCAATTTTTCTTACGAATTTCGGAAACACCGAGGTGCCGGAATTTAGTCCCGCAGGAGTTTTCTTACGTGCAGTAAATCTACCGGTACGAGGCTAACGTACTCTATTTGAGCTCCTTCAAACACTACCAGACTGAGCCAGGATCGAACCTACCAAGTTGGGGCAGAAGGCCAGCGCCTCAACCGCCTGAGTCACTCAGTCTGGCATTTATTTATTTATTTATTTATTTATTTATTTATTTATTTATTTATTTATTTATTTATTTATTTATTTATTTATTTATTTTTCTTAATCCATTTACCATCCAGGGTCGCTTTTTCCTCGGACTCAGCGAGGGATCCCACCTTTACCGCCTCAAGGGCAGTGTCCTGGAGCGTGAGACTTTGAGTCAGGGTATACAACTGGGAAGGAGAACAAGCACCTCGCTCAGGTGGCCTCACCTGCTAAGCTCAACAGGGGCCTAAAGTACGAGAATATATTCTTTATTTATTTCTAAGGACTACAATCCTTAAGTTAATCATCGTTATCCGGTCGATTAGATCACGGCCGACTGGATACCTCAGGAGCTTGCTAGAGCGACGCATCAAGTCGGCCGTGATTAGATTAGCAGTTTACCTTTTTCCACCACTATGAGCGCTAAAGTGAGTCAATGCAGAGTTTCACTTATGCCCTTTTAACTACATGCTGTGTGGACATTTTTCAAAAAAATAAAAAAACGCATCAGGGTAATCAACCAAGAAGCACATTACAGAAAGCATTATGTAAATAAATTATGTTAATAAGTTACAGAAGAATACTGAAGGTGAGATTAATAGATCGAATCACGAATAACGAGATACTGAATCGAATTGGTGAGAGAAGATCGATTTGGCTAAATTTGACGAGAAGAAGAGATCGATTGATAGGACACATCTTACGACACCCAGGACTTGTGCAGTTATTTTTTTTTTAAGGAAGTGTAGGCGGTAAGAATGGTAGAGGTATACCAAGGTATGAATATGACCAGCAGATTAGAGCAGATATAGGATGCAGCAGTTACATAGACATGAAAAGGTTAGCACAGGAGAGGGTGGCATTGAGAGCTGCATCAAACCAGTCTATGGACTGATGACTCAACAACAACAAAGTTAATTTAGCTAGAATTTGAATAAAAAAATAAAGCGAGTAAAGAAATAGGCGATTTTAGGCTTTTTCCGGAACTGCATTTAGGCCGGAAGTAATTTTCGATATATATATATATATATATCACTTTGATAGAGCTGTCCAAGACTCATAATGTGAAACCTTTTCGGGCCCCTTTAGCCCTTCAACTTTCGGCACAATTGAGGAAATTGCTTAAGCTTACATTTTTTGTAGTTTGGGGACCCCTACTATGTCTGCTAAGAATTTTTTTCAACATTAAAATGGGCGGCTGAACATTAACAAATGGAGAAACCTACCCCACTGAACAGTGGCGCAACTAGACCTCAACCCTTCGAGGATCGACGATAATCCGCAGGGGAATGTTTTGACTGTGGACCCAACTGGAACTTGTCCAGTAGTACGTTCCTTACCCAAGTTCAGAGAAGAAAGAAAATAATAGCAATAGTCCTTCAATTTCAGAAAACCAGCTTCAATTGCCTCCGAGGTAAAATCCGTGAGTTCTCTCAAGATCGAGACAGAGAGCCTACCCTACATGAATATTCACATAATTTCAATTAAGTTGACGTACCAAGGCTACGAGTTTATATGTGAGTGTGTGACGTCAGCAAGGCCGTGTTCACGCCCTCAACAAGGCCCGTGTAGGCCACACAAAACCGGTTCCTCAGTCGTTTGCTTGCTCTCTCTCCTTCACATGCCCAAACACCTGATCGTGCCCGCTTTTACACTTGCTTCACTTCACACTTGACTACTCCCGCACCACAAAACATCCTCTACGAGTACATCCTATACCACGAGCGACATCTCTTCCGTGACACAATCTGTGTTAATCTACATGGCACGCAAGCACTGCCTACTTAATCGCACCTCTCATCCACTTCGCTTGATTGATAGTCACAAACTAGTTGACGGTGTAATGTTTTTTTTTTTTTTTTTTTTTTTTTTTTTTTTTTTTTTTTTTTTTTTGTCCGAGAGACATCTGGGCCATGTTCCACAAAAGCAGGCCATGGCAAATGTTTTTATATCTAGGATCCAGAACTCAAACCTAGGAGCCAGGTATTTTTCTAGTACTCGCATCGTTAATATACTGACGTTTAAAACATGGTAGAATGATTGGAATCAGACTGAGGATTTTCATTTTCGGTAATGATGATGATGATGATGAAGTATGGTTGGTTGTTATAGTGCCGAAATGTGTCCAAGGACTTCGGCTCGTCAGGTGCAGGTCTTTTGATTTCACGCCCGTAGGCGACCTGCGCGTCGTGATGAGGATGAAATGATAATAAAGACGACGCATAGACCCAATCTCCGTGCCACGGGAATTAACCAATTATGGTTAAAACTCCCGACCCTGCCGGGAATCGAACCCAGGACCCCTTGACCAAAGGCCAGAACACTAACCATTGAGCCATGGAGCCGGACAATTTCAGTAATAGCTATTGTGATTTTATAGTTTCATACACTACAACAGATCACCTCAAAATGTAAAGACAGCAGAACATTGTCCGGCGCCATGGCGTATCTCTGAATCTGAAATTATTATTATTATTATTATTATTATTATTATTTACAAGTTGTTTTACGTCGCACCGACAAGGAAAGGGCTTTTAATGGAAATGAAGCTTTTTTTTTTGCTAGGGGCTTTACGTCGCACCGACACAGATAGGTCTTATGGCGACGATGGGATAGGAAAGGCCTAGGAGTTGGAAGGAAGCGGCCGTGGCCTTAATTAAGGTGCAGCCCCAGCATTTGCCTGGTGTGAAAATGGGAAACCACGGAAAACCATCTTCAGGGCTGCCGATAGTGGGATTCGAACCTACTATCTCCCGGATGCAAGCTCACAACCGCGCGCCTCTACGCGCACGGCCAACTCGCCCGGTATGGAAATGAAGCAGTCGAGGCCTTAATTAAGGTACAGCTCTAGTATTTGCCTGGTGCCGACGGTGGGGTTCGAACCACTATCTCAGGAATACTGGATACTGGCCGTGCTTAAGCGACTGCAGCTACCGAGCCCGGTAAAAAATATTTAATAATCTACCACCAACCTCAATGTCATATTCTGTATCTTGTAATGCTTTTTTGAATATTTCGTCAGAATACAGGTTAAAAAGTGGAAGTGACAACTAAAAGGGGCCACGGGCAACCACGGGACCCTTAACTAAGTACTGACATTGCTTCTAATTAATTCTGCCAGGCTCCTCACTTTCATATATCCTAACCGACCTCCCGTGGTCAACTCTTGTTCTTTTTTGACCAGCACGGTACTACGTATGGAGGTCAGCGAGTCTTTAATTTTCACACCCTCCCGGGCCCTTCCCTGTCTTTGGCCGATACCTTCATTTTTCGAAGTGTCGGACCCCTTCAACCTGATCTCTCTGACGGTTGCCTAGTTATACTTCCTCTTAAAACAATAATCACCACCACCGGAGAAGGGGGAGAGGGGGACAACACCAACAGCACACAACCCTGGCTCACAGCACGTTCAACGTGTGTTCCTCGTATCTGTGTCTCAAAGCCCTCAAACCTCACTGAAGCCAGTTGATGTTAGTACAGGTTATCTAATAATGAAGGATACATTCTCTTTATCCATTCCCTTGGTCACTGGAATGCGCATTACATCAGAATGTCTCACATAATCAAATTCAAATGACTATTATGCCTAATAAAAATATCAGATTGCATTGTGGGAATGCTAATGATGCTGGAATACAAAATTTATTACCGAAGAGTTGCACATAACGTAATTTAAGCAGTGGCATCGATAGTTAAACAGCCGTTTTCTCCATCATACATTTCTATAACGACACTTGTAGCTGGTTTATTAGTGTTGTGCATAATTTTGTGGCACAGAAAGTAACAACGTGTCCGCCTCCGTGGTGTAGTGGTTAGTGTAATTAGCTGCCACCCCCGAAGGCCCTGGCTCGATTCCCGGCTCTGCCACGAAATTTGAAAAGTGATACGAGGGCTGGAACGGGGTCCACTCAGCCTCGGGAGGTCAACTGAGTAGAGGTGGCTTCGATTCCCACTCAACCATCCTGGAAGTGGTTTTCCGTGGTTTCCCAATTCTCCTCCAGGCAAATGCCGGGATGGTACCTAACTTAAGGCCACGGCCGCTTCCTTCCCCCTTCCTTGTCTATCCCTTGCAACGTTTCATAAACAGTACGGAACAGCAACATATGTAAAAAATGATATAGAGGAAGCTGAAATAATAAGCACAAATACTGATAACAACATGTTTTGCTCTAAAACAAAGATTGCAAATACAGAAATTGTAAACATCTACAAACCACCTTGTCAACCTTGGAGCCTAAACGAGACCATCCTGAATATACAGCACCCAGCCGTAATCCTTGGAGATTTTAACAGTCAGAACACTAAATGGGGTTATAACTATACCAACAAAGAGGGACAAGATGTGTCTGAATGGGCTGATGCCGAAGATCTTTTTCTATTGTTTGATGCCAAAGAAAAGGGCTCCTTCCACTCTACCAGATGGAATAAGGACTATAACCCTGATCTGTGTTTTGTATCAAAAGACCCTCTTGGAAGACCTCTACACTGTACTAGGAAAATTCTGAACAACTTTCCCCGAAGCCAACACAGACCAGTGCTTGTCAAAGTCGGCCTGGAAATACCTGCCATCAGATCAGTCCCACTTCCCCGCTGGAATTTTTCCAAAGCCAACTGGTCTAAATTCACCAGCGAACTGGAACATAATGTACAGTGGATTCCTCCTACAACAGGAAATTACGAGCGCTTTGTCAAACTAACATCCGCCATCGCGAAAAAGCATATCCCAAGAGGATACAGGAAGGATTATATTCCTGGATGGAACCCAAAATGCAAAGAGCTATACGAGGAATATATGCTCAGCAGTGACCCTGAAATTGCAGATGAACTGATCCAGTCTCTAGATTCATCTAGAAAAGAAAAATGGTTCAATCTCATGGAAAATATGAGTTTTCAACATTCCAGTCGAAAAGCATGGTCACTTCTAAGGAAACTTGGCAACAGCACTCCCAAATTCGGTCCCAAGAGCTCTAAGATAAAACCAAACGAGGTGGCAAACAGATTAGTTAACCTGACAAGAAAACCAGTCGGCACAAATAAGAAAGAGTCAAAAAGAATTCAACAAGAGCTAAAATCGAGGATAACCCAGGCCAAAGCAGTCTCTCAGTTTTCCTCTGATTTCACAGCTGCTGAGATCTTAACTGCGGTAAAAGAAATAAAGTCAGGAAAAGCAGCCGGATTGGATGGAATATACCCAGAATTCCTTATACACTGTGGCCCCCGAACAACCGAATGGCTTGCCAAATTTTACAGCAATATCTTACATGTTGGACAACTACCATCAATACTCAAAAGAACAAAAATAGTAGCAATCCTTAAACCAGGGAAAAGTGGAGACAATGCAGAAGATTACAGACCCATAGCCCTTTTAAGTGTCTGCTACAAACTACTGGAGAGAGTAATATACAATAGAATCTCAGCCAAAATCCTAGAGCACATACCACTTGAACAAGCTGGCTTCAGACCAACCCGCAGCTGTACCGACCAGGTGTTAGCCCTAACCACCCATATTGAGAGGGGATTTCAAGATCGAAAGAAGACCGTAGCAGTGTTCGTAGATCTGTCATCAGCATATGACACAGTCTGGCGAAAAGGAATGATCCTCAAATTCCTGAAGTTAATCCCTTGTAAGACGCTTGCCACCCTGCTGAATAATATGTTGGCTAATAGAATGATTGAAGTACACCTACATGGCAATGTAAGTAAAACTTACAAACTGAGTGACGGATTACCACAGGGATCGGTATTGGCCCCATTACTCTTCAACGTATATACAGCAGATCTACCTTCAACTAATGCTAGGAAGTTTATATACGCTGACGACATCTGTTTGGCAGCCCAGTCTAGTGATTTTCCTGGAGCAGAAACCACACTCACTAAAGATCTCTGCAGAATTGATAATTATTTTAAAACCTGGCGACTGAAACCAAACATAACAAAAACAGAGGTCAGCTGCTTTCATTTGAGCAACAGACGAGCTAATTATGCCCCTCAGGTTCAATTCAGAGGTCATATACTGAAGTTCAATCCTCATCCAAAATATCTAGGCGTTACCTTGGATCGATCTTTGACTTACAGCGAACATGTACGCAAAACATCTGCCAAGATCAAAACCCGCAATAACATCCTGCACAAACTCACAGGAACAAGCTGGGGCCCATCTGCATCCACCCTCCGAACTACAGCACTTGCGTTAGTATACCCAGTAGCCGAATACTGCTGCCCAGTATGGCTCAACAGTGCCCATACAAAGAAGATAGACACTCAGTTAAACGATACAATGAGGGCTATATCAGGAACCATCCAATCCACACCTTTGGAGTGGTTACCAGTTCTTTCAAATATTCCACCTCCTCATCTCCGAAGACAAATGGCACTGAAGAAAGAATGGGTTAAATGCTGTGACAATCCTCTTCTACCAATACATCAAGACTGCCTACGTGAAGATCTCAGGCTGGAATCTAGGAAACCTTCTTGGTTACTAGGAAAGAGGCTAGTCCAAGATGAATTTCATACTAACACTGCCTGGCGCTATGGGTGGGCAGCTTCAAACCCTGACAGATTAGGTCTAATTTCGGATCCAGTTATGCAACCTCCTGGTTTCAACTTACCCAGAAAAATCTGGTCATCACTTAATCGGATCAGAACTCAACATGGCAGATGCAACTTCTGGAAACACAAGTGGAAGATTACCAGCGATCCTTATTGCGACTGCTCTGATGTGCCTCAGACCGTTCAACATATCGTCACAGAGTGCCCACTCCGAAGATTCAGTGGGACAATAAAGGATATCCACGAGGCCAGTGATGAAGCTGTGAGTTGGCTAAAAAAACTGGACATTCAGCTTTAGCAGCAATGCAGATATTGATGAGCTCAAATGTATAAATATAGTTAATAACCAAATTGTAACAATGTATCCTCATGCCATACGAAATATATATATATCTCATCCCTCCGCAAGGCCCCTGCTCAGCATAGCAGGTGAGGCCGCCTAGGCGAGGTACTGGTCATCCTCCCCAGTTGTGTCCCCGACCAAAAGTCTGACGCTCCAGGACACAGCCCTTGAGGCGTTAGAGGTGGGATCCCTCGCTGATTCCGAGGGAAAAACCAACCCTGGAGGGTAAACAGATTAAGAAAGAAAGGAAGAAAAAGTCTGAAAATATTAAATGCTATAATTATTTGATCGACTATACTTAAGTAAGCCTCCGTGGCTCAGACGGCAGCGAGTCGGCCTCTCACCGCTGGGTTCCGTGGTTCAAATCCCCGTCACTCCATGTGAGATTGTGCTAGAGAAAGCTGAGGCGGGACAGGTTTTTCTCCGGGTACTTCGGTTTTCTCTGTCATATTTCACTCCAGCAACATTCTGCAATAACATTTCATTTCATCTGGCATTCGTTAATCATTGCCCCAGAGGAGTGCGACAGGCTTCGGCAGCCGGCACAATTCCTATCCTCGCCGCTCCATTCAATCCATTCCTGACCCGGTCGAATGAGTGGAAACAGGCTGTGGATTTTCATTTCCACTATCTCAGCCAGTACCCATTAACTACTGCAGAGTATGTGTGAACGCGTTTAGAGTAGTCACTGCTGACCTTCAAGGCATAATAACCTGGTGACGAATGCATGCCAATTAACGGCATATTTCCACTGTATGCCTACCATTTCAGATAGATAAATTGTCCGGAAAGCTGTTCAAAAGATAACTTCAAGAATTCTAGTTGCAATATTCTGAAGGAATTCTAGTTGCAGTATTCCGAAGAAAAAAAAATACACACAATACCGGATTTCATGTTATGCCTGTTGTTCACGGTAAAATTCTCTGTCAAATTTATTGTACAATAATTTTTTATAAAATTTCTGTTGCTCTCGGTCAAATTCAAGTTGTATAAAACATTTGATAAAACTTTTCATAAAATAGGACATGTTCTATTCCGTAAAATTAATTTTACGAAACGAACCAATCAGCGAAGCTGACAACACGATGATGCTGGAGCTACGTCGTGAGAAGATTGTGAAGCTCTATTGTAAACAAACACTTCTTTCTAAAATGGCAGGATCCGGGTGGACTATGGATGCTGTTAGTGTTTTACTGGACGAATACCAGAAATACCCATGTTTGTACGAAGTTAAAACGCCACTTTACCACAAAAGAAATGCAAGAAGAGAGGCAGAAAACACAATCGCCGAATTTCTATATGAATGCTGGTCTTCTAACCTCAACTAATTTTCGACCAAGGACAGCAATCCTCTATCTTCTTCTCTTCTTTTGATCCAATCCCAAGTCCAGCATTTCCTGGCATTTCTTTTCTTCCTTTTTACAACTAAAATTGCTGCTAAAGCAGCAAGTTTTGCTTTGTTTGTTGGAGCAATACTCTCAAACACACTCTAAGTTGTTCTTGGTTTAAATGTTTATCGATAGATGGTAGCACATACACATCTTAGTTCAGAAGTGATTCATAGATGGCCATCCTGATGCTTACATCGATTTTATAAAATAATTTTAACGTGAGCAACAAAACTTGTTTTCACCAAATTTTTATAAAATTAATTGTACAACAAATTTTACGAAACATTTTACCGTGAGCAATAGGCATTAGGGATTTAATCTTTTCCATTTGTGACATACAGGGGAACCTCCATATCTCGAATCACCTCGGGAGCTAAGTTTTATTTCGAGTTATCGACATTTCGAGATATACAGCATATCGTTTTTTGAGCATGTACAGCACATAATTGAATCATAAGTATCTACGGGCTTATACTGAATACATTATTTTTAACAGTATTTAAAAATATACAAACAAACTCTATTTTACGGCATCACTTTAATTTTAACCCTTATTACAGTAACTGTTTAGAAGGCAGGACACAATACATACAGTAGTGAAACAAGAATCATATCTCCGTGAACACTTTTGGGAAAAACACGTTAGTCTCTTCTGTTTGTTATTCTTAACCTTTCCTCCCTTCACGCTGAAACTTCTCGTCAATACCACACAGCTTGTCATCCGCGACTTCGGTGGTTGCTTTCGTACGTGATCGGTAATTAATTCACACCCGAGAAAGAGTGAGGCTTCACCGATTTTCCGATTAATAGAAGTTTATTTTTTTCGGTTCCCGTCGTATTAGTTCCCATTATCACAGCAAACCTTTCTTTAGGCCTACTTGTTAACTGTTCCTCACAAACTACAAATGCCGCACTGCACAGTTAATGTTGCACAAAATTCGAGTTACAGAATATTTCTTGCTTCAAGGGAGGAAATGTTTGCTGCTGATGATGATGCTTGTTGTTTAAAGGGGCCTAACATCTAGGTCATCTGCTCCTGATGGTACGAAATGAAATGACAAATTATAAGTTCAAAATCATCCACTGACCAAAGTAAAAAATGTCATGAAGAATGAATACATGGAGATGAAATTTAAAACAATCAGTATATCCGACCCAAAAACTATCAAAAAAATAGTTTTACTGACCAAGGAACCATTTCTAAAGTACAATCCTGAATCGAGGATGCTTGTTGTCTAAAGTGGTCCAAAATACAGGCCAACGGCCCCGCATAATGGTACTTATCGCTAGTAAAGTAGAACCATGGTATTTGTCATGTTGGGGTACTAATCAAAAGTAGCGTAGACTCACGGTGTTCCACACATTATGGTACTACTCACAAGTATTGTACGTCGTACAGGTAACTCAGACCTATGGTGTTTCTCACATAATGGCGCCACACATATGCAACGCAAACCGATGGTGTTCCTCACCTAGGTGTACTGATCACGGGCGCCGGTATTCCCATGATGTTCCTCATATAGTGGGTACTACTACTACTACTACTACTACTACTACTACTACTACTACTACTACTAATAATAATAATAATAATAATAATAATAATAATAATAATTTCGTGTGGCTATTTCTAGCCGAGTGCAGCCCTTGTAAGGCAGACCCTCCGATGAGGGTGGGCGGCATCTGCCATGCGTAGGTAACTGCGTGGTATTGTGGTGGAGGATAGTGTTATATGTGGTGTGTGAGTTGCAGGGATTTAGAAACAGCACAAACACCCAGCCCACGGGTCACTGAAATTAACCAATGAAGGTTAAAATCCCCTACCCGGCCGGGAATCGAACCCGGGACCCTCTGAACCGAAGGCCAGTACGCTGACCATTCAGCCAACGAGTCGGACAGACCCACGGTGTCGCTCATATAGTGGTACTAATCACAGGCAACGCCCAGACCCGTGGTGTTTCCCTCAATGGTACTAATCACGCGTACTGGAAACCCACAGTGAACCACTCTCCTCTGCTACTAATCACGAACTATTGTGTACCTAATATAGTGGTACTACTCGCAAGTAAAGGCAACCCACGGTGTTCCCCGCGTGATAGTACTAATCGACAATAGTTTCATGGTTCTAATACTATCATACCTTAGTCGCCCCTTTTAGTCGCCTCTCACGACAAGCTATTCTTTTTTTTTTTGCTTTACGTCGCACCGACGACAGAGATATGTCTTATGGCGACGATGGGATGGGAAAGGCATAGGAATGGGAAGGAAGCGACCGTGGCCTTTATTAAGGTACAGCCCCAGCATTTGCCTGGTGTGAAAATGGGAAACCACGGAAAACCATCTTCAGGGCTGCCGACAGTGGGGTTCGAACCCACTATCTCCCGATTGGCCGCACTTAAGCGACTGCAGCTATCGAGCTCGGTCTCACGACAAGCAGGGGATACCGTGGGTGTATTCTTCGTCTGCATCCCCCAGCCACAGTGGGTGAGGAAACGTTTGCTTCGAGAAATCGAAAAATTCGTGTAACCGGATTTCAAGTAATAGAGAAATAAATACACGTGAAGAACAGGACAAATGGCCGGGAAATATAAGTTATCGTACTTCGAGATTCTGAAAATTCGAGTAATGGAAGTTCGAGATATCGAGGTTCGACTGTATATAATATATTCTGTACTAGTCCACAAGCATATCACATATGATAAAAGCAAGAGTCATCTCTGACGTAATAACAAAAGAATAATTGAGTGAGAAAAGCTTCGAAGGACGTAGACCTCAAAGGAAGTAGTGAAATCGCGAATCGTGCGTCAGACTACGAAAACGCAGGAAGAATAAAGGCAGGAAAGACTTTTTTTTTGCTAGGGGCTTTACGTCGCACCGACACAGATAGGTCTTATGGCGACGATGGGATAGGAAAGGCTTAAGAGTTGGAAGGAAGCGGCCGTGGCCTTAATTAAAGTACAGCCCCAGCATTTGCCTGGTGTGAAAATGAGAAACCACGCAAAACCATTTTCAGGGCTGCCGATAGTGGGATTCGAACCTACTATCTCCCGGATGCAAGCTCACAGCCGCGGGCCTCTACGCGCACGGCCAACTCGCCCGATACAGGAAAGACTGATCGGCGAAAGAAGAAAATAACAACCACTGTCTCTGTTCAACATAGTAACACATTCACTAATTTGCATCACAACATTTTAAGTTGATACCATTATTCGGTTTCGTCTTGAATGCTTCCTTCTGTGGGGACCTCAATTATACAGTCAATTCTTTAACCTTTTGTTTCCCCGACAGAGGGTTTGACTCCAGCCGAGGTCACTGGCCTGTCAGGATGATTAAATACATCCATACCATACTGTTGGCTTCTGGCACGTCAAGGATTTTTGAAATTAATCGCTTATTGGCTCAATAATCTTACAAATATAAAAATACCATTTATAATAAGTAATCTGCAGGGATGCAGGAGTTATAGTCGGTTTAGTGAAAACACAGCAATGGTTTAAATATCGCAAAGGGGGGAAAATCCACATGCTAGCCGTTCAGGCAAGAAAGTCAATGTTGAAAACATCCCAGGGATATGAGCTACGAATTTTTGTTCGTTCGTAATCTGTTTACCCTCCAGGGTCGGTTTTTCCCTCGGACTCAGCGAGGGATACCACCTCTACCGCCTCAAGGGCAGTGTCCTGGAGATTCAGATTGTGGGTCGGGGATACAACTTGGGAGAATGACCAGGACCTCGCCCAGGCTGCCGCACCTGCTATGCTGAACAGGGGCCTTGTGGAGGGATGGGAATATTGGATGGGACAGGCAAGGAAAAGGGATGGAAGCTCACTTCACTAGCAGCTTTAGGTCGCACCGACACAGATAGGTCTTATGGCGACATGGGATAGGAAAGGCCTAGGAGTTGGAAGGAAGCGGCCGTGGCCTTAATTAAGGTACAGCCCCAGCATTTGCCTGGTGTGAAAATGGGAAACCACGGAAAACCATCTTCAGGGCTGCCGATAGTAGGATTCGAACCTACTATCTCCCGGATGCAAGCTCACAGCCGCGCGCCTCTACGCGCACGGCAGGGAAGGAAGCGGCCGTGGCCTTAAGTTAGGTACCATCCCGGCATTTGCCTGGAGGAGAAGCGGGAAACCACAGAAAACAACTTCCAGGATGGCTGAGGTGGGAATCGAACCCATCTCTACTCAGTTGACCTCCCGAGGCTGAGTGGACCCCGTTCCAGCCCTCGTACCACTTTTCAAATTTCGTGGCAGAGCCGGGAATCGAACCCGGGCCTCCGGGGGTGGCAGCTAATCACACTAACAACTACACTACAGAGGCGGACAGCTACGAATTTTATGTAAATAAAATATAATAAAGGACGAGAATATACTCTTTATTTATTCCCAACAATTACAATCCTTTTCTTAAACATAGTTATCCGGTCGATTAGATTAGTAGTTTGCATTTTTCTTACTATTACGAGTGCTAATGTGAGTCAATGCAGAGTGTCGCTTAAGCCCTTATAACTACATTCGGTGTGGACATTTATCAATAATCAAAGAAACACCTGAGGGTATTGAACCAAGAAAGACTTACAGAAAGATTTCTGTAAATAAGTTAATTTGGCTAGGATTTCAGTAAAACAGAAAACGAGTAAAGCAACAAGAGATTTTAGGCTGTTATCCCGGAAGTGATTTTCCAAATTAATTTGAAACCTTCCCGGACCCTTTATCACTTCAAATTTCGGCACAATTCAGAAAATTGATTAATTTTACGTTTTTCATAGTATGTGGACCCCTTACTTGGTCTGCTAAGAAATGTTTTCAACTAAAAAGGAATAAGCTAGCAGGCTGGCGACCGGAAGGGCCTTGAGCTTAAAAAAAAAAAAATAGTCGTCTAAAAGTAAATAAATATTATAAAGCCTTTGACCATAAATTCAAAATTGCTCCCATACCGGGACGGATCGCTGATTCAACATAAGACAATGACCTCTAATCTCCAAGTTTAAGAGAAACCAATTTGAGTACTATTTAAAAAAATACAAACAGAGCTTAACAGTTGTCTTACTGATAAGAAAAAGGCCATCAATACCAGCTCATGGCGATAAAGAACTAGCAATATTCTGATATCACATGTTCACATAGAGTTCGGAAAGATCCCACAGCCTTTACCTGGTGTGAAAATGGGAAACCGCGGAAAACCATTTTCAGGCCTGCCGGCAGTGGGGTTCGAACCCAATATCTCCCGGATGCAAGCTCATAGCTGCGCGCCCCTAAACACACGGCCAACTCAACCTGTTAGTAATAATGATATATTTACCTTGAAATTGGTAATATTATTATTTTCTTTTTCTGAAAAGGAAAACATATGGTGGTCTTCTTCACAATACGAACAGTTCTAACTAAAAGAAACCACTTTGCCCTTTGCGAAAATAAAATGATCGTATATCTCCCGCCAATAGCCATCCATCAACGGCTGCTAATATCAGATGGTGTAGTAGTCAGTGTGATTAGCTGCCACCCCGGAGGCCCGGGTTCGATTCCCAGCTCTGCCACCAAATTTGAAAAGTTTTTTTCGCTAGTTGCTTTACGTCGCACCGACACAGATAGGTCTTATAGCGACGATGGGACAGGAAAGGCTTAGGAATGAGAAGGAAGCGGCCGTGGCCTTAATTAAAGTACAGCCCCAGCATTTGCCTGGTGAAAATGGGAAACCACGGAAAACCAGCTTCAGGTCTGCCGACAGTAGGGTTCGAACCTACTATCTCCCGGATGATAATAATAATAATAATAATAACAATAATAATAATAATAATAATAATAATAATACAATTAATAATTAATATAATATTATAATATTATTATTACTATTACTATTATTATTATTACTATTATTATTATTACTATTATTATTATTATTATTATTATTATTATTATTATTATTATTATTATTATTATTATTATTATTATTATTATTATTATTATTAAAGTCTTCAACTAATACCTAGCAGACAAGCAGATATTTTCTGTTGCAGGCTACTACCATAATTATGAAATTGCGCTGTGTTGACAGTCGGTCAAAACTTTTGAGGACTCATAATATCAAGGAAGGATTTCTTTTCTAAATCTCTCATCCATAACCGTTCTCTCACATACACACCCACAGTATTATCAGCTCAGTTCGTTAGAACAGCTGTTACAGACAATGAATAACATGAGGAGGGCATGCAGCCATCACGTGTTTATAAGGTTATCGATATTTAAGCCGCACTGACAAGCTTATAATACAGTAGTTAGTCACTTGTAGAGCAAGGCCGTAACAGGTTCGATAATCGAGACAAGAAATCGATAATTTAGTTGATTTATTTCATTATTTCTGTAAGTACGCTGAGTCGAACGAGTTTCTACTGAAATATGGACTCTGAAATGTAACGCCATTAAGAGAATGAATGCCTTCGGGATGTAGGTTTTCCGAAGGATGTTACGGATCTCGTGAACTGACCACGGCTCCAAACCTGTCGTACTCAGGGAACTAATATTGATGTGTACAATCAAGAAAAGAAATACAGCCTACCTTGGCATATTATGAGGAACGATACCTGCAACCTACTAAAATTGATCTACAGGCAGGGTATAATTGACGGACGTCGAGGTTGCGGTCCTCTTGCCTGAGGAACTTACAGGACTACATTTGCGTAGAGTGATGAATAGACCTCGGATTTTAGGCAAAAACATACATACATACATACATACATACATACATACATACATACATACATACACACATACATAATATAGACCGTTATGCCTTTCAGCGTTCAGCCTGAAAACCTCTGTGAATTTACTAAACGTCGCCACAATCCTCTAGGACCTGGGGAAGGTTACCATTCTCCTCCCCAAAGGGGAGGGGCGGGCCAACTAGAAGGTGACGCCTTCTCTCTGGCCAGGAGATTCGGCGGGTTTGGTGTATTATAGGAGTTTGTGAGAGGGGGGATGGGGCTTTGATTCGGTGAAGGAGTGGGGAAGGGGTCTCGACCTCTTGGCTAAGTGATTTATTGAATTCCTAGTTTGTACAGCTGAATTTCGATTTTCATGGTTTTGTGTTTTTACATTTGCTTTTACACGGTTACTACACAGAGTTACTGTTGATCTTTTACAATTTACATTTGATAGTATGTCCATATCCCCCTTTTTTTTAAAAAAAAAGTGTAACGCTTCACGATTTTGCGTGTCATCCTTGCGCAGGGGCCATGCTAATCTTCTCTGTATCGTTCCAATTTTAGTATATGTACCGCCGAAGCGAGTACTACAATCCTCTATTTGCAACTAGTGTTGTGGCCTCATTTAGTTCTATACCTCTTATCTTTAAATCGTTAGAAACTGAGTCTAACCATCATCGCCTTGGTCTCCCTGTACCCCTCTTACCCCCAATAACAGAGTCCATTATTCTCTTAGGTAACCTATCTTCCTCCATTCGCCTCACATGACCCTACGACCGAAACCGGTTTATGCGTACAGCTTCATCCATCGACTTCATTCCTAACTTAGCCTTTATTGTCTCATTCCGAGTAACTTACCCTCCTGCCATTGTTCCCACCGGTTTGTACCAGCCATCATTCTCGCTACTGTCATGGTGTGGGTTACTGTATTCACGTCCTAGTTCGTGAACCATGGGCAACAGCTGAGTGGCCTAGCAAGTGGTCCTGAGAGTCGGGATACCAGTAACTACGGAATGAGTGTGGGCATCTCGGACATATTCTGAGTCATGGCCCTCCTTGTGCTCAGGCGGCTAGGACTATGCAATCCACCAGCGGCCTCTAAACCCGTTAGAGGAGAGATCCTCACTTGGACTATCTGTAAGTAGGGTAGTATCCTGCTTCACGAGTTTACCGAGCTCAGAACATTTTAAGATAACTTAAAATGAAATCTTATTTATACGTTTCATGCATGGTGGTCCTCTAGCGCCTAAAAATGTCTAAATTGACGTAAGAACCTATATTTGTCTATATTCCTCTAATTCCTATTTTTCTTTTACCTAAATCAATTTATTCCAAGAAGCTAGCATTGTTTGCCGACTAGTTTTCAGTATCTTCAAATACTTTTCAAACAAAATCTTAAAATTAATGGGGAATCTGTAAATCATATTCAGGGGAGTCCTTTCCTTAAGAACATTCCGCAGTGTAATCAATCAATCATTACTGATCTGCATTTAGGATAGTCACCCAGTGGCAGATTCCCTGTCTGTTGTTTTCCTGGCCTTTTCTTAAATGATTGCAAAGAAACTGGAAATTTATTGAATATCACTTTTGGTAAGTTATTCTAATCCCTAACTCCCCTTCATATAAACAAATATTTGCCTCAATTTGCCCTCTTGAATTCCAACTTTATTTTCATATTGTGATCTTTCCTACTTTTAAAGACACCACTCAAACTTATTCGTCTACTAACGTCATTCCACGCCATCTCTCCACCGACAGTTCAGAACATACCACTCAGTCGAGCAGCTCGTCTCATTTCTCCCAAGTCTTCCCAGCGCACACTTTGCAGCATTGTAACGCTACTGTTTTGTCGGAAATCACCCAGAACAAATCGAGTTGTTTTTCTTTGGATTTTTTTTCCCAGTTCTTGAATCAAGAAATCCTAGCGAGGGATATTTAGTTGGGGTTTTATCAGACAGTTACATGCCCTCTCTTTTACATCCTTACTATAACCCCTAAATACCCTCATAACCACATGCAGAGTTAATAATAATAATGTTATTTGTTTTACGTCCCACTAACTACTTTTACGGTCTTCGGAGACGCTGAGGTGCCGGAATTTAGTCCCACAGAAGTTCTTTTACGTCCCAGTAAATCTACCGACACGAGGCTGTCGTATTTGAGCACCTTCAAATATCACCGGACTGAGCCAGGATCGAACCTGCCAAGTTGGGGTCAGAAGGCCAGCGCCTTAACCGTCTGAGCCACTCAGCCCGGCAACATGCAGAGTTCAGTACCCTTTATTTACAATCATATTTATGTGATTACCCAAATGAAGATCTTTCCTTATATTAACACCTAGGTACTTACAGCGATCTCCATAAGGAACTTTCACTCCATCAACGCAGTAATTAAAACTGAGAGGACTTTTCCCATTTGTGAAACTCACAACCTGACTTTTAACCCCGTTTATCATCGTACCATTGCCTGCTGTCCATGTCATACCCGCAGTCTGTGTCACGAGAGAAAACAAGGAAGTGCTAGCTTCGAAGCCATTCTTCAAGTAGTGCCTTTTCCATCACTGAAGGTTGACCACAATCACAGCGAAGTCCGCACGATGTTCGTCTGTCCTCATCAGTCTACTGGAATCTAGTTATGTCCAGTTCCGTAAGTTCCTCAGCCAAGACCGCGATCTCTACGACCATCAATTTTACCCTGCATGATCAACAGGACTCGGAAGTTACGGAAAAGTCCTTTTTTTTTTCTCGAGTTCGAAGACGAGGCCCAACATAGTGATGGGATAATCGAATACTTTTAATAATCGAAATGCCTCCATCCGATTATTTAAATAATCGAATAAAATAATCGAATGAGCGTCAAATACCATCCAGTTGTCCGGCTCCATGGCTAAATGGTTAGCGTGCTGGCCTTTGGTCACAGGGGTCCCGGGTTCGATTCCCGGCAGGGTCAGGAATTTTAACCATCGTTGGTTAATTTCGCTGGCACGGAGGCTGGGTGTATATATCGTCTTCATCATTTCATCCTCATCACGACGCACAGGTCGCCTACGGGTGTGAAATCGAAAGACCCGCATCTGGCGAGCCGAACTTGTCCTCGGACACTCCCGGCACTTAAAGCCATACGCCATTTCATTTCATCATACAGTTGTAGTTTTTTTTTTTTTTTTTTTTTTTTTGCTAATGGCTTTACATCGCACCGACACAGATAGGTCTTATGGCGACGATTGGAGAGGAAAGGCCTAGGAGTGGGAAGGAAGCGGCCGTGGCCTTAATTAATTTTCCTGGTGTGAAAATGGGAAACCACGGAAAACCATCTTCAGGACTGCCGACAGTGGGGTTCGAACCTACTATCTCCCGAATACTGGATACTGGCCGCACTTAAGCGACTGCAGATATCAAGGTCAGTAGTAAAAAGGGGTAGGCCGTTCTATTTCATTTTAGCCTGATACTATTATGGATAATAAAAAGAGAAATGTCACAACAAAACATGATATATACATGTGCGTGTGTGTGACGCAGTTGTCGGCTTTAGATAAGGTTTGGAAAATTCATATCGATGCAATTCAGATTTCAATTCCATTCTGTTGGCAGTTCTAGCTGAAGAGTTGAGTTCCCTCCTTGCTCCTCACCCCCATAAAACAAAGTGTCAATAAGGGTTCCACAGATAGTAATAATGCTTTTAAAAAACCAGTGTTATAAAATTATGTGCAAGATAAGTGAAATGTTCAAAGGGGGAAATTTTGATGTGTTTTTGAACAAGGAGATCCTTCAAGTATGAACTCTTAACAAGCGTTGATGTGAAGAGAGGTTTATCAACGTTTTGCACTTTGCCGTCTGAAAACCAACGATCATTTACACCAAAGAACCCGGAGATGACTATTGTGATATACTGCAAAGCCAACTGAGGTAAGGTTTCCGAATTCCAATCTCTGTAACCCTAGTGTGGTTAAGTCGAATATGATTCCACTTATACTACAACTTGTGACAATAAAGTTCGGTGAATGAAGTCAGAACGGTCGAGCCGGCAACACTGGCGACACGCAACGCTGCATCTGCATAGCAGCAGGTTTTGACCACCTGCTCCCAACGTTGTTCAGTTGAGGATCATATGTGTGCCGTTTAAGACCTGTTTGACACAGTGCGTATTTAGTGCGTTGGTTCTGAACTGCGAACAGGAACATGAACGACCAAAAGATTAATGTACAGTTTTGTTTTAAGCTTGGCAAGACACCGAAAGAAACGCATGCGATGCTGTTACGTGTTTATGAAGATCAAGCACTGTCCTTGAAGTGTGTGTACGAGTGGTTCGCCCATCTGCGAGGAGGCCGGGAAAGTGTTTCTGACAACCCCCGTAGCGGAAGACCGGCGACCGCCGTCAGTGACGAAAACATTGAGAAGGTGAGGACATTAATCACGAACGATCGGCGATTAACTGTGCGCATGACAGCGGATGAACTGCAGATTAACCGTAAATCCGTGCGGCAAAGAGATTTGACGATATTTCTGACATCCAACGAAACGTGACGAGGCTTTATAACACTATCCCAAAGGAAGCTTTCTTGCAAAGTTTCCACGACATGTACCGCGATCTCAGCAATTCATAGTTATGGGAGGGGACTATTTCGAAGGACAGTAAGGTCACTGTCGTGCATTGTTCATCTATGTTGATAGTACAGGACTATTCACCGAACTTTTGCCACAGGTTGTAATTTCGATTTCTTTCTCCAGAATGTCCATTGCGGGTTCGCTGAATTCATTCTAGGTAGAAAAGAAAATCTAAATTCTTCAAGTACTTTTTTTTTAACAAACACGGAATTCCTGTTTTTAAAATATGTTAATTTAAAAATATATAGCGTCTGAAAAAAGTGTTTCATTCACATACGTCTGCACTGTCCGGTCTAGAAAGCTAAGAATAACGACCGAGAGGATTCGTCGTGCTGACCATACGACATCTCGTAATCTGCATGTCTTAGGGCTGAACAGCGGTCGCTTGGTAGGCCAAGTACCTTCAGGGCTGTAGTGCCATGGGTTTTTGAAATATTTTTCCTTCATTAAATATGTAATTAAAACTATAATTGTGAATGAATTTGTATCGTATTTTACGTCCTTTTGGCAGTTTTAGATCCTTTTTTGAATATTTTAAGTTTTTTGCATGTCTTTTTTAGGCAATTTACAGGTCCTCAAATTCCGAGCCCTAGTGATCAATTTAACTAGGATGTACTTATCATTCCTCATAATATACCCAAGATTTTCTCTTCTTGATTGTACGCACCAACATTCGGTCCCTCCTCATGCGTTTGAGTACGGCCGCACTGGAGACGTGGTCAGTCCAGGGGATCCGTAACATTCTTCGGAACTCCCACATCTCGAAGGCATTTATTCTCCTTCTGGGGTTACATTTCAAAGTCCATGTTTTAGCGCCGTACAGAAGCATACATAGATCTGACGAAATTGGGACGTGTCTTCAAGGTGAGGCTTCTGTCACATAGTAGATTTCTCATTTTCAGAAAGCTAGTACGAGACATTTCTATTCGTACAAGGATGTCTAAATCCGGGTCTAAGTCCTCAGTGATCGAGCTGCCAAGGTACTTAAGCTTCCGCACCTGTTCAACTGGTTTCCCGTCTTTAATTAAAAAGTGGTTACAGGAGTTTCCCCACTTCACATTGGAAGGTAAAATTATATTCTGTGAAATTTGTAGCAGAGAGGTGAGTGATATTTGTTTTATATTTCATCATCATCATCATCATCAACTAGAATCTCAATGTGGCGGGGAAAATGTCAACATTTGAGAGAATGGATGGTTCCAAAGGAAGAACTTTCTCCTGGACATTCTGAAAAGTGGACAACATGGAAGGTTCTCAATCGATTACGCTCCAGTACCACGAGATGCAAGACCAACCTACAGAAATGGGGCCTTCCTGTGGAGACAGTTTACTACAAGTGTGGTACTAAGCAGACCAACGAGCATCTTCTACTGTGTCCTTCTTCTCCAGCCACTTGTACCATTAAAGATCTAATGAGGGCAACTCCAAATGCGCTTGTCGTGGCCAATTTTTGGTCAACCAGTGTTTAAAATTTCCTCTGTTTAATTTTTGTCTCGTTTACTTTGTACTTCTGACACGATAAATAAATAAATAAATAAATAAATAAATAAATAAATAAATAAATAAATAAATAAATAAATAAATAAATAAATAAATAAATAAATAAATAAATAAATAAATAAATAAATAAATAAATAAATAAATAAATAATTCAATCAATCAATCATCATCTGGAGCAGTTTCCAACCACAGGCTGGGTCTGCTTGGATTATAAGCCTCTCCATCGTTTTCTGTCCATCCACCACTTTTTTTTTCTCTCACTGCCGTCTAGTTCCCTCCTCTTGCCTCGATGCACTTCTGTACACTTCTAACAACCTGTCCCTCGGTCTTCCTCTACGTCTCCTTCCCTTCAACTCCATTTCTTCTTCTTTTTTTTGCTACTGGCTTTACGTCGCATCGACACAGATAGGTCTTATGGCGACGATCGGACAGGAAAGGGCTAGGACTGGGAAGGAAGCGGCCGTGGCCTTAATTAAGGTAAATCCCCAGCATTCGCCTGGTGTGAAAATGGGAAACCACGGAAAACCATCTTCAGGGCTGCCGACAGTGGGATTCGAACCCACTATCTCCCGAATACTGGATACTGGCCGCACTTAAGTGACTGCACAACTCCATTTCTAACATCTTTCTTGGTATCCTCTCTTCTCTCATTCTCTTAACATGTCCATACCACTGCAGCCAGGATTTTTCTATATTTTCCTGTAGGGGTACCTCATTTACCATCACCCGAACTCTCTCATTTCTTACTCAGCCCCCCCCCCCCTGTGGGTGGGGGCGGTAGAATAACACCCATTGTATCCCCTGCCTGTCGTAAGAGGTGACTAAAAGGGGCCCCAGGGGCTCTGAACTTGGGAGCGTGGGTTGGCGACCAGGGGGCCCTTAGGAGAGTCCTGGCATTGCTTCTACTTACTTGTGCCAGGCTCCTCGCTTTCATCTATCCTATCCGACCTCCATTGGTCAACTCTTGTTCTTTTCTGACCCCGACGGTATTAGGTTCCCGAGGCCTAGGGAGTCTTTCATTTCCTAGCCCTTCGTGGTCCTTGTCTCTCTTTGGCCGATACTTTCATATTTCGAATTGTCCGATCCCTTCCATTTTTCTCTCTGATTAGTGTTATATAGAGGATGGTTGCCTAGTTGTACTTCCTCTTAAAAAATAATCATCACCACCACTTATTTTGTCCGCTCATTTCCACTGCTTGTGTTTTACTTTTATCCTTCTCCTTCATCACCCACATTTCTGATCCATATGTCAAAATTGGCACAAAATAAGTCTTGTAGATAATTCCTTTACATCTCTGTGATACATCCCTGTTCCATATCAGTCCTCCCACACTCTTAAAGAATCCATTTGCACACCTTCCTCTTTCATTCATTTCCATCCTGTTTCCTCCATTTTCTTCAATTACACTTCCCAGGTATCTGAAGCTTTCAGCTCTTTTCAACTGCTCCCCTCCTAATGTCTACATAGTATTTTACAGCAAGACATTTCCCCCTAAAGAGGTAAATTATAATAAGTTTAGCTAAAATATTCTTTATTCTTTATTATTATTTTTCTCCAGATCACAGTAACCAAATACCCATTCGATCCACTGAATGAGAAAAATAACAATGTTCAACCTAAGCCACCAACTCCACAAACAGAAATTGACAAAACACATAGATAAATAATAATAAACAGAAATAGACAAAACAAACTACCAATAAAAATAATACTACCCGCAATAAATGATAATAGTTTTTTTTTTTTGCTAGGGGTTTTACGTCGCACCGACACAGATAGGTCTTATGGCGACGATGGGATAGGAAAGGCCTAGGAGTTGGAAGGAAGCGGCCGTGGCCTTAATTAAGGTACAGCCCCAGCATTTGCCTGGTGTGAAAATGGGAAACCACGGAAAACCATCTTCGGGCTGCCGATAGTGGGATTCGAACCTACTATCTCCCGGATGCAATGATAATAGTAGTGATCATCCCAAACGTACTCCTTGGACATGCCATGAAGCCCGTCGGATACCCCGGAAACGCGACCCCTAAAGATAAGGTCACCACAGTAGTCATCCTCGGTACCTTTATGCCACGTCCATCGTCTTCCCTAAATACTCCTACTACTGTCCGGCCGCGTCATCACCCCTGGTGAGAAGAAGGCCGCCTTCCCGATGGTGACACGACCGGCCCTATCCGTGAAGTCCTAATGAAGGCCTCACCAACCCTACCAGATGACAATGCCTTTTTTTTCCCTCACCATTCCGTTGCGGCCATCCCCGTGAAACTGGAGCCGCTCTCCTCCCGTCTATCTCATATCTCCCTTCTTTGACTTATTCGGAGTGGGCCCGTCCCACCCCGTCTTTTTACGGGTATGTCCTGCCCTCCCTTACCCATCCTTCCTTACCAGCTCCCACTATGCTTGAATAGTGAGATAAAAGCACCTGCTCTTTTGTATACAACCCACTATCCATAATAATAATTATCTTTAGCTAAAATAAAAATGGTTATTCTATTTGATAAATACCTATTAACATACGTAAAATTGAAGCAGCCTAAACTATATATTTTAGAACCTATTTTTTCACATTTGAAAGCCTATTTTAGGCTCCTAAATATTCGTGGTCTACAACTGATGAGAACAGCCGAACATCGTGCAGACTTCGCTGCGATTGTGGCCAACCTCCAGTACAAATGGAGAAGACACTGCAAGAAGAAGATAGGCGTGAACTCCGCATTTGCAAGACAGCCTCCTTAGAAACATTGATTCCGTCGTACCTAAACTCACACTGAGCAATAAGAAAGGAACGCTCTAAGAGAGCAAAGGTCTGCCTTCCCGTCACAGAAATAATCTGTACACAACGTAGAAAGCGGTACCAGAAAGAGGGAAATAAAGCAAATAACATCGGCTATGCGACTCTGGTAATCACTAAACCCCGGATTTTTATGCAGTAACAAGTTAGATTGCAAACTAATTTGCTTGGTAGGAATTGTCGGCTACCCGCTCTTCCATAATGTAGCAAGAGTAACATAAATTATAGGGGTTCTGATGGGCAGTACCCCTAATGTTTACGCAAACCCCATACCATAGTCGTCGTGAATGTAGACTATACTTGCTACTCGCTTCTGTAAGTTTGCATTCTAACCTATCAATGCATAAAAATCCGGGCCCTAGTAATCACATCTCACGAGTGCCACCACTCCTGTTTCATTGCAAATCG
Organism: Anabrus simplex; assembly: GCF_040414725.1. Classification (NCBI taxonomy): domain Eukaryota; kingdom Metazoa; phylum Arthropoda; class Insecta; order Orthoptera; family Tettigoniidae; genus Anabrus; species Anabrus simplex. The sequence continues at coordinate 57,351,037 of NC_090274.1, forward strand.
CAGGTCTGGATTTGGTATCAGTCATCCATTACTTACTAGTATCCCTCACACCTCGGTCACTTTTATATCGTCAAAGCAAGGCGTGAGACTGAAGCAAGTCAATGAAGGTAACAAATTTGTTCTAGCCCACACCAGAAAATATTTTTGTATATGAATATGTCTTATGACTTGGGGGGGGGGGGGGAGGTCATCCGAATAAAGTGATGCTACAAAATGTAGGACGGAAGTGACGTCACATTGGTTGTTGCCTTGGTCGCCAAAGATGCTGCGGCTACAAGTTAAATTCCTTTGTCTTGGTGTCCTCCCCTCCTCTAAACCACTATTCCCCACACACTTACCAACCTGGTCCAGACCCTTCTGCTCTCCACCATCTACATCTTAAGCAGACCCTACACGATCAATAAAACTGTCAGTACCGAAAAATATTGACAGTAATACTGATCGCGTGTGGACTGGAATGATGGAATGAAGGCCAGTACTGAAGCAGATCCGGATTTCCTGATCTGCGAGCGTCAGTACTGTAGAGTGGTGGGGATACTGACAGTTATACTGACCGTGTGAGTGCGCTTGTCATTATTTCTGTCACTATCAACGGAGCAGCGGTGGACGACAAATGCGTTTCTCACCAAGGCCAAGTAGAGGTGCTTGTGGAACCGTGAAGTAGGCCTATTGCAAAAGTTTATCGAGCTATATGAAACGCTGCCAGAATAAACGTACGCTACTTAACACAATACTTTACATGTTTCCACAACTGCTGTACTGGTGGAAACCGGTGACATTATAGCGGAAAACTTTAAATTTCAAAATTTATACCAGTTGTAAGATACCTCACTGTCACCGCTAATCTCTCTGCCACCGATAAACAGCACTGCATGTTTGTAATTTGCCTTATTACAAAAGGCTCTACCATTCGTAGTAATTGTGTTTCCCTCAACACAATATACCGAAGCAGAAGATTATTAGAGCTATCTCCGAATGCGTGAGGGTACTTTTGCGAAATTACTACGAATGGTAGAGCCTTTTGTAATAAGGCAAATTACAAACATGCGGTGCTGTTTATCGGTGGCAGAGAGATTAGCGGTGACAGTGAGGTATCTTACAACTGGTATAAATTTTGAAGATTTAAAGTTTTCCGCTCTAATGTCACCAGTTTCCATCAGTACAGCAGTTGTGGAAACATGTAAAGTATTGTTTATTCTGGCAGCGTTTCATATAGTTCGATACACTTTTGCAATACCGGTAGGCCTACTTGACGGTTCCACAAGCACATCTACTTGGCCTTGGTGAGAAACGCATTTGTCGTCGTCCACCGCTTCTCCGTTGATACTGACAGAAATAATGACAAGCGCACTCACACGGTCAGTATAACTGTCAGTATCCCCACCACTCTACAGTACTGACGCTCGCAGATCAGGAAATCCGGATCTGCTTCAGTACTGGCCTTCATTCCATCATTCCGGTTCACACGCGATCAGTATTACTGTCAATATTTTTCGGTACTGACAGTTTTATTGATCGTGTAGGGTCTGCTTAACATACTTTCTCCCCATCTCCTATCTCAAGTACCCGCCATGCCCAGCCGACAACTCTTAATACCCTAACCCGCCAGTCAAGTATCATACCCGCCAAGATTCACCGCTGTGCCAACTTCTCTCCCTATTACTCACTGCCTTTCCCCACTCAAATCACTACTAACTCTTCCGACAGTTAAGCAACATCGGGCGCGGTCACCAACTGGATTGATGACCACCTCCCTTGCTCTACTCACATAGGCTTTTAGCCGTCATGAATAACCTGCCCACTCCCATATCGGGTAACTATGATATCCATGGACACTGTCATCAGTGATCCAAGGCCACCTTTTCTCACCCCTCTGGGGTGCAGGTCACATTCTGACCGATTCGATTTTCTCACAAGGTACCACCACCGTCTACAACCATCCTGTTACAGCGCTACAACTCCCATGGGTGGACTTTATTCCCACTATTCGACAACAAATTCGTCACAAATGGTCTACGGAATGGGAAACATTTCTACTGCACACAGGTAGAGCTTATGCTTTCGTACAACCCAACATGCCTCCTAAGCCATGGTATTACAAGTTTCATCGGTCACGAGGTCTAACATTTTCAGTAATCCGAATCATGTATTATTCCCTTCACATCTACATCGCATAGGAGTTTTGGATTCACCACGCTGTCGATGTCAGTATGCGGAGGATGGAGATCTCAACCGCATTTTGTTTAAGTGTGGCCTTTATGATGCTTCTCGAAGCCATTTTCTACCTGAATTATGTTATCTACAAGTGCCGTTCCCGATCAGCTCTGCATTGGTGTTGCACGGTGACAACAATTTAGTTCTCAATGCTGTAATGGACTTTTCTGGGAATCGCGGATATTAGAATTTGACTTTGTGCTCATCGCATTGTTGCCAGTGTTTTGTTTGTCCTCTCAGAAGAGTAATTAGTGTGGTGTTATGCACTTGAAGAATGTACACAATTTGGTTTTCATTTCTTATATGTACTTTGCGCTGACAATATTTATATTTTTGTATGTGTGCTGTGAGTGTTCCTTGTTCATGGAGGATGACCAAATGTTGATGCAATAAAGGTCAATTAAATACATCAATAAAAATACCTTTGTCGTAGAGTTGCAGTTCTACTTGTTTAACACAGAGTTTCATTCAATGAAAGACATATTAGTGACTATTGCTTTTCGCAAAGAGAAAAGTTCATTTTTTTTTCTTGTTTTACAATTTGTTCTACGTCGCGCCGACAAATATAGGTCTTCAGGCGACGATGGGATACGGAAGGGCTAGGAGGGGGAAAGAAGCGGCCGTGGCCTTAATTAAGGTACAGCCCCAACATTTACCTGGTATGAAAATGGGAACCATGGAAAACCATCTTCAGGGCTGCCGACAGTGGGATTCGAACCCACTATCTCCCGAATGCAAGCTCACAGCTGCACTCTGTGAACATTACAGTACGTCTCTCCAGCAAAGGTACTGCAGCAGCATTCTCCCAGAAAGGTTACGAGGTACATGAAGAGGTGTCATGTGTTGCTGAAGGTGGAAGCAACCGGAGAATAGATATAATCGCAACTGACTGAGAAAAAGACTTAGCATAAATATTCTGGACCCTACCATTGGATGTGAGGTCGACTCACGTCAGCCAGCAGAAGTAGGCGCGGAGAAGCGAACCATCTATGAACCAACCATTAGCTACTTTAAAGAATCATACAACATTTCTTGTATAAGGATCGTAAGACTTTTCATCGGAGCAAGAGGAACCATATAAAAATTCTTAGTTGAGTTTTTCAAAAGTGTGGGCATTCGCAAGAATCTGCAGTGTGATTTAGCCGTCTTGGCCGAATCCCCCCAAATTATTAGAAATCACCTCTATAGTACTGCATACGAGAGGGATTAACTCCAGAAAACTTTTCATGGTTACACATACATTCAATATTCAAGTGTTATTTTATATATTTAGTCAGGTTTAGGCAGCCTGTCATTGTAGGAAGGGGCTGCCTGGCCGAGGCAGCTAAGAATCTGCTCAGGTAGCTGATAGCTCCAAACGTTCAAATTTTCACTTCTTAACACTTGCTTTCCCCAACGCAGAAGTAGCAATTTTGAAACACATAAGAAGGAAAGGAGTATTTTTCTGACGCCTTGAAGCGTACAATACGAGACAGATAATTTCCATGCTTAAGGAGGATGGCGATCGCCATGAAGACACGAGTTAATGACACTTAATGACATGATAATTGCCGAGCAGAGCCATCCATAATGACACAAGACATTTATTTAACATTCATTTCCTGTATTGATTTGCATTTCTGCCTCACTTTACATCATACTTCACAGTCTCTTCCAGACCTTCACCAGCAGCTGCCATGGAGGAGGAAGGTCCTCTTCAAATTTTAAATACTGCCTAAATTTCTAATAATTGATTGTTTATCAATTATTAACTCTAAGTGTTAAAGAAAAACAGTTCTAAAATGATATTACTGCCAACAGAAAATAAAGAAATATAATTTAGAACATACCTTTTAACAGATATCGTAAGTTTTTAAGATAAAACATCCTCTGGTGGATTTTTGTCTTGTTAACAGTTTGAAGTGATCGGAATGTGAAAGTGTACATAGTGTGATAACACCAGAGGTTATGCACAATTTGTGCGTATTTCAATAAACAATAAAAGATCAAACACATTTCCGCAATATAAACTTTCTTAAAACACATCCACCTATTCAATTCTCTTGTCAACTAATCAGCTACAATAAATAGTTTACTTAATATTATTACATGCATCAATTCGTATTTTTACAAACTGCTGTTACAATGTACAGACGTGCCAACTATCAAAAGTCAAAAATCAGGAGACTACGGCGTATCGCGATATGTTACCACCCATCTATGATGAAGCAACTTAAAGTGTTAAAGAAAAACAGTTCTAAAATAACATTACTGCCAACAGAAAATAAAGAAATATAATTTAGAACATACCTTTTAAGCGATATCGTAAGCTCTGGTGGATTTTGTCTTGTAAACAGTTTGAATCCGCCTCTGTGGTGTAGTGGTTAGTGTGATTAGCTGCCACCCCCGGAGGCCCGGGTTCGATTAACGGCTCTGCCACGAAATTTGAAAAGTGGTACGAGGGCTGGAACGGGGTCAACTCAGCCTCGGGACGTTAACTGAGTACAGGTGGGTTCGATTCCCACCTCAGCCATCCTGGAAGTAGTTCTCTGTGGTTTCCCACTTCTCTTCCAGGCAAATGCCGGGATGGTCCGACCTAAAGGCCACGGCCGCTTCCTTCCCACTTCCTTGTCTATCCCTTCCAATCTTCCCATCCCCCCGCAAGGCCCCTGTTCAGCATAGCAGGTGAGGCCGCCTGGGCGAGGTACTGGCCATCCTCCCCAGTTGTATCCCCGACCCAGAGTCTGACGCTCCAGGACACTGCCCTTGAAGCGGAAGAGGTGGGTTCGTTCGCTGAGTCCGAGGGAAAAACCGACCCTGGAGGGTAAACTGATAAAGAAGAAGAGTTTGAAGTGATCGGAATGTGAAAGTGTACATAGTGTGGCAACACCAGACACACAATATACTACTCTATTATATAATTTCTCTTATTTAATTGTTTATTTATACTGCATGTATTTGAACACACGACTCTTCATCGTAACTGCCTTCAAACTGTTCAAAAATTCTGACCTAAAATATCTGCTCAAAGCACTTGCCTTGCGCAATAACTTTTAAGGTTTCTTTAAGGGCTCTTTTTCTGGATATATTGCTCTGAATTGTGCTTTTGTCACAGTAAACATGGTAAAAGTGTGTCACAGTCAGCACTGCTATGTGGACATGATAAAATATAAAGCATTTCATTAGATATCCTATTTCAGATCACGACGAGCGGATCGCATTTGCCCTGCCAATGCCTACCGAAAATCAATTCTCTCCAGCTACTTAAAGAATGAGGGAAAATATGTTTTTTTAAAAACAATAAACAAGTCTGCTCTCGAAATCAGTACATAGTCTCTGCGATCAGGAAAGTGGGGGTAAAGCTAAGGGTGTATTCTGCCCGAAGGCAGGTCCGAACCTCCGCAGATGAGTGCTTTAGCCAGAGTTTACGTACGGCACGGTGGCCAGTTCCTTTCCGCTCCTCCATTCCCTTACCCCCACCAACAGCGCGTGGCAACCCATCCAAATCTTGACCACGCCCAATGCTGCTTAACTTCGGAGATCTCACGAATCCGGTGTTTCAAAACGGCTACAACCGTTGGCAAAGTGGTGAGAAGAACAAAAAATCGGGAGTCTCCCGCTTAAATCGGGGGAGTTGGCAGGTCTGCAATTAGCTTTAGGTCGCGCCGACACTGATACGTTTTACGGTGACGATAGGATGGGAAGGGTTAGCAATAAGAAAGAAGCGACCGTGTACTTAATTAAGGTACAGCCCCAGTATTTGCCTGGTGTGAAAATGGGAAACCAATGAAAACCATCTTCAGAGCTGCTGGCATTGGGGTTCGAACCCACTATCTCCCGAATGCAAGCTGATAGCTGCGTGACCCAAACCGCGCAGCCTTATGGGGTCATCCTCAGCAATTAGGCACCTTAATCTGCACCTTAATCAATTTATATGAACAATTATTTAACTCTCCTACTTTCAACTAGTTGGCAAAGTACCCACGAACTACTGTGGACATAGTCAAAGCATTACGATTAAGCCCATCTGGAGGCCATGATCATTAAGGCGTTGAAGTTCAAAGGGCTTGACACCGTGATTAGCTGGTTCGACTCCCATGGGTCGAAAACATTTTCACCGTCAGAATGTTGGCCGACACGGTAGGGGAGGTGGTGGTATATAATTTCTAATCCCTAGACTGCGTGCCAAAAGCCTGGATTAAATTCCAAACCTCTCTGCAGTGCTCATATTGAGTGAGGACATACGATACTGTTGATGGCGATTCGTCCGTCGGATGGAGACGTTAAGCCTTGAGTGGACCCCTTGGTGCTATTCGACAGGAGTAGGCTATGTGCCGGCACCGGGGTTCACCCTCTTCTTTCGTACTATCAATAAATCATTCATTTCATCTCATAATCCTTCTGATGAGGCTGACATCAAGAAGGGAATCCGGTCATAAAAACCCGCCACGACAGATTCATCTCACCTCATACCCTACCCCATAGAGAAACGGGACAAGTGTTGGACAAACATAACGATTACGTGAATTAATTCAAGAAGGTCCGCCGCTATGGTGTAGTGGTTAGTGTGATTAGCTGCTACCCCCGGAGGCCCGGGTTCGATTCCCGGCTCTGCCACGAAATTTGAAAAAGTGGTACGAGGGCTGGAACGGGGTCCATTCAGCCTCGGAAGGTCAACTGAATAGAGGTGGGTTCGATTCTCACCTCAGCCATTCTGGAAGTGGTTTTCCGTGGTTACCCACTTCTCCTCCAGGCAAATGCCGGGATGGTACCTAACTTAAGGCCACGGCCGCTTCCTTCCCTCTTCCTTGTCTATTCCTTCCAATCTTCCCATCCCCTCCAAAGGCCCCTGTTCAGCATAGCAGGTGAGACGGCCTGGGCGAGGTACTGGTCATCCTCCCTTGTTGTACCCCGACCCAGAGTCTGAAGCTCCAGGACACTGCCCTTGAGGCAGTAGAGGTGGGATCCCTCGCTGAGTCCGAGGGAAAAATCGACCCTGGAGGGTAAACAGATAAAAAAAGAAGAATTCAAGAGGTAAATTAAAAATATTGCTTCGGAGTACTATATAAACATGGCATAAGGAACAGTTGTTCCAGTATATGAATATTACTCTGATAATAATTGTCAAAATAAGCCATGTTACGAATTTTTCCGTAATACTGAGGATTATGCCGCGTCTCCCCAATATTATTGGCAAGTTCTAGGTAAAAAAAAAAATTAAAAATGAAGTGGCGTATGGCTTTTAGTGCCGGACTGTCCGAGGACAAGTTCGGCTCGCCAGATGCAGGTCTTTTGATTTGACTCCCGTACGCGACCTGCGCGTCGTGATGAGGATGAAATGATGATGAAGGCGACATATACACCCAGCGAAATTAACCAATTATGGTTAAAATTCCCGACCCTGCCGGGAATCGAACCCGGGACCCCTGTGACCAAAGGTCAGCACGCTAACCATTTAGCCACGGAGCCGGACAAGTTCTAGGTTATGAGAAGTTAAAATATAAATTAACATATATGATTTTTTCAACTCGAAATGCATCCTTACTGCGTTGTGTTGTCTGAGTCATCAGTCCATAGACTGGTTCGATGCAGCTCTCCCTGCCATCCTATCCTATGCTAACCTTTTTATTTCTACGTAACTACTGCATCCTACATCTGCTCTAATATGTTTGTGATATTCATACCTTGGTCTACCCCTACCGCTCTTACCACATACAGTTCCGTCAAAAACCAACTGTGTAAGTTCTGGGTGTCTTAAAATGTGTCGTATCATTCTATCTCTTCTTATGTCCGACTCATTGGCTGAACGGTCAGCGTACTGGCCTTCGGTTCAGAAGGTCCCGGATTCGATTCCCGGCCAGGTCGGGGATTTTAACCTTAATTGGTTACTTCCTACGGCGCGGGGGCTGGGTGTATGTGTTGTCTTCATCCTCATTTCATCCTCATCACGACGCGCAGGTCGCCTACGGATGTCAAATAGAAAGACCTGCACCTGGCGAGTCGAACCCGTCCTGGGATATCCCGACATTAAAAGCCATACGACATTTCATTTCATTTCATCTCTTCTTATGGTGAAATTTAGCCAAATCGATCGCCTCTCACCAATTCGATTCAGTATCTCTTAATTCGTGGTTCGATCTATTCATCTGACCTTCAGCATTTTTCTGTAACACCACATTTCAAAAGCTTCTATTCTCTTTCTTTCTGAGTTAGTTATCGCCCATGTTTCTCTTCCACATAGAACCACGCTCCAGACTGAAGTCTTCAAAAACATCTTTCTAATTCCTATATCAATGTTCGAGGTGAACAAATTTCTTTTCTTAAAGACCTTCCTTGCTTGTGCTATTCTACATTTTATTTCCACCTTACTTCTGCCATAGCTAGTTAGTTTACTACCCAAGTAACAATACTCGTCTACTTCCTTTAAGACTTCATTTTCTAATCTAATATTTCCTGCATCTCCTGACTTCCTTCAACTGCACTCCATTACTTTTGTTTTAGACTCTGTCCATACCATTCAGCAATTTCTTCAGATCGCGTATGGAAGCAAAATAAATCTGAACTGCACAATACTTGTACAACATAGTATACTCAAATCAACAGGAGCAGTCTACATTGTAAAATAAAATTTACGAAGTGTTAAATCTGATGTTAATGTCGTCACCAGAGAGGCTGGTAATTTATGGTGCACAGTTCAAAGAGTAAAAGGTAACAACTTGTATATGGATACTAAAAGAACACTCACGCTATGGTATTATAACTCACGAATTAATATTTAATACTGCATGGCATGTGTTCAACACAGACAGAGTCACGGCATGATTCTGACGTCACATCATGACATGACATACTTGATATGATGTATCAACCAAATACAGTTCTTACTGCATTTCCCCTTTCGGGAAGTAATACATAAAATCAGGTCCATAAATGTTTAATTTCTTTAGACAGCATTAACAGCAGACGTTGACTTCGATGGATGGCATAACATTCTCCATGTTGAAATTCTAAGTTCCCATGAAGGGAATTAGATTTTTTTCCACCAATAGAGCATATCAAAAATCAGATCAAAAATTAGATGGATGGCTTTTCCGGCGTTTGCTCCATCCATCTAATTTTTTATCTGATTTTTTATATGCTCTATTGGTGGAAAAGAATCTAATTCCCTTCATGGGAACTTAGAATTTCCATTTGGAATTGCTAGGCGGGCATTGGTTCCATTGTGGAGTTTTATCTCCCGTATGCAGTTATCAGACTGTGCTTCATAAATAAGCTTCTGATAAGTTCACCTGCATACACCCCAGCGTCAATGGATAAGGTCTGACACATCCCACTCTGAAGAGTCTAGTGTCAGACCTAAGACGAAACGCTGGTTAATAGAGCAAACGCCGGAAAAGCCATCCATCTAATTTTTGATCTGATTCTCCATGTTCCCTCAAATTCTGGAATCTTGAAGTTAGTTTACAAAGAATAGCATGTGCAAAGTTATCCAACTCTCCAGCTACTTTCCGCCAATATTCATTTGTTTCATTTTCAGGGCATGAAGGCAACAGGAAATTAACTACAACAATACATTGTGTATAAAATTACTTTTAGATGTTTGAAGTATTCTGATTATTTAATACCGTCAATATTAGAAAGCGGTAGTTTATATAACAAGGCAAAAGAAGTCCTAGTCCTTGGCTGAATGGTCAGCGCAGTGCTCTGCGGTTCAGAGGGCCCCGGGTTCAATTTACGGCCGGGTCGGAGATCTTAATCTTAGATGGTTAATTCCCTTGGCTCGGGGACTGGAGTTTGTGCTGTCCCCAACATCCCTACAACTCTCACACCATACATAATACTATCCTCCATCACAATAACACTCAGTTACCTACACATGGCAGATTCCGCCCACACTCATCGGAGGGTCTGCCTTACAAGGGCTGCACCCGGCTAGAAATAGCCATACCGAGCTCGATAGCTGCAGTCGCTTAAGTGCGGCCCGTATCCAGTATTCGGGAGATAGTAGGTTCGAATCCCACTATCGGCAGCCCTGAAGATGGTTTTCCGTGGTTTCCCATTTTCACACCAGGCAAATGCTGGGGCTGTACCTTAATTAAAGCCGCGGCCGCTTTCTTCCCACTGCTAGCCCTTCCCTGTCCCATCGTCGCCATAAGACCTATCTGTGTCGATGCGACGTAAAGCAACTCGCAAGAAGAAATAGCCACACGAAATTATTATTATTATTATTATTATTATTATTATTATTATTATTATTATTATTATTAGGCAAAAGAAGACCAGGAGAAGGCCGCATTTCTTGGATTGATAATCTGAAACCTTGGTTCAACTGTTCCACTATTAAGCCGTTTTGCACTGCATCATTTAAAGCAAACATTTCTAGGATGGTAGCCGACCTCTTGAGATGGCATTTGAAGAAGAAAGAGAAGAAGATTATATAAATTTTGTGAAGCAGCAATGATGACTGTCATAAAATATAGAGGTATTTGCCAGTGATGCTTTCACGGCGCGTACTTATAGACATGACGCTGTATGGGCTTTTGGGCTTATGCCGTGTGAAGAAAATAAGGTGAAATTGTTTACGTTTCGCAGAGAACTGTGCTCTGTGTCATCAGAAGAAAATCTCGACTGTCCACGAGAACGGCTTCTTGACACGGCATAAGCCCAAAAGCCTATACAGCATCATGTCTATAGAGGTATTTTATTGTGTTATGTCGTAACCATAATACACAACAAAAGGAATATACGAACATATTTGTAAATTTAATGAGACCGGTCAAGTTGGCCGAGCGGTTAGGGGCGCGCAGCTGTGAGCTTGTATTCGGGAGATCGTGGGTTCGAACCCCACTGTCGGCAGCTCTGAAGATGGTTTTCCGTGGTTTCCCGTTTTCACACCAGGAAAATGCTGGGGCTGTACCTTAATTAAGGCCACGGCCTCTTTCTTGCGACTCCTAGTCATGTCCTGTCCCATCGTCGCCATAAGACCAATCTGTGTCGGTGCAACGTAAAGCCAATTGTAAAAAAAAAAAAGCATCAGTACTATTACATATTTTTATGAATATTAGATATTTAATTACATATTTCACTTATTTTAAAGCCTCCGTGGCGCAGGCGGCAGCGCGCCGCCTCTCACCTCCGGGTTCCGTGGTTCAAATCTCGGGCACTCCATGAGATTTGTGCTGGACAAAGCGGAGGCGTGATACGTTTTTCTCCGGGTACTCCGGTTTTCCCTGTCATCTTTCAATCCACCAACACTCTCCAATATCATTTCATTTCATCTGTCAGTCATTAACCATTGCCTCAGAGGAGTGCGATAGGCTTCGGCAGCCGGTACAATTCCTATCCTCGCCGCTAGATGGGGGCTTTATTAATTCCGATCCTGACCCGTCAAATAACTGGAAACCGGCTGTGGATTTTTTATGTAAAGCAAAAATGATGATTGTCATAAAATATAGAGGTAATTTATTGTGTCATGTCACAACCATAATACAGAACAAAAGGAATATGCGAACATATTTGTAAATTTAATGCGTTAGTACTATTACATATTTAACTACATATTTCACTGATATTTATTACATTTTTATGTACCGGTACTTTGATATTACATAAAATTTCGGGCCCTACTAATTGCAGTGCTTGAATAAAGCTGCGAAATGTGGCCAAGGCTTGACCTACCCAACAGGCCAGGAACTCGTAACTTAACACACAACCCCGTACTGACAACAGTTTGCTGAGTGTTGTAAAGTAGCTTACAGTAGGGTTTTAAACTGCTATGGTGCGCGACTACTCAAGGCTGTGATGTGAAGTACCGTTATAGATGTTATGGCATGAGGCTAGTCAAACAATACACTCCTTCTACAATTTAGAGATTGCTTATACTTACATAAACAGGCGCCTTAAGTTCAGGTTCCTTCTACAGGAACTAGTTTTTCATGGGGATGTGTTCGCATAAGCCTAATGCTTCGCATAATTTCCAGTTACAGAAACATATTTTACAGCACATCTGGGCTTCAAATATCCTTCGAGGTATTGAAAAATTCCAGTAATAGAACCTCGAGTTATACAAAACTAGCTGTTTTACTCGGGACGCAGCAGTAATCCCATCTATCGGAGATGAGTGGCAGCAGAAGAGACAAATCACATCAGGAACAATCAGGAGATACAATTGGTCAAAACTGCTTATTTCACATGTCTTGCGCAATAGAGGAGTACTATGGTATATATTAGTCCGGCCCCGCGGTGTAGGGGGCAACGCGTCCGCCTGTCACCCGGCGGCCCCGGGTTCGATTCCCGGACGGGTCAGGGGTTTTTAATTGTAAATAATTAATATCCCTGGCATGGGGACTGGCTGTTTGTGTCTACACTTCCGCAATTCCAATTACACGCAGGTTCATATCATATGGTGCAAGTAGGGGCAAAAGATCTTTATAGGTCGAAGCCCCGAACAAATAGCATTATTTAAAAAATGGTGTATATTATAATACGTATTTTCTCAAAACCCGACTGTTGCTATACGAGGCTACAAGTCACTTTGAAATTCTGTCACTAAATTACCAAAAAAGACTCCGAATCTAGCGACTAGTTACAATCGACTAGACTGATGTGAACCAACAGGAACATAGCACGCGAGAACGAGAGATTGACAAGGCTAAACATTACACATCTCTATTCCCTCACAGGAAGTGTGTGAGCGAGATGATCGGTCTCTGATAAGCCTTCCGAAAATAGTATGTACTCATGCTCCAGACGTGTGAATCAGTCGTGCACTTATATACCATTACTTAGCAAATTAATACATTGCATCAGGCGCCCACGCGATTATGCGAAATGCAATGCTATTTTTATCAAGTAATAATTAAAATTCGCCAGAATTGTCTCCAAATGGCTCCTAAAATCTCTAAAAAAAAGGTCACTCTGAAATTATGTCCCTAAATTACTACAAAAAGACTCCAAATCTAGCGACTAGTCTCTAGAATCGACTGGACTGATGTGAACGAACACGAACATAGCACGCGAAAACGAGAGATTGACAATCGATATAGTCGTCGCGATATACAGGTTTTAATAAACATCGCACATTCGCGCGCATTTCTCGTATTAATAAACATCGATATTTCATTTGAAAGTGGCAAATGAGCGAAGGACTTCCGGTCACTAGAGTACAAAGCTGGAATGGCGGGATTTGAAAACAAATGGTCTGAAGTTCACCAAAAAAATAAGCTAAAATCGGGATGAAATAATAGAATAATCGGGAGGCGGGAAAAACTGTCGAAAATCGGGAGTCTCCCGCCTAAATCGGGAAAGTTGGCAGGTATGCTTCATGCTTTCCAGGATCTTTGTATGGCTGCATTATGCAAATGTGAGGGGAAAATAGGTGCCATGATTTAAGCCACAACCATCGTATACTCACGTCTTGACTATCAATATACCTCTTCTTTCGATCACATTTCACCAATATTAGTGCACTAGAGAATATTAAATGAGCTGCCTATTTAGAGGCTGAGGATACTCGAACACTGTGAGAAGTGCTCAAACTCTGAATAACCAGGAAGTGTGCAGAGCTTCTTAACCCGCCAATGCACGGGTTGGGTCTGTGAGACCCATGCGCTGGTATTTCCAACATTTTCTGATAGACGGTGATAGCTGCATACTTCCAGCTTCTGCTACCTTCCTTTTATCACCGGTATAGTATTCCTGCAGACGAACATGGAAGTGATTGCTTTAGTACGTGAGCAGTGGTAAGTTAAAGTGCTCTGTGGGCCTGTGAGACCCAACCCGTGCAGTCGTGTAAGTTTTTTTTTTAAATCATAAGCATTTTAGTCTTTCCATGTTAACCGTGTACATAAAGAAGATTATAGGGTGATTATTACTTAGCGTCTTGTCCAAATCCGTCGTTTAGCTAGCCTGGCTGTCTTTCACCTTAGTTCCTTGGGTTTTAAGTACAGAGGTGAGACTGAAAATGGGTTGACCTGGACTAATCAGTTCGTTTCTTCGTAGGTCTAAGGAAAAGGAGTGTTATGATGTCAGCAATCCACGTGATATGGAACGAGTTGCCGCATTATTGGAGGAACCATTATCAGATGATGAAATTTACTGTGGTTTTCCTCTCGTCGATGCACAGCGATGATAAAACTATAGAAGTAGAAAAGGAAATAGGAAGCCTGTAATAGTCACATTCTATAATTCAGCTAAGGGTGGTGTAGGCTGTGTAGTCGAAAGGACGGCTCGAAACACCAGACGTTGGACAATGATGGTCTTCTATGCATTGCTGAATATTACAGGCTTTAACGCATATTTAATATTCAGAGCCAACAACCCTAACTCTCCAGACGCAAGGAACAGAATAATTTTTTTGAAGAAACTCTTGTTTCTTCTAACTGTCTCAAGATATCTTCATAAGAGCATTCGCGATACTGCAAGGAGGATATCTGGGTTGACGGCAGAAGCAGGACGTGAAAATACAGAAAATAAAAGAGGACGTCGTGCATACTGTAGAGTCAGAAAAGACCCGCTACTCGTGCTGTTTGTGCAGAAAGTTAATGTGTCATGAACTCTCCGTATTTGTGTGCAGTGAATGTAAAGCTGAAATGTGAATGTTCCAGTGAACATTCTGGATCGTGATGATTAGGTTATGATGATTTCATAAATTTTGATTTGATAAGTTCTGAATTTTGTGATCAAATAAAATATTGTGTGTAAATTTGCAGTGGTTAGAGAATTGCTTTGTAAAATGTTAAGTAAGTGTTAATCATTAACGCTTTTGTGACAGCAATGTGTTTATAATGTTAGCGGAATAGGAGGGAATGAATACTGAAAATAAAAATATATTAGCATACTATAAAAAAGAAATATGATGTTGGGTCTGTGAGACCCAACCCGTTTACTCATGTAACTTTTTGTGACCCGTGCACTGGCGGGTTAAAGTATCTGATGTAAAGAGTTTGGCTGGTCGTAACAGCTTCAGAAATCCTCGTTGGAGTGACAAGTCTTGGAAGGTCGCTTAAATTCTTGGCAACGCCCAATTCCTCAGCACTGACCTGCACACCACACGTTCAATTTCTATTCTGCTGAGCTATTATTCATGTTTAATGGTCAGTTATACTATCGAGCGATAACAGACGCTTTATGGCATTCCTTTAACAGTCATCGCTGGATAAGCACCGAGTCTCAGTGACGTGTTCCACACATTGAGTGTCCTACTGTTACTTGATCTCAGTCCGGCTCCATGGCTAAATGGTCAGCGTGCTGGCCTTTGGCCACAGGGGTCCCGGGTTCGATTCCCGGCAGGGTCGGGAAACTTAACCTTAATTAGTTAATTTCGCTGGCACGGGGGCTGGGTTTATGTGTCGTTTTCATAATCATTTCATCCTCATCACGACCCGCAGGTCGCCTACGGGAGTCAAATCAGAAGACCTGCATCTGGCGAGCCGAACTTGTCCTCGGACACTCCCGGCACTAAAAGCCATACGCCATTTCATTTTCACTTGATCTCAAGCCGGCTTTCTCTTTATTTACGTGACAAGTTGAAGTCAATCATATAATAGCATCATCATCGTCATAACTCGGACGTACATAAGTCGAATTATCGATACCTCGATGGGATTTACGTTTCCCGACGGAACCTTATATGTATTACATGTTGTACATATATACAGTATATATAGCAGGCGAGTTGGCCGTGCGGTTAGGGGCGCGCGGCTGTGAGCTTGCATCCGGGAGTTAGTGGGTTTGAATCCCACTGTCGGCAGCCCTGAAGATGATAGTTTTCCGTGGTTTCCCATTTCAAATGCTGGGACTGTACCTTAATTAATGCCACGGCCGCTTCCTTCCTACTCGTAGACCTTTCCTATCCCATCGTCGCCATAAGACCTATCTGTGTCGAAGCGACGTAAAGCCACTAGCAAAAAAAAGCATAGAGCTTATATGTGTATAAAATAAGAGTTTTGTCTGTACCTACATTGCTCAGAATTTAAAAAGAACGGTATTTCTGTACCGTTCCTGTCCGCAGTCACAAGGAAATACATTTTTTTTTCATTTCCCGTCACGTCTGTCTGTCTGTCTGTCTGTCTGTCTGTCTGTCTGTCTGTCTGTCTGTCTGTCTGTTTGTACGGGCATCACAAGAAAATGGCTGAAGAGAATTTAATGAAAATCGGTACGTAAATTCGGATAATGATGCACTAAAATCTAGGCTATAAATAATTTTATTCACACTGAGTGAAATGGTAGTTTAGGGGAAGGCCTAAAATGTAATTCTCAAATATTTATGTTATTACTGGTCCTATCGATAAATACTACATAACTAAAGTTAAATAGAATTCGATTTCCAATCATTTATGTCTTATACATTTTTTACCGTACAGGTTAAGATAATTGATATTTATGAATTTCTAGTTATGTTGCTAAGTCCATATCAACGCCAAACCACGAGAAAATGGGTGAATAGATTTAATGAAAATCGATATGTGTGCATGTATGTGAAGTCTGGGAATAAGGTACTACATTCTAGGTTATAAACATTTTTTATTCACGCTGGATAAAATGGTAGTTTGGGGGAAGTTGTCTATTATTTTTTAATACTGTAGGCCTACCTATGTTATTGGTCCTATCGGAAAGTATTACATATCGTAACAAAAGTTATAGAGAATACAAGTTGCAATCATTTATGTCTTACACAGTTTTACCGTACCGACTTAGACTTGTGTTAGCAAGTCCACATCAACGAGAAGCATTGTTAACATGGATATATTGTTTAATATGGCAATGTTTTTTGTCACGACTGTCTTAAGGAGTAAAACCGTATGGTCATCGGTCAGTATCGACAAGGAAAAATGTGAAAATTATTACACTAATCGATGTGCTCTAAATAATAATCACATTCCTCCTCCAATTACCATTGATACTGAAGTGCAATACTCCAAGATAGTTACAAACCTTGGGGTCACGTTAAATGAGACTGACCTGGAATGAGCATATAACTAATGTGTGCAGAAAAGTACATGCATCCCTTTATTTTTTAAAGCGTCATGAAAATGTTCTCCCACTTGACCTTTAATTAAAACTCATACAAACACTTCTATTTCCAATCTTGACTACTGCGACAGTATACTGATCGACCTAACCTGTGAACAAGCAGCGAAACAACAACGTGTACAGAACTGTTGCATTCGAAATGCCTTTCAGCTCCGACATGATGCTCATATAACACCATACTACAAAAAGTTGAGATGGATACGTTCAAATGACCGCAGAAAAACCCACCAAATGACCCTCGTCTATCAGTTGCTTTCTACAAACAGCCCCACCTATCTATCGACCAATTTTACGCTTTTCTCTTCATTCCACGAAATTAACTACTTGAAATAGCACCGCATCGAACAAATACCTACAACCATTCATTCCTGGCCTCTGCTTCGAAGTTATGAAATATGATCCCGGAAGATATTAAAAAGTCTTGTTCGTCTAGGACATTTAAAACAGGCTACCGTAAATTCCTCCAGAGTACACACAGTTGACTCGAATGAATGTAAGAGTGAATGACGTCTGAATGAAACCAAACATTACGTACTAGATTTTAAGTGTCTTAGGCTATCCCATTTACGTTCCTACTCCTCTCATTTAAGGCCATGTACTGTTCCTAGAAATATATTACATAGTAACATCGATTTTAGTATACTCAGATTGCAACATATTAATATTCAGTTAATTTATTTTTGTCCTATATTAGAATTAATTTTCCTTTAAGCTAGTTAGTAGATATATTCTTTAGGTATTAAGTTGATATCTCTTTCTTATTATCCACTCTATATATATCACATCATTTTTCATCAATAGTAATCTTAATTAATTGCATTATTGTTATTCCGTATCTGGCTTACTTATCTTATCTCAGTAACTGTAATTGATTACCATGATATTTTAAATTAATGCTGTAAAAGAACTATATGTGGTTAAGTGTAAGAGAGGGCCCAGAGCCCGAACTTCGCCACTTAATAAATAAATAAATAAATAAATAAATAAATAAATAAATAAATAAATAAATAAATAAATAAATAAATAAATAATGAGAAAAACAGAGAAGGAGCGGTCGCCTGAAGAATAAGACAAGAGGGATTCATGAAAGCCTTTACATTAGATGCTCTAATATCTCGGAGTCGGAAGAAAACTACATGTGAAGGCCTACACTATCGAAAGCTCATAAAACTGATCAACAATAACATGATATTGACCATTGTTGTGATGTGGTTTATCTCTTCTGCTGCCACGCATCTCCGATAGATGGGTATCCCGAGTTAAACAACCTGCCTGAATATTAGCGGAAAGTTATTCGATTATCTAAATAATCGGATGGAGGTTATTCAAATATTAAAAGTGTTCGATCATGCCATCACTACATCTGAATAATATCTGAAACTCATTCGATTATTTTAGGCGATTATTTATTCGATTATATAAATAATCGGATGGAGATTATTCGAATATTAAAAATGTTCGATCATGCCATCACTACCATGGCATTGGAGTAAATGGCAGCACGAGAAGGATAGATATAATCGCAATTAAAGGGAAGAAAGGATATATATTAGACCCCACAGTAAGATTTGAAGCACACTCCGACCAACCAGACGAAGTGGACCAAGAAAAGAAGTCTATCTACCTGCCTACAGTGCCGTATTATACGAATGAATACGAACTGGATGACATAGAAATGAGGGGTCTCATGATCGGTGCGATAGAGACAATTCCTAATAAGAAGACGATAGAACTGATGAAGATCTTTAACATCAATACCAAGGAGTTCATCGACTGGGGGCTGAAAGCGCTCAGGGGTTCTCTTTTGACACTCAGACATCACTTATACTCGCCAGACTGAGATATAATTTACTTTTTTTTAAATTTTTGAATGAAATTGTTCGTGTATTCTTTGTCTTTGGCAGCCTCCAAGTGGAGGAAGATTTTGAAAATAAAAAAAATTGAAACTCATTCGATATATAATAATAATTTCGTGTGGCTATTTCTAGCCGAGAGCAGCCCTTGTACGGCAGACCCTCCGATGAGGGTGGGCGGCATCTGCCATGTGTAGGTAACTGCGTGTGATTGTGGTAAAGGATAGTGTTATGTGTGGTGTGCGAGTTGCAGGGATATTGGGGACAGCACAAACACCCAGCCCCCGGGCCAATGAACGTTAAAATCCCCGACCCGCCCGGGAATCGAACCCGGGACCCTCTGAACCGAAGGCCAGTACGCTGACCATTCAGCCAACGAGTCAGACACTCATTCGATGATTATGGTATTCGAATATCCCATCACTACCTGGCACCCCAATTGTATTAGGTTTGCAAACCCTAGGGAATCTTTTATTTTCGCGCCCTTCTTGGCGGGCCTCTTGCAATTTTTCTTCTGAGTAGAGTTAGTAGAGGATAGTTGCTCAGCTATTCTTCCTCTTAAAACAATCACCACCAACACCCCCTTTCTACAATGTTCATTCACACTGTTTATTCACTGAAGATGAAGCACAAATCCGCGATCATCCACGAAATCTAACTCGCAATATTTCTCACAGATATTTTAAGGTTATAAAGCCGGCTAAAATCCCCCAGGTGTAGCAGTAGTTGGAACATATCCGCTCATGACATTGTGAGCCTATCGCAGTACCGTATCCGGTAACACAGCTAGGCACAGCGATACGATAAACACAGCCGTCTGTTATCACGCCGTACCGACTAGCGTTCACACGCAACGTCTCGGCTACCAATTAACCTACAGCCTGAAAATGTTCATTTGTTAGCGATGATTGTTTCAAATCATGATAAATAAAATGCGATACAGCAATTTATGTCTTTATATAGGCATAGAGTGCAAGTAATATTCGGCAGTTAAGCACCATTTCAAATTAATGTCACTGCGCAATAAAATCATGGACCGCCTTCTATGGTTAGTGTGATTAGCTGTCAACCCCCCGAGGTCCGCGTTCGATTCCCGGCTCTGTCACGAAATTTCAAAAGTGGTACGAGGACTGAAACGGAATGTCAAGTGAGTAGAGAGAGGATTCGATTCCCACCTCAGCCATCCTGGAAGTGGTTTTCCGTGGTTTTGCCACTTCTCCAGGTAAATGCCGTGCTGGTACCTAACTTAAGGCCACACCGGCTTCCTTCCCTCTTCCTTGTGTATCTTTTTCCTATTCCCCCACAAGGCCCCTGTTCATCATAGCAGGTGAGGCCGCCTGGACGAGTTAATGGTCCTCATCTCCAGTTGTATCCCCGACCAAATGTCTCGCGCTTCAGGACACTGCCCTTGAGGAGGTAGAGATGGGATCCCTCGCTGAGTCCGAGGGAAAAACCAACCCTGGAGGGTAAACGGATTAAGAAAGAAAGAAAGAAAGAAAGAAAGAAAGAAAGAATAAAATCACGTCGTATGACCACATGCAGACCCCCGGTGTAGGGGTTGCGTGCCTGCCAGCGTATTCCCGGCCAGGTCAGGGAATTTTAACTGGATCTTGAGGGCTGGTTCGAGGTCCACTTAGCGTATGTGATTACAACTGAAGAACTCAGCCTTCGGGCTGAGCAGCGATCGCTTGGTAGGCCAAGGTCCTTCGGGGCTGTTGCACCATGGGGTTTGGTTTGGGTTCGGTTTATAGGACCACATGATATTTAATTCTAGATTTTGAAAAGAAGTAAAACTTTTGCTCGAAACAAACTCACACGAAAATAATTTTAGACACAGGAGATCAACAGAAGAGGGGTGAAACGCTGAGGACTGACCAGACTCACCAATACCAATTAGTGTCCCTGATCGGAAATCCATGTCAACCTGCTGGAGAAACCAAAGAGAAGCTACACACAGCTCTCCGAACAATAAACGAAGAGAAGAGAGACATCCGATAAAGAATGTAGGTATATAAAGGAACTTGAGATTGTTTTATTATTTACAATTTGTCTTACGTCGCACCGATACAGATAGGTCTTATGGCGACGATGGGATAGGAAGCCGTGGCTTTGATTAAGGTACAGCCCAGCATTTGTCTGGTATGAAAATGGGAAACTCCGGAAAACAGTCTTCAGGGCTGTCGACAGTGGGGTTTGAACCCACTATATTCCGTATGCAAGCTCTGTGACCCAAGCCGCACAGACACTTCCTCGGTATAATAATAATAATAATAATAATAATAATAATAATAATAATAGTAATAAATTTTAACAGTAGAAACAAGTCCCAACTAAACAGATAGTACATGTTTCTTATATATACTGGTTTTTGAACGAGGAACCCGTTTAGGCTCCGTAATTCGTCCGGTATGGAGTTCCAGAACTGCGCTGCGCCTACCGTGAAGACGTGGGTGAACAGTTTCTTGGAATGTGCGGTGGTGATCAAGATGTTTCTGTGGAGACAGCGGGTGTTTTAGCTGGTGAGTTTCCGAGAGCTTGGTAAACCTGGATGGCTAGGGAGTGAGGTGAAGACGTGTTGTGCAATATAGGGCATAAAATTGCTTTCTCATTTGCATGTTTAACATAGACAATTTGCTCAGATACGGAGAGATTATTGTTAACGCTATTTGTTACTGAAGATGAAAAAAACGCAGAAATACTGTGCTTTTTTGTCATAAATATGTTTTATGGCTAGGGGGTCATCCGAAAATTCGTGTAGCGTGACGCGACAAAATATGTGACGGAAGTGAAGTAATGTGTGGATAGACGGTCAATGTTGCCTAGCAACCGTGCAGGCTATGTCTTATGGCTGGTTGCCACTAGCAACCGTTGATGGATGGCCATGATCAGGAGACATATTCATGATCATTTGATTTTCGCAAAGGGAAAAGTGGTTGGGATTTCGGTGGGTTTTTTTTTGCGATATTTTTTTTTCTGCTAGGGGCTTTACGTCGCGCCGACACAGATAAGTCTTATGGCGACGATGGGGTAGGAAAGGCCTAGGAGTTGGAAGGAAGCGGCCGTGGCCTTAATTAAGGTACAGCCCCAGCATTTTCCTGGTGTGAAAATGGGAAACCACGGAAAACCATTTTCAGGGCTGCCGATAGTCGAACCTACTATCTCCCGGATGCAAGCTCACAGCCGCGCGCCTCTACACGCACGGCCAACTCGCCCGGTTTTGCGATAATTTGAGAAAGATCAACTTTTCTGAGATGAGGTGCTGGACAAGAATGCTTCGTAGCTCTTGGACAGCATTTCTTACTCATGAGTCCATCCTCAAGGAGTTGAGCATCAGTATCAGGCTACTGGCCAGTAGCGGCGATTGGGGATTAGAAGTGGAAGGGGGGGGGGGGGATATACACATCAAAACTGAACAAAAAAAAAGCTACAAAATGGTAAGTTTTTGATGCTCTTTGAGCGAATTTCGAGAGAGAGGTAAAGGTTGACAGTTTACTAACTTAAGTGCGGGAATAATAGTTTTCGTGAGATTTTGATTCAATACTATACTTTCACCAAAGAAACAATATTACACACGTATTACAATTAAATAGAAGTGCGGCGTGATTATAAAATTTAAAAATCTTTTAGTATTTGACTACACTCTAAGAAACTAACAGACGATATTAAAGAGACTGCCAGACTGACGAATGCACGCGGCAAGCAGGTGAATCATACCTCAGTGTCCACGTCCTTGGCAAAAAATATACCCCTGTTACCCTTCCTCATAGCATTTGCGAAGTCCCCACACTTGCTGTGGCGCTATATAAATCGGTTAGCCGCGACGAACGACATTTTGTGCGTATTTCCGATAATAATTTTGTTAATAATTAAAAATTTGCACAATTTTTTTAAAAATAATTCCTAGTTTCAGCCAGCTAAAATGGAATAAAAATGTAATGTTTTCTCTAAAAAGTGGGAGGGCAACTTCCCTCCTCCTCGCCCCCTTAGTCGCCGCTACTGCTACTGGCTGTTTGCCAACAAAGAACTCCCATTTTTTTAGAAACACCATGCGATGTTACGTTGAGAAGGCAGTCTCGAAAACCGCATAAATCTACGAGATGTGCCTGGAAAGAGGGAACATGGACGAGCTCCTCCCCATTTCGTAGAAGACCGAGAAGGATACAAACTTACGTGAGAAATAATTTCAAAGTTTACGATCCTCAGGATTGACCTTTTTTTTTTTTACGATCTGCTTTACGTCGCACCGACACAGATAAGTCTTTTGGCGACGATGGAATAGAAAAGGCTAGCATTGGGGAGGAAGCGACCGTGGCCTTAATTAAGATACAGACTCAACATTTGCCTGGTGTGAAAATGGGAAACCATCTTTAGCGCCACCGACAGTGGGATTCGAACCCAATACCTCCCGTGCAAGCTGCACTTGCTCGGTGTCTCAGGATTGAGAGAACAATGAGAAGACGATTCTCACTTCTCATCCTACATCGCATTCGCTGCAAAATATTAGCTACCCACATACAGAATCCCTTTTTCAAATCGCAAATCAATATTTTTAGCTCATGGAATATCATCAGGACTATTTTTAGACTCTGCTTACGTAACTGACGCGCCAAAGGGAAAGAACTTGGAATATATTATCCCCTATATGTCCACTCTAATTTGCAAGTCTATCCTCGGAAATATTAAGAAAATAAGTCATCGACAAATATGTGACCTTGTCTTTTCAGACTTGCTTGCAGGTTATTAATATGCTATAAAGAAATTACAGGATGAAGAAGTGAAAGATCATACATAACATAAATCATTTATTCTAAGTAAAATTATTTATGCAAAGTTATTCTGATGTATAACAGCCTCATAATTCTGCTTGATATCCCGCGCGATAATTGCAATACATTAGCTTATTTTTTATATTTTGGTGGAATGTAGTTGTATAGGAAAAACACGACGATACAACAACGAAAACAAACCAGCACGGATCTACGGAAAATTAAGATAGTTATAAAAATTTGTTAAGAAGGAAGCCATACTTTCTAGTGTCGACTTAGTCAAATAGGACATAAAAACTATCCAGTCTGTCAAACATACAAAATTTCATTAAAAATTATAACACTGCAAATATACCTGTAAGAAATACACACTATTACACGAAGAATGACATGTTTCGGTCTACAAGACCATCCTCAGGTTCTATCAAATCACTTAAATCATGCGTAAATATGTACATTATTGTTTACGCATTGTTTACATTACGTAAACTTGTCAATGATATAGAGTTAGGTGATAATATAAATAAGTTTTACTTATAAAATCATTAACTGTTAATACTTGTTCATATTATCATCTAGCTCTCTATCACTGACAAGTTTACGCAATGTAAATAATAATGCACATATTTAAACATGATTTACGTGATTTAATCGAATCTGAGGATGTTTTTGTAGAACGAAACCTTTCATTCTTTGTGTAATACTATGTATTTTTTTTACAGGTATATTTATAGTGTTATAATTTTTATTGAATTGTTGTGTGTTTGATAGACTGGAAAGTTTTAATGTCCTATTTGTTATAAAACTTGACAAAATGGATTTTACAACAGCGATTTTCAAACTCTTAGGCCGCAGGAATCTCAAGCAGTATTTTTGTTTTTTGCCGGGAGTTTTACAATCGAATAAGGTTCCTGAAACCTCGAGAATTTTCAAGAAAATATTCAGCCCAACGAACCAGCGCGAATCGAAACTAGGTCGTCTACGTAAAATGCCAGCAGTAAAGACATTTTTGGGAGAGACAATTACTGTCCTGACAATATCCAGTATCTAATATCCACGGAGTCTTCAGCTGAGTCCTGGCATTGCTTCCACTTACTTGTGCCAGGCCTCTCACTTTCATCTATCCTATCCGACTTCTCATGGTCAACTCTTGTTATTTTCCGACCCCGACGGTATTAGAGCATTCGAGGCCGAGGGAGTCTTATCTTTATGCCCTTTGTGGTCCTTGCCTTTCTTTGGCCGATACCTTCATTTTTCGATATGTTGGACCCCTTAGATTTTCCCCTCAGATTAGTGTTAATAGAGGATGGTTGTACTTCGTCTTAAAATAATAATCACCACATAACAAGGAAACCGCCACAGGGCGCCAACTTGGTGCAGTTTGGAATTCCAAAGCCTCATAAGTCGCCACTGTTCTGCGAGCGCAGAATTAAGAAGGCAGTGCTCACACAACTGTTTCTATGGAGAAGCATTCGAGTACTCTATTTTAGGAACATTAACGGAATTAGGTAACTTATACTACCTAGATTTGAATTTGTTCGAACACCGTTCTCGATCAGTTGTAAGCATAATTATGCAATATTGCATGGAATAGGCGTTCTGGGAATACATATCAGGAAAGGTATCACTTACATTAGATTGAGAGATCTATTGCAAACATAAAACAGCAGACGGACCAAATTATGCACAAGAAGTAGACTAAAGTGGTATGTTCCGAGCTGTCAGTGGAGAGATGGTGTGGAATGACTCAGTAGACGAACAAATTTGAGTGGTGTCTTTAAAAATACGGTACGAAAGATCACAATATGAAAATAAAGCTGGAATTCAAGAGGACAATTGGGGCAAATATTCGTTTATATGAAGGGGAGTTGGGATTGGAATAACCAAGGGAGATGTTCAATAAATTTCCAATTTCTTTGCAATTATTTAAGAAAAGGCTAGGAAAACACCAGACAGAGAAACTGCCACCTGGACAACTGCCCTAAATGCAGATCAGTAGTGATTGAGTGAAGAGCGGTAAATATAGCACACCAAAAGAGAAACGGACGTAAGTTACGGGAAATGTGTCGGGGAGTTATTCGTGAGGAAATTTAAGGAAAACAACAACAACAACGAAGTTCCTCCACTACACTGAGAAGCATGCTGTTTGAGCCATCATCCCATAGACTGGTTTGATGCAGCCCTCCATGCCACCCTATCCTGTGCTAACATTTTCATTTCTACGTAAGTACTACATCTACTCCAATCTTCTTGTCTTAATCATACCTTGCTCTACCCCTACCGCTCTTACCGCTAACACTTCCCTCAAAAACCAACTGAACAAGTCCTGGGTGTCTTAAGAAGTGTCCTATCATTCTATTTCTTCACCTACTGGAATTTAGCCAAATCGATCTCCTCTTACCAATTCAATTCAGTATCTCTTAATTCGTGATCCTGTCTACCCATCTCCGGAAAAAACATACAGGGTCTCTAAATAATAATCGTATGGCCTCAGCTACCGTGTGCAGACATTTCAATTTGACGTCATCTGGCTGTCTGCTCGTCAATTTCGACGTTCCGTTTTACTTTAGGCCCACTAGATGGCAGACCGAGTAAACCGAAACTCTCTTGGGCGTCTATGGCTGAGATTTATTGAATTTTGTCGGGTAAATACCAAACGTGTCACCAGAGATCTTTTACATGCCGGCATCGTACGACATAGAGTGTCGAATGAACTTTTTTCCGCCCTTCAAAAATCCGACTACCTCTGCCGGGTTTGAACCCGCTATCTTGGGATCCGGAGGCTGACACTCTACCACTTATCCACAGAGGCAGCTTAGGGTCTCCCTTATAAACCCAGACCGTGCGCACAGCCTTTGTACTCTGCGCTACAGCAGCTGCCTCAGCCCAGCTTATGTCGCGCGCAGCCGCCCTGCCTCAAGCGTGTATACAATCTTATGAAATATTACCTTATAAAAGATGCTGGAAGTGTCATCCTTCATAATGAGGGACTTCATAAACACCATTAGGAATGTATGCACACCAATAGCGAGAGTTATGCCTATTCACACGACCATTAAGATGAAACCAGGCCTCATTCGAAAAGAAGACAAGCTATGGATCGAATAAACGACCATTCTGTGATGCAAGATACCACTCACAATATCTCACTCTTGTCCGACTCGTCGGCTGTATGGTCAGCGTACTGGCCTTCGGTTCAGAGGGTCTCGAGGTCGATTCCCGGCCGGGTCTGGGATTTTAACCTTCATTGGTTAATTCCAATGGCCCGGGGCTGGGTGTTTGTGTGCCATCCCCAACATCCCTGCAACTCACACACCACACATGACACTATCCTCCACCACAATAACACGCAGTTATCTACACATGGCAAATGCCGCCTACCCTCATCGGAGGGTCTGCCTTACAAGGGCTGCACTCGGCTAGAAATAGCCACACGAAATTAAATATCACTCTTGCGGATGGATCAGCAGGTTTTAAACAATGGGCCCGTGTAAACCTGTACGGTTAGATGTGTATCAGCTCTGTAGCTCTGTGTGCAGAAGAAACCGAACCCCCTACTTGTTGTGCTAATTTTGTGAGTGATTTATTCGGTGAACGTTCAAGATTCGCACTTTTGTTAAAACTGTTCGTGTGCGCGAATGGTTTTTTATTGAGCACTGAGCCAGTAGTTTCAAATATATTTACAATTACGTGAATCTGTGGTGGCACTTTACCAGGAAACTGCTTTAAAAAAAATGCATCGCGAGCCCGTTGAGCCGACTCGTACTTAAAATAACGTTTACATACGAAAATACGGTGTTTCAATGATAACTGCCTCACCATGTTAACAGCTGAGATTCAGACGGGCTACTGATTGACTGCAAGATCAAGAACAATGCAGGCTCCTCCCGTGCATCTGCTTAGGTATCGCAGCGTAAAAACGCCGCTGGACGGTTTGAGTTTATAAGAGACCCTATAGCAGGGCCTCTCAAACGCCCAAAATCTCACGCGTGCAAATCGAGGCGCAAGTGCTCCGTACACTGTGCATCGCTCCCGCTCGGCACGGCTCGGACCAACGCTTCGTCTCTTGGCTACTCAGCTAAGCTCGGCTCAATTCGGCTCGGATTTGGAGCGTTACACAGCAAGTGAGGAAGAGGGAGACAGGGGGAGCGAGCGAAACAGGCGTGGGGAAAGAGAGAGACAGCGCTATTGCTCCAAATCGAGGAGTGGGGGGTCTGCACTCTGGTCAACCAAGCGAAATCGTCTTTTTCACCGTGCACAGTGCATGTACCAAACGCATGCACCCTGAAAGGCCCTGCCCTATAGCATGGATATGTATTTTCCTACCCTGGCACACTGGTTGCCGTAGTTACCGCGGTATCGCAAAGCCCACGCTCATTCTAGATAGAGCCCGAGCCCAAAACCACATTCATGTATTCAAATACTTTTGTGTAGTGATTCGAAAGTTTCATTTCGTAACATTTATAACCATACAGACAGTTGAAAATGGCGATTTCAACCAGCGCGGATTCGTTACCCGCGATTTCGGTTTCAAGTCCAGTGCTGCCATCTATTAACATTGCGTGGAAGCTGTAATGCCTTGAGGCGGATACAGACATGAGTGTCGAACTGTGTAACGTACACTAAAGGTTAAACGGGGCAAGCACATCTCGAATCGCGTCTTCTATCGTGTTTGTCGAGACGTGAATCGTCAGTTCCGGTCAGTAGAGCTGTGAAGTTACACTTTACAGGTTTCGTATTTAAAACGCCTGCCAAAAGGAAATAAACTGAGGCTGTCGAAAGAAAGGAAGCGTGTACCAAAGTCGTATTTGTTAGATACAAAGTTAGAAGTTTTGGATCGCTATGAGAAAGGTGAGCGTATTGATGGCATTCAGCATGCTTTGGGACTTACTGAATCCACTGTGAGAACTATTCGTGACAATGCGGAATCAATTCGAAAAAAACTAACTTAAGTGTGACTAGCGTGACCAAATCCCGCTCGGAAGCGATGTAAAGAATGGATTGGATTGAGCATCAGAACCAACAGCACATGCCTCTCTCCGGAGCTGCTATTCAAACTAAAGCTAAGGGCTTGTATGCAGAGTTTAGTTTATTATTGTATATTTCAATGTTAAATTTTTAAGTGTATAAATTTTGCATTAAAATGCGTTTCAGGGACAGGATAATGGTTATATTTTGTAAAAATATTAAGAATCTCTGCTATATTAAACTTAATATGTGAGTAAACGGACACCTAATCCTGTATTTTGCATATAAAATGAATCTCGATTTGCGCGAATTCGCTATGCGCGGCAATTCCGCGGAACGTAACTCTCGCGTATAACGAGGTCTACCTGTATTTAGTTTTCTCGTTACAAGGGCTGAAAGTGAGGTTTTATGTATTAGTTGAGATAAGTATACGTAAGACATTTCCACATTAGTTTTGAAAAACGTTAACATCTTCAACAAAGAAGGAAATGATTTATAATCCTTCATCGATTACAGGGAATCAGTTCTACATCAGTCTAAAAATTATCCCTAATCAGTGCGTTAACAAGAACTAATGCAGAAATACAGAATGAACTTCCGAAGTAAGAAAGCAGCCCAAACTTCAGAACTCAACAATAAATAAGTTTTCTCCAGTCCTCTCCAACTAAGCCACGTGAAACAGCAGGGGAGTTGAACCCAATATTTCCATTAAATAGTGATCTACTGTACATTATATCAAGTCTTATTCTAAAGAATACATTCATAATATTCTGCTTTCACATATCTGAGTTTCTTACAAAACACAATGCTTGTCGGGTAGCAACACGAGTCATATAACACACAAGAGATTCTGTTTCCTCATAAGAATGTCCTTGCCGGAAGCCATTAAACGGTCTTTCCAAATCCTCAGAATATTACTTCTTTCCTTTCGCTTTAGAGAAGAAATACTGCGGTTCCTTGCTGCGTGTTACCATAAATGATAAAGAAAATTCTTCTTGACTTCATAGCTAATCTAGGCATCTACTTACACACTTACTTTTAATAATAGGAATAATAATAGTAATAATAATAAACTTTAAACTTCAAAAAGCTAACACACTCACTTGGAACAGATAAAATAAAAAATTCATACTCCGAAATGAAAAATTAAGGCATTAAAATACTGTAATCAAGCCTGAAGCACTATATGCATCTGAAAAACTGATCACTGGGAACAGATAATTGGTTAAAGATGTAGAAAAGCAAGAAAGAAAAATCTTAAGGAAATTTTTTGGACCAGTCTGTACAGGGGGAACCTGAATGATAAGGAAATATCATGACATGTACCGACACTCAGAGAAAATCTCAGACACATTTAGGAAAAGACGTTTTGAAATTTTACGGGCATATTCTCAGACTGAGTAGTCAGAGATTGACCAAAAGAAAAAAGAAAAGAAAAAAAAAACAACTGGCTGCTCGAAGTTGGAAAATCTTTTCAGGAAATAGCCATCACATATGACATTGTGTTAGACAGATCTAAGTTCAGAAAATTAGTCGACAATTATCGCTTTACACACCATCCAAGCACTTCCACTAAAAAAAAAAGAAACCCGGTCAGGAGATCGCAAGAAAAGCCACAGCAAGAAGATGAAGAGATTTTGGGAGAAGAAAAAAGGCAACATCAGCGAAATAAATTTAATTGCGCTCCTTAGACGGACATAACGAAGAAACAATAATAATAATAATAATAATAATAATACGACTGCTTAGCTATTGCAGATCATATAGCAATAATGGCAGAAAATTCTGAAACTGCAACAGAAGAAATTAATGTGCTGAAAGAGGTAGCAGAACATGATGATAATGATGATGATGCTTGTTGTTTAAAGGGGCCTAACATCTAGGTCATCGGCCCCTAATGACACGAAATGAAATTACAATTTAAAAGTTCAAAAACATCCACTGACCAGAATTCAAAATGAGATGACGAAGAATGAATGAATGGATATGAATTTAAAACAATCAATGGATCCGACCCGCAATGCCCCACATTCCCAGAAACTAGCGTTAAACAATAGTATAACTGACCAAGGGAATGCTTCTAAAGTACAATCCTGAATCGATAATGCTTGTAGTCTAAAGGGGTCCGAAATTCAGGTCATCGGCCCCTCATAATGGTACTTATCGCTAGGAAAGTAGAACTATGGTACTTGTCATGTTGCGATACCGATTAAAAGTAGCGTAGACTCGCGGTATTCCACATATTATGGTACTACTCACAGGTAATGTAATGCGCACATGTAACACAGACCTATGGTGTTTCATACATTGCGGTACCACTTACAGGTAACGCAAACCTCTGGTGTTCCTCACATACGGGTACTAATCACTGGGACTCGTACTATCCCGTGGTGTTCCTCACATAGTGGGTACCAATCATAGTCAAGGCAGACGCAGACCCAGGGTGTCGTTCATATAGTGGTACTAATCACAGGTACTGTAAAAGCCACCCTGATTCACACAATGTCACTATCTATTGGGTACCTAGCATAGTGGTACTACACGAAGTAAAGGGGACCCGTGTTCCCCGCGTGGTGGTATTAATTACAAGTAGTCTCATGGTTCTAATTCGATCATCCCTTGGTTGTCCCTTTTTGTCGCCTCTTACAACAGGCAGGGGATACCGTGGATGCGGATATCCTCTGACAAGACGGAAGTAATGTCAAACATTAAAGAAAACACGATCCAAATGAACACTAAGTATGGAACAATAACCCGTGTGTATAAGTTCAAATACTTTGGTGCGTGGAACCAATCAAACGGACTAGAAACAGAGACCAGAGTTTAAAAAAAATGGAGGTAGTTTTCCAAATCCAAAATTCATCATTACAACACTGTCGTCAAGCCGGCATCTCTCTCTGCGTCAGAATGCCTTATCCTCTCTGAGAAATGTGCGCTAGCTAAGTAGGAGCAAAAAGAGAGAAAGATTCTCCACAACATACTTGCCCCCCCCCCCACAAAAAAAACGGGATCTACGTAAGAAAATTCGGACAAGAAATCTACTGTAAGCTAAAGAAGACCACGGACTCAATGCGCAAACGCATGGCTGGGACGGAAAAAAGTATTTTAAACTATTTTGACTCAAAACCAAAAGAACAATTCCATGACAGGTTAAGGTCAAGAAAGACCTCGAAGAAATGGGTCTAGGACCAGATGACGCGCACAAACGAGCCTATTTCAGAACAAGCATTGTGACGGGTGAGACTCCGTGGCTCAGGCGGCAGCGCGCCAGCTTCTCACCAATGAGTTCCATGGTTCAAATCCTGGTCACTCCATCTGAGATTTGTGCTGGGCAAAGCGAAGGCGGGACAGGTTTTCCTCCGGGTACTCCGGTTATTCCCTGTCATCTTTCATTCCAGCAACACTCTCCAATATCATTTCATTTCATTTATCAGTCATTAATCATTGCCCCAGAGGAGTGCGAAAGGCTTTGGAAGCCGGCACAATTCCTATCCTCTATGGCGGCTTCATTCATCGAAATCCTGACCCGGTCGAATGAATGGAAACAGGCTGTGGATATTCAACGTGAGTTTTGGAGCTTTCCGGGATGAGAAATAGACAACTGTAGCAAACGACGTGCTCGACACAGCGAACTAATCAAAACCCACTAGATCAAACGGAAATTGAATAAAAGCCAGAATCGTGGTCCCTAGTTGAACGATTAGCGAAAATCAAATAAATAAATAAATAAATAAATAAATAAGAAGCAAATAAGGGAAGGGCCAGAAAGATGGAGTTAGCCTATAGATTAATACAGAATAAATACAATAAAAGGATTACCAATTTCATTTGAAAAAACTAAAATAATGGCAATAGATCCCCTTTTAATAAGCAGTGTTCTGATATGTGGGGAAAAAATAGAAATTGTAAAACAGTTTAAATACCTTGGAGAAACTATAACATACAATTGAAATGAAAAAATTTCTTGGGCAGAGACAACGAATAAATTATCCAGAGCCCAAAAAGAAACCAGAAATACATATAACAAGAAATGTTTGTCAATAAATACAAAATTGAAACATTATATGACTGTAGTCCAACCTGAAATAACTTATGGAAGTGAAACATTATTTAAACTAAAGCAAAAGAATAACATAGACAAAATTTTAAAAATAGAAGTAAGAATAGTAAGAACATGCATTAATGGCAGAAAATTCGGAAACATTAAGAAATGCCGCACAGAAGCCCATAAGAATTCCCCTCTTAATAAAATTCTGAAACTTTATAATACATTAAATACATTTAATTCGGATATCCTTTTCATGAATCGAATCAACTTTGAATTGACGTGTGATACTTTCCTATAATGCACATACTGTTAAATATTATCTCTGTTTTCTGTATATGTTTTTTATTTCATTCTTCTAGTTGTTCTTTTATTTCTATTTGAATTCACAGTTTTCAAATGACCTATAAATTAAACAATTTATTTCTCTTTTAGAATATTATTTTGGATAATGTGTCATGTTTAATACTAAGACTGTATAACTGAATGTGTTACTTTGTGTTAGGCACCACTGTAAAATAATAATTATTAATGTAGTAACTGTATATTTTTATTGTATTACCAACTTTGTATTGTTTGGGTAGTTCATTGTATTCTTTGTATTGTCTTTTTTCAGTT
Source organism: Anabrus simplex (assembly GCF_040414725.1). Taxonomy (NCBI): domain Eukaryota; kingdom Metazoa; phylum Arthropoda; class Insecta; order Orthoptera; family Tettigoniidae; genus Anabrus; species Anabrus simplex. Next base: position 57,384,513 of record NC_090274.1, read on the forward strand.
AATGTTTAGTAGTGTAACTATTAATTTTACTGCATATTGTGAACATTGTAATTGGGCAAAAAGCCTGTTATGTTCATCACTGAATAAATAAATAAATAAATAAGAAGTACCAACAAGAAAGAGAATGGCGCATCATCCCAAACACAGCAGTATATCAGGAAATAGAACCTATAACGGATTTCATAAGAAAGAAGAGAATATCATTCTTTGGCCATCTGTTGAGAACACCTCGAGACAGGTTAATACGCAGAGTATTGGAGAAGCTTTGGAAACAATAACCTGTCTGGATAAAAGACATAAAAGAAGACATGAAAGAATTAGACATAACACTGGAGGATTTAAAGAATAAATCAAACAAAGTAAATAAATTCAGGAATAGTTTAGATTCCTACCAAAATGTGATAAAAGAGAAACAACTAAAAGGGTATTTTCAGAAGAAGAACGACAACGAAGATCAGATAGAATGAAGAAATACTGGAAGATCAGAAAAGAAAACAAACATAAAACATCATAGAAGACCGGACGTCCGCCTCTGTGGTGTAGTGGTTAGCGTGATTAGCTGCCACCCCCGGAGGCCCGGGTTCGATTCCCGGCTCTGCCACGAAATTTGAAAAGTGGTACGAGGGCTGGAACGGGGTCCACTCAGCCTCGGGAGGTCAACTGAGTAGAGGTGGGTTCGATTCCCACCTCAGCCATCCTGGAAGTGGTTTTCCGTGGTTTCCCACTTCTCCTCCAGGGATGGTACCTAACTTAAGGCCACGGCCACTTCCTTCCCTCTTCCTTGCCTATCCCTTCCAATCTTCCCATCCCTCCACAAGGCCCCTGTTCAGCATAGCGGGTGAGGCCGCCTGGGCGAGGTACTGGTCATACTCCCCAGTTGTATCCCCCGACCAAGAGTCTGAAGCTCCTGGACACTGCCCTTGAGGCGGTAGAGGTGGGATCCCTCGCTAAGTCCGAGGAAAAAACCGAACCTGGAGGGTAAACAGATGATGATGATGATGATGATGAAGTTAGATTCCAACCAAAATGTGATAAAAGAGAAACAACTAAAAGGGTATTTTCAGAAGAAGAACGACAACGAAGATCAGATAGAATGAAGAAATACTGGAAGAACAGAAAAGAAAACAAACATAAAACATCATAGAAGACCGGACAAAAATTGACTACAGTGGCCCAATGCGGCCGTAAAAGCGCAATAATAATAATAATAATAATAATAATAATAATAATAATAATAATAATAATAATAATAATAGCCTAATAATAATAATAATAATAATAATAAGGGCCAAGTCAATGAATATTGAATTTATCACGACCGCATTGTAATCGAAACCGACTTTCAACCTATTAGGTCGTGTTACGTACATTCGGTACGTGTTGAAGAGATGTTAAGTACAGAACTGGCGACTTAAACGCACACTACGGTGTGATGGCAGTTGTGCCAGACCTGTAGCTTAGATCTAGATCCTTTCCAATAGAACAAAGATGGCCTAGGCCACCATAGCTTAATTGGTAGAGCAACCGACGCGAAATCGGGAGGTTGTGGGTTCGGGTCCCACTGGTGTCTGGTTGGCCATTTTTGTTCTGTACTTAACATCTCTTCAACACGCACTGAATGTACGTAACACGACCTAATAGGTTGAAAGTTGGTTTCGAGTAAGATGCGTTGTTTACTCCTTACTTTTTACATGTGTGACGTAAACCTAGGCTGTTTTATCCATTGCCAGCGTGGACCAAAGACTTGGGAATCCAGATTAAAAATACACACTACTCTAAAAAAAAGACAAATGTTATTTGCTTTACGTCGCACCGACACAGATAGGTCTTATGGTGACGATGGGATGGGAAAGGCCTACGAGTGGGAAGGAAGCGGCCGTGGCCTTAATTAAAGTACAGCCTGGTGTGAACATGGGAAACCACGGAAAACCATCTTCAGGACTGCCGATGGTGGAGTTCGAACCCACTATCTCGCGGATGCAAGCTCACAGCTGCGCGCCTCTAACCGCACGGCTCCTCGCCCGGTAAAAGACAAATGACTACGCCAGTAAATAAATTATGTCGTGTTACTTAATTTGTGTTATATGTTTAATTTACTTGATAAATATATCAAGTTGTATCTTTAATTAGCATTATAAGTATGATTTCAATACAGTATTTTAAAAAGCGTGTAGAGGCGCGCGGCTGTGAGCTTGCATCCGGGAGATAGTAGGTTCGAATCCCACTATCGGCAGCCCTGAAAATGGTTTTCCGTGGTTTCCCATTTTCACACCAGGCAAATGCTGGGGCTGTACCTTAATTAAGGCCACGGCCGCTTCCTTCCAATTCCTAGGCCTTTCCTATCCCATCGTCGCCATAAGACCTATCTGTGTCGGTGCGACGTAAAGCCCCTAGCAAAAAAAAACCATCTAATTTCATTTTGTATTTTCCGTGCTGTAGGTACCTATCGTAAATTGGAAGGAGTATTAAGAATTACATAGAATGTACAATCCAAACACAGCCTTCTTGATTTTAACGCGCATGAATGTGGCAAATTATCTATGTTCTAGCTACGTAGTGGGTTATAACAGGCCAGAAGCAACCGACAATGGCTGAATACGTCCTTCACAAGCTTCGCCAGCACACGTCTGGCACGAGGCCCATTTAGCTGCCAATTGTAAATACAGCACGTTGTGTTTTCATTTGAACCAGACCATCCCTTTCACTAGGGAAACTAAACGGTGAGCTCTAAATCGCCCCCATTTATTTACAGTTTATGGTATATGGAAATAAGAAATAATATTTGATATGGATATAAACAGCCTCCGTGGCTCAGACGGCAGCGCGTCGGCCTCTCACCGCTGGATACCGTGGTTCAAATCCCGGTCACTCCATGTGAGATTTGTGCTGGGCAAAGCGGAGGCGGGACAGGTTTTTCTCCGGGTACTCCGGTTTTCCCTGTCATCCTTCATTCCAGCAACACTCTCCATTATCATTTCATAGCATTTATCCTCATTAATAAAACACCTTGGGAGTGGCGACCCCATTGTAATAACAGCCTATATATGTCTCATTCATCACATCCCTGACCCGGTCAATGACTCGAAAACAGGTTGTAGGTTTTCATTTTTCATTGATATAAATGTACAGAAAACGACGCACGTAATGTTCCTTTATAAAATACAGTAACTACAGCTTAAATTAAACACTAGCACAGTTTTGAGGACGTTGAAGAGAAGTGTGCAGCTGAACTGAAGTAGTTTCCAAGCTTTGTTATTCAAATCCGAACATTCACACACACACAATCCACATAATTCGAGGCCGACCGTGCCATAGTTTCTTGGACATTTTGAGTTATAACGAAGATATGGTATAACAGTATAATTAGTGCGCCTTTTCAGCACTGTAGAGGTGGTGTCTCAGGATCTCGATGGAACCACGGAGGACAAGTCACTGTTTCGGGGATGAACTTCACTGGAAGCTGGAAGAGTTTCCACGAGGCGGCAAGGTGACGCGGTATGGTACCATAAGCTCCGACCACTATACCTATTATTTCAATTTCCTGAAGATGGTATTTAGATTTGTAGTAAGGAATAGTGGGTTCGTATTTCTTAATCTTTTCTAGATTGAGCTCCTCTGGCTGACGGCTATGGTGCTCAAACCTGACAGTCGGATCTAAATGAATCGCTGAGAACTGCTCGACTTGCCTATGAACAGCACTGCAAGAATAGTTACCACCACCATACGCGGGTGATACGTACGCATCCCGAGATCTCATTTGTTTGGACCAACATAATTTAAATAATCCATATTACCGCTATATTTCTATATGATAAAACATTCTGTATCCTGATATGCTTTACTTTGTTCACTGTGGCAACCCGTTATTGCAGCAAGTCGTTCAAGTTGTTCAATAAATACATAAAGGCTCTAATGTCCATTCTCTGCGAACTGCCATTTATGACCAGTCCATGTATCTCCTCATGTTGATTAAAGTACCGCTCAGATATCCGGCACTGTTTATCTAGGAACCTTGTGCGTGAACTGAAGATTTTCACTAAACTTTTGCACATAAATAACAGAATCATTATGTAGTTACTGTACCGAAAGTGTAATTTTTACGCTTTCTTTCAAGATGACATAAACATTTTTAAACCTAAACCATATCCTATTAAATTCACACTGTCAATCTCCCTAAGCCTGCATCTAGCAATACGTTTCAAGTGCGGGTGCTAGCTGCACCTTAGTTTTGTGGATAATAAATTCAAAGTTGTTTTTTTTTTTTTTTTTTTTTTTTTTTTGCTAGGGGCTTTACGTCGCACCGACACAGATAGGTCTTATGGCGACGATGGGATAGGACAGGCCTAGGAGTTGGAAGGAAGCGGCCGTGGCCTTAATTAAGGTACAGACCCAGCATTTGCCTGGTGTGAAAATGGGAAACCACGGAAAACCATCTTCAGGGCTGCCGATAGTGGGATTCGAACCGACTATCTCCCGGATGTAAGCTCACAGCAATTCAAAGTTTATACTAATAATAATAATAATAATAATAATAATAATAATAATAATAATAATAATCTTCACAACGTCTACTCAACACATACAGAGAAGATATCCAAGTACACAGATCTGGTCACAGAAATAAAAGAAACTCATTCCAGTAGTGATTGGATGTAATGGTATTATACCAAAGACAACTACACAGAAGCAATGAAGCACTTAATCCCCACCCTCTCACTTACAGAGAATTACGAAAAGCAGCAATCCTGGCCACTTGCCATATAGTAAGGAAGTTTACTGCCATGAACCATCCACCATATAGAGAGGACTAATAAAAATCGTCTGCTAATAATTTTGACTATTTATGCATAGTAAATATCATGTAAACATCTGTCAAATGTATTTGTCAATATTGTAAATACATACCGGTATGTATGGAGCATATGTTCGTACGTACTAAACAGCACTTCTTCCATCTACATTGTACCGAAGAAGCACATAAACCCAATTGTAAAATTGTGAATTATATAATAATAATAATAATAATAATAATAATAATAATAATACCGGCTCAAATGCGACAGCTTCACGTCGACAGATTTCCTGGCACGTAAAAGAACTCGTGTGGGGAAAAAAGTCTAACACCTCAGCGTCTACAACCGAAAAAGTAAGGTAGTTAGATGGACGTAAAAAAAAAATATATTATTATCATCATCAACTTACAAACTTGAACTCTGAATGCTAAAGAGCGTTATCTCAACAACAGAATTTTATCACACCGTTTGTCCTGCTTCAAGTTCAACAGCCTACGGATGCTACTTTCAAGAGGCGACGTTGCAGGGAATAACGTCCTATCTAAAGAACATTATTGCTAAATTTATGTAAATAAAAACTGAAGAGACTCTTGTATGGAAGACTCAGGTTTTTTACTAACTCTTAAATACACATTTGAACAATACATTTTTATTTTCAATAAACTTGCGTAGTTCTATTACATTAGGAGAGTGACACTGCCGTCTAAGTAGCTCATACGGTAAAGCGCCTGCTTCCTGAGCTCAAGTAGGCAGCTTCGATCCCGATTCAGTCCTGTGGTATTCGAGGGTGCTCAAATACGTTAAATTTACCAGCAAATAGAACTCCAGTGGGACAAAATTCCCTCACCTCGGCATCTGTGAAAAAACGTGAAAGTAGACGGTATGGCGCAAAACAAATAACATTATTATAAAAATCCGCTTTCTCTGCCATCTGATAAGACTAAAACGTAACGTCGTAACTGAAGCGCGGGCAGCCTAAACAGCCGTACATCAAAATACTCATATATGGCACATGAGACCATATTATTATTACTGCAAGTGTTTTAATGTCGCACCATCACAGGTTTTTGACGACGATGGAATAGGAAAGGGATAGGACTGGCAAGAAAGAGACAGTGAGATTAATTAAGGTAGGCCTAAAATGTTATTGGCTTTACGTCCCACTAACTACTTTTACGATTTTCGGAGACGCCGAGGTGCCGGAATTTTGTCCTGTCGGAGTTCTTTTACGCGCCAGTAAATCTACCCACATGAGGCTGATGTATTTGAGCACCTTCAAACACCACCGGACTGAGCCAGGATCGAACCTGCAAAGCTGCTAAGTCTGAGCTACTCAGCCCGGCTAAGGTAGGCCTAGAGCCCTTGGTGTGAAAATGGGAAACCACAGAAAACCATCTTCAGTTCCGAACGGCCGACGGTAGGATTCGAATCCAATATCTCCCGCAATACGAACGACGTAGCCAACTTGTCCGGTGTTGTTGTTATTATTATTATTAAATCATCTTGGGAGTGGCGACCCCATTGTAATAACAGCCTATATATGTTTCATTCATTACATCCCTGATCCGGTCAGTGACTGGAAAACAGGTTGTAGGTTTTCATTATTATTATTATTATTATTATTATTATTATTATTATTATTATTATTATTCAATAGGCATTTTTAATTGTGATTTCAGTTTAGTAGTTTTTAAACTGCTTTAACATAACTTATATATCTGAGAATTTAAACTGGATTGCTTCGGTAGATACAGATACACTACATTGGAAATGACAAATATTGATCAAAGTAATGCAATAAAAAGATTTGCACGATCATATATTGCAATTTAGGTAACCATACTTGTTAAGCCAATGTTAGAAGTGTGAAGAAAGCATTTTTCTCCAGAAATTAGTGGGAAATTAGTCTTTCTCTCGATTAGTTTCAGAAATAGAGAGGTTTCAACACAAATATATAAAACATCGTCTGTATTTAAATACGTTACGGGAATGTAAAGACAAACATGTTCCTAACAAGAGATATGCTGGTTTGATTACGAAATTATCTATGGGATGAAAAAAATACAGACAATAATCTAATTTGGCGCCCCAACTATCCTTAAAACTAACACGACACAACACAAAACAAAAACTAAAACAGTAAAAATTTGCAGTGTGAACTACGTAAATAAAATTAAGATAGTGATGACATGTTTGCCAGATTTTTTGTAGGCTGTTCCATTTTACAAGGACAGTAACAAGATAAGGAAACACGCACGACCTCTGATCTGAAATCGCTACAGTTCAAGACAATATTGGGTGTGACAGTCAGGAGATTCTATGGAAGACAAACCTGAGTTCTTATTAAAAAAATTCATTTTTTAAATATGAAATATTTCAGAGCAGTATGTATGTATTTATTATTCGACTATACATGTCCAGGATATAAACAAAAGCAATGAAAAGATTGCATCCAAGGGAATTCTGTCGCGGAGAATCAAGAAATCGACTACGTCAGGTGTTTTCATCCGTCAAACGAATATTTTTAAGTAATAATATAGGAAGTATTTATAAGATATTCTGATTTATTTTCTGAAGAAAACCTTTGACAAGAGCTTCATCTTTTGTCTAGTGATCCTTGATTTATTTACAGTAATATTCCACTAAATGTGATATACGAGAAGTTGCAAATATTAAAATTATTTTCTAAAGTTAAAGAAACGCATATAGTATATAGGCCTAACATTTGTTCCCCAAGAAAATACATGTTTTAAACATAAGACTGTAGGCTACTGAAAACAAGCAGGATGTCTTACCGCATCATTCTAACAATCAGCTAAGACGCCTGGTAACTAATTTTAGAAAATATAAAAAAATACTGTAAGTGAAAAAATTTAAAAAATATTCGGAAACGACAGAGAGTTGTTTTAATTCTTAAGCGTATGGCTTTTAGCGCTAGTAGTGCCCGTAGACATTTTCTGCTCCATAATTCCGTAACAGCTTTTCCCGGTAGGCCTACACTCCACCTGGCCGGGCTGAGTGCTTCAGACGGTTAAGGCGCTGGCCTTCTAACCCCAACTTGGCAGGTTCGATCCCGGCTTAGTCCGGTGGTATTTGAAGGTGCTCAAATACGACAGCCTCGTGTCGGTAGATTTACTGGCACGTAAAAGAACTCCTGTGGGACTAAATTCCGGCACCTCGGCGTCTCCGAAGACCGTAAAAGTAGTTAGTGGGACGTAAAGCAAAAATTATTATTATTATTATTATTATTATTATTATTATTTTATTTACACTCCACCTGCAGCGACAGAGTAAGTAAGTCACAAAATCACTGTCCTCCATCAACACAGTCGTAAATACCAGAAAAACTAGCCAAATCGGCAATCCTCAAACATTATGAAGAATTATTCTACGTGTATATTTTGACCGCAGAGTCTCTGTTCCCGCGACTTAGATATCGTAAACTTATGTATAGTTTAAAACCAGACATTTCGTTTACGAGCATCCAATATTTTCCATGTAACAGGAAAATGGAACTTTCATAACTAATAATAATAATAATAATAATAATAATAATACACAAACACTCACATGACATTAGAAAACGCAGGTTAAGTTTCTATGGACATATTAAAAAGGATGCATCCAGACAGACAAAACAATCAGCTAAATTCTACGAAAACAGGAAGAAAGCCAAAAGAGACACAATGAAATGGATTGGAAAAATCAAAACTGATTTGAAACAAACAGGAATTACACCAGCAAATGTCTAAAACCGGGTAATCTTCAGAAAAAAAATTAACAAATGACAAGTAGATCAAGAGGAAAAACCAAAGAAGAAAGGAGCAACCTTGTCTGAAGACAAGAAAGGAAGCCCACGGTAAAAGAATGAAAGAAATATGGGCATAAAGGAAGGCAAATGCACTCCTCTTAAGTACTTTACGTAGTCCTGATGCGCTTATTCGCATATAATAATAATAATAATAATAATAATAATAATAATAATACCGGGCGAGTTGACCGTGGGGTTACGGGCGCGCAGCTGTGAGCTTGCATCCGGGAGATAGTGGGTTCGAACCCCACTACCGGCAGCCTTGAAGATGTTTTCCCGTGGTTTCCGATTTTCACACCGGGCAAATTAATTAAGGCCACGGCCGCTTCCTTCCCACTCCTAACCCTATTCTATCCCGTCGTCGCCACAAGACCTATCTGTGTCGGTGCGACGTAAAATAAATTGCAAATAATAACAAAGAAAATTCTACGAAAAAAATTATGGGTAAGTTAAATTTCATCAAATATATTTCTAACCATTTACACTGTGCTTACAGGAAAGAAAGAAAGAAAGAAAGAAAGAACAACATATATGTGAAAGATAGCGACAGTAACGGAAAGAGTACAAGAAAATCGTAACTGGGGTGAATTACAGTTAGCTGAGAAATATTTTACTTAATTACAATTACAAATTACTTTTTCAACGAGTAATCAGTAAACTTTACAGTTATTTTACAGAATGTTAGTCTTAAGGAAATCACTGACATATTTCTGCATTTTTTTTTAAAGTTTGCAAGCAAAAAAGATATTTCTTCATTTGGTGTAGGCTATGTGTGTTTTTTAACTTAGTGACATAAGTGGCTATCATCACTAGATAAGACTAAATATGACACTTTGTAAATTTCGAAAGATCGTTTTCCATCATTTTTATTTTAGTTACCGGGCGAGTTGGCCGTGCGCGTAGAGGCGCGCGGCTGTGAGCTTGCATCCGGGAGATAGTAGGTTCGAATCCCACTATCGGCAGCCCTGAAGATGGTTTTCCGTGGTTTCCCATTTTCACACCAGGCAAATGCTGGGGCTGTACCTTAATTAAGGCTACGGCCGCTTCCTTCCAACTCCTAGGCCTTTCCTATCCCATCGTCGCCATAAGACCTATCTGTGTCGGTGCGACGTAAAGCCCCTAGCAAAAAAAAAATATTTTAGTTAATGACTTTTGGTTTTCCGAATACCGAGCTCGATAGCTGCAGTCGCTTAAGTGCGGCCAGTATCCAGTATTCGGGAGATAGTAGGTTCGAACCCCACTATCGGCAGCCCTGAAGATGATTTTTCGTGGTTTCCTATTTTCACACCAGGAAAATGCTGGGACTGTACCTTAATTAAGGCCACGGCCGCTTCCTTCCCACTCCTAGCCCTTTCCTGTCTCATCGTCGCCATAAGACCTATCTGTGTCGGTGCGACGTAAAGCAACTAGCAAAAAAAAAAAAGTTTTCCGAATAATTTGCGATTTACTTTGCAAATAAATTAATTGGTTCTCAAGATTCTCATCGCTATGCCCCGACGTCTTTGGGAGAACGAACGTCCTTGTGTTTACTGAAGAAAAGACGCCCAGGCTACCTGTGTTTAATTTTAACAACGTCGTTCATACCTTTGGAAGTACCTCATCAAGAAATTGTGAAGTTACTGCTTCTGCTGTAATAGAACTGAAAAAAAATAATCTTCATGATAATGTTTTTCCCCGTTTCTGCTTTCATGCGATATACTGTATATCAGTTACTAGAATGTAACAATTACAATTCTATTTCAAGAAGTAAATTACAAGTAAAAAGTAACGATTTCAAGTAAAAGTTACTAAGAATGTAATCGTTACAAGTACTTCGATTACTTTTATCAATTAATTCCAAACTCTGTATAGCGACCATAGCGACACGAAGATCCCCAAAAATATATTCACAGAATTTCAAAAGGCATACGTATGTTTTCATCGTGATCCTCAATTTAAGAATTAAAACATCCCCAGTAAACGGATAAAGATTTATTTCACGTCACATTAACAAAAAACACAGAGGGATTAGGAAAAAAACTGTTTCTGGAAGCATAAAGAAACATTCAGAACTAAAGGTTTCGAAAAGAAAAGCGTAACTTTCAGTAACAGTAGAAGGGACAATGACATGTTCCAGTAACATGTGAGAGAAAGAAATATTTAACTTCCCCATCAAATGTTTTTTTTTTAAATTTCAAAAGACGTGCGTACGTTTACATCGTAATCCTCAATTTAATCATTAAAAAACAACCCATTTAAATGCATAAAGATTTGTTTCACGTCACATTAACTAAAAACACAGAGGGATTAGGAAAAAATCTGTTTCTGGAAGCATAAAGAAACAGAAGGCTTAGAGAGAAAAAAGCGTAACTTTTAGTAACAGCAAAAGGGACGATGACAAGTTCCAATAATATGTGAAAGAAAAAATATTTAACTTCTCCATCAAATGTTTTCGTAGAATTATTATTATTATTATTATTATTATTATTATTAATGAAAGTTCCATTTTCCTGTTACATAGAAAATATTTGATGACTCGTTAAACTAAATGTCAGGTTTTAAACTATGTTACGCTTGCATGTAAGTTTACAATATCTAAGTCGAACATTTTCATAGATGATTTTCTTATAAGTTCGGTGTTCAGTGAAATTGAATATGTCTAGTATCATGAACAGAGACTCTACGCTAATATTTAAGAAAAAAAATGTAAACCGTAGTTTGGTAGGCTGATGTCAATTTCACTAATATAACTTCAAAAATTTTATGCTGGAACGAAATTAAGCATACGATACTTAGTGCGTTCAAGAAGTCTTCTTTGTCATAGACAACCTCTGCTTAAGCAACTTAACAAGCGGTAACATGTCAGCACACGACAGCGAAGAAAATAGAGCCATGCGCTAATGACAATCGTAAACTAGAAGAGGTAGCCATTTCTCATCAGATATAAATACGACTGCGGTTATGATGTAATAAACGGAAGCATGCCCAAGCACTGCCGTTCTTAAAGAACACGCGGACCCCGTTCTCAATCCGCGAACGTGGGAAGCTTGCAATACAAGTATATGGAATATTCGTCGTAATAAAAGCACTGTACTTCGATTGCTTGTTGAAATTGTACTCTTTACCATAATTTCAGTCGCAGCTACGTTAATAATTTTACATATATAGAGAATATATAAACACCACGCGAGTAATAAAAATAATTAACTACGAAATATGTAGTACGAACCAGGCAAACAGATAACTTTTTTTTAAAGCGTGTATGTGGTATTTGTGTCAATCTGTTTAGGCTTTCAAGGATTTCTATGATATGTTCTTTTCTATTTATCGAACGTGAATCCGAGCGGTGTCCGAGTTTGCGCGCCTCTTGTAATATTTTTACCAACTTTTCCACGCCCTCATAACCTAAAACTTTTAACACACACACAACTTAACATCATATTACATGTCGTAATAATTTTCCAAAATCTTAGTAAATTAAAGAATACCGACAGTAATCTTGTCTGGCAAATATATTCGATTTTGACGGACTAGACTAAGGTTTTAGTAATATTCTACGATAAGTTACCAAATAGTTTATACCACTTTCTAGTTTGGAAATTCAAATAACAGCAAGCAAATTTCTTACATTTGGCTAATAGCCTATTCAAAAATTTCTTGTTTTATCGAGCTGATTACGAAAGAGAGCACAATATTCTTTCAGATGATTGCAATTTTATAATTTGTTCTAAGAATCTCATATGCGTTTTAGATAGGGCCACCGAAGAATGATATAGTGTAAAAGAAACAAAGTTACGGCATTATTTGAATACGCTCCTAATTTCACAAGAAGTGAACGGACTGGCTGAATCATGGAATATTTTATATAAAATCTCCATTACATCGACTGAAAATGAAAGCGAATACAGATATTATTTCTGAGGACTTTAGATTTTCGATAGAGATAAAATTCTTCATTCTTTCCAACACTTTGAAACTCCCTTAACTATGCTATTTAGTCGTTATATTTATACAGAGCTGTAATATTACTGAAAGGTATCAATCATAATTTAAGAATCCTCTTTACGATATATATATATTCAGAAAGAGTCTTCAACAACTGCCGTACGGTAACGTCGCTGGTAAGTACCACCTAAAATACTTATACTGAAGAATCTGTACTTAAAAATTAGTCGTACGTAACGTTTGAAGAACTTATACACTAAGCTACTGATAGGTTATTAAAAGAAAAAGAAAAAATTCATCGATGTCAGACGAGAAGTTCGAAGTCTTGTGTGAACGTTAAATAGGTTACCGACTAAAGGTTAAAGTTTATTTACTATAACATTAATAATAAATGTACGTCGTTAATCTAGAATGTGGACATACATTTGAATAGTAAGTGATATCACACTTTTTTCGCCCAGACTTTTCCACTCCTATTACGTACTTAGAACGAAGAGGCCAAGATCGGCCAGCATTCGTTTAATTCCGGAGATAAACATACAACTGAAAGAGGACGACGTAGAAAAAGAAATTAATAACAGCTTTACTAATAAAGAACAGCATTTAAAACGGAATACAATATTAAACTATGTGCAGGTGGTTTACAAATCTTGCGGCCTTCAGCAATACACGAATATTAGCAACAACAGAAAGAGTTGGTATATCAAGTAAACATACAAGCAGTAAAAAAGAATGATGATGTCTCGCCTGTCAGAATACAAAATCATCTCATCCCAAACCGATTTTTAGAACAAAAACACGGACATCACAGCGCGATTGCCATGAAGTCGAATGCAATACGAATTAAGCTAACTTACCTTCCATCCTGCTGAGCTATTACTGTCTCCTTTATCCTTGAAATAGGGGACGTTCTGCACCATCCATTCGTAAATCTGCGAAAGGGTGAGTCGTTTCTCCGGTGCCGAAGTGATGGCTTGTGTTATAAGATCAGCATACGAAAGGTTACCCCACGCGTTTCGTCGACTGGAGTTCTTCTTCGCGGTAGCTGCTGCGGTGGGCAATTGTATTCCTCCGGCTAAAGTTCCGTCAGGTCCTAAACACGTCGGACCTCCGAGGACTACACCGCCAGGGCATTTAATACCTGGTTCTTCTTTAATTTCGACAAAATTATCGGGCCTTGGTAAGGGCCACGTGTTGGATCTCGCTCGTTGTTGAGGCTCGAAGCCTGCTTCTAGCTCGGACAGAGGCGGTTCCATCATAGTCACTTTGTAAAAAAAGTACTAACAACAACAATGACACCTGTGGAGAATATTAATTTGTATCTCACTAGTTGAATTACACGCTGTCGCTAATTAGGTGTCAAATATCCTTTAATAATTCAGCGTACACTAGATAAATATCCACCGAATTCACTTCATAAATTTATTTGCCATTAAAATATCACTTTGATTGTAGTGTCACAGTCAAAATATTTTAAAATTGTTTACTTCGGTGCCGCAACTTCATTCGGCAATTTCACTCAAGAAATGTATCAGTTAAAATCACTTCAATTACAGTGTCACAGTTCACAAATATTAAAATAGTTTACTACGGGGCATTGTTGAAACATTTTGCAAAGTGTCACCACTTCATTCACAACACAAACTGTTCACAGCTAATTTTTCGGTTTTAAAATACTGCTTCTTAATGTCAGAACGCAACAACAAATTATTTTATTATTTAATTTAAAATCTATAACACTTATATAACCACAAACATTAACTCTTCTTCATAATGAACGCAGTCACGATGCCAAGATTAGCACACACGCGGGAAATTACGACGCAGTTCGTTCCGAACATGCAAGGCAGAGCGACACAACACCTCCTAACTACAACGATTCCCCACACCTTCTGTAACGCAACAAACTCGGCGCCTTGGCTGGCCAAGCACGAGGCATTGCGGGTAGGAGGGGCAGAGAAGGGCCGGTGACGTCACGGAATCAACTCTTTCTTTTTTCTTTCTGCGCAAACGTGTGGCGCGAGAGGCGGGAGACATAACAACACATATCAAGTAGTAACAAAAATGTCCGCTCGATACCGCTAATGGCAAGGGGCAGTAGGCATCCAAGGTCGATAGCTAAACATAAATCATAAGAGCGCCATTTTATGTCTATGAAACTGAAGACCACTGTTTGTAAGTGATAATTATAGGAGAAATGTGAGGTAGCTTTCAGGGCAACCTACTGACTTAACCCTGACATGCGAGGGACGAACTTGGAGACTACATATTAGCGAAAGTATGGCGATCTGGGATTTAAACCACAGACGAAAACACAGCGATCACAGCCTACAGTGGTTAATTCAGTTATTCGTCAGTGGCGTGAGGTACTTTTAAGACTGGTTATTCAATACAGTTTGCCAGAAAACACTTTCATCAGCTTATCCCAGATATTCGATTTTGGACGGGCATTAAGGCCTAATATGCCCTTCCTGACACCACGTAATTTCTGAGATGAAAATCTCAACCCAGGCTCGACAGAGATTTGAACCTCAGCCTTTCGGTTGGAAAGCCAGCAGCTAAGCTAATCTCTCCCCCCCCCCCACCCCCCAGAAAAATTTTACTATTATTATTATGATCACCTTACTCATTGTCTGGAGGTCTTCGGTCAGAGGGTCCTGGGTACGATTAATTCTTCTGACTCGGGGACTGAGAGTTTGTGTTTGTTCCAACACTTTCCTCTTCATATTCAGACTGCACACTACACTACCAGCCGTTCCAGAAACACGCAATAGTGATTACATCCCTTCATACAGAGATGTCGTCAGAAAGGGCATCCGGGCGTAAAACAGGGCCAAATCCACATTTGCGACACAGTTCGCACACGCGACCCCACAGATGAGGGAAAAGCGGTGGATTATTATTATTATTATTATTATTATTATTATTATTATTATTATTTCCGCCTCTGTGGTGTAGTGGTTAGAGTGATTAGCTGCCACACCTGGAGGCCAGGGTTCGATTCCCGGCTCAGCCACGAAATTTGAAAAGTGGTAGGAGGGCTGAAACGGGGTCCACTAAGCCTCGGGAGGTCACCTGAGTAGGAGGGGTGGGGTCGATTCCCTCCTCAGCGATCCTTGAAGTGGTTTCCCGTGGTTTCCCACTTATCCATGCAAATGCCAGGATGGTACATAACTTAAGGCCACGGCCGCTTCATTTCTTTTTTCCTTGTCTATCACTTCCAATCTTCCCTTTCTCCCACAAGGCCCCTGTTCAACATAGCAGGTGAGGGCACCTGGGCAAGGTACTGGTCGTCCTTCCCAGTTGTATCCCCCGACCCAAAGTCTCACACTCCAGGACACTGCCCTTGAAGCGGTAGAGGTGGGATCCCTCGCTGAGTCCGAGGGAAAACGCAACCCTGGAGGGTAAACAGATTAAGAAAGAAAGAAATTATTATGATTATTATTATTATTATTATTATTATTTATTATTATTATTATTATTATTATTACTGCTTGCTGTCATTTCTTGATGGATGCAGTGCTTTTGCATCTATCTCTTGGCACAGGCCAGAGTAAAGTGTAGCTTCCACCGAAGTCCCAGTCAACATCCATGGCTGTGACAATATGGAAGTTGCTGGGGTATGGGTAGTGCTGAGTAATGACATTCGGAGCACGACTAGTGCATCTGAGTGTTATGAAAGGTGCTGCTCATAGGGTCAGCCGTGCTGCAGTAGTACTTTCTGACCCAGTGAGGAAAGCAATGGCAAACTACCTCACTCCTCATCTTGCCTAGTACGCCTCATTTTGGTGCTGCCATTGGTTTTTGGGGTTTCCTTATAACCGCATAAACTTTGGTGGTGCTATTTGAGGGTCCAACCAGCCTCTGGGCTGATGACCTAACAGATAACAGATTATTATTATTATTATTATTATTATTATTATTATTATTATTATTATTATTATTATTATTATTATTATACAGCCGGGCGAGTGACTGAGAAGTCTCAGAACAATAAATCACTGTCAGTTTCTAAATCGACCACTGAAAATATTCTCAAAATCCGAGGTTTCGAATTCCAGAATCGAGTAAACTTGAAATTGTTTTCCGCTCTTTCTCTACTACAACCCATGTTAAAACACTTAGTTTCATGAAGGCTATTCTCATATATAAATGGGATGTGGTGTTCACAGGGTCATCTCCACCATCATCCCTCTAGGATTGGTTTTCCCCCGGACTCAGCAAGGGATCTCACTGTCCCCTGTGGGTGGGAGCGATAGAATAACGCCCATTATATGCCCTGCCTGTTGGAAGAAGTGACTGATAGGGGCCACAGAGGCGTGGATGGGCGACCACGGGGCCCTCAGCTGAGTCCTGGCATTACTTCCACTTGCTTGCCGGAGATACTTTGGTTGTGGATACACCTGGGGAGGAGGACCAGAACCTCGCCCAGGTGGCCTCATCTGCTATGCTGAACAAGGGCCTTGTGGGGGGATGAGGAGATAGGAAAGGATAGGCAAGGAAGAGGGAAGGAAGCGGCCGTTGCCTTAAGTTAGGTACCATCCTGGCATTTGGCTAGAGAAGAAGTGGAAAACCACGGCAAACCACTTCTAGAATGCTGTGGCGGGAATCGAAACCCTCTACTCATTTGACGTAGCCTACGAAGGCTGAGTGGACCCCGTTCCAGTCCTCATACCACTTTTCAAATGTCGTGGCAGAGCCGGGAATCGAACCCGGACCTCCGGGGGTGGCAGCTAATCACACTAACCGCTACACCACAGAGACGGAAAATTATTATTATTATTATTGTTACGGGGTTACCCGTGGACCAGCAGAGGTGAAAGAAGGTGCCGGGGTGAATGGGTCTAAATACAAATTCATGAATTGATTAAAACTTTAACAAAGGTTATATTTCTTTAGGATTTCAGAAATCAACAACAGAACTTTAACAACTTTTCACTTAGTGAGATAACAATGACATATCAGTTACCATGTCAGGGTTTAGGCAAAGCAAGAACATCCAAAATTTAGTGGCTGTTTAGTAATCAGGGCTTCCAGCCCCTCGCTTCACAATTATTGAGCATTCAGCTCAAGATTTACAAAGACACAAAATTATACAAGGGCAGAAATCCCTCAATACAATGGAGCACTAGCTCCGTAACTTATAAAATCAAGCCTCTTAGAGGCACTTTTACAACACTTGAAAAAGAGCATAAGTGCTCTCCGTTTTCCAAGCCTCTCCAAGGCGATATCAGAAAATACAAATACTTGCCATCAAGGCACAGCTTACAACTTGAAACAGGGGTATCTAGTACCCAACCTATTGGGCCGTAGCAGAAAAGAACAGGTTAAGAAAATGGCCCGAAACACAAATGAAAGGAGGCGAATGCTTGCGCTCCTAGATATGTACACTTAAAACCTAAAGGGCACTAGGCCGATGAAACAGGGGCTATTCCCAAACTATGGAGGTGACTCGTATGAGAAGAGATTAAAGACATTACGAAAAGGACGAAAACCAGTTACAAAACGTAGTCACCTCAAACCAATCCCCGATTCACAGTTAAAGATTTATGAAGTTATTACATAAGCCAGCAGAAGTTATATTTACAGAAAAGTAGGTTACATCGTTAAAGTTTCGGACCTATCCCTCGGGTTAAACTGCGGAGCTAGCAAGAACTAAAGATGTTAAGCGGCCATTACCTTGCTGAAGAACTGCTGCCTGATGAAAGAGGCACCACCCGCCTCCTGCTTGACGCACACAATAAGTTAGATGACGATGAAATGGCCAAGAGACGTGAAAATCCGCAGTTTACAAACGCTCAGGGAAAGTTCGAGACCTTTCATGAATAATCAAGCCACACCCTCTCACTTTATTGGTTACCTTAAAGTTACACACAAAATCGAAGAAGAAGCCTGCGATAGGCCGAAAATTAATTACAGAAATTAGGGATTGGCTAAATTCAAAACTGGTGGAAGGAAAAGATCAATATTGCCAACCCAAAAATGAATGAACATAATTTAGTTAGAAAAACTTAACAATACAAAACTTCTTTAAATCAAAGTTCATCCACTTTGCACCAGGGTGCATGATAATAGCTTTTGTAGTGACATCTGTTGCAGAAGGTCCAAACTTCTTCATAAATGGTAAACAAAACACGTAGAATTTCATACAGTACATGAAACTTCAAAATAACAAAATTTCATTAGATTTCTGTAGTGACATCTTCTGAGTAACGGTTTAAGTAGATGTAGTTTCAGGTTCACTGTTCCTCCAGAAGAGGAGTTCTTTTGGGCGCAAGATTTAAATGTGCGGCTTAGAGGTGTACCTCCCGGTACAATTATTATTATTATTATTATTATTATTATTTACTTATTTTTTTTTGCTAGGGGCTTTACGTCGCACCGACACAGATAGGTCTTATGGCGACGATGGGATAGGAAAGGCCTAGGAGTTGGAAGGAAGCGGTCGTGGCCTTAATTAAGGTACAGCCCCAGCATTTGCCTGGTGTGAAAATGGGAAACCACGGAAAACCATCTTCAGGGCTGCCGATAGTGGGATTCGAACCTACTATCTCCCGGATGCAAGCTCACAGCCGCGCGCCTCTACACGCACGGCCAACTCGCCCGGTACTTATTTATTTAGGATCGTTTCAACCTCCTATGTGTTACTATTACACAACTTCCTTGGCTGTTGATGTTCGTTCTTTTTACGCCAATACTCCATTCTCTTGCTCGCTTTTGCTCGTTCCTCATCCGAGAACACCCTTCTTGTTCTCCTGGGTTTCTCTACGAACAGATCCGACGCTATTTTCCTTCTGAACACTGTTCTGTTTGAAATATCTCTCTCCTCAATGCCACATTTTTTTAACATCCTGATGAACTTCTTTCAGCCATGGTACTTGGGTCTTTCTTGTTTCCTGGAAGATGAGGATCTTATTTGCAAAGCGTTCCAGTCCCATTCTTTTCAGGTATCCATAGAAAGTCAGTCACCTTTATCTTATCGAGGTTGAAATGTTTACGCACTTTTCATACAGCTCTTGATTTGATCTCAAACGGAAGGTACACACATTTCCTGTTGCTTTCTTGGTTCCCAGAATTTTCCTCAGAAATTTACGCTCTTTCTTTTCTATTCCGGTAATTACCTTTCTGGCAATCTTGTCTCTGGTGTATAGAAGCGTTCAGGTTTCACCGCGGTATTATAGTGTATGAGTTTTGCTTGGTAGGAGAGGGATTTGGAATGCAATCACCATCTTCTTTGCTCTTTCTTCGATAGCTGGCTTCTCGTTGTTGTTAGGAGGCTTTTAGTACCCGGAGTGTCCGAGGACAAGTTCGGCTCGCCAGATGCAGGTCTTTTGATTTGACCCTCGTAGGCGACCTGCGCGTCGTGATGAGGATGAAATGATGATGAAGACGACACATACACCCAGCCCCCGTGCCAGCGAAATAAACCAATTATGGTTAAAATTACTAATCCCGCTGGGAATCGAACCCGGGACCTCTGTGACCAAAGGCGAGCACGCTATTATTATTATTATTATTATTATTATTATTATTATTATTATTATTATTATTATTATTATTATTATTATTATTATTATTATTATTATTATTATTATTATTATTTGCCAGGCTGAGTGACAGACCACTGACCAAACCGCGAGTTGGCGGACTGGATCACGGCTATCATGTGGTAGGCCTATGTGTAGGTGTTCAAATGTGCGCCAGGTTCCTGGCGATAATATTACTGGCTCGTGAAAGAAGTCCTGGGGTGGGGGCGGGTGGCGGTTAAAATTCAGGCACCTCGGCGTCTCCAAAAACAGTAAAATTAGTTCATAGGAAGTTAAGTATTATTATTAATAATAATAATAATAATAATAATAATAATAATAATAATAATACCGAACGCGTTTACTGCGCAGATTGGGCTGTGTTGCTCTTAGCTTGTATTCGAGATATGTTGAGTTCTCACTGTCCCCTTGTGGATGGGGTGATAAAATAACACCTACGGTATCCCCTGCCTGTCGTAAGAGGTGACCAAAATGGCTCCAGGAGCTCTTAATTGGGGGCGTGGATGAGCGTTCACGGGGCCCTCAGCTGAGTCCTGGCATTGCTCCAACTTACTTGTGCAAGGCTCCATTTTTATCCATCCTATCCGACCTCCCTTGGTTAACTCCTGTTCTTTTCCGACTCTGACGCTATTAGGTTTCCGTTGACTAGGGTGTCTTTCATTTTCACGCCCTTCATGGACCTTGTTTTTCTTTGGCTGATACCTTCATTTTTCGAAGGGTCGGATCCCTTCCATATTTTCCCTTTGAATGGTGTTAATAGAGGATGGTTCCCCGGTAGTGTTCCTCTTAAAACAACAATCACCACCACCACCACCATCACCACCACCTATCTCACTGTTGCGAAGAAAAGCTGTCCAAGGTATTACGACCTTAAACCATTAGCAAAAATATTATTATTATTATTATTATTATTATTATTATTATTATTATTATTATTATTATTATTATTATTATTATTATTATTATTATTTCTTTCTTTCTTTCTTTCTTTCTTTCTTTCTTTCTTTCTTTCTTTCTTTCTTAATCCGTTTACCCTCCAGGGTTGGCTTTTCCTTCGGACTCAGCGAGGGATCCCACCTCTACCGTCTCAAGGGCAGTGTCCTGGATGGTGGTGGTGGTGATTATTGTTTTAAGAGGAAATACAACTAGGCAACCATCCTCAATATAACACAAATCAGAGAGAGACATGGAAGAGATCCGATACTTCGAAAAATGAAGGTATCGGTCAAAGAAAGACCAGGGCCACGAAGGGCGTGAAAATGAAAGAATCCCTAGCCCTTGCAAACCTAATAGCGTCGGAGTCGGAAAGGAACAAGAGTTGACCAAGGGATGTCGGATAGGATAGATAAAAGTGAGGAGCCTGGCACCAGTAAGTGGAATCAATGCCAGGACTCAGCTAAGGGCCCCGTGGTCATCAACCCACGCTTCAAATTTCAAAGCTCCTGGGGCCCCTTTTAGTCGCCTCTTACGACAGGCAAGGGATACCGTGTGTATTATTCTACCGCTCCCGCCCACAGGGGGTCAGTGTCCTGGAGCGTGAGACTTTGGGCCGGGGAAACAAATGGGGATGAGAACCAGTAGCTCTTCCAGGTAGCCTCACCCGCCATTCTGAACCCGGCTTTGTGAGGGGGATGGGAAGTCCGGAAGGGATAGACAAGGAAGAGGGGAGGAAGCAGCCATGGGGTTAAGTTAGGTACGATCGCAGCATTTGCCTGGAGGAGAAGTGAGAACCCCACGGAAAACCCCCCTCTACTCAGTTGACCTCCCGAGGCTGAGTGGACCCCGTCGAGCCCTCGTACCACTTTTCGAATTTTGTGGCACAACCGGGAATCGAACCCGGGCCTCCGATGGTGGCAGTTTATCACACTAACCACTACACCACAGATGCGGACATTATTATTATTATTATTATTATTATTATTATTATTATTATTATTATTATTATTATTATTATTATTATTATTACCCGTTACGGGGTTACCCGTGGAACGCAGAGGTGAGAGAAGGTGCCGGGATGAATGGGTCTAACTACAAAGTTAATTTAAAACTTTTAACAAAGGTTATATTTTTGAAAAACAACAAATTTAACAACTTTTCACTTAGTGAGATAACAATGACATTTCAGGTACAAAATAGAAAGAAGTCCAAGATTTCAGAACTTTAACACACTTGGGCTACAAGCCCATAGCTTCACAATTCTCGAGCTCCTAGCTCAAATTTAGAGACGAGCATACATTGGTACAAAAGGGCAGAAAACCCCTAAATTCATGGAATACCTGTTCCAGCAATTACAATATCAGTCTTCCCACAGGCACTTTTACAACACTTGAAAAAGAGCTAACGTGCTCTCAGTTTTCCAAGCCTATTCAAGGCAGCATTAAATTACAAATTCTGGCTTCTGAAGGCACAACTTACAATAGGGAAAATGATTATACATGGGTATTTACTACCCAACCTACGGGGCCTTCATGTAAACGAAAAACGGTTAAATAAATGGCCCGAGTACAAAATGAAAGGAGGCGAAATACTACACTCCTAGGTGTGAATTCTTAAAACCTAAAGGGCACTAGGCCGATGAAACAGGGGCTATTCCCAAACTATGGAGGTGACTCGTATAAGAATAAATTAAAATACTACGGAAAGGAAAAATACCAGTTACAAACGTAGTCACCTCAAACCAATATGAAGGGGAGCTCGACAGGGTACATCACTCTCTATCCCCGATTTACAGTTAAAGATTTTATGAAGATTTTACATAAGCCTGCAGAAATTACATTTTCAGAAAAGTAGGTTACATAGTTAAAGCTTCGAACCTCCCCCTCGGGTTAAACCGCAGAGCTAGCAAGAAATAAAGATGTTAATAGGCCATTACCTTGCTGAAGAACTGCTGCCTGATGAAAGAGGCGCCTCTCGCCTCCTGTTTGACACACACACACACACACACACACACACACACACACACACACACACACACACGCGCGCGCGCGCGCGCGCGCACACACACACACACACACACACATACGTGAGATGTTGATCAAATGGCCAAGAGACGTGAAAATCCGCAGTTTATAAACCCTCGGGGAAAGTTCGAGACCTTTCATGAATAAACTAGCCCTACCCTCTTAATTTTATTGGAGAATTTAAAAGTTACACTCAAAATTGAAGAAGATGAAGAAGATGAAGAAGAAGAAGAAGAAGAAGAAGAAGATGGTGATTGGTAGAAAATTAATTACAGAAATTCTTGATTGGTTAGATTCAAAACTGGTGGAAAGAAAAGATCAATATTGCCAACCCAAAAATAAATGAACATCAAATAGTTAAAAAAAATTATGAATACAAAACTTCTTCTAAAAATGTATTTCACTTCGCACCAGGGTGGATAATCATAGTTTTTTAGCAGTGACCTGTGTTGAAGAAAGTCCAAACTTCTAGATGAATGGTAAACAAAACACGTAGAATTTCATACATTACATGAAACTTCACAATAAGAAAATTACGTCAAATTACTGTAGTGACATCTTCTAAGTAAAGGTTGAAGTAGGTCTAGTTTCAAGTTCACTGTTTCTCCAGTAGAGGAGTTCTTTTAGGCGCAAGATTTAAATGTGCGGCTTCGAGGTGTACCTCTCGGTACAATTATTATTATTATTATTATTATTATTATTATTATTATTATTATTATTATTATTATTATTATTATTATTATTATTATTATTATTACGGATTTACCCGTGGAAGGCAGAGGTGAAAGAAGGTGCGGGCTGGAATGGGTCCAACTACAAGGCTGAAAGATGAATTAAAATTTCAATAAAGGTTATATTTTCAAAATAGAAAAACTTAACAAATTTCACATAGAATTTCAACAAATAACAACCCAGCAACTATCCATTAATCAGGTACAAGGTATAATTTTACAAATAAGAGCACGAGAGCACAGTTTTTGAGATCCTTACATGTTATGGGCTTCGAGCTCCAATTTTACAATCCTTGAACTACTAGCCCAACTTTACCAAGACACACTTTTTTTTTCAAAGGGCAGAAAACCCCTTCATACAAGGAACATTAGCTCCAAAAAAAAACATATCAGGCCTCCTAGAGGCACTTTTACCAAGTCAGAAAGAGCTGATCCCCTCTCAGTTTTATCAAGCCTATTGAAGGCAATACCATACCTTACAATAAATTGCCATCAAGGCACAACATACATGAATTACACAGGGGTATCTCGTACCCAGCCTACAGGGCCTTCATAGAAAAATAATAGGTTAATTTAAATGGCCCTAAAAGCAAAAAGGAATGGAGGCGTGAATTAGCACTCCTAAACACACATTTTAAAACCTAAAAGGCACTAGGCCGATGACACAGGGGCTATTCCCAAGCTAGGGAGGTGACTCGTATAAGAAAACATCTTAACACATTAAGGAAAAGAAGAAAATCGGTTATGAAAACGTAGTCACCTCAAATAAAAAATGCAGGGTAGCTCGAGAGGGTAAAGCACTCTCTATCCCCGAATTACAGTTAAAGATATCTGAAGTTTTACAAGGACGGAAGAATTTTACATATTTCAAGAGATAGGTTACATATTAAAGGTTTCGGACCTGCCCCGCGGGTTAAGCTGCTGAGCTAGCAAGAAATAAAGATGTTAAACGGCCATTACCTTGTTGAAGAGCTACTGCCCGAAGGAAGAGGTGCTACCCGCCCCTGCTACACGTCCATACACTAAGCTAGATATTGTTGAAGTGGCGAGGAGCCGTGAAAATCAGCAGTTTTTAAACGCTCGGGGAATGTTTGAGACCTTTCATGAATAAAACAGCCACACCCCCTCCATTTTATTGGTCGGTTAAGGTTACACATCAAAATCGAAGAAGACAGACACGATTGGTCAAAAATTAATTAAAGAAATTCGGGATTGGCTAAGTTCAAAACTGGCGGAAAGAAAGATTAATATTGTCAACCCCCAAATGAAAGAACAAAATTTAGTAAAGACGAAAACTTCTGAATAAGGAATTTCTTCAAGAAAGTTCATTCACTTCGCACCAGGGTGCATGATCATAGTTTTTTTTTTGTAGAGACATCTATAAGAGAATGTCCACACTTCTTGATCAATAGAAAACAAAGCACTTTGAAATCCACACGGTATTGACAACTTTGTAATCACAAAATTTTACTGTAGTGACATCTTCTGAGAAAACTTATAAGTTGATACAGTTGTTAAAGTTCAGAGTTTCTCCTGTAGAGGAGTACTTTACGGCGGAAAATTCAAATGTGCGGCGTAGAGGTGTAGCAGTCGGTCCAATTATTATTATTATTATTATTATTATTATTATTATTATTATTATTATTATTATTATTATAATTACGGGGATATCATGGTGGACAGAGGTAAAAGAAGGTGCGTTATATATTTCTTTTCTAGGTTATCTTTTGCTTTTTTAAAATCAAAGACAAACTTTATAATTCAGGTAGAAAAGTTCATAAGATAGGGTAACAGTTTTAGAATATAAAATAACAACAACCTTGAGCTCGAAGCTTCCTAATTATACATTCTCCAATGAGCGCTGCGACTCCTGTCAAAAACAACCAAGGAGACGAACTTCCCAATTTCTTTTACAGAGTATTCAAAATATACAATGTTTCAAGAGCACCTTTTGCTCCAAAAAATTCTCTAGGAGACTGCTCTCCATACCCTATACCACACCGGCCTTTCAAAGGCACCATTTAACCTCTATTAAAATTTTACACTTGGAAACCTAGTTCCTGAAAAGGTCCAGGCCTATCAAAGGCACAACCTACATTTTACAATTCAAACAGTATTTACTGCCTTAGACGCTCAACCGTCTAACCTCTTAACACAAAAGAATGAAATTGCATTTTACAGGAGTATCAAATACCCATTCTACCGGGCCTTTGTGGAAAACAACAGGTTAAAGTTACTGGCCCAAAAAATCAAAATGATCTGGAGGCGGACACGTGCACTCCTTGAAATTTGACCCGAAGTTACAGAGGCTAAGCCTAAACTACCGAGGTGACTAGATGGAGAGAATATTTTAAATTACAAAGATTTCAAACAGAAACAAGTTACGAAATCATAGTCACCTCAAAATCAAGTTGATAGGGAACGCGAGATGGTAACACACTCTCTATTCCCGGATTTCAGCTAAGTTCTATTGACTTGTTTGAAATTTACATCAGAAGTAGAAATTTACATTTTCGGAAAATTAAGGTTACATTATTCAAGACTGGAAGCCTTTCCCTCGAGCTAGCTTTCAGAGACTATCACTTAGTTATAATTGCTGCCATTACTTTAAGCTGTTGGATTAGTCGACGATGGGCGAGACGCCCCCGCTTCCTCTATTAACACACACTCAGTAGACTGGACGATCAATAAGACAACCTGTTCGAAAAATGTGCCAGCTTTTATACCCGAGAGGAAGGTTCTAGAGAGCTCTGGGCTAAGGCCCGACACACCCCCAATTTCCATTGGATAATTAAATAGTTACAAGAAAAACGTAATTGACTGAAAAAATACAGAACGAAAATTTTCTATTGGCCAACATCTTATGTTGGCGGGAAGAGATCGAAGTATTGATATTGGCAACTTTAACGTACCCAAAACAAAGAATAATCAACTCAATGTAGTAAACCTTTAAACAAAATTTTACTTTAGGATTACAATAGTTCCTCTTCACACTAGAGGGCATAACATAATTTTTTTGTGGAGACATCTGTAGAGAAAAGTCCAAACTTCTTGCGCTAGTTGTTGCTAGTTTTAGATTTAAGATGGCATTTTCCAAGGCGCTTCATTTAAATGAACGGGGCGGCTGTACCGCCCGGTACTATTATTATTATTATTATTATTATTATTATTATTATTATTATTATTATTATTATACATCTTCGTTATAGACTCTTATGCTTTTCAGCGTTCAGTGTGCAAGCCCTGTGAATTTACTCATCGCCGCCACAATCCTCTATTTGTAACTAGTTCTGTGGCCTCGTTTAGTTTTGTATCTCTTATCTTTAAATCACTGGAAACTGAGTCTAACCATAGTCGTCTTGGTCTTCCTCGACCCGTCTTACCCTCCATAACAGAGTCCATTATCTTCCTGAGTAACCTATCCTCCTCCATTCGCCTCGCATGACCCCAGCACCGAAGCCGGTTTATTGCGTACAGCTTCATCCATCGAGTTTATTCCTAACTTAGCCTTTATTTCCTCATTCCGAGTATCCTCCTGCCATTGTTCCCACCTTTTGTACAAGCAATCATACTCTCTACTTTCATGCCTGTTACTTCTAGCTTATAAGAAAGATATCCTGAGTCCACCGAGTTTATTATTATTATTATTATTATTATTATTATTATTATTATTATTATTATTGTTATTCAGTTATTTTCTTTCTACCCATAAAGCATCACATAAAACAAATTATGATTTATTGTTATTTTTCTTGTCTTTCAGAATGATTTCATCATGTCGCTATGTTTAGCTCGACTTTTGTTAGTTCATTTGTTCCTAGATTTGCTGGGCTTGTCTTCTGAAGCAACTTTCCAAGTGTGGATCTTATGTCTGAAAGTTTTGCGGTCTTCGATATCTGTAGGTGTGATGTTGGCGTAATTGAAATCAGTTTTGACTTGTTTGATCCAAACCGCTGTAGTCTTTAATGTTTGTGAGTAGATCAATATTTTCTTTGTTAGTCGCTTGTCATCTAGCCTCATAATGTGTCCATAAAATTTCAATCGTCGTTTATGGAAATCTGTTTCAATGTTTTGAGTATTTTTCTGCGATCTTGTGCGATTGTAGACGATATCCTTCATCTGTAAGTTTTGGGCCAACGATTTTTCGGATGATTTTCCTTTCAGATTTCTTCATATTTTAGAGATCCCCTTTATAATTGAGGTTTAAGGTCTCACTGACATAGAGCGTTTCAGGTTTTTGACGACCGTCGTATAACATCGAATTTTTTTGTTAATGCTCATGCATTTTTTGTTGTAGATGTTCGTGGTTTTCACATATGCTTTGCGCATTTCAGTTCACGTGTATTTTGTGCTATTCTTTCTGTACCTGTAGGTTCAATAATTTCACCTACATATTTGAAATGATTAGCCTTGTTTATTGTGCCGTATTTTGTTACCAATGTTTGTAGTTCAATGTGTTTTGTAGCCATGAATGCAGTTTTGGTGGAGAAGATTTGTAAACCAACTTTACCAGCACATTTTTTGAGGACTTCAATCTTGCGAATTGCCGTCTGCTTATCTCCAGAGAGGATTGGCAAATCATCATCAAAAGCTAAGCAAGTACGTTGATATTGTTCTGTTTTCTTTCTAACATGACAGGTTTCCAGATGTTGTACTTTTCAATTCTTTTTCCCATTCTTTGGTGACCTTATCAGGAATGATGTTGATCAGCAACGGAGAAAGTCCGTTAATCTACCGGACACCGGTTTTAATGGGAAAAGGTTGAGAGATTTCTCCAGTGAATTTGACCTTGGAAATTGTGTCGGTTAGAGTTTGTTGGATGAGTCATCTTGTCTTCGAATCGAGATTTTCTTCTTCGAGTATATTAAAAAGAGATGTCATAAGCCTTCCGTAAGTCAACAAATGTACAGATGGTTGGGAGGTTTCGCGTGGCTCGAAGTTTCAAGGTGGATTTCAGATTGAAGATTTGTTCGAGGTCTGATCTGTTTGGTCTAAAGCCAGCTTGATATTCACCGATGAGGGGCTCGAGTTGTTCTTGCATACGTTGTAAAAGACAGGCGGAGAGGATTTTATAAGCGATGGGTAAGATGGAAATTCCTCTGTAGTTATTTACATCAGATTTATCTCCTTTTTTGTGGAGTGAGTGGATGAGTGCGCGTTTCCATTCGCCCGGTAGTTTTTCACTTCGCCAAATGTCTTGAATGATCTTTGTTATTTCCTGCAGTGATCGTGGTCCTAAATTTTTCAATAGATTTGCGATGAATCCGACTTCTCCTGATGTATTACCGTTCTTGAGTTTTTGATGTGGTGATGGATATCTTCTTGCATTACTGGTTTGGCTTCGGGTATGATGTGTTCATGGACTGTGTGTACGAATCGCTCAGGCGGTTCAGGGCAATTGAGGAGGTCAGAAAAACAACGTGCTAGTTCTCCACAGCTTCCTTGGTTAGTGAGTGCTAGACTTCCGTCTTGTTTCTTGAAGGTCAAATTTTGTGGTACGAAACCTTTAATTCTGTGCGCGAAGGTTTTATAAAAAACTCGACTGTTGTGATTTCTGAATTCATCCTCGATTGATTGAAGTTGCTTAGTTATATAATTACATTTAGTTGTCCTGATAGTTCTGGTTGCCTGTTTGCGGACGTCGAGAACGTGTTGTAGGGTTTCTGTACATATGTGGCTATTGTATTTTTGAAATGCGATTCGGCAGTCAATAATAACTTGATCACAGTTGGAATCCCAGGGATGTTTTTCTTTCTTTTTTTTTTTTTGTGGAATCAGTTCTTTGGCTTTTCTGATAATTTTGCTGCTGAAGTCCGTCCAATTGTTCACTGGTTCTTTAACCCATTCTTCCGCGATTTTTGTTTCTTGAATTTTGGATGCGTCAAATTTTGGGATGTAATGTCTTTTGATGAATTCTCTCTTCGACGAAAATTTATTTTTGATTCGTGTAAGGTAATGATCCGAATCAATGTTTGCCCCTCGTCGGACTTTAACGTCATGGATGGTTCTGTAATGGGCATGGGAGATGGCAACATGATCAACCTGGTATCCACCGAGATGTTGAATGGGAGATCACCAAATTTTCTGTTTGTGTGCAGGTTCCCTGAAATAGCTAGATATAACTTTGAGGTTAAATTGATGACAAATGTCTACCAATCATATGTCATTGGTGTTCGTGTTTTGGTCTGTGGAATTTTTACCGATGATTTTTCGATAGATTTTTTTCTTTGCCAAGTTGAACATTGAAATCTCCCATCAGATATTATTCATAATTTTTTCTAGTTTTCCACAATTTTTCAACATTTTTTCAGGATTTTTCTTATTGTCGATGACAGTAGGTGCATAAGTATTGACACGTGTGTATTTCTTGTTGGCGCACCGGATGCGCATGGTCATAATTCGAACATTAACGGGTGGGACTTCTTTGACAGAGTTAATGATGTATTTGTGGACAAGAGAAGCCATTCCGAAGATCGGTGTATCTTTCGCGACTCTCTGTAATGTTTTTTCTGAAAAATGCTGTAATTTCCATAGTCCATAGTATCGTTGTCTGTCATCCTAGTTTCTTGAAGGGCGAGAATGAGAAATGTTTGTCTGTCAATTTCTTGTGTGAGATTGTGTAATTTTCCTGTTTGAATTAGGGTATTGATTTTTAGAGTTCCAATGAATGTTCTCTGTTTGTATGGAAGGTGGATCTCCGACACTCCCAGCTGTGCTTGCCTTGACTCCCCAAAATCCGAAAGTCCAGTTGCCGTCTGTTGTCGGGTGGATTGTGTACCACATGGGGTAGAGTTGTGTTTGCTTGTACTTGATTGGTTTGGCCTGGTGACTGCCAGGACCACATAGGACCAGAGGTTGTTGAGGCCTTTGGAACATGGTATTTCCAGCCGAGCTCACTGAGCTAACAGACGCTGACCATTAGCCAGTACAGATTTAAGTTGCATCAAGGATAGTTCTTCCACCTTCTTCGACGTTGGGAATTATTTTCCTCTTCCACCGTTGTAGCTGTTGACTATCTTTGCATTTCTTCCAAAACTGATCATCTCGCCGACCTGGTTTCCCGCTGGGATTGATTTCCCAACTTTCCACTATGTTGCTCGACTTAACAGGTGAACCTCTTGTAGGTTACATGTTGAAGTTTTATAATAATAACTAGTGGACCCGTTCTGCTCCACAGCATTCCTTATAAACAGGTCAGATAACTCATCTTGATATGCCTGTCCTAGTCATATTGTCTTTCCTGCCCATTTCAATAATTTTATGAACATTTAATACCGATAATATAGTTTATGAATTTTCCAAAAATAAAAAAATTGTTTATTTTTAAAGAAGATTCCAAATACAAATTTTAACGTCTGTAACATCTTCAGTTGTACGATCCCGCTGTATGTGTGTCTTACCCTGCAGTTTTCTTTCCCAAAAAACAAGTCATAATATGTTTACCATACCGATTGGGAGCGAACTTTGACTTAAACGGCATTCAGAGTGTCACAGTTCATTTCAGCTACCCCAAAGACTATGAATTCGTCACTAATATTGTCATTTTCGGATTTTTAAGTTTCATTCCCTTCCTTTAGGGGTGCTAGGGGTTTCTTGCCCCTACAGTATTTTTTCCAGATAAAAGCAGAAATAAGTTTTAAGGAACACATCATAATCTTCACATACTGTTGGGTAGGCAACCCGCTGATCGGACGTGTCTTGCGATTTGCGTATCTTCCCCTATTTTATTTTTCACTCCTTAGTGTCGAACTACCAATGATTTCGTTCAAAACACTTCATAATCCCTCTCAGATGTAATAAGAACAAACTGTGAAAATTTCAGCGAAATCGGTCCAGTAGTTTTTGAGTCTATTACCTTCAAACATACCAACATCCAATTTTATATATATAGATATACGAAAAAAATGATCGATAAAACCTCCACTACAATGCAAATCTTGGTCTTGATAAAGATCCACTACAATAAATTTGACAGAACATTGACCATATGAATGCGGATGCAAGCATTATAAAATCATTACGTCCATGGCACCGAGAAGTATAAAGTCCATGACTTATGCAACGCTGGTGAGTGCACGTAGAGTGACTGTCTTCTTCATGGCTTCCATGACAGGGATGGCAAAAAACAAGATGGCTGTCACTCAGGGCACAAAATACACAAAATATTTGTACCAAAAACCTACACTAAATGATCCCAGATCCACCAGATAACATCAACATACACTCAACACATGCCACATCTTCACAAACACTGCCAGGAACGTGTCGTCTCAAAACTCACGAGTCTCAAAACTCACGAGTCCCAAAACTCACGAATTCCAGGAAGAGGATTAGTAAAAACAGGTTTCTCTACATGGGCCAGTCTCAAAACTCACGAGCAAGGCGAGTTCTTCTTTGAATGGATGGGATAATGGAATACTCTTAATAATCGAATAACTTCCATCCGATTATTTAAATAATCGAATGAATAATCAATTTGAATAATCGAATGAGTTTCAAATATCATTCGGTTATTCCGCGCAGAATAATCGGATGCGTCATGAATAATATTTTTCGGTTTAAGTGTGTCAGGTAGATGATCTATTGAAATAAGCGAATAGATAGACTCTTACGAAAAACAGAAATACGCTTTTTTTTTCAAGTGAATCTCCAAGTATTGAAACTAAATGAGTGAATTAACTGTCTTGATCTTAAATATATCTAAATGAAATTCCTTTTTCAAGTAATTGTCGCCTTCTGGCCGCATAATGGAACTAAGTCGCAGTACTATCAACTGGCCGTTTCTTTTTGCAGCGGGCAATACTGTATACCTACTTTAATTTTGTGTCGTCCGGCTGCATGCATAAATGGTTACCAAGCTGGCCTTTCGTTCACGGGGTCAAGGGGGTTCCGGGTTCGGTTTCTGGTCGGGTCAGAAATTTTAACTTTCATTAGTTAATTCATATGGCTCGGGGACTGGGGGTTCGTGCCGCCTTCAGCATTAGACTTTATTTTAGGTAGGGCCTCATCCTCACAGACGTGCAGGTCGCCTGTATGGCGTCAACTCTAAAGACCTGCATCAGACCTCCCGGTGAAAGGTAAAAAAAAATATCAGCTTTAAGACAACAGCAAAATATTTTAATAATAATAATAATAATAATAATAATAATAATAATAATAATAATAATAATAATACACATCGGTCTCTTTAATTCACCAGCCATTATTCTTCCCCTGTGGGTCGGGATGGCAGAATAACTTCCACAGTATACCCTGCCTGTCGTAGGCGAAGCGTGAGTCACCGCGCACCTCATCCCTCCTGCGGTCATCGCAAGCACCTGCTGTCCGGAGTCGTGAATTTTGAGACTCATTAGAATGTTTACTTAGCAACCAGTTTGTATTCGTGAGTTTTGATACTATTTGTAACTAATTTTAGCCCGTGAGTTTTGAAACTCGTGAGTTTTGAGACATAACCGCCAGGAAGCCACAAATGAAGTACAGTTCCCTTCCACAAACGGAGAGGTGGTGGTGGTAATTATTGTTTTAAGAGGAAGTACAACTAGGCAACCGTCCTCTATATAACACTAAACAGACGGAAAAATGGAAGGGATCCGACACTTCGAAAAATGAAGATATCAGCCAAAGCAAGACAAGGGCCACGAGGGGCGTGAAAATAAAAGACTCCCTAGCCCTCGCAAACCTAATAGCGTCGGGGTCGGAAAAGAACAAGAGTTGACCAAGTGAGGTCGGATGGGATAGATGAAAGTGAGGAGCCTGGCACAAGTAAGTGGAAGCAATGTCAGGACTCAGCTGAGGGCCCCGTGGTCGCCAACCCACGCTCCAAGCTTCAGAGCCCCTGGGGCCCCTTTTAGTCGCCTCTTACGACAGGCACGGGATACCGTGGGTATTATTCTACCGCCTCCACCCACAGGGGGAAACCACAAACGGAGATACGATGCACCAAATCTACAGACGACTGTCTACCTCCGCCATTATTATTATTATTATTATTATTATTATTATTATTATTATTATTATTATTATTATTATTATTATTATTATTATTGTACCGGAGGTACACATTCTCCGTACATTTAAACTGAGCGCCTCTAAGAAGGCCATCTGTTATGTAAACCTCGAACTGTGTACCGGAAAAAGTTTTGAACTTTAATCAACGACCTTCAGTTGTCTCTGCTATCGACTTATGTACCCCCTCTGGTGGGAGGACGGACAATTAATTTTCAAAAGAATGTTGGTATTTCTAAGTTTTCTAAACTGAAGTATTTGTAGATTGTTTTTGTGTTCTAAGGTTACTAGTACTTATATCTCTTCCTTCTTCATGAAATTATTAGCCATTTAGAAAATTTGATATTTATTCGGTTATCCAATCAAAATAAATTGAGGGTGTGTACAGGCCATCGGCCTAGAGAGTTCTGGAACCTTCCTCTCTGCTATAAAAACTGGGAGCTTTTGGGCCATGTTGTCCTAGATCTGGGAGCGGAGCGAGTAATATCACGGCCAACTTGATGCGTCGCTGTACCTAGCTAAGCAGCGCAGCGAGGGATCCAGTCGGCCGTGGTACACTTAAGAAAATGGAAATTGCAACACCATGAAGGCATTGGTCGTTTGTGTTGATTTTCAAGATATGGAACGATGCCATGTAAGTATGTAAACGATCAACGTTTCAGACCCATTGGATTGTTGCTTCAGGTCTCCCCACGTGATTGGTCGGGGAGGAATCAACTCCAGTATACGGACTCTGGTGTAGCATAGTTGACTTGCAGTCTGTGCAGTGAAGTGCTCCCTGTCAAACATGCCTCGACGACAGAGAAGAGCACGCTATCAATAACTGTCGCCGTTTGAGAAGGTTCGGATAATTGGGCTGTGTGAGGCTGGATTATCGCTAAGGACTGTCGCTGCACGTATTGGCCGACAGGCATCTACGGTACAACGTGTATGGCAGCAGTGGTCAAATGAAGGTACCCACACTCGTAGACCTGGCACAGACCCAGCGCGACAGACAACTGTGAGAGTGGATCGCCGCATCATTCGGATGGCCCGGATGGAACCCCATGCAACAGCAGCGCAAATTCGAGCAGCTGTGGCACCCCACGTTACACAACAAACAGTTGGTAATCGCCTGCGTGCAGCTGGCTTACGAGCCCGTGTCCCTGCAGAAGGTGTTCCATTGACCCGACAACAGCGACGTGTAAGGCTGGCCTGGTGTCGAGAAAGATCGACGTGGGTCGACGAATGACATTGGGTCGTCTTTAGTGATTAATCGCGCTTCTGTCTTGCCCGCAGTGATCGCCGGAGTCGTGTGCGCCGACGTACCGGGGAGAGGGGCCGCCCAGATCTTATTGTCGAGAGGCACACAGAGCCAACACCAAGCAGTATGGTCTGGGGAGCTATTGGCTTTAATGTGAAATCACAATTAGTGCTTGCTGAAGGCACTATGACTGCTCGACAATACGTTGATAGGGTACTCAATCCAGTGGTTGTCCCTATGATGGCGAACATTACTAATGGGATGTTTCAGCAGGACAATGCCCGGGTTCACACTGCACACATCTCCAGAGAAGCTCTCCACGACATCACAACCTTAGAATGGCCCGCCAGATCCCCGGACCTCAGTCCTATTGAGCATGTGTGGGACATGGTGGGTCGACAACTGGCCAACCGTCCTCAGCCACCCACAACTCTGGAACAACTGACGCGTGCAGTGCAGCAAGCATGGCCCACAATTCCTCAGGAAGCGATCCAGGGCCTTATTGACTCCATACGTCGACGAATTCATCAATATATTGCAGCTCGTGGTGGGCACATCCTGTATTGATTGTTATCCAAACTTGAGGTCCGAGGGACCTGAATGTGTAATGATCGAATCACAACCAAACACTCGTCCTACATGTTCAATTGCAGCAATGTAGCACCACTCCTTCTGGGTGTTGCAATTTCCATTTTCTTCAGTGGAATACCAATGAGAAATCCGGTTGTAGCGGTAGAGCACACCACCGATCCCCTCCGCTTACAACTGCAAGTAATCGCGGAGGACCAGAACACAGTGTAGCGCACGACACATGTTTAACAAGCGGAGACCACGAAGTTCGGATCACGGATTGATCTCCAAACTTTGTACACTTTTAGTAGTCCATTGGGACAAGATAATGTGCAAATAGTAAGACCTACTAAGGCGTTTTCGAGAAAATCGCAAGAAAATTTTCGCGTCGAATATGTACCGGTGCGTTGCGTTCCCGAGCACGAGATGGCGACGGTCGAGTGATTAGCGTTCAAGCTCCGTAATCGCTGGATCACTGGATCGAGTCGCGCTCATCGCTTTTTGGTTCTTCAACACTGGTCATAGTCCGCCTCTGTGGTGTAGTGGTTAGTGTGATTAGCTGCCACCCCCGGAGGCCCGGGTTCGATTCCGGCTCTGCCACGAAATTTGAAAAGTGGTACGAGGGCTGGAACGGGGTCCACTCAGCCTAGGAAAGTCAACTGAGTAGAGGTGGCTCGATTCCCACCTCAGCCATCCTGGAAGTGGTTTACCGTCTGAGAGTTGTATTACTCTGAGTTGCGCAGCAGTCAATCTATCACCCTGCTTGTAATACGCTCTCACTGCGACAGCACATTCCGCATCACTCCAATGCTGCATGATTACTAAAATGGCAACGCAATTGTTGAGGAATGTGAAAACAGGCTTGTACCTTTAAAGGTGGTAAGGAATGGTAAATAGAGTTAGAAATGGCTGTGGAAGTAAGGAGAAATTGAGGGAACTTACAAGGAAATTGAATCTAGAAAAAAAGTCGGATAAGGATAACATGATGGCAAGCATAATTGGCAGTCATACAAATTTTAGTGAAAAATGGAAGGGTATGTATAGGTACCTTAAGGCAGAAACAGAGTCCAAAAAGGACATTCCAGGAATCATTAATGAACAAGGGGAGTGTGTATGCGAGGATCTTCGAAAGGCACAAGTATTCAGTAAGCAGTATATAAACATTGTTAGTTACAGGGATAATGTCCAGTTTCATTAATACTAAAAGAGTATTAAAATTTACCTATGATAACAATGACATTTACAATAAGATACAAAGTTGAAAACTAGAAAAGCAGCTGGAATTGATAAGATTTCTGGGGATATACTAAAGACAATGGGTTGGGATATAGTACCATATCTGAAGTACTTATCTGATTATTGTTTGCATGAAGGAGCTATACCAAATGAAGGGAGAGTTGCCGAAGTAGCTCCTATGTATAAACGAAAGGGTAATAGACACAAAGCTGAAAATTACAGGCCAGTCAGTTTGACATTCATTGAATGTAAGCTTTAGGAAACCATTCTTTCTGATTATTTTAGACATGTTTGCGAAATTAATAACTGGTTCGATAGGAAGCAGTTCATGTTTAGGAAACGTTATTCCACTGAGTCTCAACTTGTAGGATTCCAGCCAGATACAGCAGATATCCTGGGTTCAGAAGGTCAAGTGGATTGTATCGCGATTGACCTGTATAAGGCATTTGATAGGGTGGATCCTAGGAGACTACTGGCAAAAATGAGTGTAACAGGACTTGACAATGAGTGACTGAATGCGTGGCTATATTTCTAGAAAATAGATCTCAGAGAATTAGAGAAGTCGAAGCTTTATATCACCCTAGGTAATTCATCAGTCAATATTACTGGATCTTCATGTTTTCTTATATATAAATGGTATGAGTAAAGAAGTGGAATCAGAGATAAGGCATTTTGCGAATAATGTTATTCTGTATAGAGTAATAAATAAGTCACAGGGTTGTAGGCAACTTGCAAAAATGACCTCGACAATGTTGTGAGATGGACAGTACGCAATGGCATGATGATAAACGGAGTTAAAATTCAGGTTGTGAGTTTTAATTACTGAGTTGATGGAGTGAAAGCTCCTTATGGGAATGATTGTAAGTACCTAGGTGTTAACGTAAGGAAAGATCTTCATTGGGGTAATCGCATACATGAGATTGTAAATAAAGAGTACAGATCTCTGCACGTGGTTATGAGAGTGTTTAAGGGTTGTATTAAGGATGTAAAGGAGAGGGCATATAAGTCTCTGATAAGACCTCAACTAGAGTATGGTTCCAGTCTATGGGACCCTCACCAGGGTTATTTGATTCGAGAACTGGAAAAAATACAAAGAAAAGCAGCTCTATTTATCCTGGGTGATTCCCAACAAAAGAGTAGCGTAACAAATATGTTGCAAAGTTTGGGCTGGGAAGACTTGGGAGAAAGGAGACGAGCTGCTCGACTAAGTGGTATATTCCGAGCTATCAGTGGCGAGATGGCGTGGAATGACATTAGTAGACGAATAAGTTTGAGTGGTGTCTTTAAAAGTAGGAAAGATCACAATATGAAGATAAAGTTGGAATGCAAGAGGACAAATTGGGGAACATATTCATTTATATGAAGGGTAGTTAGGGATTGGAATAACTTACCAAGGGAGATGCTCAATAAATTTCCAATTTCTTTGCAATCATTAAAGAGAAGACTAGGAAAACAACAGATAGGGAATCTGCCACATGGCCTACTGCCCTAAATGCTGGTCAGTATTGATTGATTGATTGATTGATTGATTGATTGATTGGTTTATTGATTGATTGATTGATTGAACGCATTCACGTCTTCTTCTTCTTCTTTATAATTGAATGATCTTCGCTAATAGCGGTTTACCCAGTCACTGGCCCTATAACAAACACAAAACGATGAGGGAAACTAAAATCAAGGGACATAATTAGGCACAGAGGAGAATAAATCTGCCAAAAGTATACAATACACAAGAATTTCATAAGGCACAAGGTGCAAAGCTTCACGCCGGAACAAACCTTCTCGGTGACTTACTGTACTACCACACGAACATGACCGGATCAACATACAAAGTGAAATGATTAAATAAAAGTGTTGGTTTCACAAAGGAAGTTTGAGAAAACCACCACCGTTCTGGGCGTAGGATCTATTAACCAACACCAGATTTGAGTGGGTAAGGCGAAATACGTCCGAAAAAGCGGCTGCAACCATTTTAATCTGCTAGCTTCGAGCAGCGGACATTGAAACAGCATATTGTTAACTGTACCAACAGAAGTATTACATTTACGCAGATTAGACTCTACTAATTTCATGCGATATAATTGATCAGGAGTGCAGATGTGATTGAGACGCAATCGAATAATATTCACAACATGACGTCGAGAATAATAATACCGTTTAAACCACAGTGATTTAGGAATAATTGAAAGAAGCATAAACAAGCTCTGACCCGTTTTACAAGAGTGGTTACTCCAATCAATTTGCCACAGTTTTCTAAACGCATCTCCACAATTGCTCCAAAAATCAGAGTAAGGTAATGCCTATCCTTTAACCGCAACGTTGGCCAGGGGATCGGCCTGTTTATACCCTTTAAAATTAGAATCCAAAGTAACGTAACCACAATTCCTAACTGATGAATATTGAAACACATTTTGCGAATATTTTGTGGGATAGTTTAAAGCCAACGCGTTCACAACTATACATCGTTTCAGGGAACCTGCCGGCACTGCAAGGTTGACAACACTGACGTTCAAACTTTCCCGTTTCCCTGAGCCACCCTGTATAAGAGAAATAGAATGTAGTGAGTCATTATTAGGGCCCGTATGTTTATGACATGTCATGTTTTATTTTTTATATTATTTCCATTGAAAATACAAGTTAAGCGTGATTTTATCTACGGTGGCTGAAGTTACCCAATTTTCACGAGTCATATGAAGTCATATTTTGGCTCTTTTAACGTTTTCTATCATTTTCCGGTCATTCTTCTTATTATGGTCATATTTTCCCGTGAATTTTCCTGTTTTTGTCATATTTTTATCTTTTTTATTCAATTTTTGCATAACTGCTTTCAGTCTTCTCAAAGACGGATTTTTCCGTGATTTTCCATTTTCACACCAGGCAAATGCCGGGGCTGTACCTTAATTAAGGCCACGGCTGCTTCCTTCCACTTCCTAGGCCTTTCCTCTCCTATCGTCGCCATAAGACATATCTAGCAAAAAAAAGAAAGCAAAGACGGATTTTTCACATCTCCTAATTGTTGTTCATAATTTCTTACAATTATCTTCCTTAGAAATACATATTTATGTGAATTAGGAGTGTAAGCTCTATAGAAAGAGACAGATGCGTATAATGCGACAGAAGAGTGAGCCTCAACTAAAGTCTAATGATTAGACATATTTCAAATATGCCCTAATAACATCCTGCGTTGTTGAGCGGTCTTTTCCTCGTTACAAGTCAACGTTGACTGAAAATATATATATGTAATTTGCTATTGTAATTCTTTCTGATCGCCCATCGAAATGTGACATTTACGTAGTACAGCCATTAAGTTCTGAGACTTGACGCCTGGAGGATAGGCACCCATACGACTCTGTGTATTGCACACGATGCCGCATTACACGGCGTACACCTACACAGAACCACATCCACCCTCAAAATAGTCGCCGTTGACCGTTAACCACTTAAACAAAACCACATCCACCCTCAAAATAGTCGCCGTTGGCCGTTATGCACGTTTGCCAACGTTGGTATAGCTGCTGGAAGCACCGCTAAAAGCAGTTGGCAGGAAAGTCCCGTATGACCATCATGACCTCTTCGGACGACTGAAATCTGCGCCCACGTAGGAGTGCTTTCAGGCAAGGTGCGAGATCAGGTGAGTGCGGAGGGTGTGGCAAAACTGCCACATGTTGCTTTGCCTTGGACAAGGACAGAGCGATGTGCAGGGGCGTTGTCGTGTAGCAACAGGCAATCCAATTCTTTGTACGCCAAAGCCCAGGTCGCTTACGGCGAATTGCATCGCGTAAACGGCCAAGGAACTCCGTACCGTTGCACCGTCTGGTAGGAATTCCATGTGAACGATTCCATTTGAATCAAAAACAGTTCCAGAATCACCTTGCCTTTTAACTTGTCTCTTCGTGGTTTTCTCTATCGTGGTGATGATGGCGTTTTCCAGGTGGTGGATTTTCGTTTCAGTTGCGGATCGTAAAGGAAACACTATGTTTCGTCTCCAGTTATTATCCGGTTGAGAAACGTCGGATCATCGTCAGAACTACTGATGAGGTCACCGCAAATCGTCATGCGATCATCACGTTGGTCTTGCGACAGGATTCGTGGCACACTGTACTGGGTAACACGAGGCATGTTGCGGTCACCCATCAGAATTTTGTGGCAAGTACCACGGCTGACACCTATCGCTGCTGCGAGACCGTCTACCGATTGCAAGTGGTTATCACTCACCAACGTTGCAACTTCTTCGATCTTGCGTTCCGTTCGAACTGTTTTTGGCCGACCAGTACATAATCTTCCAAACTGTCCCGTCCTTGCACAAAACGTCGATACCACCTAAACACAACACTGCGACTCAATGCGTCCTCACCGTAAACCTGCTGCATCATTTCAAACGTTTAGGCAGCGGTTTTGCCTAATTTCTGGCAGAACTTGATGTTTCCCGTTGCTCAAACTGTGACATGTCAAGGTCCGACTGGCGCATTCAAATCACCGTCACAACAACGACCGTACGTCTGCTTCCAGTGCATGCACTCAACTGTCTCGTGCAGGGACCAGAGA
Organism: Anabrus simplex; assembly: GCF_040414725.1. NCBI lineage: Eukaryota > Metazoa > Arthropoda > Insecta > Orthoptera > Tettigoniidae > Anabrus > Anabrus simplex. Next base: position 57,425,878 of record NC_090274.1, read on the forward strand.
CTAACTGGCATGGTACCATACCACGGTGCCACCTATGCGCTGTAGTGCACCGCAGCGCCATCATGCGGTCAGTCTCAGAACTTAATGACTGTACTACGTATTTCATTCTGTGTGGAGTCGAGAATTACCTCTGGAATGAGTAATTCAATAAATTTAAAATTATTAAAATATTAATTATTGAATGTTCTAGATTTTAAACGTATATTTTCAATATTTATAACAACCGCAACATTTTGAATATTTCGAAAACATGACCTAAAATACTTTTAAGTCATATTTATTGTCATATTTTAATAGAATTTTAAGTCATAAATGCTTGCCTATTTCTAACAATTTTAGGTCATAAACATCCGGGCTCTAGTCATTATTATCTAATGGTAAGGATATAAATGGTGGTTTAATATTGTCAACGAATCCCTCAAAATATTTAATGAAAAATGTTGTACATCTGTCAGCATAAGGCCCAGTTTCTTGAGATAGGAACTCGTGTCCTTAAACGAAGTTCCCCTGTCTCGGAAGAGAAGTTCCCTTATTTCCCACGCGCAACCATCTGTGTTACATCTCTCACTTAAGTGAAGGACGCAGGGGCGGTAGATGGCTTACTTTTCCTTATTCACCACCAATGCCTGCTCCGAGTTGACCTCAGAACGTGTGGTGGGTTACAATTGGAAGCATTTCTTTTCCTTATGGTTCTGTTGTAACGTTTATTTACAACCTCCTGAATGTGATTACTAGGAAAAGGATTTTAATGTGGAAAGTGTGGGCAGAAAATGAGCAAAAAAGGTTCTGAAATTACATACAAAAAGGTCCAAAAAGGGTGTTCATGAAATCATGTTATTAAGGTTTAAACCAGTTACATGAAATTTATTTATCACATTTTCTCCGTTCTAATAATTAATCAACATATTGGATTACACACATTATTTCAAAATTGTTGACAGTAAGTTGCTGGCGCTTTAAGCTCAGTAGATCCTTATACTATATAGCGAGAAACTCCTCTCGAAGCTTTATCTGTCCTTGTCAAAATTAAGAGGGGAATTTCTCAAGGCAGTATTACTGGACCTTTATGTTTTCTTATATACATATATCAATGATATGTGTAAAGAAGTTGAATCAGAAATAAGGCTTTTCGCAGATGATGTTATTCTGTACAGAGTAATAAATAAGTTACGCGATTGTGAGCAACTGCAAAATGACCCCGATAATGTTGTGAGATGGACAGTAGGCAATGGTATGATGATAAACGGGGATAAAGGTCAGGTTGTGAGTTTCAAAAATAGAAAAAGTCCTCTTAGTTTTAATTACTGCGTTGGTGGGGTGAAGGTTCCCTTTGGGGATCATTGTAAATACCTAGGTATTAATATAAGGAAAGATCTTCATTGGGGTAATCACATAAATGGAATTGTAAATAAAGGGTACAGATCTCTGCACATAGTTACGAGAGTATTTAGGGGTTGTAGTAAGGATGTAAAGGAGAGGGCACAACTAGAGTATGGGTCCAGTGCATGCGACTCTTACCAGGATTACTTGATTCAGGAACTGGAAAAAATCCAAAGAAAAGCAGCTCGATTTGTTCTGGGCGATTTCCGACAAAAGAGTAGCGTTACAAAAATGTTGCAAAGTCTGGGCTGGGAAGACTTGGGAGAAAGGAGACGAGTTGCTCTACTAAGTGGTATGTTCCGAGCTGTCAGCGGAGAGATGGTGTGGGAGGACATCAGTAGACGAATAAGTTTGGACGGTGTCTTTAAAAGTAGGAAAGATCACAATATGAAGATAAAGTTGGAATTCAAGAGGACAAATTGGGGCAAATATTCATTTATAGGAAGGGGAGTTAGGGATTGGAATAACTTACCGAGGGAGATGTTCAATAAATTTCCAATTTCTTTGAAATCATTTAAGAAAAGGCTAGGAAAACAAGAGATAGGGAATGTGCCATCTGGGCGACTGCCCTAAATGCAGATCAGTAGTGACTGATTGATTGTCATGTACAGAAACCAATAGAGCATATTTTGTCAGCACTCGTAAAGAGAGTTCAGACGAAACTTCGTCCATTGTTCCTCCTCCATACTTCCTTCTTAACCTTCAACATGATTTTGTGTTGTGCAAAATAAGCTTTGGTCCGGACTTGTAATATACTAACACGGCCAACAAGAGAGTACACAGTAGATAGGTGGAACCGTTAAATTCATGCCAGTACTAACTAAACTTAGTTTAAACTGTTGCAACGTCATTGTTTACTTTTTAATTTGTTTTCACAGCTGCAGGTTGGCGCTTCTTACAAAGGTTGGCCATTGTTGCTGGGATATAAATTATTGGTGGTTTCCACAAATTATATTTTAATATTTATTTATCGACTAGTGTTGAGTTCTGATCAAACACAATGTTAAAAATCTGTTCAAGAAAGGAAAAACAAGTCTAATCTTTTAAAAACGCAGATAAATAAACATCATCATTCATCATCATCATTTCCCCTTATCCAGCTCCAGCCGAGTCGGTGTATTTATGGCACTTCTCCATCTTCCTCTTTCCTTCCACCATACCTCTTCCACGATCTTGTCCCAGTCTAAATTTCGTCTTCTTATGCCGCTCTTCACTGATTCAATCCACCTTTTCTAGGTCTTCCCCTTGCTCTCTTGCCCTCGTACTTTGCCTCCAGCATCTGTCTTGGAATTCTATTCTCCTCCCTTCTCTTTACATGACCAAACCACCTTAGTATATTCTTTTCAACTCTCTCATTTACCTTTGCTATCACAAATTCCTTCCTAACATCTTCATTTCTCGATCTGTCTTTCCTTGTCTTTCGTATCATACTTCTGAGGAAGTTTATCTCACTGGCTTGAATTCTACTCTCTTGCCTGCTAGTCAAATTCCAAGTCTCAGCTGCATAAGTCAGTATGGGTACATAGCACATTTTGTACATTATCTCTTTACCTTTCCTTAGTACTTCTTTGCTCCAAACAAGTTTTGTTACTCTTTGGTAGAATGCATTACTCTGCTATATCCCCCCCTGCTAATCTCCACGTCCACCCTAGCAGATAAACATGGGGTGAAAAGGAGCTGAAACAAGAAAGAGAAAGGAAAAGGTGGCAAAATAAAGTAACCTTTCAAGAAGGTGCAACAGGTGCAAAAAATGTTTTTATTTCGATTTATTTCATGTCCCCACATTCATATATTGATTTATCTGTATCAGAATAGCTCTATTTTAAAAAAACCCGCTGCACCTTAAGTACGTTTCACTAGTGATTACCCCAATGAAGATCTTCCTTTATATTAACACCTGTACTTACAGGTGATCCCCATGAGGTACTATCACCCCCATCAACAAAGTAATTAAAACTAAAACGACTTTAATTCTTCTCGAAACTTACAACCTCACTTTTCACCTAGTTTACCATCGTACAATTGACTGCTGCTCATCTCACAATGTTGTCGAGGTCTTCACAATCTTGTTACGTATTTACTACACTATAACATTATTTGCAAACAGCCTTCTCTTTACTCGTTCTTTTTCATCCAAGCATTTATCTTACTGATACAGGAACCACTAGACGGATCATGGAACGCCCTCTCCTACGATCGAAAACATCACTCCTCTATAAGTGGAAAGCTCTTATATCAGTGTTGATGTCATCCTACTATGAGCTTTTTCTTCATACATTTTGATTATTGCATTATGCAGGCTTTGCATTACTCATGTGTTTTGTGTTGTACGTTTTGGTTACTGCATATTACAGGCTTTACATTACTCTTGTGTTTCGTATTGTACATTTTGGATATTGCATATGACAGGTTTTGATTAGTCTTGTGTTTCGTGTCGCATATTTTGGTTATTTCATATGACAGGTTTAGCATTACTCTTGTGTTTCGTGTCGCATATTTTGGTTATTGCATATTATATGTTTTGCATTACTCCGTATTTTGTGTTGTACATTTAGGATATTGCATTTTAAAGGTTTTGCATTACTCTTGTGTTTCGTGTCGCATATTTTGGTTATTGCATATTATATGTTTTGCATTACTCCGTATTTTGTGTTGTACATTTAGGATATTGCATTTTAAAGGTTTTGCATTACTCTTGTGTTCCATGTTGTACATTTTGGTTATTGCATATTACAGGCTTTGCATTACTCTTGTGTTCCATGTTGTACATTTTGGTTATTGCATATTACAGGCTTTGCATTACTCTTGTGTTCCATGTTGTACATTTTGGTTATTGCATATTACAGGCTTTGCATTACTCTTGTGTTCCATGTTGTACATTTTGGTTATTGCATATTACAGGCTTTGCATTACTCTTGTGTTCCATGTTGTACATTTTGGTTATTGCATATTACAGGCTTTGCATTACTCTTGTGTTCCATGTTGTACATTTTGGTTATTGCATATTACAGGCTTTGCATTACTCTTGTGTTCCATGTTGTACATTTTGGTTATTGCATATTACAGGCTTTGCATTACTCTTGTGTTCCATGTTGTACATTTTGGTTATTGCATATTACAGGCTTTGCATTACTCTTGTGTTCCATGTTGTACATTTTGGATATTGCATATTACAGGCTTTGCATTACTCTTGTGTTCCATGTTGTACATTTTGGTTATTGCATATTACAGGCTTTGCATTACTCTTGTGTTCCATGTTGTACATTTTGGTTATTGCATATTACAGGCTTTGCATTACTCTTGTGTTCCATGTTGTACATTTTGGTTATTGCATATTACAGGTTTTGCATTACTCTGTGTTTCGTGTTGTACATTTTGGATATTGCATATTACAGGTTTTGTATTACTGTTGTGTTCCGTGTTTTGCGTTTTGGTTATTGCATATTGCAGGCTTTGCATTACTCTGTGTTTCGTGTTGTAGGCCTACATTTTGGTTATTGCATATTACAGGCTTTGCATTACTCTGTGTTTCGTGTTGTAGGCCTACATTTTGGATATTGCATATTACAGGTTTTGCATTACTCTGTGTTTCGTGTTGTAGGCCTACATTTTGGTTATTGCATATTACAGGTTTTGCATTACTCTGTGTTCCGTGTTGTGCGATTTGGTTATTGCATATTACAGGTTTTGTATTACTGTTGTGTTCCGTGTTTTGCGTTTTGGTTATTGCATATTACAGGTTTTGTATTACTGTTGTGTTCCGTGTTTTGCGTTTTGGTTATTGCATATTGCAGGTTTTGTATTACTGTTGTGTTCCGTGTTTTGCGTTTTGGTTATTGCATATTGCAGGCTTTGCATTACTCTGTGTTTCGTGTTGTACATTTTGGATATTGCATATTACAGGTTTTGCATTACTCTGTGTTTCGTGTTGTAGGCCTACATTTTGGTTATTGCATATTACAGGTTTTGCATTACTCTGTGTTTCGTGTTGTACATTTTGGATATTGCATATTACAGGTTTTGCATTACTCTGTGTTTCGTGTTGTAGGCCTACATTTTGGTTATTGCATATTACAGGTTTTGCATTACTCTGTGTTCCGTGTTGTGCGATTTGGTTATTGCATATTACAGGTTTTGTATTACTGTTGTGTTCCGTGTTTTGCGTTTTGGTTATTGCATATTACAGGTTTTGTATTACTGTTGTGTTCCGTGTTTTGCGTTTTGGTTATTGCATATTGCAGGCTTTGCATTACTCTGTGTTTCGTGTTATACATCTTAGTTACTGCATATTACAGGCTTTGCATTACTCTTGTGTTCCATGCTGTACATTTTGGTTATTGCATATTACAGGTTTTGCATTACTGTTGTGTTCCGTGTTGTACATTTTGGTTATTGCATATTACAGGTTTTGCATTACTCTGTGTTTCGTGTTGTAGGCCTACATTTTGGTTATTGCATATTACAGGTTTTGCATTACTCTGTGTTCCGTGCTGTACATTTTGGTTATTGCATATTACAGGTTTTGCATTACTCTGTGTTTCGTGTTGTAGGCCTACATTTTGGTTATTGCATATTACAGGTTTTGCATTACTCTGTGTTCCGTGCTGTACATTTTGGTTATTGCATATTACAGGTTTTGCATTACTCTTGTGTTTCGTGTTGTGCGTTTTGGTTATTGCATATTACAGGTGTCTCGCAATAGTCCAGGAAGGTTAATTTTGGATGGTTCTTGGAAACGTACGCAACACCAAGAGGAAGATACCTAATTTCGTTGTTGGGAGGCTAAATTACCCCATTTCACGTGCTCCTATCAGGAGGGCTTTTTCTGTCAAGGACAGATACTTCATCTATATGTAGACGGGGGGGGGGGGGGTGACATATATCGGCTCTCACTGGAACGAGATGTCATGTGACACCAAGGGAGGAAATGGGAATATGAAGAGGATTTATATAGATCTACACGGCGTGGTGAAGATCATTCGTCTTAATTCTATATTCTGCATTCTGCATCCAACTCTGCTATTTGAGTGCATCGCTTACGATGTGCTTATATTCAACATTTCTTATCGGCTCTGTGAGACTTACTCAGATTATTTAGAAAGACAAGTTCAAATAATATAGAAGGACTGGATGTTTTCCGTTCTCTCTATCCAATTAATTCCGATGTGGAATTTCACATTGTAAGGCTGGTACCATGTTTTTGGTACTCAGCACAATAGGGAGTGATAGATTCAGGGTAGAATCCATTCCATGAAGCAGATGCCAAGGATGATGCTGGTGGAAGAGGGACGACAACGATCAACCACGGAAGCAGACGACGAAAAGATCAACCTACGGTGAGTATTAGTAATCCCTGTTAACGCAAGTCCGCGCGTGTAGTAATGAATTGTAATCTCAGTCAGTAATTTTAATTTTGGTAAAAACTCGTTTTTACGTAATTTCATCTTTTTTTAAATAATTTTTTTTTCTTTTTACGTCGTTAAATAATTGACTTTTTAGTAGGTTCCTTATGTTTTTCCACATGGTATTTAATGGTTAGTATCCCTATACCTTACGACCGAGATAGTCTCATTAAATTATGTTTAGTACTTTTTATATCTAAATTCGGTTTCAAATTACATTTAATTTCGAAGCCTGGCGTCCATCGTGCAATTGTTGTTAATTATCTATATAGGGTGTTTGATCCGTTACACATGTAACTTGTGTTCTATAATTTACCTTAAACAGACAAGTAACGCGTGAAAGAGCTTCACTGCAGCACAAAATGATTTACGGTCATTTTTAAGGGCAGGGAGTAATAAGTAATGGAACAACGGAAATAATCAAACCTTAGTGTTGAGGCTAATAATTTTCACACTTCTGTATATGTTTTCCGGTTTTATTTCTTCAGATATTTTCCTTCCACATGTTACCGAACGGACATTTCACGCTACTTCAGTCATCAATGATCTGCATTTAGGGCTGTCGCCGTAAAGAACTTGGAAATTTATCTAACATTAACCTTCATAAATTATTCCAACCCCTAATCCCTCTTCCTATAAATTAATATTTATCCCAATTTTTCCTCTTAACCCTAGAAAGCTGACGTGGTATACAAGGAACGTTAAAGCTAACGCGTAGTCATTTTGACAAACAAATTTATTGATATGTAAAAATGACTTATTGTACATATTTATGTATTTTACATTATATATTTCTTTGATAGAGTCTTGTCAGCATACACAAACATCCCGATTACATTCATCGTCCATTGTTGCATTCCAAACAGCGTCTTGATTGATGTTCCCCGCATACAGCTCTGGAGCAATGGCAACAATACACTTTTGTCATCCTCCGTTTCTTGCTTGGGCAAAAGGCACATATCTTGCGTTTTCTTGATTCAGGACATTCTGCTTCATCTATAGGCATATTCACGTGAAGTATTTGTGCCATAGATGAGCGCAGCATGCGCGGCAAATTGCGCATTCCAAGGCGATGTGTCACCCATGGCTTCAGAAGTTCATACTGCAGCTCTCTTGCAAATTGCTTCCTAGTCAAAGGCTTTTCTTTATTGTTGAACTTATTGTGAACATAAATCACTTAAGAGTTCACTAGAATAATATTCATCATACCAAAGAAGACACAAAGTGGCCATCTTCTTGTCTTTCTACTACAATTCATTTGATTACAGGAAATTCAGATGAAAATAACCAAAAAATGTGTGATTGAATACCTAGACAGAGAGCAGGAAGGATTCTTGTTAACTAGGTTCAAATAAAGCAGCAAACATAATTCAGCAACTTCAGTCGAATAGCGAATTATACTTACGGCAAAGCTAAGGCTTCGTCAGAAAGACTACGCACGGCACATAACACACTAACGAGACAGGTCTCCGACGCTACCGATATAACATCATCCACAGCTCAAGGACAAATGAAGGTACTGAAGGAGCCAAGCGGCTAAAGTTGCGAGAAGGGGTGGGGGAGATAAATTTTATCATGGCCGTCGTCATTTTGACGAAGCGTTAGCTCTGTAGGGTTAATTATGGTTTAGAAACATGCAGATATTTATTTCCTAAAATCAAAAATATTTGTAAATTTTCAACCACCCGTCACTGTTCCTGATTTTGAGCAATCTGGATGTCTGTTCACTATTCAAGTAGCGCCATTACACACGAGGACTTTGTACATTAACTGTGTCGTCGTTAATGATTGGTGCTAGGGAACAAATTCCTCTTCTCCGAGCTTTTGTAAGTGAAGCCATTAGTGAATTGCGTTTTGACTTATTGTACCTCAAGTTTGGACGCAGCATCCTTCTTTACTTTAGTTTCAAGAATCTAGTTTAATTTCTAATATCTTCAGTAGGGAACAACTTTATGCGTCTTCCTTAAAATAGCGGGAGTAATAAAAGAAATTCTCCCGTTTTTTCCTTTTTTGGAAACAGAGTTAGGAGAAGACTAAATGTATAAGTTAAGAAAAGTTTTCTGGCAACATGGAGAAATTAAGACATGAGAATCCTACTCTAGATTCACGTTATAATCTAGAAAGGCGCTTACAGCAAAAGATTATCGTGTACATCTTAACAGATCTGCGTGAATAATAAATTACTTCCTCTATAGGGACTGTCAGGCGAAAGCGGTAATTGTTTATCTGAAAGAGAGAGGGTTTGATTTCCAGTCAGGTAGGTAGCTAACACGTTAAAATGACATGATAGTTCGTTTACGTATTTTATGTGTGAAGACTATAAAGGTTTGTTTTATGTCAAACATTCACATGTATCATATATGTGTAATAATAATAATAATAATAATAATAATAATAATAATAATAATAATAATAATAATAATAATAATAATAATAATAATAATAATAAAAGAACGATGTCTTACAGAGCAAAGATCAGATGCTATACAATGGTTATAAAGCCAGAGGGACTTTACAGTTCAGAATGACTGATACTGAATAAGAAAGAAAGAAAGAAAGAAAGAAAGAAAGAAAGAAAGAAAGGAAGAAAAATCTTGAGAAAGATCTTAGGAACCGAAAAAATAAAGGATGGTACATGGAGGAATAAGAGAAATGAAGATCTATACAGACAGACAGACAGACAGACAGACAGACAGACAGACAGACAGACAGACAGACAGACAGACAGACAGACAGAGGAGATCACAGACACCATACGTAAGAGGAGACCTCACAATAATGACCGGGAGTAAACTAACAAAGAAAATCTTTAACTACATCATCAAATTAAAAGCAAGTACCAAATGGGTAGAAGAAAGAAGAAAAGACATGGAGGAAGTTGGCATCAATCCAGAAAAAATATTTAATAGAGATATGTTGCAAGCTAAAATTGATAAAATCAAGGGGTTCTAGCTAAAACAAAATGAAAAGTCCAAGACCATGTGGTCAGAGCAGAGGAAGAGCGAAATGATGAAGAAGTTCTGGGAGAAGAAAAGAGGATTAACCAGCAAGTGAATTGTTTACCGTGGTCCAAAGTATGCCAAAATTGAAGAAATAATAATAATAATAATAATAATAATAATAATAATAATAATAATAATAATAATAATAATAATAATGCCTTTCCCAAAATACTAAATGCCAATAAAGGACTCCTCGAAGAACTGGAGGAAAAGGAGCGCAAAAATAATTAGGGGAATCATGGGATCTAATTACAAGAATATCATCCACCAAAAAGGATCCAACAAGGAAGTCTATAACAAAATAGAGAAAATTACAGACACGATCCTCAAAAGGCGGGCAGGATTGTACGGTCACTTCAAACGATTGGACGGAAACAGGTTGATCAGACAGATCTTTCATTTTTTTAAACCTAAAACCACGATACCTTGGTTTAGAAATACCAAAAATTACATTCAAATGCTACAAATCAAACCTGAAGACGCCTTCGACAGAGATCTTTTCAGTGACGAACGGGCTAAACCGGGACGAACAACCGAAAAGAAGACACTGGGTCCCTTGGACAGAGGAACGCAAGCAGGCCCACTCACAAAGAATGAGGGAATTTTGGGCTCAAAAGAAAGCAAAGTTCACATGTAACAAAACCTAACGTGGTCCTCGATGGTCCCAGCGAATAAATAATAAGTAAACCCGAATGTCTCTATGGAAGTGAATGCCTCCGAGTTACTTGAAAGGCTGATCTGAGAGAAGCTAAGAGAAAGATCCTTCAAAAGATAATTGGGGCTGGACAATACAGGTTGCGAGGACGAAAGGAACTTCATCAGAAAACCGAACGACTGATGGAATCCATCAAGAGTCGACGACTCAAGTTCTATGGTCACCTATTTACTGGAAGTTTAAATGGGGACACCACAGAAAGGGGTTCTTAGGGCAGCCGACGGTGGGGTTCGAACCCACGCGTCTCCCGAATCCAGAGCTTGGCTCCATAGCCGTAACGCGTTAACATGTGCGGCCACTTTGCTCAGTAATAACAATGTAATAAAGTTGTACGGGTGCACTGTAAAGATCACAGATGTGGCCAGGAAGACACGTCTAACCTTCTGTGGTCATATCTCGAGGATGAATACAATCAGACTGACTTGTTGGACTAGCCCTTCCGCCTCCCGAATGCAGAGGCTGTCAGGTTATTTCTGTATGAATCACCAGTAGTCAGAAATCTGAAACAAACAGCAACAAAGCAGAGCCTCCGTGGCTCAGGCGGCAGCGCTAGGTTCTGTGGTTCAAATCCCGTGTCACTCTATGTGAGATTTGTGCTGGAAAAATTGTACGCGGGACAAGTTTTTCTCCGGGTACTCCGGCTTTTCCTGTCATCTTTCATTCCAGCGACACTCTCCATTATCACTTCATTTCGTCTATCAGTCATTAACCATTGCCCCAGAGGAGTGCGACAGGCTTCGGCAGCCTGCACAATTCCTATCCCCGCCGCAAGATGGGAACTTCCTTCATTCCAATCCTGACTCGGTCGAATTACTGGAAACAGGCTGAGGAATGGTTTTCTTTTTTTCAACAAGACGACAATATTATTCATTTCTGAACTCGAAAGAAACACAGCCAGTTCTGTGGTTTCAAGTATTTCTTCTGTAACATCACAAGTGTCCCCTAGTGAATCCCCGTGTATAGTGTATGCAACTTCCTGAAACTAGGAGTCAGCTAATGCCCAACTGTTTTATCACCAATTTTGCCTCTCTCTTCGGGATACGTTTGACGACTTTGTGGTTAACTTCTGCTTTTCTAATGTTTACTCTTTACCTTTATTGTTAGAAATTAATAGTAGCTCCTTTATATGAGGGTCTGAATGCACTGAAACAACCTCCGGGATAGTTTTCGTAGAGCAATAAAAACGAGGAAGGCAAAAGTACCAGCCAGCATCTAAGATTACAAAATATTTTTTTTAAATCAAAAAATGGCGGTAGGCTGTCAGTATTGTAACGGTCGCAGGGTTTTGAGAATTTTGTAGACTTACTTATTAGAAATAAAAGACAAATATTAAGTGGATAATACATTTTATTCAATAGAACGTGGTGCACTTGGAATGTGGGTAATAACTCCGTGTAGTATGGGCCTGCGATATCAGAAATAACAGACATAATTTAAGAGTTCGGCAATAATATTACGAGTAAATTTATTATTCTATACGACTGACCACGACGTACTCATAACAGAGCGCCATGTTATAACAGAGCATGCGAGTGACGTCACATATCTAGCACAAATTTTGCCTTACATTGAAGTGCTATCTCATGAAAACTACGCTACATATTTACATTATTATTATTATTATTATTATTATTATTATTATTATTATTATTATTATTATTATTATTATTATTATTATTCCCTTTAAACAACAAGCAAGAAAAGTGAAGGTATCAGTAGTAGAGTGTCGGCCTCCGGATCCCAAGATAGCGGGTTCAAACCCGGCATAGGTAGTCGGATTTCTGAAGGGCGGGAAAAAGTCCATTCGACACTCCATGTCGTACGATGTCGGCATGTAAAAGATCTCTGGAGACACATTTGGTCTTTACCCGACAAAATTCATTAAATCTCAGCCGCAGACGCCCAAGAGAGTTTCTGTTTACTCGGTCTGCCATCTAGTAGGCCTAGAGTAAAACAGAACGTCGAAATTGGCGAGCAGACAGCCAGATGACGTCAAATAGAAATGTCTGCACACGGTAGCTGAGGCCAAACGATTATTATTATTATTATTATTATTATTATTATTATTATTATTATTATTATTATTATCTGCCAAAGAATGATAAGGGCCACGAAAGGGTATGAAAATAAAAGACTTCCTAGGCCTCGAATGCTCTGAAACCGCCGGGGTCGGAAAAGAACAAGAGTTGACGAAGGGAGAACGGATACGATAGATGAAAGTGAGGAGCCTGGCACAAGTAAGTGGGCCCAGGTAATGGCCCTGTGGTCGACAACCCACACTCCATATATTATACTACAGATGATACATAATATAGGAGAGTCGAGAAGAAAAGTCGACATTCTAAAATTATTTGAAGAGAAACCACTAAAAAAAAGGAGACTCAAACGGATTATTTCCGAAGAATGAAGAGGTTCTGGGAAGAGAAGAGAAGAGAAGAGAAGAGAAGAGAAGAGAAGAGAAGAGAAGAGAAGAGAAGAGAAGAGAAGCAAGGTCAGGAAACCTTAAGTTATATGCCGTCCATAGTTGGCCAAGTTCGGAAGAAGAAATCAAGTCTTTTAATAAAATGTGTGTCTCGATGTTACCTAGCAACCGTGCAGGCTGTAATGTGAAGTGTCGATAGATGGCCATGACATACAGATGAACGGCCTGTACAGCTCTCAAGGTACTGTTGCTAGGTAACACTTCCGTCACATATTTTGTCACTTGACACTATTTTGTTACACACATTTTCGAATAACTCCCAGGCTCTGCGGCATATTTATGTCAATATAAAGGACTTCGTTCTAAAGCCTGCCACAAGGCGGCAGGTAAGTCTACTTCCGAACCAGCTGCAATCCGCAGGTACACTCAAAATCTTTAGTATCTCGTGGCCAGAAATATTGATTTCAGGCAAGACATCAGTACAGCCCTCAGAAGCATCCAGTACCTGCTTACACACACTCTCTCATCGGACGTGTTAACACATGCACATATCTGAAGAGTGAGGGAAGGTGGAGAAAACGAAGTATGAGGGTATCTAGCATGAATGAAACACACGCGGAGGAGAAGGTACTTGCTTCCGTGCTTGCCCACACGTCCCACTGCCTCGACAATGAAGGAAGAGGGGAATGACGGGAGGAACCATACGGCTCCTTCAAGGCAACAGACGTAATGTGTATGTCAACTCACTGAGGGTCAAATTCTCCAGTTTCTTTGTAATTCTTGTTTGCGAAGTCTGGCTAAAATGTTAGTCGTCTCGACTATGACTTCATTATCAAATGGCATCGCGCTCAACCACTGTAAGAAAAAAATACCCATTGTCGTCAATACAAGCCCTGTTTAAAACTACTACTACTACTACTACTACTACTACTACTACTACTACTACTACTACTACTACTACCAGTACTACTCCTAATAATAATAATATGAGGAAAAGGAGACTTATGTTTTTTGGACATTTATATCGAATGCAAGATAGTAGATTAACCAGTAAGATTTTCAGATATTTGTGGGGTAAGAAATCAACGACAAGCTGGGTCAATGAAGTAAGAAAGGATTTAGAAATAAACAATATAACAACAGAAGAAATAAATAATAGAGAAGGCTTTCGGGAAAAAGTATTGAAAATAGAAGGATTCCAAGGTAGGAAAGTAAAAAAGACTGGTTCAAAGTGGTCTGAAGACAGAAAGAAGAAACATAGTGAACAGATGAAAGTGTACTGGAAGAAAAGGAAAGAAATAAGAAGAAGGAATTGAAATTGGCACGTGGTCCTCTGGTGGCCCAATCGAAAGAATAATAATAATAACAATAATAATAATAATTGTTATACTCAAAAACCTAAGTAAAAATAACCTGGCATTAAGTAATTATGATTATCAGAGACGCAAGGGCGTTTGGAAAACCGTTCCAATGAAGTTATCAGCGCTGATCAAACAATTAAACGCCATATATTGGGGTGGGATTACATCGTGCACACTTCATCGCAATTAAATGACAGTTAATTGTTTTCCTTGATTAGGAAAAGCTAGTATAGACAGAATGTTTAACCATAGAAACATATTAATCAGTTCCGGAAAAAAATGGTGTTGGGAGTGACCTCCGATTGCGCAACGTCAATCAATCAACCAATCAATCACTCAATACTGATCTGCATTTAGTGCAGTCGCCCGGGTGGCAGATTCCCTATCTGTTGTTTTCCTAGACTTTTCTTAAATGATTACAAAGAAATTGGAATTGAACATCTCCCTTGGTAAGTTATTCCAGCCCCTAACTCCCCTTACTATAAAGGAATATTTTCCCCAATTTTTGTCCTCTTGAATTCCAACTATATCTTCATATTGTGATCTTTCCTACTTTTAAAGACGCCACTCAAACTTATTCGTCTACTAATGTCATTCCACGCCATCTCTCCGCTGACAGCTCGGAACATACCACTTAGTCGAACAGCTCGTCTTCTTTCCCCCAGTTCTTCCCAGCCCAAACTTTGCAACATTTTTGTAACGCTACTCTTTTGTCGGAAATCACCCAGAAAAACAAAAAGCTGCTTTTCTTTGTATTTTTTCCAGTTCTTGAATCAGGTAATCCTGGTAAGAGTCCCATGCACTGGACCCATACTCTAGTTGGGGTCTTACCAGAGACTTATATGCCCTCTCCTTTACATCCTTACTACAACTCCTAAACACCCTCATAACCTTGTGCAGAGATCTGTACCTTGTATTTACAATCCCATTTGTGTGATTACCCCAATGAAGATATTTCCTTATATTAACACCTAGATACTTACAATGATCCCCAAAAGGGCTTTCACCCCATCAACGCAGTAATTAAAACTGAGAGGACTTTTCCTATTTGTGAAATTCACAACCTGACTTTTAACCCTGTTTATCAACATACCATGCCTGCTGTCCATCTCACAACATTACTGAGGTCATTTTGCAGTTGCTCACAATCTTGTATCCCCCTGTGGGTGGGGGCGATAGAATAACACCCACGGTATCCCCTGCCTGTCGTAAGAGGCGACTAAAACGGGCCCCAGGGGCTCTGAACTCTGGAGCGTGGGTTGGCGACCACGGGGCCCCTAGCTGAGTCCTGGCATTGCTTCCACTTACTTGTGCCAGGCTCCTCACTTTCATCTATCCTATCCGACCTCACTTGGTCAACTCTTGTTATTTTCAGACCCCGACGGTATTACGTATGGGACCTAGGGAGTCTTTCATTTTCATGCCCTTCGTGGGCCTCGTCTTCCTTTGGCCGATACCTTCATTTCTCGAAGTGTCGGACCCCTTCCATTTTTTCCCTCTGATTAGTGTTATATAGAGGATGGTTGCCTAGTTGTACCTCCCCTTCAAACAATAATCACCACCACCACCACCACCACCACCACCACCACCACCACCACCTCACAATCTTGTAACTTATTTACTACTCTATGCAGAATAGCATCATCCGCAAAGAGCCTTACGTCTGATTCCACTTGTTTACTCATATCATTTACATACATAAGAAAACATAAAGGTCCAATAATGCTGCCTTGAGGAATTCCCCTCTTAATTATAACAGGGTCAGATAAAGCTTCGCTTGCTCTAATTCTCTGAGATCTATTTTCTAGAAATATAGCAATCCATTCAGTCACTCTTGTGAAATCCAATTGCACTCATTTTTGCCAAGTAGTCTTCCATGATCTACCCTATGAAATGCTTTAAGCAGGTCAATCGGGACACAATCCATTTGACCTCCTGAATCCAAGATATCTGCTATATCTTGCTGGAATCCTACAAGCTGAGCTTCAGTGAAATAACCTTTCCTAAAACCAAACTGCCTGCTATCGAACCAGTTATTAATTTCGCAAACATATCTAATATAATCAGAAAGAATGCCTTCCTAAAGCTTACATGCAACGCATGTCAAACTTACTGGCCTGCAATTTTCAGCTTTATGTCTATCGACCTTTCCTTTATACACAGGGGCTACTATAGCAACTTTCCATTGATTTGGTATAGCTCCTTCAACCAAACAATAATCAAGTAAGTACTTCAGATATGGTACTATATCCCAACCCATTGTCTTTAATATATCCCCAGAAATCTTATCAATTCCAGCTGCTTTTCTAGTTTTTAACTTTTGTATCTTATTGTAAATGTCATTGTTAACATATGTAAGTTTTAATACTTCTTTAGCATTCGTCTCCTCCTCTATCTGGACATTATCCTTGCAACCAACAATCTTTACGTACTGCTGACTGAATACTTCTGCCTTTTGAAGATCCTCACGTACACACTCCCCTTGTTCATTAATTATTTCTGGTATGTCCTTCTTGGAACCTGTTTCTGCCTTAAAATACCTATACATACCCTTCCACTTTTCACAAAAATTTGTATGACTGCCAATTATCCACACCTCCTGGAAGACGAACACATGTGACGTAGACTTGGTTACTTCTCCTTCATCCGCAGGGTTGGTCAAAATATTCGCCCAAACTTTAGCTGTTTCTTTTTCCACCCGGAATTCTTGTGATCGCTATTGTACAAGAGAGAAGTGTGCGTGTAGCAACCAAGGCCAACAAGAAAGACAGGCTTTGGTACGCGGTTATCACGTGATCAAGTCAGTCTCCAATATCGCGAGGGTCCATTTTGTCTTGTGTGTGTCCGTTACTAAAAGATCATATATATTTTAATAGTCAAGTATCGTTTCAATTACATTCGGTGAGTAATTTTGTTCAGAAGAAAGTTACCTTTGCATGTACATCATTATTTGTTTATAAATATGTGTATGTGTGAACTTATTGTGTACGTAAATTTCGTTATCGTTCGAGCGGGATAAACATTTCAGAAACGTCTACAAGATTTGGATGTTTAGGGGTTGTAGTAAGGATGTAAAGGAGAGAGCATATAAGTCCCTGGTAGGACCCCAACTAGAGTATGGTTCCAATGTATGGGACCTTCACCAGGATTACTTGATTCAAGAACTGAAAACAATCCAAAGAAAAGCAGCTCGATTTGTTCTGGGTGATTTCCGACAAAAGAGTACGTTACAAAAATGTTGCAAAGTTTGGGCTGGAAAGACTTGCGATAAAGGAGACGAGCTGCTCGACTAAGTGGTATGTTCCGAGTTGTCAACCGAGAGATGGCGTGGAATGACATTAGTAGACGAATACGTTTGAGTGGTACTTTAAAAGTAGGAAAGATCACAATATGAAGATAAAGTTGGAATTCAAGAGGACAAATTGGGGCCAATATTCGTTTATACGAAGGGGAGTTAGGGATTGGAATAATTTGCCAAGAGAGATGTTCAATAAATATCCAATTTCTTTGAAATCATTTAAGAAAAGACTAGGAAAACAACAGGTAGGGAATCTGCCACCTGGGTGACTGTCCTAAATGCAGATCAGTATTGATTGATTGATTGATTGATTGATTGATTGATTGATTGATTGATTGATTGATTGATTGATTGATTGATTGATTGATTGATTGATTGATTGATTGATTGATTTGGAGCTTGGACGGTATAGTAAATTAGATACATGATTATTCTTTCTCATGAGATATCTCTTAGCACTCGTGTACACTTATCCGTTCAATTTCTATAAATTCCGATGAATTACTGTTTCAGATAATGCTGAGATTGTGTGACCTAACCTGCAATGTTGAATGTCTCGTCACTGTAGCGCGAAAGGGTGCAAGTCCAATTACACCCTAGGAGAAGCGGTTGTTTCTACGTTTTCTCCTCCCAAGAATGAAAATTTGAAGGTTCAGTGGCTAAGAAAAATACTAACCGATTTCAGTGGTCTGAAAACCCCGTTTGTCTGTATCAGGCATTTTTCAGAAAGTGATATTAAGAGTTGACAAGTGCGTTGTTAAAGGTGAATTAAAGGAATTTCCTCGAAAAATTCCAAAGCTAAAAGAAGGTGCAATTCCTTGTGTTCTTCAAAATGTGCCAAATCATCTCAGTGAAATAAAAAGTGTGTCTTGGCCTTGGCCTTGGTAGCAACCAACTGTTTCTTCAGTAGCACTAAAAGTAAAGCTTAGCTTCTCACTGGAACTCCGATGTTGGATACAAAGCTAAGTGTTGGTTAAGGGAATGGCCGTTTCAATAACCGTGCTGTAGTTGGCTGTACTCGACACGGATTTCGCATTGAGACAGAGAGAGAAAAGAGCAGTGTTTAATACTCAGCTAGAGAGGAGAGAAGCGATTGGATTTTGATTAAGAGAAATGGGCTTCGAAACTTCCTTAGTGCTTCTCTTAGCCTTACTCTCTTTTTCTTTCTTGTCTCAGCCCCCTGCTACTGCTCCCTCTAGCGTTTCTTTCTTTTAATCGTAGACCTCTCCTTCTCTTCAATTGTCAGGGCCAAAGTAAATTGTTCTCACCCTTCTAAATTTACACTGATGCGTAGTTTGGAGATTTAGTACATAGAGGGGGAGTGAGAAAGAGCTGTAGTGGAGGGAGAAGCTAGGATTAATTTACGCGAGGCAATTTGTACGATGGGAATTTACACGGCTGCCCTGCCAATACTCTGCTCTATCTAATAGTCTCTTTTCTACATATATATTTCACCTTCTCCTTGAAACATGGTGAGAAATTCAACACTTGATTTTTCTTTTCAGTACGGTATACTAACTCTCTCTATCCATTTCTTGCGCTTTTATCCTCAAGAGGACGATTTAAGTGCCCTTATTAGTATCGTTAGCGATAGGGTGAAATGGTTAAGGTCATTTAACCTTGTTAGTGGTTAATCCAATCCAGGATATAACTAGACCTCCGAATTGTACAAGTAACCTACTTGACTGCGAGATCAGAAGTTAGGTTCACTAAGAATGGTGACAAACAAATGGCGGTACGTTGTCACTAATTGTAACGGCCGCAGGGTTTTGAGGTTTCGTAGACTTACATGTTAATAGGGCTACTATTTTTATGACATGTCCTCTTTTAATTGGATCACAACAGACATTGCAACTTATACAGAAATCCTGCTCATATTTCCCATATTGCAGAAATGCTAATCTGTTAGGTCATTTTTTTTGGCATTTTGTATTTTTAGGTTATTTTCTAAAATTACACATCATTAATTGATCTTTTTATGGAATTTATTAGGCTATTTTATACTTTCTGAGTTATTTATTTATTTATTTATTTATTTATTTATTTATTTATTTATTTATTTATTTATTTATTTATTTATTTATTTATTTATTTATTTATTTATTTATTTATTTATTTATTGTTCAACAGGCATTTCTGCCCACTTATAGAATAATTCCATTTCTTATTTCTAATGCCTTTGCTGGCAATATATAGTGTTTATAGTGCACTATGTTTTCTGGTATGGGCTATATCAAATTTGTTACTTTCATTGACCTGTCTCAGTCTCATCCTTGGCTTTGACAGTATGAAAGTGACTGAGGTATGAATGATGCTAGTAATACCATTCCTTATGCAGCCAGTCCCTGTTATGAATGGTTTGAAAATATCGCTCATAGGGTCGGTTGGTGCATGCATTTCAGTGGGCTTGACATACTGATATGTAATAGCAACTGCTGGCTCGGTGAGGAAAGCAACGGGAAACTATCTCACTCCTCATTTCCCTAGTACACCTCTTCAGTGACGCCTACGCTATTTATGACAGCTGTTGGCGGAGCTGCAGAGGATCAAACCAGCCTTCGGGCAGAATAACCAACATACATACATACAATGTCATAAATGATTTACTATAAAAATTAAAATATGAAACCTAGTACTACACGTATGAACTATGGATAGTGGTAAGTGTGTGTTTCACCTTAAAATTTTAATTTCTCCTAAAATACACATTGTTAATCTAAATTAATCTAAGGACTAAGCTATTCATGGTACACAAGTACGGTACTCTCTATCTGTGTGAGTTCCCTTCTGACTGACCTTAAGAAGACACTTTCCTCGTGAAATATGTCCACGTTGGGCATTTTATTAATTGACTGACATACTCTGTTTAATGGTGAATTCATATGGTGATTTGTGTTCGACATTTTAATAATAGTACATTATGCAACAAGCCTAAAATGGCAATAACTAAGACACGAGTAGGCCTATGCTTATAAAACGAACGAAGCAAGTTTTATAATTTCCATACGAGTGTCTTAATTACCATTATAGGCGAGTTGCATACGACTGTTTATGCTCGACGATAATTATAACTCTAGTTTTTAAATATTCATAAATTTCTGTCGAGACGTCGCTTGATGGTTGAGTTTACTGAACAGAGCGCATGCGCTGAGTTATTGATTTTCCGTGAGTGGATCAGAGACCTTGACAATGTCATATGTTGTAACGGTTCAAATCCCGTTACAAGATGATATCTGTATTTTTATTATTTTATTATTTTATCTGTGTTATTATTATTATTATTATTATTATTATTATTATTATTATTATTATTATTATTATTATTATGTCAGTATTATTATTATTTTATCTGTGAGATTACTATTATTATATTATTATTCTTATTCAATTCGATTATGCAATGCTTGTCGCTTGCATGATTGTAGTAAACGGTATGCATATATATGAGGCGTATAGATTCAAACACGACCAAGTCCATCTTTTTCACGTTCTGATGTTTTGAATTCCATGGATTCCTCTTTACAAGATGAATACAAGGGGAACGAAAGTGGGTTTCAAATCCGGCCAGATCACATTTAAAATTGCAGCAAAGAATGAGGTTTCATATCAAAGTCGGCCAAGTCCCTGTTAACCCGCACGGGCCAATAATCCTGCGCTATCCAGTCACGTGTTTTATTCCGGTAAAATGGCGGCCTGACGTTTGTTCGAGTCACATGTGGTGGTTTTGTTTGCGTGTATTTTAATAAATATTTTATAAATAATAAATATATACATAATTAATTGGTCGTTTTTAATAGTATTCATATTTGCTGTGCAATAAAATGGAGGAATTTAATAAACGCCATACCAGAAAGCAGCAACGTGATCTTTCCACCTTGAAGCGCACGAGGGAAAGACAGCTGAGATAAGTATAATCAACAACGTGTTGTTAGTGGTGATTCAATCAAGGCTCGATGGTATTGAATAGGTATAATATGAAGAATATACATTGAAGTAGCTACATGAACCCATATATTTGCAAAATATACACTATTTAAATGTTAATTAGCCTCTACAATGTTGGGTAATTTTACACAAACATAATGTTTAAAATAAGAATCTTTAAAGATTTTTCACTAAATCTTATATTATTTTTAATCATATTTGTTCTAAATAAAGTCAAGATGAACACAGTTGGAAAATAGGCCTAATCTAGATTTATTTTTTCTTTAGGTATTAGGCCAAATTTTCTAATCTAAGTTTCAAAGATGGCCAAGTCCTCTTACGTAAGTTTCAAAATCAGCCAAGTCCCACAGTTAGTTTCAAACATGGTCAAGTCCAAATTTTAAATACATTTTTCAATTCATGTAATATATTTAGACTGTAAAAATTGTATGGTAATGAATCAGAAGCCTCTGCTAAGCAACATAAAGATTAAAGTGTCGGAATATATATGAATTAATACCCTACACGAGTTTTTTTGCTTCTCCTGAAAAAAAAACAGCTCAACGGACTTGGCCATATTTGAAACTATACGCCTCATATATGTGTGTGTGTAGATTAACATTAAAGACGTGTACAGTGAGAATTGTTATATATCAGATGTTGGATATGGCATTGCTATATTGTGCAATACTGCTGGCATTTCGGTCAAGTGATCGCCACGTCATGGCTACGTCATCGTGTGTATTTAGCACTGAGCTCAGATACTCAGGCCGCCCCAGGGGATCTCACCATTACATGCAACGGTTTGAGGCGGGTGGGAGTAAATTATAGTTATTTCTGGAGATTACGTAGGTGTGCCATGTTGTGCCTATATAAGGTGGCTGCATATTGTAGCGTCAGTCATTAGTTAAACGGAAGGTGTACAGTGAAGAAGTCAAATGGATAAGTGAACAATCATTGAGTGAACGAGATGGAGAGACCTCAGTCGGTCAGTCAGTCGGTTATTATTCAGTTGGAAGGAGAGGCGACAGTTGGTCGAAGTGTGAACGAGATGCAGAGGCCTCAGTCGGTCATTAAGTCAACGGGAATCTACGGGAAGGAGAAGACTCAGTGAGCCATTAGTCTTTGGTCATTGAGAGAGTGAGGCCAAAGTTGGTCGGTCACTTAGTTGAACACCATACAGATTTACCAAGAAATCATATGATATGGAGAAGAAGCAGTCACATGGATATATCACCAAATTTGGCGTGACACATTGTACCATTATATCTGACTGCGAGTATGGATATTTAACGCAGTAAAAATTTTGCAGTAGGACGCCGCTTGTGAGGGCGTGATGCTATATAGAGAGCGGGAAGCGAGAAGGTGATTTCCCGAGGCAAGGCGTGGTCATGTGTGACGAAGAAAGAATATGTGAGGAAGAGAGAAAGAGAGATGGGATTTGTCTGGGGGAGAGACCTGCCATCTTAACAGAGATTTTTAGCGGGAGCAGACAGGCCCACCACATTACGGAAATTGAGTCGTAATTCCCGTAATTGAAGGCTTTTCAGGAAAATAAAAAGATGGAAATGATGGCCAGAATTTGACTAAGCTATAGATACCTCTAGGTTTATTAACATATGATTAGATCAATAAATATGTACCAAGCAGAACCACCGTGGGAAGCTCTGTAGTGGCCACATTCCAGACTCAAGTTGTTTCTCGGGACTTTCCCGGGCGTCCTTTGGTGTGTTGCCTCATATAAAAGCTGAGTGATATGGGGGGGAGATCATCCAGTTGACGGTCATATTGCTGCCAGCACGTGTCGCACGTCTGCCTAGATTGCGCCAGAAACCCTTTGTTTAGAACAAAGACAGTGTGTGATTATTACAGTGCGATAACTTTGATCCAGTGGATAGGTGACTTACAGAGTTACAGGTGGTGGATTTGTAAGTGGCGCTATATTCAGATACCTATCAATGAGATCGCGTGTGCTTAATGCTATCAGTAACAATAGAAAGCCGTACTTGCAGACTCGAATAAATAGCGGTAGGGGCGAAGCTCCCGAGGTGCCGAGGAAGTGTGGACAATAGGCTAAGGACGTCTATGTTTATCCTCTGATAGACTGTTGAATCCAAGTTAAGCGGGCATAAAAACAAAGTAACCGAGTGGATAGTCTCTAGAGCAGAAAATAGTTTGTGGCACAGTACACAAGTTAGCGAGTATGCAGTTATACGAGAAGGGAGGACGAGGAGTGTGTATTACAAAGTGTTAGCGCTGTGTGCTAGCTCAACCTAAGTAAATGTCCAGAATGTGGCGTAGTGTTTAATGTGAATATTTCATTGTAGTAAGAAGTCGAGATATTCCGAGGGGAGTGAGCGGCAAGAACTTCAGAACGTGGCTTCGTAGACGCCACCTTGAACGAGGCATCCCTCAAGAAGAAGACAGCACCATGAACCAGCGGGGCAGGAAGACCGGACTCCAACAATCGAACCTGGCTGAGACCTCTACCATGATGGGCTAAATCATGCTAGCCTACCCGGAGGGAGAGAGGAGGAGATCGATCAAAATGAGATAAGTGGACCAAGAATTACTAGACATATGGTAGGGTTAAGGTGTCACGCAGAGTTAGTAGAATTAAACGTGTAAATATTAATATAGGATTTGATTGTGGCCCATCAGGCTGCATATTAAGATTGTTTTGTTATATCTAAGGGTAAGAGTAGTTAGATTTGTTTTTTTCCATCTTTATGTAAAGCAGACAATGAGGTAATCTTTTGTTATCGAGGCAAGAGGTAGTGTGCCTAGTGATACGTATTTGTTTCAGTACGATAGACCGGATATTTTCCTTTGGGTCGGTCGTTAAATACATTTTACTTGTAGGATTAGGAACACTATGTGTAATTCCCATTATATTCCAAGGGAAGGGCAGACATATCTGCGTGATGTTAGGGGTGCATGCTAATCGTATTTCGATTATAGGCATGGCTCTATTTATGCTACTAAGATGAACGTGATCTGTAACGCTGGTGGAGACATTAGTATTATTGGTCTCTGTGCGACTCTGCCAGACAGGGCTTGAACCACAGACCTTAGGTGACTGTGACCTCGTCGTAAATTTGACGATATTTGATTTATCGGGGTGTAGTACGATCGTAGACTTTTGTTGTTATAATTGGGGCCCGTGCTTGTTTGTCAGTGAAATCGGATACATAGTGTAAGATGTATTTCCTCACTTATTTTTGTGGCTATTTTGCTTTGTCAAGCGTAGATAAATAAAAGCCCCTGTGTGAAGTTAGCTCTGGGAGCTCGAGAACCGTGATACTGGGTCACAGCCTGTCGGTGTGTTTACAAATTTTTTTGCTTAGGGCGAGTCCCTCATGGCTAGACGAAGCAGGTCAATGCTCGGCCCGCACTCTGGGGGTAGCACAGCCATCTTAGTGTAGCCCGCGGGAAGGTCATCTTTCCTTTGAAACAGAGATGTTTTCTGGGGACACTGTTACCTCATTCATTCGAACGTTTATCTCCTTTCCTTTATTTTGTTGTTGTTTCTGCATTTCTTATGGTTGCATATTTACCCTTAAGTTATCCTGCACGATATAATTATTGTAAGAGTCCATCTGTTGACACAAAGGTATGCTTGGTGGGCGTGGGTTCACGTCCATGTAAATATGTAATTGAGGGCGCTAGAGTAGGTTATCTGAGTTTATTTCTATTTACTTATTGTGCTGCTAATTTTTGTGTATATAAATATCCCGGTGTGGACGGAAACTTTCATAATAGCGGTAATCTCTGCGGGTATCCTTAATTCTACCATTATATCATTTTATGTCGCAGACAGGGATGCAGTTTCCAGGTGGGAGAACACATCCGGTTTTCTTTTTTTTTTTTTTTTGGTTCACAGATCGACAAACTTCAGCATAACGTTATCATCCAGATTGTATTTTCTTTGTTTTCCTTTTAATTTGTAGATGTGAGCCTTTGGCGCACTTGTTTTTGGCACTACAGGTGCAATCCTTGTAATTAACTTGTGTTGTGAATACAAACTTATGCTCAAAATTCTGATCACAGCGAAAGTGTTCCTCATTTCGTAGTTTACGTAGTATATGAGTTCCCCATGATCCTCTCGTCATAAGAACCCTAAGTATCGACCATTTCTGCCGACTGTAGCTGAGCTGGTGCCCGTATGCAAGAACAGAAGAGCAGGTAGGTATCATCCTGCAGTATTAATGTGCCCTGTAGGGTATACCATCTTCAGTAAACACCAGATGTAGGGAATACGTCGTAATTACACTCAAAGTGTTGAAGGTACAGTCAAGTGAAACAGTGAGGGATATATTTTGTATAAATTGTTAAATGTCCGGTCAAGAAGAATTCAAATTCATGCCTAGTTTCTTTCAGTTGCAATGTCATAATTTCATATTTTCATCTGTTTTATTTAAACAAGACTTACTATTTTTATATACAATTTAAAGAATATATTTTCTTCTATCAAATGAATTCGTAGTATTATTTCAATGACAGTAATATATCTTAACCTCAAAATTAATGGGGAAACCGAACGCCAATCTCCTTTTCCCAGAACTTATATGGTATGTTGTCAAAAGTAAGCTTATTACCCCACACCCTAGAGATAGTCAAGATTCTCATTCTATTATTGCTGCACTGAGTGGTAGCTGGCGCCCTTCAAATAACGTATGTGTAAGTAAGCAGGTAAAAAGTAAATGTGAGTACAAGGTTCGACGATTGTGTATTTTATTTAATGAACATTAATTTTCATATTTTCCACTTTAAAAGCAGAATTTCCAAATTTTTCAATATAAAAGCAGTTTTATATGTTTGTAAATTCAGTAAAAGAGTTAGGGTGTGGATCAGAGATCTTGACAATGTCATATGTTTTCAAAGCTTTGATAGAAAGTTATCATAACCTAGCTTTATTTCAAATACAAATTGTTTATTGTACAGTTGGTGAAGTGAATGTGCGGGAATGTGCCGTGTGGTTGTGGAATATTGGAAGTAGAAAATGCATTGATGTTAATATGTGTGTTTTGTTTTTCTACTGATGCTATCCTTACCTAATTGGTCAAACGGTTGTATCATAATGAAAATCTGAATTCTGATTGGTGGAGTACCTGTATCATAATGAAACTTGAACTATAATGAGATTCAGTTTTCTGGCATATAACATTTATATTTCGGGATCGTCGAGCATAAGGAAAGTTAAATTATTTGTGTTATCTCCAAACGGTGCACACAGGTTTATTTGGTGGAGTAACTCTCGGTTATCTGCTTTACCTTTGAGAATCTAATGCAGGTATTTCACACTCGATAATGTTCTCCTAGTATGCAACTTATCTGTACCAAAATTAGCTATTAAGTCACTACATGAGGATTTTGAAGTATTTTCGGGTGCTAACTTTAACTGAGGTTGAATACGGAGACTTGAAAATCTCCACAACGCTTTGTCAGTCTGGGGACTAAAGAAATTTCGTTCACCACTTAATTTTTGGAAATGTCCACATTCCAGGGGAGACGCCTCCGATTGGAGAAGTCGAGATTTTCTTCTGAAGACCCAGAGTAAAATTCTCTGCGAAACGTAAAGAATTTCACCATGTTTTTTTGATATCCCAAAAGACCTAAATCTTATTATAATGTATATAACGTAAATATAGGCTACATCAATTCGATTAGTAAATTGATTGTGAAATTTTGTTTAAAATATATTATTTATTTATTTATTTATTTATTTATTTATTTATTTATTTATTTATTTATTTATTTATTTATTTACTTGTGGATAAGTTAGGGCTCTTGGCCCTCTCTTACACTTAACCACATTATGTGGCTTTATACTGAAAACATTGTATATGTTTAAAGTTAATGTACTGGATATAATAATGTAACTTAATATAGACTAAAACTAAAAAATCTTCCTTCTACGTGTGAAATGAGCAAAATAAATTAAATATTAACTACTCTACTCTACGTGAAATTCATATAATATAACAGTAATTTATGGAAACCTTTGCGAAATATTTACTCAAGTCATTCACCACACATCCACACATAACTACATAATATGTTAATATGTGTGTATTCAAGAGGAAATCGTTAGACTGTATTTTGAAGGTAATTAAGGAGGAACAATTTCTGATTTCAGGGGGTAAAGAATTCCGTATTCTAGCGCCCGACACAAGGAAAGAATTACTGAAGGCAGATGGAGGGATTGCAATTATTGACCCACATCGTCTGTCATGGTCATGAAAAGAAGATAGTAAACGGAAATTACTGCAGACATATTCAGGTATATTTTCAGTCAAGAGTCGATAGTTTGGGGTTGATACATGCTGATTTCTTTGCTGCTCTACTTTTAACCAAGGGGATACACGTGAGGCAAAGTTCAATGAAAAAGTAAATCTAATGCAGGAGTTTAAAGCTCTCTGCAGTTTCCTATTTTGTTCAATGGTAGTATCTAGCAACACAATATCAAAATAATTCATTTATGTCACTTTTAAAAGTTTTTGGATCATTTTACTGGATATTTGCTGTCATTTTATAGATAAATTTTAAAGCATGTTTAGGTCATCAAAATCCTGACCCTGCTCATCAGAAATTAAAGCCAAATATTATGTGGATAATACATTTTATTCAATGGAACGTGGTAATAACTCCGTGTAGTATGGGCATGCGATATGAGAAATAAGAGAGAGTTCAGGAGTAATATTACGAGTAAAAGTAAGAACAATAAATGAATTGCCCAATGTGCTGAGATTGATGCTCGGCACAACATTCAAATTAAAGTGAAGTTTGAGAAAATCAAATGACTTTTCATTTCTTTGGATGTCTATATTAAAATAGCCCATCATGATGATTGGCATGTCAATATCAAACTCGTCGTCAAGCGTTAAACTTGATTCAGAGGGTACACTAAAGATAAACATTTTCAAATCGCCAGAATTGAGGGAAGGATAAATACATACGGAGGCTAATATAAATGGAGAACGCCCGTTAAAAGTTACGTCTACCATAGAAATAACACCGTCACCAATTACTTCCAAGTGTTGTTTCCTACTAAGAGGGAAATTAATTGGTTAACAATCTACAACGGCAGCTAACCTCCGACTGAGCGCGCGAATGAACACAGCGCCATTTTCTAACAGAGTAAGCGTGTGACGTCAGTCTTTCTTTTCCGTTATTTAATTTGTTATTCTATACAACTGACCACAATGTAGTCAAAACGACAGGTAAGCGCGAGCAAATACAGTAGAAACAATACGCGACACTCAGCGAGATATCGAGGGACAGCTATTAGAGCTCTCTCTAGCGGGTTGACCTGAGAACTACTGATTCTGTCATAAGAGCACGTGTATTTGTGTGTGAAGTTTTTGGTGTTATTATGCGTTTTCAGTGAGATGACATAATTAAATAGTAGCGTGTGTTATTCCTTGATATCTACTCTCAACATGAGGGGAAAGTTATGTGCTGTGTTTGGCTGCAGTAACTATGAAGTAGAGAAGAATGTGCGGTCTTTCTTCCGTTTCCCTCGTGACAAGAAAATGTAAGTAATACTGTGTTTGCATATATATTCTTCCAGTGACTAAGAGATTTGTATAGTACTTCATAATCTTCTGACCTGCTCGACCCATATTGTAACTGGTTTAAAATCTAATACGCATATTTTATTGTACAGTGCAGCAGTTAACCTTCAATACCGATGTGTTGTTGTAGGTGTGATCTGTGGGTTTGATTTAATTCAGGAAAATACATATGCATATGAGTGTGGCTGGTTGTGTTCCAAGTTACCACATTTGAAATGCCGTAATGCGTTGTCAAGCACTGGAGAAAATATGGGTGATTTAAGAAATGTACATATTTTGTTGAAACAATATGTCGATGCAAATTTGCTTTAACCTAATGTAATGGCATTATGGCAGGTATTGCTTATAGGGAAAGTTTGAATGTGTTTGAGGCTAAATTTATCGAATTTCTTTCTGTTAGTAGGCTTCAAGTTAAAAGGAAAATTGTCCAGCTCTTAAATGTAAATTCATTGAATCATATGTGTAAGGAATGTGCCGATATTTTTGTTGACAAGTGTTTTAATATGATGATACAATGCTTTTAAATGAGAAAAAATAAAAAATCTAGCCGTGAACGTTCAGGCAGGAATTCTAAAGCTAAAAAAGTAATGCATAAATGAAAGATCAAGCCCTTTCACAGCAGTCCATTTCACAACTTGATTATATGTCTAATTTCAGTCTTTAAATAATAACCTGTTAAAAAATCTTCATTCATGTATCCAGAATTGCTTTAGCAACTTTGAAGTTCTAGACGTAATTTATTTATCCATTTCCGTATATACATTTCCATTGATAATTGGATTTCAGGTCAAGCCACTAGGAGCGCCACTTGCGACTTGTCTCCCATTTTAACAAGGCTAAATCCGGACTATTTTGAAAGTTACGACAAAATCTGACTGAAGAATATTACATACCACCAGCTGTTTATGTTAAATCTTGTGGATTTATTGTTTTGATGTAAGACATCATGTTTTTAAAAACTGATTTCAGAAAAGTATTTCGTAAAAAAATTATTTCTCACTGTAACTTCTATCACAAGTTTTCAAATAGAGACACTTGTGACTTTCATGGTGGGGGAGTGGGGGACTTACGGTTGAAAAGGGGGCAAATGTGTGGGTATGCGTACCGGTACGGCATCTAAAATTTTAGAAATCAGACACTGCACTCTCCTACTTATTGTAACATGTGTGGATAGTAGCCATCTTAAAGTAACATTCTGGATAGCTGATCTAAAGTGGCCGCCTCTTCTAAGGAAGGATATAAATTTGGCTTTATTTTCTCATTTGATTGATGCACATACATAGCATCAAATTACCACTTTTGAAGCTGTTAAAAACGGAAAAACGATTGTAGGTATTCATAAGAAAGGGAAACAAAAACAATAGCCCACTTTAACTCGAGATTTGCCATTCCATTGCTGAAATATCTGCAATATTGTCTTTTTGGATAGGCTACAGTGTTTGTAGAAGCGATTTGATCCGATTTCACTTACCCTACAATAGTTGAGTATCTCTGTCCGTGTGATTGGTATACAGTCCCGCTGGCTGTGTCCTCGAGAACTTTTCTCAGATTAGAATCTCCCTTTCTCATCTTAAATTTCATAGTACTACTACTAGACTATATCGCAGACAATTTCTTCACTGACCATATTACTCTCGTGTATATGGCCGAGGAACGGACAGTCGTATGTTTCTTTCGTTCAATTGCCGTCATAAAAATATATCTGATATTGTCTAGTAGTGCCCAGTCGAGATGCTTGCCAAGAAGACTGAATTGTGGAATGTTTGATCATACATACGGTCTGGGGGAGGATAAACTGTCAGAAGTAGTTGGGAGTCTGTGTTAAAATCAAACGGGAAGAGACTCTCCTA
This sequence comes from Anabrus simplex, assembly GCF_040414725.1. Taxonomy (NCBI): domain Eukaryota; kingdom Metazoa; phylum Arthropoda; class Insecta; order Orthoptera; family Tettigoniidae; genus Anabrus; species Anabrus simplex. Next base: position 57,456,809 of record NC_090274.1, read on the forward strand.
GAAATGGACACCAGAAAATTAATGTAATATTCCAAGAGGGGGTGGGACCTTCGACATATTTAGCGCAGACAGTAACGATACCAGAGTTGGGAGTAGTTGACTAAAACAATGGAATTACTAGTAACGATGTTATTCTTAGTAATTTTTACTTCTAATCGTTATTTTTAACTAAGAGTAGTTTTTACTAGTAATTTACTTCTTAAAATAAAATTGTAATTCTAATAATTGATGTACATGGTGACCCAAAAGTCCATTAACATTTGATGAGGTGATACTTCACGGAATATTGTAAGTAGAAAGGTAATAAGTAGCACACATGTTTGGCATGACATGGGGTTTATTGACACCAAAATAAAGTATACAAAATGACCAACGGTGGCTCTTCATACGATACACAAGCAATAATTAGCATAACAATCGAGGTTTAGCAAAGGTGATGTCGTCATTCATCAACAATACTTGTAGTCGAGGGACAAAGTTCAGCATATCCGTAGGTGTGGTCATAAATTGCCGTCGAATGTTGTCTTTTAGCATCCCTAATGAGGCCGGACGATCGTGGTAGACTTGTGACTTCAGATAACACAACAACCAATAATCACATGGATTGAGGTTGGGGTAACGGGGAGGCCAAGCATGACATGCCGCGATTGAAGGCGCATCTGACGTCCTCTCTCATGACAGCTCATTTTATACTGTACACGGGTCTCATGCGGCATCACTGACGCGTTGTAGTCCAGCGCCATCTGTTGGCCTGTTCGTGTACTCATTGTTGGTGTCAATAAAACCTCATGTCATACCAAGCATGTGTGGCCATTTGTACCTGACGTGTTGCTCTTCAGTGCCGTAGGTTAGTCATTTTTATCATATATTTTGGTGTCAATCATATACGGCCATTTGTGCCTGACGTGTTGCTCTCCAGCGCCATCTGTTGGTCATTTTTGAACTTCATTTTGGTGTCAATAAAACCCCATGTCATGAAAGCATGTGTGGCCATTTGTACCTGACGTATTGCTGTCCAGCGCCATCTGTTGGTCCGTTTGTACGCTTGTTGTTATTGTCAATAAAACCCCATATCATGCCAAGCATGTGTGGCCATTTGTACCTGACGTATTGCTGTCCAGCGCCATCTGTTGGTCCGTTTGTACGCTTGTTGTTATTGTCAATAAAACTCCATGTCATGAAAGCATGTGTGGCCATTTGTACCTGACGTATTGCTGTCCAGCGCCATCTGTTGGTCCGTTTGTACGCTTGTTGTTATTGTCAATAAAACCCCATATCATGCCAAGCATGTGTGGCCATTTGCACCTGACGTGTTGTTCTCCAGCGCCATCTGTTGGTCATTTTTGAACTTCATTTTGGTGCCACTCACAAGGCTCGCTCCCACCTAGTGGAATCGAATTGAACCAAACAGCCGAAATTTCCACTCGACCGCTCACATTTAGCGGAACAGAATCGAACGGAATTCTATGGGAAACTTCAGGCTTGTAATGAACGGTCTGATAGAAGGTGTGAGGAAGCAGAAAATTACGAGAGATCGGAGAAGTTTCTGGGTGCATGAAATTAACAAGAGAGCCAAAGGAAGAGTATTCAAACTTATTTGAATATTTATTGCGCATCGGGCGAGTTGGCCGTGCAGTTAGAGGCGCGTGGCTGGGAGCTTGCATCCAGGAGATACTGGGTTCGAATCCCACTGTCAGCAGGCCTGAAGATGGTTTTCCGTGGTTTCCCATTTTCACACCAGGTAAATGCTGGGGATGTGCCTTAATTAAGGCCACGGCCGCTTCCTTCCAACTCCTAGGCCTTTCCTATTCCATCGTCGCCATAAGACCTATTTGTTTCGGTGCGACGTAAAGCCACTAGCAAAAAACAATATACACTGACTGACAGAGCAAATGCAACACCAAGAAGGAGTGGTCAGAACTTTATGCCAATTGCAGGGTAGACTGACGTCACTGAGGTATGCTCATGATGTGAAATGCGCCGCTGTGCTGCGCACGTAGCGAACGATAAATGGGACACGGCGTTGGCGAATGGCCCACTTCGTACCGTGATTTCTCAGCCGACAGTCATTGTAGAACGTGTTGTCGTGTGCCACAGGACACGTGTATAGCTAAGAATGCCAGGCCGTCGTCAACGGAGGCATTTCCAGCAGACAGACGACTTTACGAGGGGTATGGTGATCGGGCTGAGAAGGGCAGGTTGGTCGCTTCGTCAAATCGCAGCCGATACCCATAGGGATGTGTCCACGGTGCAGCGCCTGTGGCGAAGATGGTTGGCGCAGGGACATATGGCACGTGCGAGGGGTCCAGGCGCAGCCCGAGTGACGTCAGCACGCGAGGATCGGCGCATCCGCCGCCAAGCGGTGGCAGCCCCGCACGCCACGTCAACCGCCATTCTTCACATGTGCAAGACACCCTGGCTGTTCCAATATCGACCAGAACAATTTCTCGTCGATTAGTTGAAGGAGGCCTGCACTCCCGGCGTCCGCTCAGAAGACTACCATTGAGTCCACAGCATAGACGTGCACGCCTGGCATGGTGCCGGGCTAGAGCGACTTGGATGAGGGAATGGCGGAACGTCGTGTTCTCCGATGAGTCACGCTTCTGTTCTGTCAGTGATAGTCACCGCAGACGAGTGTGGCGTCGGCGTGGAGAAAGGTCAAATCCGGCAGTAACTGTGGAGCGCCCTACCGCTAGACAACGCGGCATCATGGTTTGGGGCGCTATTGCGTATGATTCCACGTCACCTCTAGTGCGTATTCAAGGCACGTTAAAAGCCCACCGCTACGTGCAGCATGTGCTGCGGCCGGTGGCACTCCCGTACCTTCAGTTGCTGCCCAATGCTCTGTTTCAGCAGGATAATGCCCGCCCACACACTGCTCGCATCTCCCAACAGGCTCTACGAGGTGTACAGATGCTTCCGTGGCCAGCGTACTCTCCGGATCTCTCACCAATCGAACACGTGTGGGATCTCATTGGACGCCGTTTGTAAACTCTGCCCCAGCCTCGTACGGACGACCAACTGTGGCAAATGGTTGACAGAGAATGGAGAACCATCCCTCAGGACACCATCCGCACTCTTATTGACTCTGTACCTCGACGTGTTTCTGCGTGCATCGCCGCTCGCGGTGGTCCTACATCCTACTGAGTCGATGCCGTGCGCATTGTGTAACCTGCATATCGGTTTGAAATAAACATCAATTATTCGTCCGTGCCGTCTCTGGTTTTTCCCCAATTTTCATCCCTTTCGAACCACTCCTCCTTGGTGTTGCATTTGCTCTGTCAGTCAGTGTATTACGCGATGAAGCTGAGTCTCGACTGTAGTCCTACTTCAGAGTTACTGTATTGCAATTTCAACAATTATTTCAGATAGTCGAATTTAACAGAAATGTTCAATTTTATAGGAGAAAATGCTACCTCAGATGGAATGGAAGTCCGTGATCATTTTTAAAACTATTTTAATGCAGTAGATTGCGTCCCATGGCAGGATGAAATCATCGAAGTAGCCAAAACAATATTTTTTTAATTTATTACAATTTGCTTTACGTCTTCAGGACTGCCGACAGTGGGTTTCGAACCCACTATCCACCGAATAAAAACTCACACCTACGCGACCCTAACCGCACGGCCAACTCTCTGTAACATTAATTAAAGACCGTGAAGTGTATTTATTGTCCCCAACAGAGCAATTTCGTATACATTAGCCTAGTATTTGTTAGGAACACATATACGACAGTTTGAAACCTAAAGATGCTGGGGCTGTACCTTAATTAAGGCCACGGCCGCTTCCTTCCCACTCCTAGCCCCCTTCCCTGTCCCATCGTCGCCATAAGACCTATCTGTGTAGATGCGACGTAAAGCAACTAGCAAAAAAAAAAGTAGCGAAACCTAAGGAATGCCACTTACAAAATCGTTCACAGTATATATAATAACACCGGGCGAGTTGGCCATGTAGTTAGAGATGCGCGGCTGTGAGCTTGCATCCGGGAGATAGTGGGTTCGAATTCCACTGTCGGCAGCCCTGTAGATGGTTTTCCGTGGTTTCCCATTTTCACACCAGGAAAATGCTGGGGCTGTACCTTAATTAAGGCCACGGCCGCTTCCTTCCACCTCCCAGACCTTTCCTATCCCATCGTCGCCATAAGAGCTATCTGTGTCGGTGCGACGTAAAGCCACTGAAAATGAAAACCTACAACCTGTTTACCAGTCATTGACCGGGTCAAGGATGTAATGAATGAAGCAGATATAGGCTATTAGTACGATGGGGTCTCCACTCCCAAAGTGAGTTATTAATGACTGATAGATACTATGAAATGTCCGACTCGTTGGGTGAATGGTCAGCGTACTGGCCTTCGGTTCAGAGGGTCCCGCGTTCGATTCCCGACCGGGTCGGGTATTTGAATCGCTCCTGATTAATTCTTCTGGCTCGGGGACTGGGTGTTTGTGTCCGTCCCAACACTCTCCTTTTCATATCCACACAACACAACACAACACACTACACTACCAACCACCACAGAAACACGCAATACTAATTACATCCCTCCATATAGGGTTGGCGTCGGGAAGGGCATCCGGTCGTAAAACAGTGCCAAATCCACATGTGCGACGCAGTTCGCATCCGCGATCCCACAGGTGTGGAAAAAGTGGCAGGAAAAGAAGAAAAAGATGCTATGAAATGAGAATGGAGAGTGTTGCTGGAATGAAAGATGACAGAGAAAACCGGAGTACCCGGAGAAAAACCTGTCCCGCCTCCGCTTTGTCCAGCACAAGTCTCACATGGAGTGACCGGGATTTGAACCAAGGTACCCAGCGGCGAGGGACTGATGCACTGCCGTCTGAGCCACGGAGGCCCGCGTAAAACCACTAGCAAAAATAAAATAAAAATATAATAAACACTTAAAGATACATCCCATGTGAGATGTGATGTCAATAAATTATTGTAGTGATATACTGCATGTGGATTCCAACATAACATGATTTTGTAATGAAGTCAACAAAAATTATGAAATACATTGTATATAGACAACAGTAACCTACCACAAAATTGAATATTCTAATAAGTTTGGTTTTTCATAGCCTTGCTTATTGTTGAGGGCAAAGTCCAGGGAACCAGACAACGAGGACGAATACCAACGCGATGGATTGACATGGTGAACGGCCCTCTCCAGTGTTCTCTCAGAGTAACCACATTGAAAGCTTTAGGTAGGGAAGAATGGCGGAGTATGGTTCATCGGCTAGAGGGCTGAATATTATCACGGCCGACTTGATGCGTCGCTCTAGCTAGCTCCTTACCGGCCTTGACAATCGGGTCCACACACTGTAATCGGAGTAGTTACACAGCTCGACACGTGGCGCTGGCGGCCGACCTATTTGCGGTAGAAATACATACTTCTTTATGGAAAATATATTGACTTTGATTGCCGATTTATCGTAATTTAGAGTTACAGAGAATGTTACATAGGTTAATATTATTAAAATGATTAATCCTAAAGGTTATTTTCGTTGATATTTGCCAAAATGATGTCGTGAAATGAAACTGCGGGGAGATGACTTAGTCCAGCTGACGTTCTGATATTGTCTCTGATTGCCGATGTATCTTAATTTAGGGAATAAAATAGTATGTTATATTGACTAATATTGTTAAAATGATTAATCCTAAAGGCTACTTTCATTGATATGTGCCAAAACAACGTCGTGAAATGAAACTGCGGAGGATGTAGTAGTCCAACTGACGTTCCTTAATTGTGAGGAATAATAGTAATCGTTTTTATTATCATGGCATTTAGATACATAGCAGAACTTACCACAATACTTTTGTATTCTAATGTTAATATTGAGATTAAGAGTCAGTGCTCAATTAGAGTTTTAAAATTCTTCAAGCGCTCCTCTCAGGAAGGGGGCTGGACAAAACATAAGTCATACTTTTTCCATATTCGTTGTATGCATAACATAAATATTTTATCTCAAACATGTTTAAATTTTAATTTCAATATGTATAGTTTCAGATTAGATTTCATTCGTACCTTTTGTTACCTCTCCTACAGTGGTAACACCAAAACAAGGCACAAACACAGTTAAAAGGGGAAGGTAAGAGTAAACTACCCAATGTAAGAAATCACTACACACTCGGAAAAACAGTAGTTGGCATTACGCGGATCTCCAACAAAACATGTACGTAAATATCAGTAGGGCCAACTAGTGAACAACAAACCGGGAAGATGAAAAGGGCTGGGAACCTACCAAAGGCATGGACATGGCGTAGATAGCGGATTCCGAAAATAAATCGCCGTGATCCTTAGATTTGAAAAAATATTATTTACAAAATAATTTTACAAATACAGTACATTCAAAATAGAATTTCAAGTTACGAGCTATAAGTTCAGTGATATACATGGCTTATTTCGTAGCAGTGTAAATTCAAATTTTAAATCAACTATACATCTAGTTACCAATGCTGTAGTACAATGCAATTTACAGTGATGTGAAACAGGTTATCCAAAATCTAGGGTACCTCAAGTGATACAGAACTACCAGAGGCAAACCCCAAGGGATATAATGTTAAAATACAATCTACATATTTTAGTGAAACAAGAAGTGGGAATGCCTCGGAAACGAACAGGTAAGTCCAGCTGAAAAACTAAGACGTCATAAGTAACTAATTTGGTGAATCTAGGCGAGGTTAGGGCAGACTCCCGTATGAAAAGCAAATCGGAACATTACGGAAATTTTGGCAGGAACGGAATTCAAGAGTGCTTACCCGAGGAGAGTGCCATCCCGGAAACCGGGGGACCTCAACCAGATAGGCTGCTCGCTGACAGATAGACCAAGACCGACAGAATTCAGGATACAGAATTAATTCGAACACTGCCTCGCTCTCTATATATAGGAATTTCCGGCCTTGGATCAGCCAATCAGCGTACACGAGTTCCCTATCGCCACCTAGACTCACCAATCACAACCTTTCTTTCGATCGCGAACTTTGACTAACATTCTAGAATACGCCTGATCGTGAATGTCGTATTTCCAGAAGAGTCAGAAATATTTTCTAGAATACATTACCCACAAAACACACCCTGTTCCATAATTCATGTGACTTTCTGGATCCTTCCAGGAAATATAGAACAGAATTCTACTATTTACAAATGCACGTCACCAATCTTACACAGTGCAGGTTAGGTCATAATTAATAAAACATCATATTGTACTTCACAAATAACGTCTTAAAGAAAACACTTTCCACTTGCACTACATAGTTCACTTGTGACACCTTTCACTAAAATATTAAATACCGGGCAAGCTGGCCGTGCTAAATTCAGACAATTTTTACTTGAAATGCAGTAGGATGGAACAAGTTGGATGCGCGGCGTGCAGCTGTGAGCTGTGAACTTGCATCCGGGAGATAGTGGGTTCGAACCCAGTAGCGATTCTTACTTGTCAATGTTTAAATGTTAAAGTTCAGATTATCTTGGATAAAAAAAAGTGTTGTGTTGCTGTCATATGGCAAATACGACACCGCCTAAAGGATTATTCTATGAAAGAAAATTAATGGATAAAAACACCTATTAGCGTGATTAGCTGCCACTCCCGGAGGTCCGGGTTCGATTCGTGGCCCTGCAACGATATTTCAAAAGTGGTACCACGGCTGGAACGGGGTCCACTCAGTCTTGGGAGGTCAACTGTGTAGAGAGGGGTATCGATTCCCTCTCAGATATCCTCGAAGTGGTTTTCCATAGCTTCCCACTTCTCCTCCAAGCAAACGCCAGGATGGTAACTAACTTAAGGCCACGGCTGCTTCCTTCCCTCTTCCTTGTCTATGCCTTCCAATCTTCCCATCCCCAACACAAGGCCCCTGTTCAGTACAGAAATTGCGGCCGCCTGGGCGACGTACTGGCCATCCTTCCCAGTTGTATCCCCGACCCGCAGTTTCACGCTCCAGGACACTACCCTTGAGGTAGTAGAGGTGGAATCCCTCACTGAGTCCGAGAGAAAAGCCAACCCTGGAGGGGTAAACAGAGCAAAAAAGAAAGAAAGAAAGAACGAAGGTAAATACCCGAAATAGAAACGGAAAACTAAGATGAGAGTGCTACCTGCTTTTAGCCACTCCGTAGTTTTGTCCTGGTCTACAGACAATTCGTGAAATGATAGTGTCCCTTTGCTCTTTTTTCCTGTTCGGAATACAAAAAAGGCACACAGCAATATATATTCGAATATTTCCTAACACAGTTAAAAACAAGCAAATCGCCACACCATTAAAAAACGAATTAGCGCATAAATTAAAATCTTTGTTCAGGACGAAGTTACAGCGAGAAATCACTTTGTTCTTGTTTCCATAAAATTTCTGCTCGAAGTACGAAAAGGTGCACAAGAATGTCACAAATTCCAAGATTTGTAAACACAATTTTAAAAATATAATCATCACACTACACAAAAAGAAAATAAACTCGCTAGCGCATAACTAACAGATCTCAATATCAAGCCAACAAGTACCTCATTGCAAACACATTGCCAACATTTACGACAGAAAAACCATATAAATAAAATTGGAAATGCGGCAATTTGCGATATACAGCTTTCTGTCAGTGGGTAGTAGGCCAGCGCTCCAGCGGCATTACGGTGAAACTTTCCAATTACAGCTTTATGCTGGGCTTCACAAGCGATTGTCTAGGCCGGTATAAGGAGCGCAGCGAGGAATCCAGTTGGCCGTGATATTATGATAGTCACGACGCCTCAGTTATGAGGCAAAACGAAGAAGAAGAAGAAGAAGAAGAAGAAGAAGAAGAAGATTATTTTTTCCGTTGCAGTATTAGTCGTGGGTCGTGTAGTACAGGAAATTATATTTTGAACTAAACTGCTAAGTTTTCCGTGTCTAGTATTAATAAGTTAAAATAATAAACTATCACAAAACAGAACGTTCCCGACCGTATCCAACAAGCAGCTGACTTTCCAGCTGAAGCTGATACACATTTGCCGCCAAGTGGTCGTGCGAAAAATCTCGACCCGACAGTTTACGAAGTTGCACGAATCTTGATCATTCTGTTCGATTCCGCTCCGCTAGTCGAAAAAAATATATTCTTGGCAGAGAATTCTGTTCGGTTCGATTCGATTCGATTCGATTCGACTCGTGGCGGTCGCCATCCCTGTCTCCCACCTTAGCCTACAAGGAATACAAAGCCTGCCCAATAGCCACTCATTGCTGTCCGCCCTGTGGATGCTATATTTGCCGCTAGAGGCGCTGCAATTCAACCTCACATGAACACGTCGGTTGGCGATATTTCTACACACTGTGTGCTTACTGGGGACGAAAGTTGAATGTTAATACCGATAGAAATAATGAAACTCAATAATGATTTTGTTTTGTCCGAATCCTTGGCTGAATGGTCAGCGTTGAGGCCTTCGGTTCAGAAGGTCCCAGATTCGATTGCCAGCCGGATGGGTGATTATAATCACGTCTAATTAATTCTTCTGGCTCGGGGACTGGTGTTTGTGTTTGTTGATATAGTGATTACTAGATCTCGGATTTTTAGGTGCTAAAATGTTATTTTAACTGCCTAAAACAGGCTCTCAAATAGGCTCTACAGTATTTTTAGGCAGCTGCAGTTTTACGTATCTTAATGTGCATTATTTTAAACACGTGTTGATTTTGTTAAATTGATAATAATTCGCCATGGGGAAATATAAAACAAGTTTCACTCACCTCTTGCTGCAAACGTCGCAAAATATAATTTTACCATCCGATGTGAAACGGGGAAACTCTTGTAAATTGAGGATGAATTGGAACCTGACACCTTCTGCTTAATTCACACACTGGCCAAATGGGAAAAGGATATGGTTAAAATCATATTACGCTGGTGTACTGCTGCGTTCCATTTTGTAAGCAAGGCTCTATAAATAAAGTTCCTGGAACTAGTTTCCATGAATTCCCTTGCTAAGAGCCAACTAGAGAATTATGGATTAAAGCAATAAACAGACCAGGTATGGTACAGTAAATACGCAGACCATGAGACGGCAAAAATTAGGTTACTTATTATTATTGCTCCTATTCTGATGATAATAATTTCCATATTCTGTTGTGTAGGTGGTACCAAGAGTAAGTTATGGAACCTTAGTGACCGCTCCGTCGAGCGCTGCAATGGCATATATTGGAGGGTATTTGGTAAGAGTTGTCGAAGACCACATGCCATGTCAAGAGAGTGTTGATAAAATTAGTAGTATCCAGAGTCCATCTCCACTAACGTCATTAATAAAAATCAAAGACAGAGGTGGTCTCAGGTATCCAAAGCCAAGTTTTGTTTCACTGCTGATGAAACTGGGGCAAGGGACGAAATGTTATCGGTAACGCTGGGCAGTCCAAAAACAGCACAAACATTAACCGAAGTACTGTTGCCACGTGTTGCTAAAAATCCTATTCTACAGTGTGGGAAAAGTGATCATCCTGAGAAACAAAGCAGAATAATACTGCAGAAGTTTCTGCACCTCTCTGTCATTAACTACGCTAATGGCATGACAGATGAGTATCGCTGAGAATACTTCTCGATAAGAAAAACAATTTATGAGAAGAAAATATCAAGGAAAATAGTTAAAGTCGTTCCTTTTCACTGAAAATCTATGGTGCGGTAGTAAAAATATCTAGTGCAGACAGTATATCCTCTTAAATGCCAGACATAAATTTCGACAGTTATATGAAATGAAAATCCACAACTAAATTGAACTCCTAGGGGTAAAAGGTGAACATTAATTATTTTCTACTTCATTCTGCTCAGTAATGTATATAATATACAGGAAGTATAGTATAGAGGTCAATTTGTGCTGGTTTTAACTCCCGTTACCAATGCTACTGAGTGCTGATGTGAGGTGGTATACTAGCGCTGCAGTGGTCAAGACGCGCACTGCCAGGCGGACACTGTTTCTGAAGAGAACACTGCGAGTGAGCAGGCTTTGTATTCCTTGTAGGCTAAGCTCCCACTTAAACGCATGTTAAAAACAAGTTCTGTTCGGTTCGATTCTGTTCCACTAAGTGGGAGCAAGTAGCGTATACGAGTCCAACACTCGGCCACCTGGATTCCTCGCTGCACACCCTCTTTTCTGCACAACTTGTAAGCAAAGAGAATGCTTGTGAGGAGCGGTAAGGAGTCATTTCAGTAATAGCCGTGTGAGCGTTAAAGGTGTGGTTTGTATGTGTCATCCGTCGGTTCAGTATTCAACTGAACTATTGGAATATCTGCAATAGATTAGTTACATGTAGAGGCGTTGCCTACGAGATACACAAGGCCGGGAAATACAGCACACTAGACTCGTCCTCGAGATACTTCCGGCAAGTCCCGCTAGAGTTCTCTTTACTGATCTGTCTCGCTCGCTCATTACAACACGTTCGAATATGAAAAACTATAAAAATGCATTAAAACTAGTAATTTCAGAAGGCAGCAAACAGATATGAGATCAAAGATAGACCAAGAGCAATTGTTTGACTTATTTTCAACAACGTATTTCTTACAATATGCTTAAACGAAATAAGTAATTCACGAAAGAAGCAGAGAAATCTGATAGCGAGTTTGTCACTTATTACCGATTCCTTTAAATGTGCCTCAGAGTATCCGAAAAGCGGATCGAGATTGCGGTCATAAATAACTTTGGGTTTAATCGCCCTTTCACAAATTATCAGCGATCCAATCTTTTCCTCAGCACATCTTATATTTTGGCATTCGTATTGAAGCCGCTGTTTGGTGAGCGATGTTATGCCCGTTACGCAAATATTTAGCGTCGTTTCACAGTATTTCTCTTTTTTCTTCCCGTAAAATTAAATTTGTGTTCGCCTCTGTGGTGTAGTGGTTAGTGTGATCAGCTGTCAGCCCCCCGGAGGTCCGGGTTCGATTCCCCGCCCTGCCACAAAATTTGAAAAGTTGTACGAGGGCTGGAACGGGGTTCACTCAGCCTCGGGAGGTCAACTGAGTATAGGTGGTTTCGATTCCCACCTCAGCCATGCTCGAAGTGGTTTTCCGTGGTTTCCCACTTCTCCTCCAGGCAAATACCAGGATAGTACCTAACTTAAGGCTACGGCCGCTTCCTTCCCTCTTCCCTGCCTGTCCTTTCCAATCTTCCCATCCCTCCACAAGGCCCCTGTTCAACATAGCAGGTGAAGCTGCCTGGACGAGGTACTGGCCATCCTCCCCAGCTGTATCCCCCGACCCAAAGTTTGGTGCTCCAGGACACTAACCTTGAGCAGTAGAGGTGGGATCCCTCGTTGAGTCCGAGGGAAAAATCGACCCTGGAGGGTAAACGGATGAAGAAAGAAGAAGAAAATTTAATTCGTTCTAACAGGAATAAAGCTCTTAAATTACCAATTTTAGCATTCTTTTCAATTTGGTTTGCTTTTTGGTCAAGTTCAGATACCGTAAAACTTTTTTTTCTGATTTCATTACCCGTATCCTACTTCTCAATTTACAGATTATTTTCTGTAATCTGGTATTTAATTTTCTCATCCGTATTTTTTTTTAAGATTTAACAGAGATACTCGTAGACTTTCCTTGATATAGAAACGAGACTTGTAGGCCTACTCCTTTTTCGTTTGTGGCTGACGTATGAAGATATGGTATGTTCATCGTTTTCTGAATCGGAACTTTTACTAAATTTTGATGGCAATACATCATTTTTGGGAGCTGGACGCTTCCTGCGTTTGACACTTTCCTGTTTGTGAACAGGATACACAATGAAAACAGAAGGAAATTTGATTGATGTGCTTACACTGAAATCTGTTTTATGAGAAGAATTGCTAGGTACCTAGAGATATCCTACTATATCACCTTGCCTAGAAATAGTTTGCTTCCATTTCCCCCTTAAACCGCACTCAGAAGGGAAACTATGGAGCGTAATGTCCTTTCTTTCTTGTACACCTTATCCAAATCACTTCTGTGACATTTCAAAACCCACAGATCACACCTACAACAACACATCGGTATTGAAGTTTGACTGCTGCACTATACATTAAAATATGCGTATTATATTTTACGCCAGTTAAAATATGGGTCGAGCAGGTCAGACGATTATGAAGTACTATAAAAATCTCTTTGTCACTGGAAGAATATATATGCAAACCCAATATTACTTACATTTTCTTGTCACGAGGGTAGCGAAAGAACGACCGCGCATTCTTCTCTACTTCATAGTTACTGCAGCCAAACACAGCACATACCTTTCCGTCATGTTAAGAGGAGATATCAAGGAATGACACACGCTACTATTTAATTATGTCAACTCACTGAAAACGCATAAATAACACCAAAAACTTCACACACAAATACACGTGCTCTTATGACAGAAACAGCAGTTCTCAGGTCTACCCGCTAGAGAGAGCTCTAATAGCTGTCCCTCGATATCTCGCTGAGTGTCGCCTATTGTTTCTAATGTATTTGATTTTACCGAACTCGTACGCTCATGTTCATCAACAGTACTGATTATATAGGCTACTTGCTGAACGTATTTCTAATTATTATGAAAGGTGTTGTCAATATAATTTGAGGTTAGGTATATACATAATTCCTAATGATGTTGACAGGAAGGAAATATCCATGTAAGATCCATCTGCGGTGTTAAAAAAATCTGTTGAAGTAAATTTTAAAAATTAGTATATGCTACATATAGCATACTTGAATAATATTTTATATTGATTTAAAGGTGGCGTCCGAGGAATGTTCGATCTCTAACCTAAGTTTGATGCTTGTTGTTTTAAGGGGCCTAACATCGAAGGTCATCGGCCCCAAACCTAAGTTTCACCCAGTGGATATAGTAAGTTTTACCGATTGATATATACATGAATTCACTTTGAAACTCTTAATCTGTTCTCGCAGGTTATTGCGCAACGCTAAGAAGTACGTCCCTCTAAAAATCCTTGCCGCCAAACGCTAGGAAGTAGAACGCGGTAAAAATCCACATTCGCTAGGAAGTAGTACGTGACAAAAATGCAAATCGCTGGCTATTCCCGCCATTCTAATAGTTTAGTTTTAGTTGAATGCTGAGTGCTGACAAATGGCACATACAAAACACACCTTTAGTGTTCACACGGATATTTCTGAAATAGAGACACCTTATCGCTCCTTACAAACATTCTCTTTGCTTACAAATTGTGCAGAAAAGAGGGTGTACAGCGAGGAATCCAGATGGCCGAGTGTTGGACTCGTATACACTACTGTGGGAGCGGGCAAGACCGACTCCAATCCTCAGACCAAGACCAACTACAATATCTCAGACCTTAACCGACCTATCGAAACTGTCCATAATGGCGGCAGCTGGAGTGCTAGCATGCGTTTGTTTTGATTTGTGTGAGCCGTGTTGTTACCAAATATTTATGGAAATTTGAATATTATTAATCGTACATGATATTTATTTTCAGTGAATACAAGAATATTAATACGTAGACTTTCACGACCACTAAATGGCATTATGATAATTATTTGGGGATATTAGGTCGTGTAATATTAATTATCAGCTGACGCGTTTTGATCCTGCGGCCTAATAATTATCATAATGCCATTTAGTGGCCGTGAAAGTCTACGTATTAAGATTACTAAACTCTATGGGGAGAGTATTTATTACGACATGAAACGTTTTGACTGCTCTGAAGATGATCCTGGTCGCAGGATGATAATAAATATTACACGACCTAATATCCCCAAATAATTATCATGTCATATAGTGGTCGTCAAAGTCTACGTATTAAGATTACTAAACTCTGTGGGGAGAGTATTTATTACGACATGAAACGTTTTGACTGCTCTGAAGACGATCCTGGTCGCAGGATCGAAACGCGTCAGCTTATAATTAATATAACACGATCTAATAACCCCAAATAATTATCATAATATCATTTAGTGGTCGTGAAAGTCTACGTATTAAGATTACTAAACTCTATGGGGAGAGTATTTATTACGACATGAAATGTTTTGACTGCTCTGAAGACGATCCTGGTCTCAGGATCGAAACACGTCAGCTGATAATTAATATTGCATGACCTAATATCCCCAAATAATTATCATAACGTCATTTAGCGGTCTTGAAAATCTACGTATTAAGATTACTAAGCTCTATGGGGAGAGTATTTATTACGACATGAAATGTTTTGACTGCTCTGAAGACGATCCTGGTCGCAGGATCGAAACACGTCAGCTGATAATTAATATTACACGACCTAATATCCCCAAATAATGATCATAATACAAGAATAAGACGTCGAGGATTAACGATGAGAATTTTAAAAACCAATTAATTTATTTGCAGAGTATATGGAAAATTATTGCAAACGCTGAACCTATTCATACATTGGTCTACCCCTACCGTTCTTACCGCCTAAACTTCCCTCAAAAACTAATTGAACAAGTCCTGAGTGCCTTAATATGTCCTATCATTCTATCTCTCCTTCTAGTCAAATTCGCCAAATCGTTCTCGTTTCCCTAATTCGATTCAGTATCTCTTCATTTACGATTCGATCTGCCCATCTCATTGTTCTAAGTTAGTTAACGTCCATGTTTCATTTCCATATGTCACACTCTTCAAAAACATCTTTCTAATTCCTATATTAGTGTTCGAAGTGAGCAAATTTCTTTCCTTAACAAAGGCCTTTCTTGATTGTGCTAGTCTGCATTTTATGTCCTTCTTATTCCTGCCATCGTTAATTATTTTACTACCCAAGTAAAAATATTCATCTACTCCCTTTAAGACTTCATTTCCTAATCTAATATTTTCTGCATCGCCTGACTTCTTTCGACTGCACTCCATTGCCTTTGTTTTGGATTGATTTATTTTCATCTTATACTCCTTCCCCAGGACTCTGTCCATACCATTCAGCAATTTCTCCAGATCTTCTGCATACTCTGATAAAATAATATCATCGTTTTTTTAAAACACTTTGCTTTCCGTCGCACCGACGCAGATAGGTCTTTTTCCGACGATGGGGTAGGAGTGGGAAGGAAGCGGTCGTGGCTTTAATTAAGGTACAGCTACAGCATTTGCCTCGTGTGAAAAGAGGAAACCACGGAAAACCATCTTCAGGGCTGCCGAAAGTGGGGTTCGAACCCAGTATCTCCCGAATTCAAGCTCACAGCTCCGAATCCCTACCTGCACGGCCAACGGCAAATCTCAGAGTTATGACTTCCTCTCCTTGGATTGTGATTCCCTTTCCAGACTCCTCTTTGATTTTTTATACCGCGTCCCCCATTTGGAGGCTGCCAAAAAGACAGAGCTTGCATAAAAATAAAAATTGACTAATAAATACAAGGGTCGTTTAAAATATGTACGGTATATAAATGATAAGAAAAGCAAAGTCAAAGTCACCTCCGTACAGGCCATGAAGACCCTTGGAGGAGTGGAAGGTGAAGGCTTCCACCATTGTTAACTTCGGCTCGTGATGGGGTAGAGTGGTTAGCTCTACGCCCGCCCGCCTTTGCCCCCAGGAATTAACCTGGTACTCATTTTGGTGTAGGCTGAGTGAACCTCAGGTCCATATGCACTTCCGAAAATAAAAATCTCGTTTCTTAAATTTTACGACTTCCTGACGGGGATTCGAACCCACGTCCTTCCGGGCGAACAGAGCACGCCTTTACCGCCTCGGTCAGGCAGCCCCTATCTATAAATGATAGGTAGGCTATATCATAGTACAGCCTACTTAATAAGAATAAATTGTATCAGTCGATAATTTTGAAATCCATGAGGAATTCCTAATAAGACAAAGAAATAGCTAAGAGTATAAATGAAAAGGAACTGCACGTGCCCTGTTAAAATCTTCTTCCCGGCCGGGAATCGAGCCCGGTGCCTTCTGAATCGAAGGCCGGTCTGCTAACAATTCAGCCAAAGAGCCGGATATTTATAATAATACAGGCAACTTCTCTACATTTAGTCAAAATGTGGCCTTTAGATTGATATTATCTATTGTAGGTAGTGCTGTGGTATGGACTGGATGATAATTCCTAATAAATGAGGTTTTCAGCCAATGCGAGGTTGGAAACGTGACTGACTGAATATTGTCCGCCCTTCCCGCCTGCGATTAGCCCGGTGACATAAATATGAGCCGTAAAACAATGATAATAAAAGAGTAGGAAACCACTTACCGGGATAAGGCTGGCTTGTTCACAAGCGGACAGATAACAATCAGCTTGAAACAGTGGCGCCAGCGCGGCAGACGAGTGAATCAAAATCACTGGAGTTTTATATGACATTTCGTTCGTTACTGTAGCGGGAGAAAAGTTTCGCCGAGCAGGGGACCATTTTCTTCCCCAGTTAAGATCTAAACTTTAGCCTTCATCTCTCTATCAGGATACTCAAGGTCGTACAGTAAATTTCATTAAACTTCTACTTTTATCCGTCCTCTTTCCAGTTGACATGCCAGGTCTTCGATATCGAAATAAAATTATACTTACAAAGTTGATTTTCAAAGATACTGAACTTTTGAAATGTGGGTCCAGGATTCGACCCCATTTCCTGGTACATGTAAAGTCAACTCAAAGTTAACAAACAACTCAATAACGCGTGTTACTTAGCAAGGTTAATTAACTAACATTTACGCAGAATAAGTTTATTTCGCAAAACAAACCACCCGTTGAACAGAAACCATAAGCATCCCCATTTTGAAAACTGACATAGTTAGCAGTAGCGGCGATTGAGAATTATAAGTGTGTGGTAGAGTTCAAAGAATGTACTGACAACAAACAGTACCCAGGTTTAAGGGATAAAGCGGGCAGGGCGGTGTGTATATATCAAAACTGAAAAAGCTACAAAATGGTTTTTTAAATGCTCTCTGGGCGAAATTCAACAGAGGGGTTAAGTTTCACACTTTATCAAGTTAAGTGTGGTAATAATTGATTTTTGAGATTTTGATTCAATCATCATCATCATCATCATCTGTTTACCCTCCAGGTTCGGTTTTTCCCTCGGACTTAGCGAGGGATCCCACCTCTACCGCCTCAAGGGCAGTGTCCTGGAGCTTCAGACTCTTGGTCGGGGGATACAACTGGGGAGTATGACCAGTACCTCGCCCAGGCGGCCTCACCTGCTATGCTGAACAGGGGCCTTGTGGAGGGATGGGAAGATAGGAAGGGATAGGCAAGGAAGAGGGAAGGAAGCGGCCGTGGCCTTAAGTTAGGTACCATCCCGGCATTCGCCTGGAGGAGAAGTGGGAAACCACGGAAAACCACTTCGAGGATGGCTGAGGTGGGAATCGAACCCACCTCTACTCAGTTGACCTCCCGAGGCTGAGTGGACCCCGTTCCAGCCCTCGTACCACTTTTCAAATTTCGTGGCAGAGCCGGGAATCGAACCCGGGCCTCCGGGGGTGGCAGCTAATCACACTAACCACTACACCACAGAGGCGGACTTTTGATTCAATACTATACAATAAAACTTACCCCAAAGGAACAATGTTACACATTTATTACAATTAAATAACAGTACCGACCGCCTCTGTGGTGTAGTGGTTAGCGTGATTAGCTGCCACCCCCGGAGGCCCGGGTTCGATTCCCGGCTCTGCCACGAAAATTTGAAAAGTCGTACGAGGGCTGGAACGGGGTCCACTCAGCCTCGGGAGGTCCACTGAGTAGAGGTGGGTTCGATTCCCACCTCAGCCATCCTCGAAGTGGTTTTCCGTGGTTTCCCACTTCTCCTCCAGGCGAATGCCGGGATGGTACCTAACTTAAGGCCACGGCCGCTTCCTTCCCTCTTCCTTGTCTATCCCTTCCAATCTTCCCATCCCTCCACAAGGCCCCTGTTCAGCATAGCAGGTGAGGCCGCCTGGGCGAGGTACTGGTCATTCTCTCCAGTTGTATCCCCCGACCAAGAGTCTGAAGCTCCAGGACACTGCTCTTGAGGCGGTAGGGATCCCTCGCTGAGTCCGAGGGAAAAGCCGAACTTGGAGGGTAAACAGATGATGATGATGAAATAACAGTACGGCGTGATTATACAATTAAAAATCGTTTACCATTTGCTACATACTAAGAAACTAACAGACAGAGACTGCCAGACTGACGAACGCTACCCTTCCTCACAACACATGCAAAGTCTTCATTACTTGCTGTAGTTCTATACAAATCGATTAGCCGCGACGAACGAAATTTTGTGCGTATTTCCGTTGATAAGTGTGTTAATAATTAGCTGATAAGACAGCAAGGCTTGTACAAATTGCTTCTTTTAATAAATCACATAATTCCTAGTTTCAGCCGGATAAAATGGAATAAAAATGGAATGTTTTCTCCAAGAAGTGTGTGGGGAGGGGGGAGCAACTGCTCCCAATTCGGTCCCCACGCCCCACCCATCCTAATCACTAGTGACCAACTGTTGAAGAAAGGAATGAGGAACAGGGCAGTCAGGAAAGGGGGGCATTCTACAACTACGTTTCTAGCAATAATTTTAAAATGACAAAATTTTTGAACATTTTCAAAAGCATTCCCCCTTTTTTTTATTTTTATTTATTTATTTATTTATTTATTTATTTATTTATTTATTTATTTATTGACCAAGAGCACTCTTATTGAAGTAAGAGCATAGTATTATACATTTCACTCATCTTTATTGTACAACTTCTTTTCCAGTCTGTGGGTTGCAGATCCTTCGTCCATGAGACATACTGAACATCTTCTTGTAAAGTTTACATGTTCTTGTGGACATTACTTCGATCAGAAGATAAGTATGGCGTGTTGGTTTCCCACTTTGCATTATATGAACATACACATTTATCTTTTTCCTTTCTTTTGCCTTCTGGGGTTTAAATGACGACTTTCCTTTTTTGTGACGAAGTAGAAGTACAGTCATCCTTATCCGACGCCAAATCTATTTCAAAAATCACAAAACTTAAAGAAAAAATTGGCGGTAGGCTATCGCTATTATAACGGCCGTAGATTTTTCAGGGTTTTGTAGACTTACTTATTAGAAATAAAAAACAAATATTATGTGGATAATATATTTGTTATTCTATACAACTGACCACGATGTATTCACAAAAATAGCTAACCTCCAACTGAGCGCGGGAGTCAACACAGCGCCATCTTATAACAGAGTATGCATCGTGTTGGCAATGGTTAGGCTAGGTTTAGTTGAAGCTAGATGGCAGGACAGTTGCGTGTTGTGAAAATTCGTACCGATGACAAAAACACGAATATTCGTCCAGATAGAAAACGAAACATTTGCGGGACAAATGACAGTGTACAATATGTATTATATTAATTTACTTGGCAGTGAACAGAAAGTAATATACAATGTGTATTACATTAATTTATTTGGCTTTAAATGAAAGAGTGTACAATATGTATTACATTAATTTATTTGTCTGTGAATGAAAGGCAATGTACAATATTTATTAAATTAATTTACTTGTCTTTGAGCAAAAACTATGTACAAAACGTATTACATTCATTTACTTCGTTTTGAACCAAAAATTGTGCAATATGTACAGTATTACTTTAATTTACTTCGCTTTGAACAAAACAATGTACAATATGTATTACATGAATTTACTTGGCTTTGAACAAAACAATGTACAATATGTATTACATTAATTTACTTGGCTTTGAACAAAACAATGTACAATATGTATTACATTAATTTACTTGGCTTTGAACGAAAACAATGTACAACATGTATTGCATTAATTTACTTGGCTTTGAACAAAAACAATGTACAATATGTATTACATTAATTTATTTGGCTTTAAATGAAATAATGTACAATATGTATTACATTAATTTACTTGTCTTTGAGCAAAAACTATGTACAATATGTATTACATTAATTCATTTGTCTTTGAATGAAAGACAATGTACAATATTTATTAAATTAACTTACTTGTCTTTGAGCAAAAACTATGTACAATATGTATTACAGCAATTTACTTCGCTTTGAACAAAACAATGTACAATATGTATTACATCAATTTACTTCGCTTTGAATAAAACAATGTACAATATGTATTATACCAAATTACTTCGTTTTGAACAAAACAATGTACAATATGTATTACATTAATTTACTTGGCTTTGAACTAAAACAATGTTCAATATGTATTGAATTAATTTACTTGGCTTTGAACAAAAACAATATACAATATGTATTACATAAATTTACTTGGCTTTGAACCAAAACAATGTTCAATATGTATTGAATTAATTTACTTAGCTTTGAACAAAAACAATGTACAATGTGTATTACATAAATTTACTTGGCTTTGAACCAAAACAGTGTTCAATATGTATTACATTAATTTACTTGGCTTTGAACAAAAACAGTGTACAATATGTATTACAGTAATTTACTTGGCTTTGAACAAAAACAATGTTCAATATGTATTACATTAATTTACTTGGCTTTGAACAAAAACAATGTTCAATATGTATTGAATTAATTTGGTTTTGAACAAGAAACAATGTGCAATATGTATTACATTAATTTACTTGTCTTTAAACAAAACAATGTTCAATATGTAATACATTAATTCCCTTGACTTTGAACAAAACAATGTGCAATATGTATTACATGAATTTACTTGTCTTTGAGCGAAACAATGTACAATATGTATTATATTAATTTACTTGGCTTTGAACAAAACAATGTACAATATGCAATAGATTAATTTACTTGGCTTTGAACAAAAACAATGTATACTATTTATTACATAAATTTACTTGGCTTTGAACCAAAACAATGTTCAATATGTAATACATTAATTCCCCTGACTTTGAACAAAACAATGTGCAATATGTATTACATGAATTTACTTGTCTTTGAGCGAAACAATGTACAATATGTATTATATTAATTTACTCGGCTTTGAACAAAACAATGTACAATATGCAATAGATTAATTTACTTGGCTTTGAACAAAAAACAATGTACAATGTGTATTACAGTAATTTATTTGGCTTTGAATAATAAAAAACTATGTACGGTATGTATTACATTAATTTACTCTTTAGTACACTTAATATTTACAAATTAACACTTTGTTGAAGACCTTTGTTTGCGAGTCATTCTGAAATACTCAGGAACGCGACAAATGTGCCTCTTCAGCGTCGTTCATATTAATGTATTTCTGTATTGCTAGTCCCAAGGATAGCATGGAAGGAGTTTCAGATGACTGATAATTCAGCGATGTGTTTATCGAATTTCGTCCGGTAGACTTCTTACGATTAGAAGATTTTTTAGAGTTGGTAGTTTTCTTTGGTGAGGATTTCTTGAGTCTCATTATTAAATGCTTCTTGAACAATTCGGTCCCTCTGAACAGCTTCAGTGCATAAGGAATAGAACTAGCATGTGTGTAAGTCACAAAACCATGTATTATTTGCTTTCCAGCATCTTTCAGTATAAATACTTTTTTTATTGGTCCAGCCTGTGAAGAAACAAAAAGGAGTCAACAGTTAGTCTGCACTTAACCCTTTTAGGCACGATTACTTCCTATAGTTAAAAATGCATATACGTATACTGGGTGATCCAATTATTTTGGAACCGGAGTGGTGGCTGGGGGTAACCAAGCCGACAGCTGTGTGGGAGACTACAAGTTCTGGCCTTGTCTCGTGGGTGTAGTCCCCTTAGCGACGGACGGCTTCCTAGAGAAGGAAGAACTAGTTTTGACAGTTGACCACTAGCGTAAAAAGGAATACCGCCGCATACTTAATAAGTTAGTAATGTTCATGTTTTTCACGTCCCACTAACTACATTTTGTCTACTTAAGCAGCCTTCGATCTGAAGCTTTAATGAAGGAGAGGCAATTACTTTGTCACAGTTACAAATGTAACAAGTATTACATGTAAGGCTTTTCAGGCGTTTGCTCTATTTACCAGCGTTTCGTCTTAGGTCTGACATTAGACTCTTCAGAGTGGGATGTGACATGCTCTATTGGTGAAAAACATCTAATTCCCTCCATGGGAATTTAGAATTTTCCATTCGGAATTGCTAGCCGGGCAATAATTTCATTGTGGAGGTTTATCTCTCGTATGCAGTTATCAGACTGTGCTTCTTATATAGGCTTCTGATAAGTTCACCTGCATACACCCAGCGTCAGTTGGTAGGGTCTGACACATCCCACTCTGAAGAGTCTAGTGTCAGACCTAAGACGAAACGCTGGTAAATAGAGCAAACGCCTGAAAAGCCTTACATCTAATATGTTTTTGACATGCTCTATTGGTGAAAAATATCTAATTCCCTCCATGGGAATTTAGAATTTTCCATTCGGAATTGCTAGGCGGGCAATAATTCCATTGTGGAGATTTATCTCCCGTATGCAGTTATCAGACTGTGCCTCTAATATAGGCTTCTGATAAGTTCACCTGCAGATGATCTAGCTATTCTTGCCCTTTCCACCACGACTAACACATTAACTACTCAACTCCAAGCCTACCTCACTACCCTCGAAACCTGGCTTCAATCCTGGCATTTGTCTGTTAATCCTGTTAAAACTCAATTTATAGTTTTCCGTAAAAAATCCCGTCTTTGCCGCCCCCGTCATCGAGTTCTACTATGTACAATACGCCCCTTGCGGAGACTAGTCTATTAAAATATTTAGGCATTACCTTTCAAAATAACCTCCAATGGAACCATCATCTTGATATCTATAAAAAGGCATTTTCTCGCTTCCGTGCCCTTCGTTCACTCACTGGGCATACCTGGGGTCTTCGACCCTCCCATATTATCCATATATATACATCCTTTATCCGTCCTGTCGTCACCTATGCCTCCCTGACTTGGTTGACTGCTCATGTTCGACAGTATATTCAGCTCTTGAAACTTGACAGACATGCTCTACGAATCGCACATCGCCTCCCCCTTGACACTCCCTCTGCTAACTTTCAAACAATTTATTCTTTCCCCACTATCCTTGGTCACCTTCACTCTCTACGCCTCAACTATCTCACCAAAGGTACCGGTAATCACAATCCTATCATCACCGAAGCCCTGTCCTTATCCCCTTTAGCTGATGTCATTCTTAACGACCGTCGCACACTCCAGATTTCTCATCTCTTTCCTCCCCCCATCACGTAGCTTCCCCCCCCCCCCCACTCTCTCACCACCGCTGTCCTGTTACAAGCTAAAACTGTATTTTTCAATTCTATGATGCTCCTGCGCACAGTGGTGCAGCCTATATTTCTGCAGCACGACCAGTGTCCGTCTATTGTTTTATTATTTTATTAATTATTTTATTTGTTATTATTATTATCATTATTATTTTTATCATCACAATCTTTTCTCTGTTTCTACTCTGGCACAAGCAAACAGACTTTCCGTCCCATTAGTTCTTATCTTGTGTTCATTATTATTATTATACATACCGTACATACATACATACATACATACATACATACATACATACATACATACATACATACATTATCATTATAGACTGTTATGCCTTTCAGCGTTCAGTCTGCAAGCCTCTGTGAATTTACTAAACGTCGCCACAATCCTCGATTTGCAACTAGTGTTGTGGCCTCATTTAGTTCTATACCTCTTATCTTTAAATCGTTAGAAACCGAGTCTAACCATCGTCGTCTTGGTCTACCTCTACTTCTCTTACCCTCCATAGCAGAGTCCATTATTCTCCTAGGGAACCTATCCTCCTCCATTCGCCTCACATAACCCCACCACCGAAGCCGGTTCATGCGTACAGCTTCATCCATCGAGTTCATTCCTAAATTAGCCTTTATCTCCTAATTCCGAGTACCCTCCTGCCATTGTTCCCACCTGTTTGTACTAGCAATCATTCTTGCTACTTTCATGTCTGTTACTTCTAACTTATGAATAAGATATCCTGAGTCCACACAGCTTTCGCTCCCGTAAAGCAAAGTTGGTCTGAAAACAGACCGATGTAAAGATAGTTTCGTCTGGGAGCTGACTTCCTTCTTACAGAATACTGTTGATCACAACTGCGAGCTCCCTGCATTAGCTTTACGACACCTTGATTCAATCTCACTTACTATATTACCATCCTGGGAGAACACACAACCTAAATATTATTATTATTATTATTATTTATTTATTTATTTATTTATTTATTTATTTATTTATTTATTTATTTATTTATTTATTTATTTATTTATGTTTTTCGTCCGAAGTAAGGACATATTGTATTATGTGACAGTGTTTCCGTTTCGTTTTTCTGCAGTGCCACCAAGGTACGTAGAATACAAGGTAGGGATCACGAGAGAGGTGCGCAGTGGCAAAGCAGAGCTGTGACGTCACGCAGGACCCTTGCGTTGAATCTGCTCTGAGTGAGGTAGAGGTATTTCGAGTAAGAATTGCTGTGCACGCAGAAGCTAGGTGCTAATAATACACGATAGTAACATATCTGTGGTGTATAAGAAACCGTGTGTGTTTATTTTATGAGATAAAACGTAAAAAGCAGTAATAATGTACACTTTTCAGTATGCTTTGTCATGCCATTGCAGGCTGCACAAATCATAGCAGGCACGCGAAGGTACGAAACATACACTTTCATGAATTCCCTAAAACCACTGACGCAAATAAATGGTGACAGAAGTAATCAAGACATTATCGAAAGCTATCTTCCTCAGCTTCGAGGGTTCGGAAGGCTTTATGACGATCCTCTTCAGACAGCTGTGACGCGAAAGGTGAAATCATTGCTTCTAGCCTCAATGCTTCCAAGGCGATAACAAATTCCAACTGTTCTCCGGAAGATTATGAAATATTACGCCCAAATATGTACTGATGAACTCGATCAAAACTCGGATATCGTGTGCCAGTCTAAGGCCAGCGTTGAGCCCACAACATCGTATTTTTTATCGGAGGATGAGCAAGGGTTCGTTAAAGCCCTTGAAGATCTAGTAAAACAGCTCGAGGGGAGTCGTGAAACCAAGGATCTGCTTGAAGACTTCACTGGCTATATAGCTTTTAGGATAAAGAAGAACCTCGATATAGAAAGTAATTACGGAGAGAAAACAGGTCAAACTACAAGGGGTGGAAATTAAATTTCAAAAAGATTTTTTTTTTTTTTTTTTTTTTTTTTGCAAGTTGCTTTATGTCGCACCAACACAGATAGGTCTTACGGCGACGATGGGACAGAAAAGGGCTAGAAGTGGGAAGGAAGCGCCCGTGGCCTTAATTAAGTTACAGTCCCAGCATTTGCTTGGTGTGAAAATGGGAAACCACGGAAAACCACCTTCAGGGCTGCCGACAGTGGGGTTCGAACCCAATTTCCCGAATACCGGATACTGGCCGCACTTAAGCGACTACAGCTATCGAGCTCGGTAGTTTCAATTTTACCACGGGAAAGAACTGAAAGAGGGTTCTAACATCATCACAAACCTTACGGATATCCTGAAAAAGAAATTCTCCGAAATTTATGAGCTTGCAAGTTGCTTCGTGAGAAGCCGTTCTTTTATTCGAATGGACGCTTTAAACAAAAGTAAGACATTGAAGAGACCGGGTTTCTGTTAATACAACACCGATAAAGAAAGAAGAAAAGCAAAGAAATTCCACTGATGCTATGGATAAGTGTGTTTTGTTATATATATATTTAATATCAGCATTATTCTTTGTGTATAACATACCCGGTTTTTTTTATGAAAGGCAATTTATTATGTTGTATATGAAACCAGTGCTAAGAATGTTGATATACAGGCTCATGAATATGGCCTATCTAATGTTAACGTGGAATTTGTCATTTCTTGGCACTTGCAGGAAAACATTTACTGTACTGTTTGTATTGTGGACAGTTTCCTAACATTTGCTGTTTGTGTTGTTGACGGTGTATATAGTTTCCCAATACTGCTTGTAACAACGGACATATTTCTTGCAGTCATCAAGCTTTATGTTCGAGTCTGTAACAATTAGAGCCCCTTGTTATTGTTATCATAGGTGTTGAGAACATGAACATATGGAATGGCCATTCCACTGCTTCACAGTCTTAGCATTGGTACATCCTTTTATACAGATCGAAATACTTCAGAAACGCTGCTGGATTCACACTGTATTTGATCTCCTATTATTATCTCCTATTATTACTCTACTGTAATATGAAGTGGAATGCATTTTCTTAGGTGATATTGTAATGTGAAAATGGGAACTAATATTTACTGGACATAACTGAATTATTACATCAAAGCATCTAAGTGTATTTATTTATTCATCTGTCATGTCGACTTGTGTATCCAGCCGTTATCTGTATTATCGGCCATTGTTGGAACTGTTTCCTAACTGTGGAAGTTACCAGACCAATTTAATTCAAGTTATCTATCCATTATTGTCAGGCATTTGACTAAACTCTGTAGTGCGCCGAATTATCATTTGTAACTTCTGCGCATTTTCGCGGTGCACGCATTGAATTATGGGACTGCCTCTCGGCTAGCTCGGTGTGAGCTCAGCAGTCGGCAGTAGTCAGCTTGCCGTTACTCTCCAAGATGGCTGTGTTGTATGGAGCTCCCAAGCAGACGGTTTGGCGAGAAGGGAAAGCTATTATAATGGAGCTTGACTCCGGCGGTTAAACATAATGTGAGGGCTAGGCCCTATTATTCCTTCAAAGTTATCCAGTGTGCTCCAACCCTTTTTTTGTTCTTAATGTAACATGTAAACTTGGTGCAGTGAGTAACCATTATCGGCATGAAATGTTTTAAGTGTCTTGTAAGTTTGGATACCTTAACTCAAGTAAGTACTGAAAATTATAATTTATTGAAGGGATCCCAGTCGTTCAGGCACTAGTGTGAGTAATTTCATCTTGGACATGAGCAACATTATAAACGACTATTTTGGTATTGGTTAACCTTGTAAGCAAAATCTGATATATATTTGAAGTGAATGCATTTGAAAAAGAAAATTTAATGTAATGTAGGGAGCTCGAGGATCGCTAGTTATGCATCTATGAGGTGATATTTTGTGTAAGTGATTTTATCTTACGTTTTTGTCGGGGTGCATTTTTGCCAACTGTGTTTCTTGATATTCATTATGATGGCGATTATTATTATTATTATTATTATTATTATTATTATTATTATTATTATTATTATTATTATTACTTTTATTTATTTTTTGGTAATTTATTTCGGTGCGTGTTTTCTCCCTTAGTGTTGTCCTGTTTGGTTGATATTGCTGTCTGATTTTGTCCTATTGCCTTCGTGGCTGGTTATCTGTACGTAATGATTATCGCATTGTTACGGGCCTCAATTAATGACACCTCATATTCGCATCGTAGCGCATTCCACGGCCCCCTCTGTTCTAAAGTATGTAAATCGCTGGTGAATTAATTAAGTAAGGCTGATGTAAACTGGCACTATCACCTCTTGGATAAATGATAATTATTATTATTATTATTTTAATAACTTAAAATCTTAAAATTGAAATTTGCTGGTCGAAATTAAGTTTAATAATGGGACTTTTCTTTCGTTGTCTTATTATCTTTTCTCCCATTGTTTGGGTTCCTTGCTTTTGTCTTTATTACGTCATGTCACCCCTTCTTATCTAATCTGATGATACGTTAATATTTTGGGTGGCTTTGATGATTATTATGGGATCTTGGCTTCGCGTCGGTAACGGGTAGCTTCTGTTTGGTTTTCGGTGTCCTTTATTATTTTTATGAGTGCACCGTTAATTGTAAATTTCCTTATGTACTTCATTTTGTTGGGATTGCTGTGCACTATTATTTTATTGTGTTTTCATCTAGCTCGTTTCTTTTGTGTAACGTTTATTCGCGGTTGGAGCCACTAAATTTTCTTCTTTTTCGTGTGTCCTTGTGTGCGTCTTGTAACTTAGAATTTTGTAGTGTAGCAAATTTCAGTTTTAAAGTGTTTTTATATCGCGGGCCCGCATATCGGTTGCAACCAATTTTAATGTTTCTATATGTAAGGTAATGAGTTATTAATGAATTTTCAAACCTTAATTTCGGCGGAAGCCTATGTTTATGTGAGCTTCATTTTTCCTTAATTCCTACTTTATTTTAAAATACTGTTTTCCTCGTCTAGCTTGATTGCATTTTTAAATTTCAGAAAAAGAATTTTATATATTTTTTTATTGTTCTTATTTTATACCATTTTCAAATTACATTTGCTTAGTAAATTTTCTTCATTTCAAATTATCTGGTGTGTCATTTAGTAGCTAGCAGTATTTACCTGGCAACCTGTCAAAGTTATGTAAGATCCTGGCCTTTTTAATTCTCGCTTTGCCTTCCACGCTTCATATTTTATGCTACTGCCTTTCGGTAAGTATTGTGCTTGTTTTCTTCTTGATGTTTGTGCTTTTCTTTTGAATGTTTGGTTTACTAATTGGTAAGGTTGCAGTAGTGAGAACCACGCTCTGCTACCACCCTACGGCTCATATTTATGTCACCGGGCTAATCGCAGGCGGGAAGGGCGGACAATATTCAATATAAATTACCAAAAAATAAATAAAAGTAATAATAATAATAATAATAATAATAATAATAATAATAATAATAATAATAATAATAATAATAATAATAATCGCCATCATAATGAATATCAAGAAACACAGTTGGCAAAAATGCACCCCGACAAAAACGTAAGATAAAATCACTTACACAAAATATCACCTCATAGATGCATAACTAGCGATCCTCGAGCTCCCTACATTACATTAAATTTTCTTTTTCAAATGCATTCACTTCAAATATATATCAGATTTTGCTTACAAGGTTAACCAATACCAAAATAGTCGTTTATAATGTTGCTCATGTCCAAGATGAAATTACTCACACTAGTGCCTGAACGACTGGGATCCCTTCAATAAATTATAATTTTCAGTACTTACTTGAGTTAAGGTATCCAAACTTACAAGACACTTAAAACATTTCATGCCGATAATGGTTACTCACTGCACCAAGTTTACATGTTACATTAAGAACAAAAAAAGGGTTGGAGCACACTGGATAACTTTGAAGGAATAATAGGGCCTAGCCCTCACATTATGTTTAACCGCCGGAGTCAAGCTCCATTATAATAGCTTTCCCTTCTCGCCAAACCGTCTGCTTGGGAGCTCCATACAACACAGCCATCTTGGAGAGTAACGGCAAGCTGACTACTGCCGACTGCTGAGCTCACACCGAGCTAGCCGAGAGGCAGTCCCATAATTCAATGCGTGCACCGCGAAAATGCGCAGAAGTTACAAATGATAATTCGGCGCACTACAGAGTTCAGTCAAATGTCTGACAATAATGGATAGATAACTTGAATTAAATTGGTCTGGTAACTTCCACAGTTAGGAAACAGTTCCAACAATGGCCGATAATACAGATAACGGCTGGATACACAAGTCGACATGACAGATGAATAAATAAATACACTTAGATGCTTTGATGTAATAATTCAGTTATGTCCAGTAAATATTAGTTCCCATTTTCACATTACAGATATTAAAATATCAATGAAGTTATCTCTAACTTGTGCTAAAACAGAATAGCTTACAGCTGTGTATTAGCCTACCTCATATAGAGGACAAGGCGCTGAGGGTTCAAGTGACGTCATCGACGACCAAGCTTGGTGGGGAGACCTGCGCGTGATCCCTACCTCTTACTCTAACTACCTTGCAGTGCCACAAGGTAATGCGTGTGCTTCTAATTTCTGTTTGTTTTTCTCAGTGCATTTATTCGTGCCGATTGACATTCTACGTGCGGCACGTTCTTTATTTACGTTATGTGGACTTGCTTAAGCTAGCAATTGGTGTTCTTGAACATTATTCAACCGACTTTTCTTCCCCATTATTTATATTCAGTGTTGTCTTTCCTTTATTTCTGCAATTTCGTCTGTTATTTGTAACAATTGTCGGTGCACGTTATATTCATTTCCTACTCGGTATGTTGTGAACTTGACTAGTGCAGTGCTTATGTTGTCAGTGCATTGACGCCCAATGGACTCTATGAACTCTTGCTCCAATACGCTACGATGCAAACATGTTCTCTTCGTTGTATATTCATCATTTTGTTATCCTATTCTGTACCTATCTGTATAATTGAGTATCCTAATTCGTTATCCTCCTACTTTTCCCTTACGTATGTCTATACATACCACTAAACATTCGATTTTCTTTTACATATATTGAAACGGTAACACCCTACGAGCATTCACGTTTCATTCTTTTATTAAGAGAAGCTCGCTAACACCCGGCCGTAAGCATTTAAAACTTGCGCCGAGCGCACAGGCATAATGGGAACTGCGAGCAAGTTCGCGACGTTCCAGAACACCGGCCAAGGACAAGCGACGTCACGCAGAAGGTTCCTTCGTGTTCCATTGCTGCATGAACGAAATATAAGCGAGTCGCCAGCCTGGGGTAAGGCAGAATGTAAGCAGAGAGCCTGCAGTAAAGCAGAGAGAGTGTGCGGTATGCGACGGCAGTGTGCTGAAGGCAGAGAGTGGAGTGAGTCGGCAGTAAGCCGTGAGTCAGCGAGTGTGTGCAAGTAAGCACGTCGCGACATAATTCGTCTCTCGGTCCGACTGTATATTTGAATTCGTTTAAAGACTGTCTTCTCGCCAGCTTGAATTCATTTAAAGACTGTGTTCTCACATAAACTGTGCCAGCTTTGAATTCGTTTAAAGACTGTGTTCTCGCCAGCTTGAATTCATTTAAAGACTGTGTTCTCACATAAACTGTGCCAGCTTTGAATTCGTTTAAAAACTGTGTTCTCGCATTAATTGTGTCAGCTTTATTTCATTTAAAGACTGTGTTCTTGCATTAACTGTGCCAGCATTGATTTCGTTCAAAGACTGTGTGAAAGCAGCGGTAGTATTTCTAGCCAGCCTCAATTTCATTTAAAGACTGTGTCTATCCGTTGAACTGTGTTGTATTATGATCTTAAGTGCCAGTGATAATCTGAAAATTACGACGTACTGGAACTTGGACTGTCATTTATTTCAACAAATGTATTATGCTGGTGGAGTACAGTGCAGAGACTGTACTCGATAAATTTAATTTTCTTTATGAAGTGCTTGATCACCGCACCTCGGAAGGTCCTAGATTGTTTCATTTGCGTATTATTCCAAATACGAACTGTGACTCTAACTTTATCCTTGCTGCTGTGGGAACTATTTCGGCGTGCTTCGCCATAGGGAAGTGTCACACCAGTACCCCATGACGTCAAATGTGGAAGCTCCACATTTCCCCGTTCCTGCCTCTGGTTCGAGTCATCAACACTAATACAAACGCCAACGACGGAAGACAACGCCGACGCCGACCGCAAGACGACGCAGCCGCCGCGGGACAACGTCCTCTTCACGCCCTCAGGGACAAATCTACAATTCAGCTATAAAAGGTGACATAATTATTTGCCTATTTATTGAATAAACTGAAGGATCCACTTAATCATGAATTTTTCTTTCACTACTCTTCTCTCTTACTCTCTTAGCATGGGCCGTAAACGCCTTGTCGTTCCTCATGCTCTCCGATAAACTGAAGTACGGGCGTTCCTGTTACAGAGAGAAGGTAGTGAATAGTGGCACCCATGACGTTGGGGCCCGATTAAAGAGAGTGAATAGTGGCACCCGTGACGTTGGGGCCAGATTAAAGAGAGTAAAGTGATAAAAATTAACTTTGAAATCAGTGATATCTTAACTTACCAATTCAAATAAAAGTGCATAGTACGTACGTTAATTCCAGTTCAGTGAATGTGTTAAAATTTTACGAAGTTCAATTCAATGACTTTGACGAAATTTTAAACTTTTGGCACAGAACTCTGATCAAGTTTATGGCACAAGTGATTATTTTTCTCTTTCTCTTGCTATGTAAAACATTTCAGGCATAATATTCATGCACAGGCTTATATAAATTTTGATATTTTGTGTTGGTGAAATTTTGAACTTTACCATTGGACAATAATGGTGACATTTAATTTTATGCACAAGTGTTTGATATTTTGTGTTGGTGAAATTTTGAACTTTACCATTGGACAATAATGGTGATATTTAATTTTATGCACAAGTGTTTGATATTTTGTGTTGGTGAAATTTTGAACTTTACCATTGGACAATAATGGTGATTTTACGTATGAGGTGAATGATTGTATTTTCTGCATTTTGTGAAAATAACGACATTAATATGGAAAATATACTAGCTGCCATTGAGGCTTTAAAAATCAGTCTAAATGACAGGATTACGGAAAGTAACACTAATCTCGGGCGTAAGATTGCAGAATCTAACAATACTTTAGGATCTCAACTTAAAGAATCTAACGCGACCCTGGAAGCCACTAAGGCTAGTATAGGTCAACTTAGGGAGGCTAATGAAGCAACTAATCGTAGTATCACTCAACTAAGGGAAGCTAATGATGCCAACATTGTAAAATTGACAGAATCTGTTGATCAAAAATTTGCAGAAGTTAATAATAATTTGGAACGTAGGCTCAATAGTGCAGGTGCCGAAATTGAAAAAAGATTTAAAGAATCTAACAAAAGAATGGATTCTAAGTTTACGGAAATAAATGAAAGATTAACACGTGACTTAGAAACCATTAAGCAAGATATAAAATCACAAGTGGCGGAGGACTTAAAACTTGCTTTCCCGTCTTCTTCTCAGGAAGTCCTTAAAGAAGTAGAAAGCTTAAAGGAAGAATTTCAAGAGTCCCATGCTCAATTATCTCTTGCGCAAACTAAAATCGCGTCTATTCAAGACAAACTTCATGAATCTGTTAAAAATAATTTCATGAAGTTGGGAAACGAAATTACTCTTCTGAAAAGTCAGCAAGAGGAGGCCGATAAACGTGTCAAGACTCAGTTAGATAATGCTCACACGCAGATTACTCGTATCTGTCGCGATGTAGCAGAAGTCAAGACCGACATAGAGAAGGAGGTCAAGGAAATTGAGAATTCCGTACAGGGGAAAATTAAAACCCTAAAACTTGAACTCCAAGGGGGTATAGAAGCTCTCAACAGCAAAGTATCGCAAATCGAACAGGATGTTTCATCATCTAGCCTTCACAACACTAGTGGAGAATCCATGAATGTTTCCACAATTTTTAAAATAACTGAGGAAAAACCAGCCAAATTTTCGGGGAAAGAGGAGTATACTGCTAAGGAGTTTCTCCTCAACCTCGAAGAATTCTTTCAAGAAAATCACGTTAAGACCGACCGTCGTTTACGAATAGCATCTCGATTGTTAGAAGGCAAGGCGTTAATGTGGTTTACCGCTTTTAAATTCAGTATTAACACTTACGAAGAATTTAAGGAAGCCTTACTTAGACGATTTTGGAGTGCTGAGGCTCAGCACCTGATAAAACTTCAATTATACTCTAGAAAGTATAACACGTCCGTCAATTCCTCGCGATATTCAGATTATCTCATATCTCAGCTTAAAAAGATGCAGTTTTTCGACCCTCCTTTACCGGAGCAAGAACTTATTCAGGTCATAACACTGCAATTTCCACCAAATGTTCAGGAAATATTGGTGGCAGCAAACGTCCAGGACTTGGAGCAGCTCGATGATGTCCTGAGGAAACTCGATACTGCGCACACTCAGAGCGCAGCAAAAGCAGGTCGAACCAAAGAAACTACAACCAACTTTACGGAAATGAAAACTCCGGTTCAAGTAAATCCAGAACCGCGAGAAGAAAGAGAAACTCGCCGAGATATTCCGTTTCGGTATAGAAGATCTAGGAATCGCCCCTACGAAGGGAGGGCTAAGTTTCAACCTGGACCTTCATGGAGGCAGGCAGCTAATCAACCCAATGATAATAGGAACTCCCAGCGTGAAGAATTAGAGAAACGTTGGAGAGAGACTACGGAATATGTAAGGAATAAGAACAGGGAAGAGGGCTTACCTGGAGCAGCTTCTTTGGAATACCAGGCAGAGATACAGAGAAGAAATGAGAGAACGGAAATGGATCCAAGAGCTACGGGTACAAAAAAAAACTTTGTCGAAGCAATAAAGAGACTGCCTGAAAACCCGGAGGGAGGAGAAGTAGTATGTAGCGCACTCATTAACCATTGGTATTTAGAGGATGCAGATTTACTATATGAGGATTCAACACCACGACAGCCTCAGATACAACGCGGCTTACCGATCATTATCATTAAGTCAGGCAATATGATTGTCCACTCTCTAGTAGACTCGGGAACGCAAGCCTCACTAATTTCGCAGAAATTAATAGATGTGGCGCAGGAGACGACCTACATCTCCATCTTGCCGGTTGCTCAAGTTAAGGTTAAAGGCATAGTTCCTGACAAAGCTATTAAATGCAAATTCCAGGCGTTTCTTGAGTTAGAAATTGGTGGTGTTAAGTTCCAACATCTATTTTTGATCTTGACGCAAATGAAATTTGACTTAATTCTTGGATCAGACTTTCTCATTCAACATGGGGGAATCATTGATTATCCCGCTAATGTGATTAAATTTTTTCACGTCGAATCTGTAGGGCTACAGTTGGTTACTTATAATGACGTGAAGAATCCGGAATGTGAGACCCCGGTGGGCATAGTAGAAGGCAAGATGAGCGAGGCTCCGCCTGTCGAAGAAAGCGTCCACGAAGAGGGGCGACCCGAGGAAGTGGGACCCGTAGAGGACCAGATGGCGTCCATTATCGATGATGAGTTTAACGAGGACCACTACAACTTCACGCTTTACGCCAATGTAGCTGAGAGCCCAGATTACGATGATGATAAAGTAATAAAGGCAATCCAAGAGCTTTTTAAGAAGTTTCCAGATGTATTTTCTGAGAAACCTGGAGTCATTAAGGGTTTCAAGCACCACTTAGATGTTACTGACACATCACCTTATAAGAAACGGCCTTATCCGACACCCGGAAGCCAACCCAGCCGAACGGGTTATGCGCGAAATTGCCAGATTCTGTAGATTGTATTGTGGACAACAGCATTGGAAGTGGGTTGAAGTTTTGCCCATTATGCAAAGGATCGTCAATACCACCATGCATGAGTCTATTCAGGACATCCCTTTGAGTGTACATAAAGGCCTCACCCCTGACAGACCTTGGGATCGAGTTTTGCCTGATCAACCTGACGCAGCAGTGAGCCAACAAGCTCGCATTACCAAGGCACTTCGGCAATTACGACATGCTGCTCAAATCCGAGAAAAGAAGTTACGACATCACAAGTTTCGACAACCCTTACAAGTGGATGACCTAGTATTAATACGCAAGCCTGCAGTTTCACACCCTGACCAGGGAATTTACGCCAAATTTTGTCCCTTGTTCATAGGACCCTTCAGGATACTTACCGCACTAGATAATGGTGCCTACGAAGTAGGAAGGGCAGATAGCGACGTTGAGGGAATCTTCAACTCGGCCAATCTCAAGAAATACTTTACTAGGAGATGAGCGAAAAGAAAATCGCCCAGCAATTTTCTTTTTCCCGAGCAGGGGGGGAGATGAAACGGTAACACCCTACGAGCATTCACGTTTCATTCTTTTATTAAGAGAAGCTCGCTAACACCCGGCCGTAAGCATTTAAAACTTGCGCCGAGCGCACAGGCATAATGGGAACTGCGAGCAAGTTCGCGACGTTCCAGAACACCGGCCAAGGACAAGCGACGTCACGCAGAAGGTTCCTTCGTGTTCCATTGCTGCATGAACGAAATATAAGCGAGTCGCCAGCCTGGGGTAAGGCAGAATGTAAGCAGAGAGCCTGCAGTAAAGCAGAGAGAGTGTGCGGTATGCGACGGCAGTGTGCTGAAGGCAGAGAGTGGAGTGAGTCGGCAGTAAGCCGTGAGTCAGCGAGTGTGTGCAAGTAAGCACGTCGCGACATAATTCGTCTCTCGGTCCGACTGTATATTTGAATTCGTTTAAAGACTGTGTTCTCGCCAGCTTGAATTCATTTAAAGACTGTGTTCTCACATAAACTGTGCCAGCTTTGAATTCGTTTAAAGACTGTGTTCTCGCCAGCTTGAATTCATTTAAAGACTGTGTTCTCACATAAACTGTGCCAGCTTTGAATTCGTTTAAAAACTGTGTTCTCGCATTAATTGTGTCAGCTTTATTTCATTTAAAGACTGTGTTCTTGCATTAACTGTGCCAGCATTGATTTCGTTCAAAGACTGTGTGAAAGCAGCGGTAGTATTTCTAGCCAGCCTCAATTTCATTTAAAGACTGTGTCTATCCGTTGAACTGTGTTGTATTATGATCTTAAGTGCCAGTGATAATCTGAAAATCACGACGTACTGGAACTTGGACTGTCATTTATTTCAACAAATGTATTATGCTGGTGGAGTACAGTGCAGAGACTGTACTCGATAAATTTAATTTTCTTTATGAAGTGCTTGATCACCGCACCTCGGAAGATCCTAGATTGTTTCATTTGCGTATTATTCCAAATACGAACTGTGACTCTAACTTTATCCTTGCTGCTGTGGGAACTATTTCGGCGTGCTTCGCCATAGGGAAGTGTCACACCAGTACCCCATGACGTCAAATGTGGAAGCTCCACATTTCCCCGTTCCTGCCTCTGGTTCGAGTCATCAACACTAATACAAACGCCAACGACGGAAGACAACGCCGACGCCGACCGCAAGACGACGCAGCCGCCGCGGGACAACGTCCTCTTCACGCCCTCAGGGACAAATCTACAATTCAGCTATAAAAGGTGACATAATTATTTGCCTATTTATTGAATAAACTGAAGGATCCACTTAATCATGAATTTTTCTTTCACTACCCTTCTCTCTTACTCTCTTAGCATGGGCCGTACACGCCTTGTCGTTCCTCATGCTCTCCGATAAACTGAAGTACGGGCGTTCCTGTTACAATATATATTGTACACGGCCTAAGAGCTACTTTGTATAGCTGACGGCCCGCCTACCCATAGGGTAGGAATGAAATAACCTTCTAATAAATAAAATAAATGTTCACCTGCATACACCCAGCGTCAGTGGGTAGGGTGTAACACATCCCACTCTGAAGAGTCTAGTGTCAGACCTAAGACAAAACGCTGGTAAATAGAGCAAACGCCTGAAAAGCCTTACATCTAATATGTTTTTGACATGCTCTATTGGTGAAAAATATCCAATTCCCCCCATGGGAATTTAGAATTTTCCAAATGTAACAAGGACAAAAATAACAGGTTACCGAGTAACCACAACAGACTAACGTACTAGTGAAAACAGTTACTGGGAAGTGGGAACTGTCACTATTGTCGCGGCCACGAAATTAGGCGGGTCAGAGAAATTACGCTGTTGCCAAGGTTATGTAGCAACAGGCGAAGAAATGTCTAACTGGACACATCATTTCGGAACGCGAGGCAAGTTGTTCTCTCTCAAGCTC
Organism: Anabrus simplex; assembly: GCF_040414725.1. Taxonomy (NCBI): domain Eukaryota; kingdom Metazoa; phylum Arthropoda; class Insecta; order Orthoptera; family Tettigoniidae; genus Anabrus; species Anabrus simplex. The sequence continues at coordinate 57,494,987 of NC_090274.1, forward strand.
CTGGTGTTACTTCATATAATGTTTCAAAACAAATTATACTACAACCTTCAGAAAAGACTGTTTTTTTAGTGGTATAACTACTTTACATATAAACCACTGCAAATAATTATTAAAAATAAAATATTGAAGGAGTAAATTTAAATCCGTAGAATCATGTATTGAAAATTTCAGTAAGCGGCCAAGTTTTGATTTCTTCAGCCAATAAAATTTTGTCTGCGGGAAAAATTTTAAAAATTGCCTGACTTATATTTTTTATCTGAAACATTTTTCCGTTAGTCTTGTAATTTTCCTGGAAAATGGCCCGAAAAGCGGTCATGTAAATGTCGCTGGCTGAGGCAGTTCGGGGCGCGCGCGCCAGCACAGGCTGCAGGACGCCGTAAATATTTTCGGATTACATATTAATCCGTATCAGTTTTATTACATTATAACTTTAAATATTTGAATACTGTATATTGTACTGAGTAATATGGAAAAAGAACTACTTTAAAGTATAGGTTAACATTAATTTACAATGAATTAAGAATCGGTTTCTAGCTTCAAGGCAGTCTAAGATTTCTTAGTCACTCTCATCACACATCTCACTATCTGTCGAGTCGTCATTTACACTGATGATGAATGGCTCCATTCTTTCGTCCCTTACTATTTCCTTGGCCCAATCGTCTGTTTGAAGATTTTACGCGCGATTGAAGCACTTTTCCTAATCTGCAGCAGTCACACGGTCGATAGCTTCTGACGTGAGTTTTTCTACGTCCTTTATTTTGAATGTCTTGGTCCTCTCTGCCACTTCTCTCTTGACTTGAGCCCAAATCAATTCACATTCACTGTCCATTTTAACTGCACTTACGGTGCGAGCTCAACAGCTGCATGACAGGGAATGACTCGGGTAAGGTGGCCCGAAGCGGATGGGCTTCTACTAGACAGCATTGCACGATCAGCGTTGCCAGTCCGTGCTCGGAGGTAAGCGACTCTCGACCATCTGTCGCTTAGCCGTTCCCATATCTGACGACAGCGCAGTTTTCCTCACCCGCCTAATTTGGTGGCCGCGACAATAGTAGCAGCTTACACACACAGAATGTGACCTTCAGAGTTCAGATAGTACGCATGTCTTCCAAGTGAGAGCGCTTTCGTAGGAGATTGCTTTAAGTTAAATATACTATAGTGCAGGGGTGGCCACTAACCTTGATTTTGGGAGCCGCAAATTTAGGAGCAAGGTTCGGAGACAAAATTGGGAGCATGTTTAGAAAATGGTTTATAAAATGAAGACACGTTTTTCATTTTTTTTTAAATTAAGGAACCTTTATTTTCAACACTACACAGAACATTATTGCTCAGGTACACATCAAGGAATGAGATTTTATTTTTGAGAAGCGCTTTTTGGAGTGTTAATTTTTGCTGTTAGTTTTCTTAAATCTGGATGATAATTGGTAAGCGGAGTTCGCACAAGTTCACTTAAATGTTCATCAGTTAGTTCAGATTAATATTTAGATTTAATGATTTTAAGTGTTGAGTGCAGTGATTCACACAGTTATGTAGTCCCAAAGATTGAGATAAGTCACATAGCACACTCCTTTGTTAGTGTTTTTTTTCTTCTGGAGCATTCTTACCAAATTCTATGGTAGAAACGCCACTTCGTTTGAGTCCTTTTATACTCCTTCGTCCTCTTGCAGTTCTAGTAGCACCAATTCTACAGCTGCTGTATCCTTTGTTATTGGTGATGAAACAGGACAGCCATCGCCAGCAACATCAACAGCAAAAGGATTTTCCAGGAATGAAAACGAAGGTTTAAGTGATCTCAAATCATTAAATAACGTTAAGGCGCGCATTGCTGCTACTGACTGCCGCCGGCCGCGAGACACTGTTAGTTTCCATTAATTATATAAATTAATTTTACTCTACGCTTGGTGTAAGGAGCCGCACGAGACTGACTCAAGAGCCGCATGCGGCTCGCGAGCCTCGTTGTGGCCAACCCTGCGTGTAGTGTATAATATACTGTATAGTGTATTTGTTTAAATTGCTGCTGTCATCTGGTAACTAAAGTGTAAACTGTTACGACATATTCAATTGCTCAGGGGGTAATCGTTGACTCGGACATCACGCAGGGATATCTACATCATAATCTATATATATAAAATAGCTTGTCCTGACTGACTGACTGACTGACTGATTCATCATCGCCGAGCCGAAACTACTGGACATAATGAAATGAAATTTTGAAGATACATACATATTAAGATGTAGGTGCTCGCTAAGAGAGGATTTTTGGATATTCCGTCGCTAAGGGAGTGAAAAGGGGGGTGAAATTTTAAAATGAATGTATCTATATCTCAAAACTTTTAAAGTTTACAAATGTAAAAATTGGTATTTAGACTCTTCATTAAAAATAAGGAAACACGTATTTTTTTGTTTTCAGAAAATCCCAATAAGAGGGGCGAAAAAGGGTGAAAAAGGCGTTGAATGCCTTTAATCAGGATACCGGTACTTATATCTCAGAAAATAAAGGTTTTACAGACCTGAAAATTGGTACTTTTGATCTCTTTTAAAAATAAAGAAACATGTATTTTTTGTTTTTGGTAATTCCAGTTAATGGGAGGGTGAAAAGGGGGGTGAATTTTTAAAATCAGTGTATCTATATCTCAAAACGTTGAAAGTTTACTGATGTAAAAATTGGTATTTAGTCTTCATTGAAAATAAAGAAACACCTATTTTTTTGTTTTTGGAAAATCCTAATAGGAAAGGAGGAAAGGGGCGAAAAAGGGGTTGAATGCATTTAATGAGGATACTTATATCTCAGAAAATGAAGATATTACAGACCTGAAAATTGGTGTTTTGTATCTCCTTTAAAAATAAAGAACCACGTATTTTTTGTTTTTGGAAAATCCAATTAATGGGGGGTGAGAAGGGGGTGAATTTCTAAAATGAGTGTATGTATATATATCACAAAACTTTTAAAGTTTATAGATGTAAAAATTAGAATCTCCTTTAAAAATAAAGAAACACGTGTATTTTTGTTTTCGGAAAATCCTAATAGGAAGGGTGGAAAAGGGTGGAAAAGGGTGAAAATATGTTAAATGCCTTTAATGAGGCTAATTATATTTCAGAACCTGAAGATATTACAGACCTGAAAATTGGTATTTGGGATCTACTTAAAAATAATAAAGAAACAGGTATTTGGGGGGGGGGGTTAAAAGGGGTTTGAATTTTTAAAATGAGTGTATCTACATATGAAAATTTTAAAAGTTTACAGATGTAAAAATTGGTATTTAGAATTTAGAATTTAAAAATAAAGAAACACGTATTTTTTTGTTTTCGGAAAATCCCAATAGGAAGGCTGTAAAAGGGTGAATAATGGGTCGAATGCCTTTAATGAGGCTACTTATATTTCAGAACCTGAAGATATTACAGACCTGAAAATTGGTATTTGGGATCTACTTTAAAAGTAAAGAAACGCGTATTTTTTCGTTTTTGGAAAATCCAAATATTGTGCGGTGAAAAAGGGGGTGAATTTTTTAAAATGAGTGTGTCTACATCTTAAAACTTTAAAATTTACAGATGTAACAATTGGTAGTTAGAATCTCCTCTAAAAATAAAGAAACGCGTATTTTTTGGTTTCCTGTAAATCCCAATAGGAGGGGTGTAAAAGGGTGAAAAATGGGTTGAATGCCTTTAATGAGGATACATATATCTCAGAAACGGAAGATATTACAGAACTGAAAATTTGTATAAGGGATCTCCTTTAAAAACAAAGAAACACGTATTTTGTTTTAGTTTTTGGAAAATCCAATTAATGGCGGTTAAATAGGAGTGACAAATTGGGGTGAATTTTTTGAAAGACTATATCTACAGAATATCTTGGAAACATAAAATGTTACAGACGTAAAAAGTGGATGTTTGGAATCTCCTGTAAATGTAAAGAAACATAGGTGATTTGTTTTTGGAAACTCCACTTAAGGGGAACTCAAAAGGGGTGAAATTTTTAAATGAGAACTTTTACGGTAAATCTAAAAAAAACTTAACATGTTACAGAAGTGAAAAATGGTTTTTTATTTCTATTAAACATAAAGAAACGTGTATTTTTACTTTTCGGAAATACCACTTGGGTGGAGGGGGGGTAAAAGTGACTGAAAATGGTGTTGAATCCTTTTAATTAGGCTACTGATATCTCAAAAATGAAGATGTTATAGACGTGAAATTTGATATTTGCAATCTGCTTTAAAAGTAAAGAAAGACGTATTCTCGGAAAATCCAATGAAGGTGGGGGGGGGGGTGAAAGAATTGAAAAATGAATTGACTTAATTGTATGAGAATACATACATCTAATAAAAACTAAAGTTGTTACAGACGTGAAAATTCGTATTTGGATCTCCTTTAAAAAGAAAGAAAAATGCGTTTTGGGGGGAAACCATTTTTGGGGGCGGGAGTGTAAAGTAGTTGAATTCCCTTCATGTGGACACATAAATCAAAAACTGAAGAAGTTAGAGTCGCGATAATTGGTATTTAGAAGACCTTTACTATTAAACAAACAAGTATTTTTTGCGGGAAAATTCACTTGGGGGGGGGGCAGTGTGAAATGTAGTGAAGAAAGTGAATTATTTTTATGGGTATACATATATCTCAAAACTGGAGGTAATAGACGTGAACATTGGTGTTTGGAATCTCCTTTAAACTTAAAAAAACACGCCTTCTTTTAATTTTTTTTTTTGGGGAGGGGGTTGGCTGTAAATAAATTTAACGGCGGTGGGTTGTAAAAGGAGGTGAGACCAATTGATTTTACTGTCCTTAATGTACTTATAAAGATCCTCCGTTGCTCAGGCGGCAGCGCGCCGGCCTCTCACAGCTGGGTTCCGTGGTTCAAATCCCGGTCACTCCATGTGACATTCGTGCTGGACAAAACGGAGGCGGGACAGGTTTTTCTCAGGATACTCCTGTTTTCCCTGTCATTATTCATTCCAGCAACACATAATAATAATAATAATAATAATAATAATAATAATAATAATAATAATGTTCCGGACCGTCGTCAAATGTGCGATCCGCGCTAGAAACGGCTCCTGGATGGCTAATGACTAAGAATGCAGTCCGGCCGCGGGTTCAGTGCCGCCAAGGCACCCAATATGACACCACGCCGTATCTTCTGAAGGATTTTATCCATATTAAAAATGATTATAGGAAGAGATGGCAAAGATTTACGGACCCAACTGACCGGGAGGAATACCTGAGCCTAGCCCGGGAAGTACGAAATCGATTGCTGGAAAGGAAGATTGAAAAATGGGAGGAAACGTGCCGTAATCTAATAGAAAACGAGTCAGATCGGGAATTTTGGTGGATTCTCGCAAAAAACGAGTCAGATCGCGAATTTCGGCAGATTTTAAATATCTAAAACAATAAGCATTCAATTATAAATTTCAGTATAATACCGTAGCGAAGCACGGGTATCTTGCTAGTATTATTATAAGTTTCACCCGTATAATTTTTCTTGTATCATAAATAAATTAGTATGCTAACTTTCCATATTGATATTATAGATAACATAACATCGATCCTCTTGTACCGGTTTGTGTCGAGGTTTGGTAGACAGATCATCATGTTTTCTTGTCTTCTATTCTTGATCGCGGCATTGTCAAACTCACTCTTCTAGATTTCAGAAAAGACGCTATGTTGTCTTCTTATTTCATCGGTTGTCTGCCTCTCAATAACTTTATAGCCAACTAGCTTATGTACCCGTGCTTGGCTACGGAATTCTACACTGTATACAGAATTCTAGGTTAGGGAGTGTTCAAACTGTAAGATTGTATTAAATTGCATAGCTACCGGGCGAGTTGGCCGTGCGCGTAGAGGCGCGCGGCTGTGAGCTTGCATCCGGGAGATAGTAGGTTCGAATCCCACTATCGGCAGCCCTGAAGATGGTTTTCCGTGGTTTCCCATTTTCACACCAGGCAAATGCTGGGGCTGTACCTTAATTAAGGCCACGGCCGCTTCCTTCCAACTCCTAGGCCTTTCCTATCCCATCGTCGCCATAAGACCTATCTGTGTCGGTGCGACGTCAAGCCCCTAGCAAAAAAAAATTGCATAGCTCTTAACGTTACTCTAGAAACGCGACGGGGAAGTCACCAAACGTCTTTTGTCACATGAAGACTGGGTTAGGGAATTTTCATTGTAATGGTGGACCCGCTTGCCTACCATCATTCACATTCAGGTTGGGGAGTTTTCATTATAATGGCAGACACTCGCTCTCCAGCTGGCTTTTTACATCCTCAGAAAGACCGTCTTAGTGGTTTTCGCACGTAGGTCATTACAATGACGTCAATAGGAATGGCGCGATTAAAAGCAATGCATTCATATGTGACACTCGAACAAATTAAAAAAACACACATTTTCTTACTTTCAACGAACATTACTACGCTGCTGTTTAAACAGTCCAAAGTTCCAGAGCTGGAATGACCAAGACGCAGACAGAAGTGAGGGGGGAGAGGCGGGGTCGAATAGTGGAGAGTCCCAGGACAAAAACTATGCCTTTTTTACTAATATATTACCAAGGGGTACCCGATGAGTCGGAACAACTAGAGTATGGTTCCAGTGTATGGGACCCTCACCAGGATTACCTGATTCAAGAACTGGAAAAAATCCAAAGAAAAGCAGCTCGATTTGTTCTGAGTGATTTCCGACAAAAGAGTAGCGTTACAAAAATGTTGCAATGTTGGGGTTGGGAAGAATTGAGAGAAAGAAGAAGAGCTGCTCGACTAAGTGGTATGTTCCGAGCTGTCAGCGGAGAGATGGCGTGGAATGACATTAGTAGACGAATAAGTTTGAAAGGCGTTTATAAAAGTAGGAAAGATCACAATATGAAGATAAAGTTGGAATTCAAGAGGACAAACTGGGGCAAATATTCATTTATAGGAAGGGGAGTTAGGGATTGGAATAACTTACCAAGGGAGATGTTCAATAAATTTCCAATTTATTTGAAATCATTTCGGAAAAGGCTAGGAAAGCAACAGATAGGGAATCTGCCACCTGGGCGACTGACCTAAATGCAGATCAGTATTGACTGATTGATTGATTGAACATCTCAATTCACTATATTGGCGACGGAAAAATCTGACGGGAAGTAGATTTTTCCTCCAAGCCAGAGGAGAAACCACATTTTCACTGCTAATTTGGAAGAAAATGAAGGCATAATTTAATATTAGAGAAGAGGAAGAGCTTTTCTTAAGAAATGGCTCTTTTCAGGGTTGGATTTTGAGGGTTTTTTTTTTTTTTTTTTTTTGTGAATCGTGGTGTGGTGCTATAATTTGGAAAGGCCTAAATTGTAATTCTAGACCAGGTCATACTACTACTACTACTACTACTACTAATAATAATAATAATAATAATAATAATAATAATAATAATAATAATAATAATAATGAAAACCTACAACCTGTTTTCCAGTCATTGACTGGGTCAGGGATGGAATGAATGAAGCAGATATAGGCTATTAGTACGATGGAGTCGTCAATCCCAAAGTGATTTATTAATGACTGATAGATGCTATGAAATAAGAATAGAGAGTGTTGCTGGAATGAAAGATGACAGGGAAAACAGGAGTACCCGGAGAAAAACCTGTCCCGCCTCCGCTTTGTCCAGCACAAATCTCACATGGAGTGACCGGGATTTGAACCACGGTATCCAGCGGTGAGAGGCCGACGTGCTGCCGTCTGAGCCACGGAGGATATAATAATAATAATAATAATAATAATAATAATAATAAAGGAGCCTCTGCCTTAAGTGTGCACACTGCTCATTCAAAACAGTGCGTCAGAGTAGGGATCGAATAGCTGGAATACTATGATGAACCAGTGTGTCACGTACCAGCAGTATCAGAAAATGTGTGAACCAGAGGAATGGCATGCTAAAGAAGAACATTTTCTAACTCCCCAGCTATTTCCCGCCAATATTCAGTCAGGCTGTTATAGTCGGTATGCAGCAGTAATCCCATCTATCGGAGTTGAGTGTCAGCATAAGATACAAATAACATCACAATAAACAACGGTCAATGCAATGTTACTGTAGATCAATATTACGCTCTTTCGATATTGTAGGCCTTCACATTTAATTTTCTTCCGGCTCTGAAATACCACTCTTATCATAGTCGGTACGGTAAAACTGAATAAAATGTAAATGATCGGAAATTGTATTCTCTATAACTTTTGTTATGTAGTACTTTTCGATAGGACCAATAACATAGGTATTTAAGATTTAAATTTTAGGGTCCTTGGCGTAAACTACCATTTAATCCAGGGTGAATAACATTGTTTATAATTTAGACTGTAGTTTTTTATTCCCCGACTCTATATACCGACGTTTACTAAATTCTGTTTACCCATTTTCTCGTGGCTCGGCGTTGAAATGGACTTAGCAACAAAAAATACAAATTCATGAATATCTCTGTTAGCATAGTCGGTACGGTAAAAAATGTATTAGGCATAAATGATTGGAAATTTAATTCTATATAACTTTAGTTATGTACTATTTATCGGTAGAACCACTAATAATATAAATATTTGAGAATTAATTTTAGGCCTTCCCCTAAACCACCATTTCACTCAGCGTGAATAAAATGATTTATAGTCTAGATTGTAGTGGCTAACCCTCGACTTTACATACCGATTTTCATTAAATTCTCTTCAGCCCTTTTCTTGTGATTCGTGTACATACATACATACAGACAGACAGACAGAAATTACGGAAAAGTAAACAGTACATTTCCTTGTTACTGTGGACATGGCCGATAGAGAAATACCATTCTTTTCAAATTCTGAGCAATGTACAGACAAAACTCTTATATCATATATAAAGATGCATAGATAGGAATGCGTGTTTTGCTGCACCGACTTTCAACAGTGTAGTGATGCGAGCGCGCATGTGCGAGTAAATGAATGGGACTGCGCAACACAGCTGTAAGAAGACAAGCTTGAAGCCGTGACCAGACTGTGACCAATAAAAGGTGAGTAACGTTGGACGTTATTTTTAACTGTTAATTTTCACAGTTACTTTATTGTAGCAGTGACAGATGTAGCAGTTACACAAACATAACGGTTTGTCACACCTCTAATGTGTAAGGATATGTTCGATCCACTTTTTTCTTTCAGTTTACCCCACAAATAAAAATCACAGACTGTTAGATCTGGAGAATGAGGGGGAAATACACCAGCACTGATCACTTTGATTGCAAACACTTCCGAGATGATAAGAAGGGAATTTTCTGCTGTATGAGCAGGGGCTGAATCTTGTTGAAACCACCCACGCGATTTTTTCTTCCGTTATCTGATGGAAGGACAATGTCAAAATGTCATCTTGGTACCTCTCTGCATTTACTGTCGTCTAAAAAAATTGGGCCAAATTATTCGTCTTGCACTAACAACTCACCAAACACCAATCTTCCTATCATAATGAGGGACTTCATATACACCATTAGGATTTTCTGCACACCAATAGCATATGGTCGTACGACCATTAAGGTGAAACCAGGCCTCATCTGAAAAGAACACAAGATGTGGGTCGAATAAACGATCTTTCAATGATGCAAGATACCACTCACTATATCTCACTCTTGTGGCTGGATCAGCAGGTTTTAAACAATGGGCCCGTGTAAACCTGTACGGTTTGTAGCCCACTGTGCAGAAGAAACCGAAACCGCGAATAGTTGTTTTATTGTGAGTGATTTACTCGGTGACAGTTCAAGATTCGCACCAATGTCATCTAGCTTTTCCTCTGTTAAAACTGTTCGTGTGCGCGCATGTTTTTTATTTTTTATTGTTGAGCACTGAGCCAAGTAGTTTCAAATTTATTTTACAATTACGTTCGTGAAGGTGGCACTTCACCAGAAAATTGCTGAACAAATGAATCACGTACCCGTCCGGAAGACTCGTAATTAAAACAACATTTAAATACGAAAATACGGTGTTCCAATGATACCTGTCTCACCATGTTAACAGCTGAGATTCAGACTGGCGACTGATGCTTGCAAGGTAGAACACGTGCAGGCTGCTTACAAGGTCAAGAACTACGCGCGTGCCGCCAATACTACAGCTTAGGTATCAGAGAGTAGAAACCGTCACTTGACAGTCTTAATTTATATGAGTGACACTACATATATATTTCCTTACAAACCATATCGAGTGCAGTTGTAGTTCGGAGATGTACTTTGACGTCTATGGATCTACGTACTCTTGAGAAAGCAACATACAACTGCCCAAAACGCATCACCATCAACAGCGCTATATGCCCTCATTCCATATGAGCACTGCGTAGAATTCTGCAATTTAATCCAGGTTTTTGGCACACATTCTAGTGATTAGAAATTCTATAACACCAACTCCCCTACCCTGTCAGCTAACATTCTGATGGTAAAATTATTTTCAACAAAACGGACTCAAACCCGCTAATCACGGTATCAGATCAGACCATACAGACTTGACGGGCTAGAGATAAACTCCAGAATGGAAAAGGTCATGCATTCATTTCATTGCAAAATAGTGTTTGTCACTGAACAAGTTCAAGTATGACGGTCATCACTGCATTGTTCTTGTAGGCCAAAACTTGTACCACTTTAAGTGTCTCAAATATATCTGTGGAAGGCAACAGAATCTAGGATGTACCCAGTTCGATATCACGCCGATAGATAAAGAATGTGCGACAAAGACTTCGCTGTAAAAACGTATTTTTCTTTTAAAAAGTACAAAGTCGTGGTCGTTGAGAGATTCTTTGAATTTTTCTTGTAAAGCAGACATAACAATCTATAACAGGCACTAAAGTCAGCTGTTGAAACCTTATCGCTTTCTCAATATCGCTGTGAATGACAGACAAATTTAGGGATTTTATATACCAGTATATAGAACTAGCAAGATCCCCGAGCTTCGCTACGGTATTATTCTGAAATTTATAATTGAATACTTAACATTTTACATAAAATTCGCCAAAATTCGCGATCGGACTTATTTTCTGAGAGATTACGGCGAAGTTCCTCCAATTTTTCAATCTTTCTTTCCACCAATCAATTTCGTACTTCCCGAGCTAGCTCCAGGTGTTCCGCCCGGTCAGTTGGGTCCCTAAATCTTTGCCATCTTTTCCTATAAGCATTTTTTATATGGATCAAATCCTTGAGGAGATCCGGCGTGGTGTCGTCTTGGGTGCCTTGGCGGTACTGATCCCGCGGGCGTACTGCATTCCTAGTCATTACCAGGCCAGGACCCGTTTCCAGCGCGGTCCACACTTTGACGACGGTCCAGAATATTATTATTATTATTATTATTATTATTATTATTATTATTATTATTATTATTATTATTATTATTATTCATGTTCTGGAACCCCGCAACAATATGTTAGACCGCTACTTGGCGGTAAATTACATCTGCTGCAATTTTCATTGCTGACAATGTGACTAGCACCATTGTCGCGCGTAGGCAAGTGCGCGGGATTTCTGGCGATACGAATGATATACTGTACTTCCGTGCATTATTGAAATTATTATAGAGGTGAACAACTGCACGGTCAATATCATTCAAATGTGTTTAAATTTTATTTTATATCGCAGGAGAATCTACTCTAATCTTATTTTAAGTTCTCCAAAGGAAAAGATGGCTCTTGAAAACGAACCCAGGAAAGATTAAAAATGATCAGTTTATGAGCAGAATCAAGTACAGTATGAACAGTAAAATCAATTGGTCTCAACACCTTTTTCACCGTTAAGTTGATTTACCAACCACCCCCACCCCCCTACCTCAATAAGGCGTGTTTCTTTATGTTTTAAAGGAGATACCAGATTACAATGTTCACGTCTGTTATCTTCAGTTTTGAGATATAAGTATCCCCATAAAAAGAATTCACTTCCCTTCAAACTCCCACCCTTAGTCCGACTCCATGGCTAAATGGTTAGCGTGCTGGCCTTTGGTCACAGGGGTCCAGGGTTCGATTCCCGGCAGGGTCGGGAATTTTAACCATCATTAGTTAAGTGCGCTGGCACGGGGGCTTGGTGTATGTGTCGTCTTCATCACCATTTCATCCTCATCACGACGCGCAGGTCGCCTACGGGAGTCAAATCGAAAGACCTGCACCTGGCGAGCCGAACATGTCCTCAGACACTCCCGGCGCTAAAAGCAATACGCCATTTCATTTTCCCATCCTTAAGTGAATTTTCCGGAAAAATACTTGTTTCTTTATTAGTAAAGGATCTTCTAAATACCAATTATCACGACTGTAACATCTTCAGTTTTTGAGATACGTGTCCTCATAAAAGGAATTCAACTCCTTTTCACCCCCACACCCCAAGATTATTTTCCCCCAAAAATGTGTTTTTCTTTGTCTTTAAAGGAGATCCCAACACCAATTTTCACGTCTGTAATAACTTTAGTTTTTATTAGATGTAAGTATCCTCATAGAATTAATTCAGTTTTTTACAATTAATTCACCCCTTAATTGGATTTTCCAAAATCAAAGGAATATGTGTATCTATTCTTTTAAATAAGATTCCAAATAACAATTTTCACGTCTGCAACATCTTTCGTTTCTGAGATAATAGTACTTCATACAAATATTTCAACTAATTTTTCAATTCTCCACCCTCCTTTAAGTGGATTTCTGAAAAGAAAAAAATCGTACTTCTTTATTTTTAAAGGATATTCCAAATACCAATTTTCACGTCTGTAAAATCTTCAGTTTTTGAGATATCAGTATCGTAATAAAAATAATTCAACCCCATTTTGTCATTTCCCCCCCACTCAAGTGATTTTTCCGAAAACAAAAAGTGCATGTTTCCTTATTTTTAAATAGAGATTAAAATACCATTTCTCACTTCTGTAACATGTTAATTTTTTGAGATATACTGTAGACATGCTCATTTTAAAATTTCACCCTCTTTTTAATTCCCCTTAAGTGGAGTTTCCAGAAACAAATCACCTATGTTTCTTTACTTTTACAGGAGATTCCAAATACCAATTTTTACGTCTATAATAGTTTACGTTTCTGAGATGTACTGTAGATATATTCTTTCTAAAAATTCACCCCATTTGTCACTCCTGTTTAACCCCCATTAATTGTATTTTCCAAAAACAAAAAATAAGTTTTTCTTTATTTTTAAAGGAGATTTCAAATACCATTTTTCAGGTCTGTAATATCTTCAGTTTCTGAGATATAAGTATCCTCATTAAAGGCATTGAACCCTTTTTTCACCCTTGTTCACCCCTCCTAGTGGGATTTTCCAAAAACAAAAAATACGTGTTTCTTTATTTTTAAAGGAGATTCTACAGTAAATACCAATTTTTACATCTGAAAACTATTAAAGTTTTGAGATATAGATACACCCATTTTAAAAATTCAACCCCTTTTTACCCCCTTAGCGACGGAATATCCAAAAAAGCTCCCTTAGCGAGCACCTACATTGTAATATAAATGTATCCTCAAAATTTCATTTCTTTATTTCCAGTAGGTTTGGCTCGGCGATGAAGAATGAGTCAGTCAGACAGTCAGGACATGTTTTATGTATATTACAGGAGATTCCAAATACCAGTTTTTACGTCTGGAACATTTTACGTTTCTGAGATATACAGGGTGTTTACAAATGAATATCGGAGTTTTAACGCCTTATAATATTGAATACGTTAAACTTACAGTTATACATTATATGTCAAATGAAAGAGCAACTGTAGATATAGTCTTTCTAAAAATTCACCCCATTTCCACTCCTGTTTAACCCCCATTAATTGTATTTTCCAAAAACAAAAAATAAGTTTTTCTTTATTTTTAAAGGTGATTTCAAATACCATTTTTCAGGTCTGTAATATCTTCAGTTTCTGAGATATAAATATCCTCATTAAAGGCATTGAACCCTATTTTCACCCTTTTTCACCCCTCCTAGTGGGATTTTCCAAAAACAAAAAATACGTCTTTCTGAGTTTTATGCATATTTTATCAAATATTTCGATTTTTCGATTTTCACATAATGCTCTACCCCTGACCATTGCGGATAAATTAGCGATATAATTTTCCACGTTCCGCCATTTTTAAAGGCACAGCGGGACATTTAAATGCCTGCTGCACAGCCATTTAAACGCCCCTTCCTCTTCGATTCTCACCGAAAATTGTCCTGCATACGCATCTATGCGTTTTTTATCACATAATTTTGAAATGTGATGTATGGCACCAACACAGTACTGAAAGAGGAGTGTGTAAACCACATTGCTAAGAGAATGGGAAAAGGTTTGGGACAGATGCTACAAACTTGGAAAGTGAAGGGTGTGCAGTTAGGTGGCCGTTCAGGTGGTCTTACTAATATTACAATTACCAAGCTTACCAGCTATTGTAGGAGTTATATTGTACAAATCACACTTAAGGTTGCAAACATGAAAAATGCCATCTCTGCCACACTCTACTATTACATATCAACCAACAGTAAGCCCCAACATAAGAAATGCCCCCAAGGCTTAGATGATTGATGCTTCTATAACAAAAACATAGCAGAAGGTATGATAAAATGTCGGTCGAACTTCCTGAGCCATTAGTGTGTAAGATTATGTCTATGTATCAGAGGCTGGCCTCTAATGAAGTACTATCCCGATGTGTCCGTGGTGCCACGCAGAATCAGAACGAAAGTCTACATTTTAGCATCTGGAAAAAGTGTCCAAAGGAAATTTTGTATCAAGAAAGAGACTTGAAATTGGTGTATGCAGTGCTGTGGCTGAGTTCAATAAGGGGTGCAGTGCAACAATAGACTTGAAGTCGGATATCAAAAGAACTTCAGTGTCTCATGTGACAGAAAAATCAGTCCTTAGGGTGATGCTCGCACAAAGTATGAAATACAGCGATCGTCCTCTGAGAAGAAAAAATCAAGTCGACGAAAGGCGAAGGTCACAAAAATGAAGAAAGAGGCTGAAAAACGGAAGACGGAGAGTATGACTTATGCTGCAGGAGAGTTCTAATTAGTAAGTCAACTGACAATATTAAAAAATATGCATGACTTTAGAAAAATGCTATTTTCTCAGTTTCACATTTTCAGATGTATAAAATGTCATACACATTACAGATATGATGCTATTACCTTGAAAATTCACGTGAATGTTCCTTAGTACATTATCCATAAACGTGTGCATTACTTTTATGATTGAAAATCTGGTTTGCCTGTACAAAGTTTCAAAATTTAAATTTTCAATAATTTTACAAAAAAAAACTTCAACAGGGGAAAAAGTCCTATCTCCATAGTAAATAATACAATCTCAAAAATGAAGCACAGTTTCAGTTATATAAGAATAAGGTACTAGACCATTACTTAAAAAATGTGCTATCTTGGTCGCTTTGATACGCTTAAAATTTAGAATATTTGAATAATTTGCATATAAATATTGGAAAATAATTAATATCTATGAAACTAGTAAAGTTACACTGATCAAATTTAGTACAGATATTCATAATAATACATACCTTGAGCCAACCGAATATTAAGATGATATCGTAATTTTTACAGGAATTAGAAGTTTAAGTCCCAGTGTCCCTTGAAGCAGATTCTAAATACGAACCTTTACATCTGAAAACTATTAAAGTTTTGAGATATAGATACACCCATTTCAAAAATTCAACCCCCTTTTCTCCCCCTTAGCGACGGAATATCCTAAAAACCTTCCTTAGCGAGTACCTTCATTGTAATATAAATGTATCCTCAAAATTTCATTTCTTTATTTCCAGTAGGTTTGGCTCGGCGATCCTGAATGAGTCAGTCAGACAGTCAGGACATGTTTTATTTATATATATACAGTAGATAGAAGACAACTAGTTCGCTAATTTTCGCGACAACCAGTTGGTTAAATTTCAGCTCGGGCAATGAGCTCCTCATCTCCGAAACTAATCTCACTTCTCTATAGACCATACAATGTAAGTTCATTATCAGAAATACACTACATCAGGTCATCGTTATTACTGGCAATAGTATAACAGATCCCGTTAATACGAACCATGAGTTACTACTTCTATTTACCCTCTTCCCTTCTTATCTCCAGCTCCGTTTATCCCTTAACACCTTCGGATCTCTTTATCCTATTTCCCCAGGATGTTCTGTCAGGAATTAGATTACTTGACTCAGAAGCTATTCCGTTCGTCATCCTGCACGCAGTTCCGTGACGCCTACTTGTCTTCACGATTTATAGAGTTGAAAAGGATGCGAGATTTCCGGTCGCCAGTTCACCTTTAGTGAATTTACCCTCCAGGGTTGGTTTTTCCCCCGGACTTAGCGAGGGATCCCACCTCTACCACCTCAAGGGCGTGAGACTTTGGGTCTGAGGGATAGAACCTGGCGAGGAGGACCAGTAGCTCGCCAGGCGGCCTCACTGCTATGCCGAACAAGGGCCTTGTGGGGGAATGGGAAGATCGGAAGGGTTATAGACAAGGAAGCAGCCGTAGCCTTAAATTAGATACTATCCCGGCATTTGCCAGGTGGGCTGGGAAGACTTGGGAGAAAGGAGACGAGCTGCTCGACTAAGTGGTATGTTCCAAGCTGTCAGTGAAGAGAAGGCGTGGAATGACATTAGTAGACGAATACGTTTGAGTGGTGTCTTTAAAAGTAGGAAATATCACAATATGAAGATAAAGTTGGAATTCAAGGGGACAAATTGGGGCCAATATTCGTTTATAGGAAGGAAAGTTAGGGATTGGAATAACTTACCAATGGAGATGTTCAATAAATTCCCAATTTCTTTGCAATCATTTAAGAAAAGGCTAGGAAAACAACAGATATGTAATCTGCCACCTGGGCGACTGCCCTAAAAGCAGATCAGGATTGATTGATTGATTGATTGATTGATTGATTGATTGATTGATTGATTGATTGATTGATTGATTGATTGATTGATTGATTGATTGATTGATTGATTGATTGATTGATTGATTGATTGATTGATTGATTGATTGATTGATTGATTGATTGATTGATTGATTGATACAGTTACCATTGGAACCTCATAAGTTCCGGTTTCATCTTAATGGTCGTGTGAACAGTCATAACTCTTGCTATTGGTGTGCATAAATTCCTAATGGTGTTCGTGAAGTCCCTCATTATGACAAGATTGGTGTGCTGTTAGTGCAAGATCAATAATTGGACCTATTTATTTTAGAGACGACAGTAAATTCAGAGAGGTACCAAGATGACATTTCGACACCGTTCATGCATCAGTTAACGGAAGAAGAATCGCGTGGGTGGTTTCAACAAGATTCACCCCCTGCTCATACAGTAGAAGATACCCTTCTTACAATCTGGGAAGTGTTTGCAGACTGTGCTGTTCTATTTCCCCCTCGTTCTCCAGATCTATCAGTGTGTGATTTTTGCTTGTGGGGTAAACTGAAAGAAAAGGCGTATCAAACAAATCCTCACACATTGGAGGAATTGAAAGAAAACATGACGAATGAAATCAGAAACATTACAGTGGCAGAATCACTCGCGTCTGCCAGAATGTGGTTACCAGATACAATGCCTGTGTAACCTAGGAAGGACGACACTTCCAGCATCTTTTATAAGGTAAGATTTCATATAAGATTGTATACATGCTTAAAGAAGGGCGGCCGCGTGCGACATAAATTCGGTTGAGGCAGCTGCCGTAGCGCAAAGTACAAACACTGCGCGTTCGGTCTGAGTTTATATAAGAGACCCTGTTCATAACTACCTCTACGAACTGTACAACACATTTATGGGCTTGAGGTTAATTTTCTAGAGAATCGCTAGATTATATCATACAGCAAAATGCAGAGAAATACCAACGAAGAGTGTTCTCTTATGTCAAGATTCATCAACGATAAATTAGAAATATTTCCATGGCAAATGATAGATGGGAAATGAAGTAAGATCTCCTCTACAAGTAAGTGCTTACACATGAGCGTCCCGGAAAACCTCTATGAGTTGTGACCATATTCCTTGTTGTTCTAAGTCCTATGCTAATGTGCTGCACTTGTCAAAACAAGCGATTCGATTCCGCTCTCATCATTACGGACTCCAAAAGTGTTATGAAGAAATTACAAAATCTTCAGTGGAATCTCCAAACTCATAGTTGTTTGACATCGCGGAGCGTGCTTTTAATATCTACTCTTCAGATTGCTCCGTAGCATTTCTTTGGGTCAAAGGACATAGTGGAATTTTTGGCAATGAAAAAGCTGACGTACTAGCCAAACGTGGTGCATCGGAAGCTCTACTTACAGCGCTGCAACTCCCATGGATGGACTTTATTCCTACTATTCGATAACAAATTCGTCGCAAGTGGTCTACGTAATGGGAAACATCTCAGCTTCCCAAAGATAGAGCTTATACTCTCCTACAACCCAGCATTCCTCCTAAGCCATGGTATTGTCAGTTTCATTGGTAACGAGGTACACTGACTGACAGTGACAATGCAACACCAAGGAGGAGTGGTTCGAAAGGGATGAAAGTTGGGGAAAAAACAAAGACGGCACGGACGAATAATTGATATTTATTTCAAACCGATATGCAGGTCACACAATGCGCACGGCATCGACTCAGTAGGTTGTAGGACCACCGCGAGCGACGATGCACGCAGAAACACGTCGAGGTACAGAGTCAATAAGAGTGCGGATGGTGTCCTGAGGGATGGTTCTCCATTCTCTGTCAACCATTTGCCACAGTTGGTCGTCCGTACGAGGCTGGGGCAGAGTTTGCAAACGGCGTCATATGAGATCCCACACGTGTTCGATTGGTGAGAGATCCGGAGAGTACGCTGGCCACGGAAGCATCTGTACACGTCGTAGAGCCTGTTGGGAGATGCGAGCAGTGTGTGGGCGGGCATTATCCTGCTGAAACAGAGCATTGGGCAGCCCCTGAAGGTACGGGAGTGCCACCGGCCGCCGCACATGCTGCACGTAGCGGTGGGCATTTAACGTGCCTTGAATACGCACTAGAGGTGACGTGGAATCATACGCAATAGCGCCCCAAACCATGATGCCGCGTTGTCTAGCGGTAGGGCGCTCCACAGTTACTGCCGGATTTGACCTTTCTCCACGCCGACGCCGCACTCGTCTGCGGTGACTATCACTGACAGAACAGAAGCGTGACTCATCGGAGAACACGACGTTCCGCCATTCCCTCATCCAAGTCGCTCTAGCCCGGCACCATGCCAGGCGTGCACGTCTATGCTGTGGAGTCAATGGTAGTCTTCTGAGCGGACGCCGGGAGTACAGGCCTCCTTCAACCAATCGACGGGAAATTGTTCTGGTCGATATTGGAACAGCCAGGGTGTCTTGCACATGCTGAAGAATGGCGGTTGACGTGGCGTGCGGGGCTGCCACCGCTTGGCGGCGGATGCGCCGATCCTCGCGTGCTGACGTCACTCGGGCTGCGCCTGGACCCCTCGCACGTGCCACATGTCCCTGCGCCAACCATCTTCGCCACAGGCACTGCACCGTGGACACATCCCTATGGGTATCGGCTGCGATTTGACGAAGCGACCAACCTGCCCTTCTCAGCCCGATCACCATACCCCTCGTAAAGTCGTCTGTCTGCTGGAAATGCCTTCGTTGACGGCGGCCTGGCATTCTTAGCTATACACGTGTCCTGTGGCACACGACAACACGTTCTACAATGACTGTCGGCTGAGAAATCACGGTACGAAGTGGGCCATTCGCCAACGCCGTGTCCCATTTATCGTTCGCTACGTGCGCAGCACAGCGGCGCATTTCACATCATGAGCATACCTCAGTGACGTCAGTCTACCCTGCAATTGGCATAAAGTTCTGACCACTCCTTCTTGGTGTTGCATTTGCTCTGTCAGTCAGTGTATAACGTTTTCAGTAATCCCAATGAGGCTAAATCATGGATCATTCCCTTCAAATCTACATCGCACAGGAGTTATGGATTCACCACGCTGTCGATATCAGTATGCGTAGGATGGCGATCTCAACCATACTTTGTTTAAGTGTGGCCTTTATGATGCTCCTCGAAGCCGCTTCTATCTGAACTACTGTATGTCATCTACAAGTACCGTTCGTGACCAGCGCTGCATTGGTGTTGCAAGGTGAAAGCAATTCAGTTATCAATGCTGTGATGGATTCTTTGAGAACCGCGGATATAAGAATTTTACTTTGTTCTCATCGCATTGTTGCCAGTATTTTGTTTGTTCTTCCCCTTTCCTCCCGAAAAATAGATTCAGTGTGGTTTTATGTACTCGATGAATGTGCACGATTTGGTTTTTATTTCTTATAAGTACTTTGCGCTGACAATTCATAGTTTTGTATGTGTGCTGTGAGTGTTCATTGTACATGGAGGTTGACCAAATGTTGTTACAACCAAGGTCAATTAAATAAAAAATCCATGTTTAATTTCGTCCGTCCAATTTATTCATTAAGAGCTTTGGAATAAAACTACTACCCATATTTCACGTATTATGACCAATTTTATTTTGTCAATTTTTTGACTGTGTAACTTCGTCTACGACACGTCTGAGTGCCTCCTGAGCCTCGGTAAAACTTTTGGTACTGTAGATTTGGGACATTGACATGGGAAAGGTAGTAAGTCATAAAATGTGAATTTTACAAAAGAAGAAAAATATTTTTTCCAACATTCTGAAGCAGGTGTTACTGAAAATAAATCGTGTAAAATAAAGATGTAATTAATTTACCAGTTTAACACACAAATTTATGCTAATTATTATTGAGGCACAAACTGTGCGATGAAATACATCGTGAAAAATTTTGTAATGAATTTGTCAGCTGACATGTATGTTTCGAGCGGAAATGTCACGATAAAACGAATTATATATTTCATCCAAAAATCCAGCATAGCCAATAAGTCCTTTTTTCGGTTCGCTGATGGTTAGTATCCTTCCAAATGGTTGTAGGTCCGTATGTTGTTCTAACTCTGTAGGTACTTGAAGAGACTGAGGACAGGAGTGGGCAGATCCAAAGTCAACCTAGCAAGATGGGGCAACATCAGATATGACTGTGGCGAAGAACAAACTATGCAGCATATGGTCCAGTGTTCATTGTGCTCATCTTCCTACAGTGAAGATGATCTGTATCATGCAATGCAGAATGCACTTGATGTTGCCAGGTTCTGGTCGAGATTGGTGTGATGTGCTTTGATTTTCATCTGTGTTAAAGTGTGTTATGTAGTTTGAAATGCATAATTGAACTGTGTAAATGATATTTCTGATACGATAATAATTTTTAAAAACTCGTTCAGTGATTGCCTTGTCTTGACTGAGGGTGGTGCAGCTCTTGAAATCGTATCCATCTCACAGTGTTAATATTAAGGCGTTGAGCATTTGAATATCTCTTGCCTTCCATGGCGAAGTCACGAAAATCCCCAGGCATCATCATGATTACATAAAAATGGTCGAAAATGTTTAGCCTCTGATTATTTCCGCATCTTCTTCTATAGCTCATTCCACTTTAAGAAAACATTATTGCTCTTATGGACCTACAAGGAGTGAATACACCACACACCCTCTGAGACACTGAGGATTCCTCGTGATTAAGGGATATAATGCTGTACTTTGTAATGTATTATTAAGGACAGATAAAAATGATGAGCCATTTTTGTCCGTGAGTTATTAAAATAAATACATAACATTTCCTTTTTCATTAATATATTCGTAGGGAGGAAGCACAATGGCAGGAACAGCCATCGCTTCGTTGTCTTCCTTCATTCTCCTTCTTCTGTGTTGCTCTGGTACAAGCCTCGTGTAGTCCCTCACTCTGTGAACCGTCAGCAACTCACTTCTGTACTGAAGTAATCTACAGTATTTATTTGTTGCGTGTGTGGTTTTAGGCCTTGAATCGGCGCGTACTTGTCTTGTGTTGAGTGAGAGTTAGTTGTATATTGCATAGTATTTGTGTGTGTTCTATTATGTTCGTACTGTATAGAAGTTGTAACTAAAGATTTTGGTGTTGTGGTGCGCAGCGATACGTCATGGCATAACTTGTAATGATAAAAAAAAAATTCCGTGTATTGCATTTGTGCTTGGTATTGTCATTTATCTGTTCTTTCTTAAGCGCATTTTAATTCTACCACATTTTAGGACCGCATTTCATTCTTACTATTGTTATTGTGAGCGACACGACAGAACAGTAGTACCCCGCGTTCCTTGGGCAAGTTTATTAAATGCAATTAAATGCACCCCTCACCCCTCGAGCCCATAAAATGTATTACTTTTTTCTATTTTCTGTCCTAATTTGCCTTACACTTCAATGCTGAGGTACAAATCAAAAATAGCCCCTGAAAACCCCCGTCCTCTTTAGTTCATAATAGTAATTTACAACTTAGTTTCTTCCGCTTTTTATCTTGAACTTAAATACTGCATATCACAAATTTATGTGCCGCCGTTTTCCCATGTTGGTGTTGAGCAGAGCCGTTCGATATGGCAACCTTGTTGTCATAAGAGCAATACTGTATACTGTATACTGTATCTGTAGAACCATTATTGACCACACGCAGTACGAATTTTTGAAAAGATGAAAACAAAGAACTAGTATGAACGTCATGTGAAGATGCTGGCAATAACGACTTACTATTTTGAAAGGAATATATGTTTCGGAGGCATTCTGGGAACTGAAGTATCACTTTGACGAACTATAATAGCTATAAACAAGGTTTACACTTAGTTGACTGTCTACAAATGGCAAAGATTATACCTAATTCCACCAGAGGCAAGGGTGACTTACTACCTTCTCCATCCCAAACCTCGTGGACTTAACACAGGTTCCGTTTTGCGCCAATCGTAGAAATTTATCTACTTTACTAGTTGACTTGCTACATTTTCCATGCCATTGTCATGAGCGTTCACTACGTTATCCATGAGAAATCTAAACAAACAAACTTACTTTCGATTTTATAGATGTATGTAGATTTAAAATACCTTCATAAGCTATATTTATAAGTAAAGCGCAGTGACGTTAACATTTTCCAAGTTTTTTTAGACATTTAAAAATGTTTTCCCCACAATTCCTTAACTTCGTCAATTTTCCCTCATCCGTGGGAATTTTCCCCTCAATCTGGCAACAATGCAAGGGCCCACCGACCCCGCTCCAAGAAGTACATTTATTTGTATAACCTAATGAAATGTTGCACAAGCGCCATTGCCCATTAGTTGAGAAGTTACTAGAGTAGAACGCAGCCCGGAAGGCGGTTTCGTTGCGCAGAGAGAGACAGAAGTATGAGGTGCGGTGATGGCGATGTGGCTACTCATAACAGCATGTATGTGTAAACATTTTTTCATTCAGTTATATCTTTAATTCCAAAGCGATGACCTATATTTTTTGTGAGCTTAACCGTTTTCTAAAAGTCCAAATTAATTTTTAACATCAAACCCCGCGAAAGTGTTGAGGAAAATTTTCGAGATATTAAGGAAGGTAAATGGACGGTCCAGTTTCAATGCCGTAGGATATTCGCCGTTTTTATACATATCAAATATTGTTGTACGCAGAACATTTTTAATGAAATCATCGAGGAGCGTCACTGGCTTCTTCCTCTAAGGGTTCTTCTCTGGCGACCTGAATACCGCATTATTTTTATTTCCGAAGCTTCTTTTATCCTCTGTACTGTTCGCAGGCCGATACCACACGCGAGTGCTGTCTTCTTTTGAAGCGTGGCAACATGGCGTTTCTCACCTTCTCCGCCTATAAACGCCTGCTGCTGCATGCTTACAAAATTCAAAAATACACTTTAAATACTATTTCCCTCGCCTGTCGACGGAATACTTGTCTTTTTGCTCTTCCTGAATCTACCGTACACACGCAGATAGTTCCCTAAATTTGCTGTTTATGATATTTACAAATAAAACTCGAAACATTCACTCGTGACCCGCACAAACAGACACCTCTTACTGAAATGATTCTATTGGCTCAGCGGAAAACACATCATACTACAAAACGCGCGAATGTTACTGCGCAACACTCTTCAAACCGCCTTCCGGGCTGCGTTCTACTCTAGCACTACCATTGGCTGACATCAATGGAAAATGACGTCATTAATCATTGTGTACGTAGTACCAATGCCTTCGTGATGTCCCAGGCCGTACTGTAACGAGCGCGGGAAAGCAATCAGCTGATCGTTAGGGGGGAAGTTTAGCACATGAGTTAGTAGAGTTAAACATAGATTTTCGCAGTTTTATTGAAATTTTTAACGATGGCCGCATGTTCACTCAGATATATGTTAGAATGAGTCGTCATCGACTGCATTATTAAATGGAAAGTCGTTAATTAGTGAAGAAAACTTAGTGTGAGCGTGTATTTATGTGAAGCTATAGGTTAAGAAGATCGTTCTTCAGTGTTTTAATTTTGTAGTTTATTTGTGTAAAGTTATATTTATAGTGTAAAATGAATTGAGTTAGTGCATTCTGTGTTTTATTATTAACAACGAATTGTATATACTTGAATTAAGATGATCAGTGAGGGAAATCTCCATGCCTAAGAGTTGCTGTGTGCCTGGCTGCAAAGCCAATTATAAACAAGGAGAGTACACTCCGGTATTAGTGTTTCCTTCTGATGAAGAACTAGTTATGGAAAAAGGCTATTCCCAGGAAGAATTTAATAGTTAATCACAACACAGTTGTGTGTATCAAGCACTTTCGTGAAAATCACATCCTGAGAGAAATAAGAGTGTCCCGTCCAGATGGTGAGTTAAATTTTTTTATTATGTCATAAACATGGGTAACATTAGGTAGGCCCTATATTTTTATGTAATCAGACCTACGGCTTACCTGAATTCGGTGTATTTGAAAATGCAAGTCTTATTTATGAGTATCACCAAGCTCGATTGTTGCAGTCGCTTAACTGCGGCCAATATCCAGTATTCGGGAGAGAGTGGGTTCGAACCCCACTGTCGGCAGCTCTGAAGATGGTTTTCCGTGGTTTCCCATTTTCACGCCAGGCAAATGCTGGGCCTCTACCTTAATTAAGGCTACGGCCGCTTCCTTCCCACTCCTAGCCCTTTTCTGTCCCATCGTCGCCCTAAGACTTATCTGTGTCAGTGCGACGAAAAAAATATGAATATCAAACAGCAGTGTGATTCTGACAGATTCAGATCTTATTTATGAATTACCTCCAGAAGTAAGATATCTGAATTTCCTAAATCGAGGGGGCTTAAAGTATCCATTTTTTTAAATATCATTCCATCTCCTTTATTTTCGGATATATAGGCATAATACAGCAATCCATCCCTGAGTGATAAATAAATAAACACACAAAACGAACAAAAACAGCTGCGCATATTTAACACTAGCTGTTACCTGCGGCTTCGCTCGCGTGGATTTCGTAATTTAATAAAAGTAATTTTTTTTAATTGACAATATCAAACTCTACTTACATACGAAACGAAATATACAAACTTCTTATTGTTTTTTAAAACAAAAATATTAGAACAAATTTAGGATAATTCCGCAAACAGAACGTTGATAAGTTGCATCTAAACAGATGAAAATATAAGACAGGAGAACATCAAGTCGTTCACAGCAGAAAAATTAAAAACAAAAAACACAAAAAACAAAAACCTTTTTTCCCTTTTGCAGACTAGGAGCAAACTTAATTATTCCAGTCATTCATTATCCAAATCCTTGAACAGTACACAGTTTTACCACCACAAAACACTCTGCAGTTAAAATAAAATTGGCAGATATTACACAAGGGACATAACAGGAAGGCACTCAGAATTTAAAAAGATGTGTTCCAAAAGCTTCTTGAAGACACTTCTGTCCGACCATCTTCCATCGTTCTTTCCTGAGATGATCCAGAAATCCAGGTAAAGTCCCACTTGCATGCTGAGCGTACGCCTTGATATTGTAGTGAATGGCTCCGGCTGTTATCCACATGCAAGCGTTTCTACTCTCGTTCTGTGCGTGATGTAGTTCCAGATTCAGTATCTCTCTCACTCTGTCACTGGTTGTTGTTGTCCCTGATATCCTGTAGATAGCGTTTGGTGTCCATCTCCAAACTAGTGCCGCATTGCCACATGTGGTAACTCGATGCACGAGACTGTCCGTCTGGTGACATACCAGGCATACCATCAGACATGTCAATAGAACTTGGAACTGAGGTGTACAAAGTATTTTGTGTGTTAGTGTCAGATACATATAAGATGGAATTTCTAAATTCAGACGATCCTAAGTGTGTCACAAAATCCTTGGCTTTGGAGTCAATGCAGTTGGCAGATTCCCTAGTCACATCGCTCTTCCAAACTCGGAATACGATCTATGCCAGTTTTTACTACGGCTAGGCCACACTCCAGTCTCCACTTCGAACCCTAGCCGTGACAACAAAGCATAACCAAGGCCTAGACACCAAACTGGAAGTCGGCCTCCCACCACCATGCCCAACTGCATCCTGCCTGGCGTAGATCTGGCCTACACAGACGATGTTCTTTTCCGATACCTGAAAAATGAAGGAATCCCGATTATAAACCTCCGGAGAATACATCAGAACTACATGCCTACTGACCGGGTACTCCTCCAACTTTCTGCAGAACGAGCGGTCCAGACAGCAATAAGATATGGAATTTTCATCAACGCCAAGCCACACTACGCCGAGCCCTGCCCACCCCAACTGGAAAACGAGTTCGGACCGGACCCGGGAACCAAGCCACCTTGCCAGCCACCTCCAATAAGGACACCCCCATACATCCCACCACCCCAGCCATCAACCCATCCCCTCACTACCCTAGTCACTACTATTACCACCACCATGGCTACTACTCCTGCCCGCAGCTCTCCCTACACCCCTACAACCACTACCACCATGACCCACTCCTCCCCTATCATGATGTCCCCCGTTTCCCTACCCAACCCAACCCGGCCAGCGACAGAAGAAGCAGCCCACAATAACACCATGGACACAGAAAGACCACCGTCACCGCCACCAGCTCCCGAGTCCGAGCCCGAGCCCAATAGAACAACCCCGCACCCACCAGCTCCAGAACTTCACACCAGCTGTGTCATCAGAGGAGTGAATCCAGCCATCCCACCAGAACTAATAAACCAAGAACTTCAACGATCAGGACTACAGCCGAAGAAAGTAAGCAGGATCCACAACGCAACAGGACCAACCTATATGATAAGAGTACAACTCCAGCTCCCCGAAGAAACTCACCGCCTGACCGAAAATGGTATCCAGCTCTTCGGAAAGCACCATCGGGTGGAAGCATCACGCTCCCCTCCGCAAAAACCCACCCACCCCAATCGCAACCCTTCACAAAACCACACCCGTCACGCTCCCCCTACCAACTCACATAACAACTCCCAGCTCCTTCTACTACTCCTCACCTCCCTAGCAAATATCACCTCCTTCTACCATCAAATCATCCCTCTATTCCTTCCAAACAATCGCAACCTCATTAGAATTTAAGTCTATCTACGTAACCAGCCAATGTATGTAAACCGTAAAATAATTCCAATTAATGTATGTAACCACAAAAGAAATCAATAAAAAGCAAAACGAGCAGATGCTGCACCTTAGCCAAGAGGCCAATCCTCCACATCACCAAATCCAAAGCTCCTTCCTTTAAACATCAAACCTCTCCAAATCCCTGAACCCCGCCAAATCTCCTGGCCAGAGAGAAGGCGTAACCTTCTAGGTGGCCCGCCCCTTCCCTTCGGGAAGGGGAATGAAAACTTCCCCCTTGGTCCTTGGTCCCTAGTCATTTGTGACTGCGGGAAGAAATTGGAAGACCTGGCCGGACAGTGTAGGCCTATGTATATTTGGGTGAATATATTTTTAAATAACTTTTCCAAAATTCACACCGACTTGTGTATTCAACAAAGTGCTTCAAAGAGAGCAGACCTACTCCATACGGGTGTAACTTCCTGTAAGAGATCTAGGAAAGCTGCAGTGTTCATGGAGTGGAAGCAGTGAGGTACAGAAATAATTTATATTTGTAATAAATAGTAATGGTAATTGGCTGCATGTTTTCTGTCAGTGTGTATGATGTGAATGTTCCAGTTGACCAGAAAATAGATAAAATCGCAACAATATGTCTCAAAGTGTTAGGCTGTACTCACGCAAACGAACGTATATAGGCGAGAAATAGAACGTTACGGAGAAGGATATGCCTTGTATGTCAGAATTAACATCTATTTGAGGATAGGTTTTGGTTTTATAAGGTCTTAACAGTTCTTTAAGTTTTTTTTTTTTTTTTTTTTTTTTTTTGCTAGGGGCTTTACGTCGCACCGACACAGATAGGTCTTATGGCGACGATGGGACAGGAAAGGCCTAGGAGTTGGAAGGAAGCGGCCGTGGCCTTAATTAAGGCACAGCCCCAGCATTTGCCTGGTGTGCTTTAAGTAATTTAAACGAGTGTGTTATTCAAGAGGAGCGTATGCGTATCGCCTTCAAGTCCCCCCAAAGCGTGACGTCATCAGAGGTGCAGTACGGCCTGGACATTACGAAGGCAGTGGTAGTACGTAGATAACTAGGAACATGTGCATAAAAACAAAATTAAGTTTAAAGAACACAACGCGATCTTCTCGTGACTGCTGCACAATCATAACTAGATAGAAAACAAAGAGGGTAGAATAGAATAGAGATGAAACTCAATGATAAATTTCGGTTCCAAGCAACACCACCTAGATAATATATATATCTAGGAGGTGTTGTTCCAAGCCACTTGGCGCTAGTAGTTTTAGTCTCTTTTCCGAGATAGCGCCACAGTGTGCATTCTGATGTTTACTATTAGTGATATAC
The DNA here is from genome assembly GCF_040414725.1 of Anabrus simplex. Classification (NCBI taxonomy): domain Eukaryota; kingdom Metazoa; phylum Arthropoda; class Insecta; order Orthoptera; family Tettigoniidae; genus Anabrus; species Anabrus simplex. The sequence continues at coordinate 57,523,673 of NC_090274.1, forward strand.
ATCTAAGTGTATTTAAGTGTATATATCATGACCATTTGGTTGCAATACTATTATTATTATTACTATCAACAGATAGCGCGGAGAATTAACATCCGGCGCAGTGACGCACATCCGGGTATGCTTACGGCTCCTCCCCCTCCTTTCCCTGCCCCTCGCCACCCCCCGCCCTCGCCCAAACGGCGACAATAATGCAGTTCTACTACTTCCATGCCCAATACATTGTAATTCATATATTTTTATTTCCAAGTACTTACTACGTTGTAAATAATGATCTGATACCCTTAGTTCGTATGGCATACTATGTTACTGAGAACATAACCACACACCTCAAAGCAGCTTTAACTTCAAATGAATGATTGACACATTACACAAAGCTGATATTATAACAAATAAGAAATCCCTTCGAAAGCAAGACAACAGAGCACACCATATGAAAGAAAATGGGGTATCACATCAATAACCAAGTACCACATGAAAATAAAAATAACAGAATTAAATGCACTGAGACAGGAAATATATAGAACTACATTAATAGAACCATTCAGCTTTCAGCCCCTGATGTGTACTCAAACAGGAAATACAGGATTTCAGGAGGACTGGCGAAGATATATTTCAAATAAACAAGCACAAGGAGCGAAGATTTACAGCACAAGCACATGAGCACTTGGAATTCAAACAACACAAATACTGTAGCATCATGGGAACTATCGATTAAAATCGATATAAGTTCGAACAAGGTTAATCGATTGGGTAAAATCGAATTCGATGCAATTCAGCAATATTATCTCCACAATGCTTGACGTTTTATGACTAATGATTGACTGATTGAGGTTAGACTTGAAATACTTTAAATACTTGACTTCGAGACAAACTGCCTTTAATTATTAACAACGCTCATTTCATGCTTACTTGGGTGCCATCTACAGAACGTGTATATAACTATTTACACGTTATGAATGACCTCCAGCGCCATCTAGAAAAAGAGACTGAAACTACTTGAAGCTAGCTACAGATTGGAACCAAAAGCCCTATTAGAAAACGTTTCCTCGTTAATGAAGAAAGAGCGAGAGTCCCCCACCCGGTACGTGCGCCTTTGAATGATGGGTGATGAGTGAAGGGCACTGATATCAGCGCTGAGTGAGGAGTAATCCACCCGGCATGTTCGTAATTTAAGTAGAAGCATTGCCAAAATCAACTATTGGTCCTGTGATCAGTCCCTTTCAGTCACCTCTTACAACTAGCTGGGGTACCGTGGATGTATTATATCGCCCCACACACAAGAGGGAGGACAGCAGTTACTGTAAAACATCTGGAGAATATTGAACCGCCTATGAGCAAGGCTATCAAAATGGACAAGGAACATGGTGAAGTGGAATTATGTAGACGAGGTGCGTGGCTGCGGAAAGAACTGGTCTCCAACTGGTGTCTAGGGCATTCACCCAGTTTTCTGATGTCATTTCACTGTCACGGGGGCTGGGTGTATGTGTCGTCTTCATAATCATTTCAACCTGATAACGACGAGCGTCAAGTCTAAAGATCTGCACCTGGCGAGCCGAACATATCCTCGGACACTCCCGGCACTAAAAGCCATACGCCATTTCATTTACCCAGTTTTCTGATAAGGGTTTCACTTGCAGGCAGAAATCTATTTTTCTGGACACTTACATGCCCATGAAATATGCAGAATTGCGGCAAGAGAGGATATGATGGCTATGTTTCTGGACACAGAAGAAGAATCCATGGATAGATTTACAGCATATATTGTCTTTTGTTTCACACAATATAATAAATTCGATAAGCCAGTGTGTCTATTTCTATTTGATCACGAAAGCTGACTCTCTACACAAACCAAATTATTACTACTATTATTATTACAATTGGCTTTACGTCGCACCGACACAGATAGGTCTTACGGTGACGATGGGATAGAAAAGGACTAGGAGTGGGAAGGAAGAGGCTGTGGCCTTAATTAATGTATAGACCCACATCTGCCTGGTGTGAAAATGGGAATCCGCAGGAAACCATCTTCCGGGCTGCCGACAGTGGGGTTCGAACCTACTATCTCCCGAATACAAGCTCGCAGCTGCGAGACTCTAACCGCACGGCTAGCTCGCTCGGTCAAACCAAATGAATCTTTATGTAAAGTTAAATAGGCCTGTATTTGTTTTCAGGTGTTCCAAAAATAACTCCCTTGAAGACAGTACAATTCAAGCTCCATCTGTGGGTTAGAAGTTAGTATCCGACTCTAATAAACCTGATTCAAAAATAAAGAAGTAGACCGGTTTTTGAGGGCGGAAAAAAGACCATTCGACACTCCATGTAGTACGATGTATTTTTTTTTCAGTCTGCTTTACGTCGCACCGACACAGACAGGTCTTATGGCGACGATGGGATAGGGCTAGGAGTGGAAAGGAAGAGACCTTGGCCTCAAATTAAGGTACAGCCCCAGCATTTTCCTGGTGTGAAAATGGGGAACCACGGAATTGTGCGATGTCGACATGTAAAATATCACTGGTGGCATCCGGAGCCTACCCAACAAAATTAATTAAAACTCAGTAATAGTTAACCCGTCCGCCCCTGTGGTGCAGGGGAAAGTGTGATTAGTTGCCATCCCCGTAGGCCCTGGTTAGATTCCCGGCCCTGTCCCTAAAAGTTGAGAACTTTTACAAAGGCTGGAACGGGGTCCACTCAGCCTCGGGCGGTCAAATGAGTACAGGGGTTTCGATTCCCATCTCAGCCAACCTCGAAGTGGTTTTTCGTGGTTTCCCACTTTTTCTTCAGGCAAATGTCGGGATAGTACCTAACGTGAGGCCACGGCCGATTCCTCCCCTCTTCCTTGTCTCTCCGCAGGATTCAGAAACCTCAGGCTGTTTGTCTTCGTAACACCTGACACAGTGGAGTACCTTTTTCTTCAGGCAAATGTCGGGATAGTACCTAACGTGAGGCCACGGCCGATTCCTCCCCTCGTCCTTGTCTCTCCGCAGGATTCAGAAACCTCAGGCTGTTTGTCTTCGTAACACCTGACACAGTGGAGTACCCAAGGACTTGGACATTCATTTGTGAATTGTGTAAATATGTATGTAATCATGTCCTTGTATAATTAATGTTGTGTTTTGTATACCATATGATTAATGATAATAATCTGTTCACATTTTCAGGCTCTTGTTTGTTTGTTTGTTGTTGTTGTTTTTTCACTCAGATTTACTCAGATCTAGTATTTCCGTAACTTTTTTTCAACATCTTTTATGTTTTATAACCAGGAATTACTCTTATCCATAAAACATATCCATTAATTAATTTAAAATTATACTACGTTTTCACAGAATTGAAGAATTTTCATAAGGATATATGTTGAAACTACTCTACGATGTCGTATGGTGGCACTTATATTTCCATGTAAGAAATCCCGAATGTAGTAAATTTGACAACATATTTACGAAACAAGTTTAAGGATTTTTTCACTGTAAGAGCACCTCAAAAATAGTGCGCTGAAATGTGTTATCAGTACCTTAAAGGATATGTAAATAAATACCTTATTTTGGTATGTAGAGTGTATTTCAAGCCGCCTCCCAGGCTGAATGGTCAATGAACTAGTCTATGGTTCAGAGAGCCCCAGGTTCGATTCCCAGCATGGCCGGAGATTTTACCCGCGTTTGTTTAATTCCTCCAGCTCGAGGACCGGGTATCTGTGATCGGCTTAATGCACATTTACATGTGCATACAATAAACAAATAATACTACAAACCACCACAGAAACACGAAATCGTTAATACCTCTCTCCACATAAGTTAGCGTCAGGAAGAGCATCCGGCGTAATAACGAGTTTAATGCACAGAAGTGCCGAATTCCGATAATTTGAATAAAGGGCAGGAATAATAATAATAATAATAATAATAATAATAATAATAATAATAATAATAATAATAATAATAATAATAATAATCGTATGGCCACAGCCACCGCGTGCACATATTTTAATTTGACATTTTGGGTGCCCGCGTGTCAATTTCGACGATCTGTTTTACTCTACCAGGTGGAAGAGAAATTGATCTATGTTAGGCAATCTATATTTGAAGTAAGTTAAATAGAGTAACATCGTTATTTACTAAAAATACAGAGGATTTGAGTTGTTTATCCATGGTGAACATCTTCAAATGTCGAACCAAAAGTATCCCAATTTTGTAGATTAGCACCATATTATTTCGTAAGAATGGCATCGCCTGAAAATGTCAACTTCCTATGACTTTCCTAGACAATTAATAATAATAATAATAATAATAATAATAATAATAATAATAATAATAATAATAATAATAATAATAATAATAATAGACCCTAATAATTAAATGGCCGGGCTGAGGGGCACAGACGGTTGAAGTGCTGGCCTTCTGACCCCAACTTTGCAGGTTCGATCCTGCCTCAGCCTGGTGGTATTTGAAGGTGCTCCAATACGTCAGCCGTAGATTTACGGATACGTAAAAGATCTGCTGCGGGACTAAATTCCGGTACCTCGGCGTCTCCGAAAACTGTACAAAATTAGTTAGTGAAACGTCAAACAATTAAAATAATAATAATAATAATAATAATAATAATAATAATAATAATAATAATAATGTGGTATCAGCTACTGTGCGTACGAATTTCGATTTCACAAAATTTAGAATGCCTGTGTGTCAATTTCGACGTTCTGTTTTACTCTTCTACGCGCACGCACACACACACACACACACACAGAGAAAGACGAGAGAGAGAGAGAGATAAAAACGACAGATCATTTTAAAGCTAAAGAAAATTAAAGATGAGTGATTTGCAAATTCATTACCATTTATACATTTTCATTCTAATAACACATAACTCGCAATTACCAAATGACGATATTTGTAATAACAACAACACTTCTGTTCGATAAAAGATTCTAGTGATCTATTAATGACTAGCAGTTAGCCGCGGCTTCGCTCGCGTGTATTCCGTAATTTGTTAAAAGTAATCGTTCCTCGGTACTGTACTAAAACATTATCTGAAAATCCCTCAAGTATAAAAAGTCACCGCAAAACTGAGTTTCATTTACCCCAGAAAAACTTTGTAAACCATGTTTGTGGTATTGCCTTTTGGAGCTAAGATGACCATGCGACACAGAATTGTACATCTGAGACACAGTCTTCCTTCAAGTCGGAAAAGAAATGTTTCTTTATTTTTAAAAGAGATTCCCAATACATATCTCCACGTCAGTAACATCTTCAGTTTTAGAGATATAAGTAATATAAGGAATTCAACCCATTTATCAGTCCTTCCCCACCCCAACCCAACCCTAAGTGGATTTTCCGAAAACAAAAATATACACATTTATTTTTAAAGGAGATTCCAAATACCAATTTTCACGTCTGTAACATCTTCAGTTTTGAGATATTCTGTAAGTATCTTCATAAAAGGTATTCAACCTATTTTCCCGCTTTTTCATCCCCCCTAAGGGAATTTTCCGAAAACAAAAAAAATACGTGTTTCTTTATTTTAAAAGGAGATTCTGAAGACCAATGTTTACGTCTGTAAACTTTTAAGTATTTGAGATATAGATATGTTCATTTAAAGAATTCATCCACCCTCCCTTTCCACCCCCTTAGCGACAGAATATCCAAAAATCCTCCCTTAGTGAGCAATACACACTAATATAAATGTATTCCCAAAATGTAATTTCTTTATGTCCAGTAGTTTCGGCTCGGCGATGATGAATCAGTCAGTCAGGACATGCTATTATATATATAGATGTTTCCTACAGTAACCTCACATGTCTGCATTTTTATTTTAGTTTACGAATATTTGCACATGGTGGCTGTGACCATACGACTATTATTATTCTTTCTTTCATTCTTAATCCGTTTATCCTCCAGGGTTGTTCTTCCCTCGGACTCAGCGAGGGATTTCACCTCTACCGCCTCAAGGGCCGTGTCCTAGAGCGTGAGATTTTGGGTCGGGGATGAAACTGAGAAGGAGGACCAATACCTCGCCCAGGTGGCCTCATCTGCTATGCTGAACAGGGGCCTGGTGGGGGGATGGGATGCTTGGAAGGGATAGACAAGGAAGAGTGAAGGAAGCGGCTGTGGCCTTAAGTTAGGTACCATCCCAATATTTGCCTGGAGGAGAAGTGGGAAACCACGGAAAAGCACTTCAAGGATGGCTGAGGTAGGAATCGAACCCCCTGTGCTCAGTTGACCTCCCGAGGCTGACTGGACTCGGTTCCAGACCTCGTACCACTCTTCAAATTTCGTGGCAGAGCCGGGAATCGAACCCGGGCCTCCGGGGGTGGCAGTTAATCACACTAATCACTACACCACAGAGGTGGACATGATTATTATTATTACTATTACTATTATCCGTTTGATAATTTTACAGCACATTGGAATTATCCTATCTATTATAAAATAATTGTATTAGTTTATATATACTCTAAAATGTTCTTTAGTCTGTAGATTTTCTATGCCGCCTATTGCGGAATTTCTAGTTGTATGGTACGGTACATCGCAGTGACCGGTATGCGAAATATGGGTGCCTCCGTGAGAAGATGAGAGGCTGTAACTAACACAACGTCTATATTGAGAACTTCTGAGATACCAATATTTAACGTATCCTCTATTTACACACATATTATCTGTTCATATATTTCATGATATTACATTTCAATGCACGAGAGTATTGTTTTATAAAAATTCATCATAGTCAGGCAGAAACGTTTCAAACCGAGTACTGTGGAATTATATTGTCCACCTACCTGAAGAAACAACTCGTATAATATTTCTTCACTGACCCTTTCCGACAAGTTGTAGCAGCAAATAGTTTTAGATTCTTCTTGAGTCATGACAGAAACAGAAATTTTTACAATACCGGTACCAAACCTCTAGATATTCGTACTTCTTCACTACATCAGAACAGCTGATGAATGGCGATGTCACAAGACCACTGTACAAAAATTGCCACTAATTCTTTACCTATAAACCAGAAGAAAGTGATGACAGTGTCACAGAATTGAAACGGACAATGGAATTAGGCACGGCCAGCGGCACGGCCAACACGATGTTTGTGAGTTAGGGAATTGACGTATAAACTTAAGAATCTTTATAAATTATTTTCGCAAATCCATGGATTACTGTTAATCTTAAATAACCATTATTTGTGTATATTTTGTTTTATAAGGAATATAATGCTGCGAAAGTACAGAATTAAGTTGCTTGTTACTATTTCTCTAGAGGTTATGTTAAGAAGAGCTTTGTTCTTAGGTTATGTCGGTATTGTGTTTTTATACGGTGTGTTGTATCATAGTGTTGGTTTACTAATTCATCAATCCATAGATTGGATTTTTATTACTACTTGTTGCGAAAGCAGTTTTCAAGGAGAGTGTTTTACTTGGAAATTGCAATACTGTGTAGGCCTATTGTACCGTACAGAGCCAGGATTCTTCAATGGCGATCCATGAAAAGATCTGCTCCTCAATGGCAAGACCATAGAGCTTCTATTCTTAACTTCTTAGAACTATAATAATGATCTTACGCGTTGCTAGGTTCATTTCAGATTAATGACGTTGTGAAAATATTGATTGTTCTTGTCGCGTACCGGTATTACTTATACTACCACTAGCAGGGTTCGACTACTCCTTCAACGAGTTTCATTGAAATCAGGGTTCTCTTTGTAAATTGCTTTAGACGACCGCGAGTCTCCTGATGAGTCTGGCATTGGTCTCACTTACTTCTTCTTCTTCCACCTTTCCTAATCCACCTCCTTCGCTCAACTCATGTTCTATTCCGAACTCAATCGTACTAAATTTCGGGGACTGGAGAGATTTTCATTTTACAGCGTTCCAATGTCTTTCCCTTTCTTTAGCCTATACAATCATTCTCTGAAGAAGCGATCTCTTAAGGATTAAGAGGTAGGTACAAAGATAATGGAAGGAACATTACCTAACAGGATATTTCCAATTTTGTTGTCCTCATTTTGTTGTCCTTTACAACAATAATTATTATCGCCACTTGCCTTGTGAACCGCCCTCCCCCTGTGAGCGAGGGCGGTGGAATACACCCACGGTATCCCCTGCTTGTCGTAAATGGTGACTAAAAGGGGCATCTGGGCACTGCACTTGGGAGTGTGGGTTGGCGACCATGGTTCCCCTAGCTGAGTCTCGTATTGCTTTCATTTACTTGTGCAAGGCTGCTCACAGTCATCTTTTGGTCATCTTTCCTATCAGACCTTCCTTGGTCTACTCTACTCTTGTTCTTTCCCGACTTCGACGGTATTAGGTTGTCGAGGCCTAAGGATTCTTTCGTTGTCATGCTCTTCGCTTCTCTTGTCTTTCTTTTGCCGATAGTTCCATTTTTCGAAGTGTCGGATCTCTTCCATTTTCATTTCTGATTAGTGTAATAAAGGATGTTTGCCCATTTGTACTTTCTCTCAAAATAATAATTACCACCACCCCAAACCTGCCTTACGCTAGACTAGACCATTGTGAGGAAGACCACAAGAATTCGTGCTAATCACAGAAAATCGCCCTGAACCATAAGACGATGACATGTTTGTTAAAAAAGAGAGAGAAGCATTAATCCTGTGTTGTTTTTTAAGAAAGAAAAGATAGGAGAGTTTTGATATCTCTAAACATAAGGGTACCAGGTAAAGAAACAAAGATAGGCCTACATTCCGAGGAAAATAGGAAATTGAAAGACTCTCTAGGCTTTCCAAGCGTAAATTCGAAGTAAGAAGAGAAGAGTTGACCATGAAAGAGAAAAAATACTAACGTGAGAGGAAGCCGGCTTAAGGAATTCGGTTGCGTGGTTTTGCCACTACCGTAGTTCTCAGGATTGGTCCGCTATATAACCACTTGAATTTGGTTTCCCAGCTCGGTCATGAAACACGTCATAGCACACTCGACAATAAATCTGAACCTAAGTGCTAATGATCATTTATTATTATTAAAATTAAATGTAATTTTTCCACAACCTGAACGTGCAACTTTTTGGGTTTTATGCCGTGTAAAACAATACAAAAACTGGTGGTAAATTCAACGTTTCGCAGAGACCTCGCTACATTATTATTATTATTATTATTATTATTATTATTATTATTATTATTATTATTATTATTATTATTAATTTATTTGATGGTGCTCTGCTATTGACAACACATAACCCCGTATACGCCGAGATACCCAAAAGTGCCGCAAACCACAGGATTATATTGCCGTATGTAAGAATTGCGAAATCAATTTGAAATCTTTTCGGCCGGGAAGTAGACCTATATATCCTTTGTCAGCCGAACAGTAGACCGATTTTCGATATTTAACTAGTTACATTTATTTTAACTACTACTGAAATTGTTATTCACATAAATATGTTCATTGGTGGAGATAATTTATATCACTAATATTACCGCCTCCAATACTTGTGACGCAACAATGAACTGTCGTTTTAAACCTATCGAAAGCGAATATTCTTGGTTCAGCTTGTCATTTTCAGTCCAATGCAGGGTTGCCAATTTGAGGGAAGTTTCCCCACAGACGAGACTCCCCCTGAGTGGGCGCGGTAGAATAGCATCCACGGTATCCCCTGTCGGTCATTAGAGGCGACTGAAAGGGAAACCAGGAGCTCTCAACTTGGAAGCGTGGGTTGGTGAACACAATTCCCCTAGCTGAGTCTGGCATTTATTTCACTTATTTGTGTCAGGCTCCGCGCTTGTATCTTTCCTATCCGAGCTCTCTTGGTCAACTCTTGTTCTTTTCCGACACCGACGATATTAGGTTTTCGAGGCTTAGTGAGTCTTCCATTTTCACGCTCTTCGTGGCCCTTTCTTTTCTTTTGCTGATACCTTCACCTTTCGAAGTGTCAGACCTCTACCATATTTAGTGTTAATAGAGGATGGTTGCTCAGTTGTACTTCCTCTTAAAACAACAATCACCACCACCAACACATTCTTACCATCAGTCACGTACTGAAGAATGTGTCGGCCATACAAGTCAGCTGACGTAGGTACTAAATTACTAACCTTCATAGGTGTCCAGTTATTTTTATAGTAGATAGCGTATATAGGTTCTAACTTAAAAGTGGGTAAAAATCTATATGCAGGAGGAAACTAGACTCAATAAAAGATCTGGTTAGACCAAATGTACATCCACAACATGAATAAACGGCTACGGGTGTATCACAATCTTGAATCTACAGTGCTGGCCTATTGTAAAAACAAATCACTCGCTCACTCAATCTCCTGGCGCTACAGCCCATGAAGGACCCTAGCCTTTTCAATAGCTTTCGCCCACTCCTTTCGGTCCAGATCTCTCCTTCTCCAGCCTGGATCCCTATCAACTCCAAATCTCTCGAGACGTTGTCCAGCCATCTTGTCCTTGGTCTCCCCCGTCTTCGTTGGCCACCAGGATGTTGGTCAAGGATCATCTTCATTGTCCGGGCCTGGTACATCCTTACGATGTGTCCGAGATACTGAAGTCTCTTCTTTTTGGCCTCTGTGACTATCTCGAGGTCACCATACAGGGCATAGACTTCTTCATTGGTCCTGATGCGCCACTCTCCTTGATCGTGAACCGCGCCGAAAATCTTCCTCAAGATCTTTCTCTCCCACACCCGTAGAAAGTTCTTGTCGCGCTCATTTAGTGTCCACGTCTCGCACGCATACAGTACAACTGGACGAATTTTAACCCGGTACACGGTGAGTTTTAATCTTCTGGACAGCGTTGCAGTCTTCAGTAACTTCTGGAAGGCGAAGTAACACCTGTTCCCAGCTGCCACCCTAGTCTTTATCTCCTCACTGACCTTGTTGTCCTCAATCATGAAGGCTCCCAGGTACTTAAACTGCGTTACTCTCTCATAGGAGTTTTCTTGCAAATTCCAGTCCTCTCACGCCGTGAAATCTTGTTTTGTTTCGGGTGTTCACCATGTACTTGGTTTTGTCCTTGTTAATCTGTAATCTTAGATGTTGTGATCCCTCACTTATGTGCTCCAGAGCTTCCGTCAGATAGTTCGCACTTCTCCCGAGTAGGACAACATCATCCGCGAAGGCCAGGTACTGGAGGATTCTGTTGAAAATGGTACCCCCTGGGTTCAGAGGTATTCGACGCATAACATGCTCCAGCAGAGGTTAAACAGAGTGGTTGACAATGTGTCACCTTGCCCCAACACTCTCTGCACTTCGAACTCCCTGGAGAGCTGGCCCTGGATCTTGACTTTGGCCCTGGTACTTCTCACAGTCATCAGGACAAGGTTGTTGATCTTCGTCGGCACCTGCATCTCTTCCAAAACCTGCCGCAGCCTTGACCTGTCCACACTGTCGTAAGCCTTCGGGTAGTCAACGTAGAGCCGGTGAATATTGACGTACTCATAACAATTTTCAAGAATGAGCCGCAGGGTTAGTATGTGGTCTGTTGCTGACCTGTTGCGCGGGAACCCACACTGGTAGTCTCACAGCCGTCTCTCTGCAAATGGCTCGAGTCTCCCAGCCAGCACCTTCGAAAAGATCTTGTAGGCCACACTAAGAAGAGAGATTCCTCGGTAGTTGCCACACACTGTCTCGTCATCCTTCTTGTAGATGGGACAGATGAGAACCGAGCTCCAGTCCCTTGGCATCTTCTTATTTTCCCATATAGATCGGATCAGGGAGTGCATGTTATCTACAAGCTCTTCTCCTCCATACTTGAACAGCTCTGCTGTTGGCCGTCTTCTCCTGGTGCACTGTTATTGCGCATGAGGTCAATCGCCTCCTTCGCCTCATTGCTCGTCACTTCAGGGACTGGATCGTGTTCATTGTCAGTAGGTGGGTGGTCACCTGTCACCTGATCAGGCATCCTTGCTTTTTCCTCCTCAGTGTTTAGGAGCTCTTCGAAGTGCTCCGCCCATCGTGACAAGATCTTCTCTCCAACCAAAAGACCCTTCTTGTCCTTGCAGTACGAGGTTCTGGGCTCAAACTCATTCTTGATTTCCCTTGTTCCCTGGAACATGGCGCGAACCTCCTTTTATTATACAGCTCCTCGATGGCTTCAAGCTGCTATTTCTCTCGCTGTCTTTTCTTCCTCCAAAGCACCCTCTTTGCTTCTACTCTCGCATATGGTAGTCTTATTCTGTTGACCTTGTCGGTCTTTGTAAAGTCTTGTCCCTTGCTTTGGTCTTCCTTTGGATGGCCTCTTCGCATTCCGCATCGAACCACTCGGGTCTTACGCTTGATTCTTGGAACCCTACAGATTTTGTCGCTGCGTACGTGATGGCGTCCTGTATTGTTTCCCAAAGATTTTCTAAAGTGATGCCTTCTTGTTTCTACCTCTGGTCTGCAAGTTTGGCTCGGACCATCTCCCTGTTCTCATCTTTGATGGTGGCGTTATTCTTCGAGGCTCCGACATCGAACTTCCTCGCCTTCTGGACGTGAACTTTCCTGATGTTGGCTATGCGTTGTCTGTATTTCTTGACAACCAGATAGTGATCCGAGTCAATGTCCGCACCTCTCCTTGCCCTTACATTCATAACGTCAGATCCATGCCTCCGGTCGATGAGGACGTGGTCGATTTGGTTCTGTGTCATGCCGTCAGGGGACTTCCATGTTACCGTTTGGATCCTCTTCCGTTGAAAGTAAGTGCTGCTAATGCTCATCTGTTGGTCGATGGTGAAGTCCACTAGTCTGAGGCCGTTGTCATTGCTCTCTGGATGTGCCCTCTCTTGTCCAATCGCTGGTCTGAACAGCTCCTCCCTCCCCACCTTAGCATTCATGTCACCAAGGATGATCTTGACGTCATGACGCGGAGTACTCTCGGTCAAGGAGAGCATAAAAGGCGTCCTTTTCTTCCCCAGGGGCATCTTCAGTCGGTGCATGTGCGCTGAACACTGTGGCATTGAACAGGGAGAACTTGTCTCAATGAGCACAATCTCTCATTCGCGGGCTTGAACTCCAGCACTGCCGGCTTGAGTCTCCTGGTAACCACGAATCCCCAACAAAGCTAGCTCCTCACTCCTCCACTGTAGAAGAAGTTATAACCTCGTGAGTCCATGATGTCAGCGCCCTTCCATCGGACTTCCTGCAAGGCGGCCACAAAGATATTGTAACTTTTGAGGACTTCCTTCAGATTGGTGAAAGCTCCTGCTCTGAGGAGACTCCGGACATTCCATGTGGCAAACACAACATCTCGTTTTCCTTTTCTATGCGTGGACATCATCATTAAATCCATCTGGCTTTTGTTATTATTTTGTCTCGTAACAAGAGATTTTTACATGACTAGGTCGTTGGCCCAGCGCATAAACTTCTGGGGGGGCTGCTACTTTTCAGCCCTCAGGATGGCTCTCCTTTCTGTCTGAGTGGCCCCATAGCCTTTGAGAATCCCTCCCCCTACACACAAGGCAGTGGTTGCTAATCATATTTACCCCGGAAAAGCAGGGTTGCCCATTCTGCCAGTTCCGCCGTTCCAGGAACTATTCCTTCCGTCTTCACTGCCATTCAGGACTTCAACAAAGTTCACCAGAGCTCCGTTAGCCGTCTCCTTTCAGGGTTCCAGTAGGGCCGTCAGAGCTACCGTAGCGGTCCCGGCGCACACGAGGTCCCCTCTGTACTTCACCCCTGCAGGTCATCCCCTACTTCATGCCGTTGCCCGTCTCCCACCAGAGGGAGGTGGGATGGACTTGTGGGAGAGTATAAAAACAAATAACATTAGAAATTATGAGTTTCTTACATCATGCACCAGGGGCACCCGGTTTTGAAAATGAGTGGATGTGCACTAGCTCACAGTCCAAAAAAGGGGGAAGGGGCCCCGGAAAATATCGAAATTTTACCCTCGGGAAAATGCAGTTTTTAATGAGCAATGTATGTTGGAAAACATTGTTTTATTAGGCGTTTTTTCAACAATAATGAACGATTACAAAAAAAAGTCCACATAAATCCGCATGAAAGGTAATAGTGTGTTTTAATAACGAAAAAGTAAGAGATTTGACATTTAAATATATGTGAATCAGAAAGGCCAGCCCCGCGGTGTAGGGATAGCGTGCCTGCCTGTTATCCGGAGGCACCGAGTTCGAATTCGGATCATATCAGGAATTTTTACCTGGGTCCCAGGGCTGGTACCAGGTCCACTCAGCCTACGTGATTGAGGAGCTATCTGACGGTGAAATGGTGGCCCCGGTCTAGAGAGCCAAGAATAACGGCAGAGAGGATTGATTCGTCATGCTGACCTCACACACGACACCTCGTAATCTACAGGTCTTCGGGCTGAGCAACGGTCGTTTCAGCGCCATGGGGTTTGGTTTTGGTTTGTTTTTGAATAAAAAAGATAGAAACTAAAAAAATAAATTGTTTCTCTAAAAGCACAATAGGGCCTACTAGAGCTTTCTCCTAAATGATACCACTGCCTTCCTCACGAAGGCAGTGATGGTACCAAAGAGAGTTAGTAAATTCCTTCGAATTGGCGTTTATTGTTAGTGTAGTAATAACAATTAAACTGAAAGTTGCAAAAAGAGAGTGTTCCTACCAACAATCGATCGTTTGATGAAAATGTTCGCCATTGTTTCGAGGTTCAATTTTTTTTCCCTTGATTATGGACATTCATGATTGTGCTGTGGTTCCATTTTCCTTGCGCAGGTAAGTTTTCAATCTTCTCAGGACGGAAAAAGTCAACGTTCTGATGTACACTTAAAACCGGGGATAGTTAAAGCGATCGTTAGCAATTTAACTACCTCTAGAATCAATAACCTTGATGAAGTTTGGATGAATCAGATCTAATTAATAAAATAAAATATCCACATATTTATGTCACTCGTGATCGAAAAATAATGAAATCAACAAACATTTCTGAGTTAGTTCCTCAGCCGCGCCAGGCATGGGACAAGAATACCTTGGTATTGCTAGTGTTAAGAATTACGACAAAAAATAAGATTCTCCCTTTCTTCTTCCGTTATTATCTCTTTTCTTATTTTTCTTCTTCTTTGTGGGGAGCAACCCCCACAAAAATTCTGGCGGCTGCTCGACCACCGTAGCACCCCCTCCCCCCAAGGAGTCCGAGTTCCA
Organism: Anabrus simplex; assembly: GCF_040414725.1. Taxonomy (NCBI): domain Eukaryota; kingdom Metazoa; phylum Arthropoda; class Insecta; order Orthoptera; family Tettigoniidae; genus Anabrus; species Anabrus simplex. Next base: position 57,538,691 of record NC_090274.1, read on the forward strand.
TTTATGCCCATCATTCACCATTATTCGTAAAATTTAGCAATAGCTATTAACCGTGAAAACGAAAATTTAAATTAATAAACAAAATCAGTGTGATAATTTAAAGTTATTTACCTTTTCTAATACAAGAGAGACGTTTCACGTACATAATTCTAGTGGAGTACAGCCTACGTCATCTTTTCCGGTAGATTTCAGACGAATATGGAGGATTTTTTATTTTGCTAGTGGCTTTACGTCGCACCGACACAGATAGGTCTTATAGCGACGATGGGATAGGAAGGGCCTAGGAGTTGGAAGGAATTGGTCGTTAAGGTACAGCCCCAGCATTTGCCTGGTGTGAAAATGGGAAACCACGGAAAACCATCTTCAAGTCTGCCGACAGTGGGATTCAAACCCACTATCTCCCGGATGCAAGCTCACAGCCGCGCGCCCCTAACCGCACGGCCAACTCGCCCGGTTTAGAGGAATTTAAATGTCAGGTTCGATTCTTAGTTCTGCCATGAAATTTGAAAAGTGGTACGAGGGCTGGAACCGGGTTCACTCAGCCTCGAGATGTCAACTGAGAAGAGGGGGATGGTGGTGGGGGTCGACTCTCACCTCACCATCCTCGAAGTGGTTTTCCGTGTTTTCCCACTTCTCCTCCAGGCAAATGCCGGGATGGTACGTAACTTATACCACGGCCGCCACCTTCCCTCTTCCTTGTCTATCTCTTCCAGTCTTCCCATCCCCTCACAAGGCCCCTGTTCAGCACAGCAGGTGAGCTGCCTGGGTGAGGTACTGGTCCTCCTTCCCAGTTACATCTCCCGACCCAAAGTCTCACGCTCCAAGAACTGTCCTTGAGGCCGTAGAGGTGGGATCCCTCGTTGAGTCCGAGGGATAAAACCAACCTTGGAGGGTAAACGGATTAAGAAAGAAAGAAGATTAATTGTCTGATAGGCAAAACCCATGTCAAATAATCGGCAAAGCTTGTTTCTACTATTTCGGTTTAGGCATGTAGAAGTTGGAAAAAAATCCCCTGTGACTAGTGTGGTCGGAGGGGGGGGGGGGGGGTTAGAATATGCCCATAAGATCCGACTGAAGGGAAACCAGGGGCTCTCAGCTTAGGAGCGTAGGTTGGCGACCACGGTTCCCTTAGCTGAGTCTGGCAATGATTTGACTTACTTGTGTCAGGCTCCTCACGTTTAGCTTCCCTATCTGATCTCACTTTGTCAACTCTTCCAATTCATTCGTGGCCCTTTCCATTCTTTCTTTAACCGATATCTTCATTCTTCAAATTGTCGGGCTATTTCCATTTTACCTCCGAATAGAGGATGAGTACCTAGTTGTACTTCCTCTTAAAACCACCACCACCAACCCCTGTGGGTAGGGGCGGTAGAATAACACCCACGGTATCCTCTGCTTGTCGTAAGAGGCGACTAAAAGAGGCCCCAGGGGCTCTGTACTTCGGAGCGTGGGTTGGCGACCACGGGGCCATTAGCTGAGTCCTGGCATTGCTTCCACTCATTTGTGCCAGGCTTCTCATTTCAATCTATCCTATCTGACCTCCCTTGGTCAACTCTTGTTCTTTTCCGACCCCGATGCTATTAGATTTGCGAGGGCTAGGGAGTCTTTCATTTTCACGCCCTTCGTGGCTCTTGTCTTTCTTTGGCCGGTACCTTCAGTTTTCGAAGTGTCGGATCCCTTCCATTTTTCCTCTCTGATTAGTGTTATATAGAGGATGGTTGCCTAGTTGTACTTCCTCTTAAAACGGTAGTCACCACTGCTTTATTTTCCCGATACCATCACCAACGACGCGTTAACCCGAAATTCGAACTCGATAGCTGCAGTCGCTTAAATGCGGCCAGTATCCAGTAATCGGGAGATAGTGGGTTCGAGCCCCACTGTCGGCAGCCCGGAAGATGGTTTTCCGTGGTTTCCCATTTTCACACCAGGCAAATGCCGGGGCTGTACCTTAATTAAGGCCACGGCCGCTTCCTTCCACTTCCTAGGCCTTTCCTCTCCCATCGTCGCCATAAGACATATCTGTGTCGGTGCGACGTAAAACAAAATAGCAAAAAAAAAAAAAAATCACCACCACCAACACCACCATCGTAGAAAATATACATTTGAAAGTGTGGACACTTCTACCGCTTTTGTAGCATTTTTTGTACAATTAATAATTACGGAGATAATCGCAGTTATAGATTTTTAGTTAATTACTTGATGCGCTTCGTCAGTACAATATACGTTTTGAATTATCTAGAACCTTTTTTATGGCATGTGGCCTCCAAAGAGGCCTGGTGCAGGTATTTCGAGTTGACACCGTATAGGTGACCTGTGTGTCTATGAGAATGGGGACCTACTTAGGATGAATTCTAAAGCTGAAGACGCCACACACACCCAGCCCCCGAACCATCGGAATTAACCAACTAAGGTTAAAATCCCCGACCCGGCCGGGAATCGAACCCGGGACCCTCTGGTCCAAAGGCCAGCACGCTAACCATTTGGCCATGGACTCGGAAGTTTAGAACTCTTGCTACTGCACCATAAAAAGACAAATCTTCATCTGAGTCCATTGTCCTTGTTTGAAAATACTAGACACCACCTGAATGCACACAAACTGATATGAACTAGCTGTTTATAAACGAAGGAAACCAAGTTTAACATGTTTGATGTTTATAAGTGTGGATAACATTTAAGTTAAATAACACGCCAATGCAATAATTAAAATTGTACACTAAATCTTGCGATCTCTTTCTAAAATTATCATCCTAAATTCTTCACTTCCGTAGCACTTCATAAAAATTATCCATACCGTACCATTGAGTTTAGATATCTGACGCAGTGAAACTCAGATAACTTATACATTGTTAAAATATTTATTACTGCATTTTAAAGTTACTTTCTGATGTTCTTTAACAAATTAAAATATGAACTGACGGTAACTACATACATTCATATAATTTATATAGAAATCAATTTCAATAAACATTATAGATATATTTTCATGTTATCGAGCCGCTACAAGATTTAAAAAAAATGAATCAATGAATCAATGAATGAATCAAACATCTAAATACTTTTTGTACTGTACTTAGAGTGAAACATGTTGTTACCCCCATTTTTAAACACATAACAGAAATCTTTGTATCGCACTGCATGCACCTGTTAAAGCATGTTCTGCCCACCAGACAGCAATTAATTTACCTTACTACTTCACTCGCTGAGTTGTACTGCTCTAAAAACTGTTTCAATCTTTTCTTTCTTTAAAACCTTTTGAAAGTAAAAAGAAGTGACTATATTTTTGATTATGATGTTGCTGTTGTTCGCCTCTGTGGTGTAGTGGTTAGTGTGATTAGCTGCCACCCCCGGAGGCCCGGGTTCGATTCCCGGTTCTGCCACGAAATTTGAAATGTGTTACGAGGGCTGGAACGGGATCCACTCAGCCTCGGGAGGTCAACTGACTAGAGGTGGGTTCGATTTCCACCTCAGCCATCCTGGAAGTGGTTTTCCGTGGTTTCCCACTTCTCCTCCAGGCAAATGTCGGGAAGGTATCTAACTTAAGGCCACGGCCGCTTCCTTCCCTGTTCCTTGCATATCCCTTCCAATCTTTCCATCCCTCCACAAGGCCCCTGTTCACCATACCAGGTGAGGCTGCCCGGCCGAGGTACTGGTCATCCTCCCCAGGTGTAACCCCGACCCAAAGTCTCGCGCTCCAGGACACTGCCCTTGAGGGGGTAGAGGTGGGATCTCTCGCTGAGTCCGAGGGAAAAACCGACCCTGGAGTGTAAGCAGATTAAGAAGAAGATGATGATATTTGTTGTTCAAAGGGGTCTAACATCTATATTTTAGGACCCCCCCACCACGAAGTGTCGGACCCCTTTCATTTCTCCCCTCTGATAATAATAATAATAATAATAATAATAATAATAATAATAATAATAATAATAATAATTTCGTGTGGCTGTTTCTAGCAGAGTACAGCGCTTGTAAGACAAACCCTCCAACCGATGAGGGTGGGCGTCATCTGCCATGTGTAAATTGGAATTAAGGTTAAAATCACCGACCCGGCCGGGAATCGAACTCGGGACCCTCTGAACCGAAGGCCAGTACGCTGCCGAGTTTGCCAACGATTCGGACTCCCCTCTGTTTAGTGTTAATAGAGCATGGTTCCCCAGTTGCACTCCCTCTTAAAACAGTAGTCACCACTGCTTTATTTTCCCGATACCATCACCAACGACGCGTTAACCCGAAACTTCACCTCAAGTCATATACTGGCTCATAGATCAAAGTCGAAAACATCAAAAGCTGCTGTCTTGATGGTTTTTTTTTTCTTTTTTTTTTTTTTGCTAGGGGCTTTACGTCGCACCGACACAGATAGGTCTTATGGCGACGATGGGATAGGAAAGGCCTAGGAGTTGGAAGGAAGCGGCCGTGGCCTTAATTAAGGTACAGCCCCAGCATTTGCCTGGTGTGAAAATGGGAAACCACGGAAAGCCATCTTCAGGGCTGCCGATAGTGGGATTCGAACCTACTATCTCCCGGATGCAAGCTCACAGCCGCGCGCCTCTACGCGCACAACCAACTCGCCCGGTGTTGATGTTTTTAAAAATACTTTAAGCCATCTCTTTCCCGTTTCGACTCAGTTAATTTATAACTGTTTAGTTTCTTTAGTCTGCCGAAACTAATTTTGAGTAAATAAATTTATATACTACAGGTACTTGCAAAAGAAAACATACGATAACAGAACTCTACCTTAAAAAAGGAACACCTTATACATTTTGGCTGTCTGAAGGACCTAACAGTTAAATAAATAAATAAATAAATAAATAAATAAATAAATAAATAAATAAATAAATAAATAAATAAATAAATAAATAAATAAAAAGTCTTGATGCGTACAAAAAAGTGCACTCACAAATGCCAATTTTCTCTTCTTTCTAAGCTATTCCGTGGTTTCCCATTTTCACACCAGGCAAATACCGGGGCTGTACCTTAATCAAAGCCACGCCCGCTTCCCTCGCACTCCTAGCCCTTCCCTTTCCCTTCGTCGCTATAAGACCTATCTGTGTCGGTGCGACGAAAAGCAACTTGCAAAAAAAAAAAAAAAAAGCTTTCTTAGCTACGGATGTGTAACGCGAAAAGTAAATATCGAGTCCTTCCAGTGAACTGAGACTGCCGTTATTTTTCCACTTACTTGTCCCAGCCTCATTATTTTCATCATCTCTATTCCATCCCTCTTGGTCAACTCTTTTTCTCTTTCGACCCTGATGGCATTAGTTTGCAGGACCTAGGAAGTCTTTCATTTTCATGTCCTCTGACGCTGTTCCCTTTTTCTTTCTAATCAGTAGCGGCGATTGGGAATAAAAAGTGCGGGGCAAAAAAATATACAGACAACAAACAGCACTCGGGTTTGTGGGATATAGTGGAGGAATGGGCGGAGGAGGTATATACATATTTTTTTAAAGAAAGGCCACAAAATTGTAAGTTTTTTCCTGCTCTCTCAGCGAATTTCGACAGAGAAGATTGACAATTTACCAACTTAAATGCGGTAATAATAGTTTTTTGAGGTTTTGATTCAATAATATACAATAAAACTTTCGCCAAAGGAACAATATTACACATTTATTACAATTAAAAAGGAATACGGCCGGATTATACAATTAAAACCATTTAGTATTTGACTATACACTAAAAACTAACACACTAACGAGACTGCCAGACTGAGGAACGCACGCGTCAAGGTGGTGAATCATACCTCATTGTCTATGACCTTAGCAAAAAAAATATAGCCGTCGTACTCTTTCCCACAGAACAGGCTGTGGCGCTATACA